>NC_047666.1:5290604-5940604 GCF_011762505.2 Arvicanthis niloticus | reverse complement strand
ATGTAACATAGGGTTAGTATTGAGAAGATATTAAGTACTTTTAAGCTGGACATTAGGAAAATTTAGATGGATAGTTCAGTGGTTGACCCAGCACCTATGTGGTGTCTTGCAATCATGTGAACTCTAGCTTCAAGTCAGCCAGTGTCATCTTTTGGTTTTATGAGCTACACACACACACACACACACACACACACACACACACACACACACACAGAGACACACACACACACATTCAGGTAAACATTTCAAGATATAAAATAAAAGTAAGTCTTTAAAACATAATAAATTATAGACAATATTAAATGTCATAAGTAAAATAAATAAAATGTGAACAAAAATTTCCCCCATGTTTAACGTACTTCAGAAGAAGACCTTGAAGAATGACTTCAAACCACTAAAAATCATTTTTCAGTTTTTTATTCTTTAATTTTTTTTTACAGTCCAGACTCTATCCCCCTCCAGGTCCATCCTCCGACTCCCACACCTTCCCTCCAACCAGTTTCCAAGAGGATGTCTCTCTCTCTCCACCCACCAGAACTCCCCACTCCCTGGGTCCTCAAGTCTTTCGAGGTTTAGGTACATCTTCTTTCACTGAGGCCAGACCTGGCAGTCTACTGTTGTGTATGTATTGGGGGCCTCATATCAGCTGGAGTATGCTGCCTGATTGGTGGCTCAGTGTCTGAGAGATCCCAGGGGTCCAGGTTAATTGAAACTGCTGGTCTTCCTACAGGGTCACCTTCCTCCTCAGCTGCTTACAGCTTTTTCCTGATTCAATCATAGGGTTCACCAGCTTCTGTCTGTTGGTTGTGTGTAAGTATCTGCATCTGACTTTTTCAGCTGTTTGTTGGGCCTTTCAGAGGGCAGTCATGCTAGGCTCCTCTTTGTAAGCAACAGTATTAGTGACAGACCTTGTGGCCTTCCCCTGAGCTGGATCCCAATTTGGGCCCTTCACTGGGCCTCCTTTTCCTCAGGGTCTTCTCCATTTTTGTCCCTGCTTCTTTCAGACAGGAACAATTCTGGTTCAGAGTTTTTGACTGTGGGATGGCAAACCCGTCCCTCCACTTTAGCCCTGTCTTTCTCTTAGAAGTGGACTCTATAAGTTCCCTCTCCCTACTGTAGGACATTTCATCTAAGGTCCCTCCTTTTGGGTTCTCAGAGTCTCTCACCTCCAGGAGGGAAGGTCTGCAGAGGGAGGGAGGGATTTGGGAGGGAAAGGAGAGAGGGACAGGAAGAGGGGAATGTGATCAGGTATTGGAGGGGGGGAGAGCAGGACTGAAGCCCTGAGGACCAGTAGAAAGAATGGAAACAGGCAACCTTGGGGGAGACAGGATGTAGGGGGACCTTCTATTTTTCAAATTTATAATGTAAACTCACCTTGGCTGTCCAGAGTCTGTTTTCTGGCTAATAAGACAATTAAAATGTCAAACAAAAAATGGATAAATTTCAATTATAGAGTTGTCCTATGCAATTAAAATGCCTCACAGGAAAATAAAGACCACGGCTGCAGCCACCACCACTACCACCATCACCATTTATTATAAGGGAAATTTTATTAGTTATGAATCATGATTCCTGAGGTGATTTACAAATGTCAGCTTTAATTCTCATAAACCAAGTGTGGAACCCAGAAAGTAAAATATTAAAAACAGAAAAAAAACCTTTTCAGGCTGAAGGAAAATAGATAAAGGTTTATTTTACTGACTTAAAGATCTTGGTCTTGTAATTAGCATCCCAATAGGATATTTGGCAGACTACAGGAGTTTGGTGCATATAAAATGGCCATTTCTTGTTTATTAATACAAGCGTAGTATGGTTACCTCATTCTTATTCTTATTAAATCTCCAGATTTTTCCTTGTTCACCAGTAGATTTATAGATAATATCCAACACATTTGTAACTAATACATCTATAGTAGGGAAAGAAGAAAGAAATATGGAACAGAAGTATGTACATCTTGATGCAAGCCAGAATTTTTATTTCTAACATAATCCATTCATTAAACTTGTGTCAAAAAAAATGCTGTGCTAAGCCACTGTGCACAAATGGGAAACTGGTTGTTAAAATCATCCCAATGTAGTCAATGGGCTCAGGAAACCTGGGAATTAGACCCAATTCTTCCCTTTTCAAGGCTGACATTTAATTCATCAAGTCTGCTCATTGTTTTACAAGTGATCTTCAGACCACTTCCTGTGGAGCTGGCTTCCCTGTGGCCTGCAAGGCTTCTTTGATCTGTTCTTTGAATTCTCAGACCTCCCTGGCCACACCGGCTTCTTTTTGCCAGCCGTACATGTTGTAATTTCTGTTTTTCTTCCTGTTACTTTGTCACCTTGGATGTCCCATGCCCACCATTTTGCTTAAGCCAGGGCAATCTTCGGTTTCTGGAATATACCAGACAGTCTTCCAACTGAAGTGCTCCCCATTGTCAGGATGAGAACTCTGACCCCGGGCGTTCAGAAGGAAACACAGCCTGACCCGTCAAAGCAATCTGATAAGCTCCTAAGAAATGTGGCCAGTTCTCTGGTACTGAGATGTGTATCCTCTTCCACTTATCCTATAAAACATGTCACCCTTCAGCATACCACAGATCTTAATTATCATCCTAAGAATGTACTGTTTGCCCCTTTTGCTAGAAGGCTAGTTTCTTAGGGGAAAGAAACTGTTAACATCTTTTATTTGTTTGTTCATTTGAGTTTAAAGGTGCAGGTATGAGAAGGTTTTCAAAACAAAAGAAATCATGTGTTTATCTTTGGAGGCCTGTAGAGGTTCTTTGAACATTTTATTGGCATATGTTTTAAATGGTTTTATTGCCAAGAAACTTCCTTTGTTTGTTTCTAAGTCGTGACTTCTGTCCTCTTTGAGTTGGCAACCGACTTCTGTCGTTTCCTCAAGTTCTAAGAATATGAGATATTCTAAATCAGTCCCAGGTTTCCGAGTTGGCAGTGTTGTATCAGAGACTATCCCCTCATAAAGAGCCAGCAAAAGGTAGGCATCTGAGGGCTGGGTAATTGAGTCCTTTTCTGTATCTGTTTAAGATGCTAATCTGACTCCTAAGAGCAAAGAGGACATGGAGACAATTCTGGTTTTCTCAGGTAGTTGAACCCCATGTGATTGAATAATTGCTCAAGTGTGTGATGGTAGAGATGGTAGAGTTTATCTGGTCAGCAATGTGTCTAGAACAATGATGTCTTTGTTACCCAAAGTAGAGATACATAATTAGGAAAATTTCACCCTATTTTTTTTTTATGAAAATAATTTGAAGGAAACAATTATGGTTTTTGTAGTTCATAAAGTTGTTTTAAATTATATAGTGTGGAACTTTTTTTCTTGGACTGACTCCTCTCCAGAGAAAGGAAATAAAGTTTACATTTTATAATAAACATGGATCCACTTCTATTCTTGGATATTGTTGCAACTGCAATACAAGCTCTAAAGAGGACCACCTTTTTTAAAGATGCCAAGAGATAGATCTGCTCTTTTCAGAGAAGTCAAGAGATACTGTATGCTTTTCTTTTTCTGTGTAAGATTTATGGATTTCTGTCCAAGACTAACTTTCCATCTTTGCTGCAAACAAACAAACAAAAAAAACCCTATTACTGAGAAATAGCTGAAAGTTAATTCTGAAAAATTTAAAAACTTGACATCTAAAGACTGCCACACTTCTTGTCCTTGTTAGTTTTTAGGAAAAATAATAAGCAACGTGGATGTTCATGATCATTGAACATAAAGAGAAAACAGTTTTCTGAAAATGTTGCAGTGGGAGAAATGTTACAATGTCAGAAGCAAATGATTGTGTGCTGTTTAATTATTTATTTTGTAATATAAAACCTTAATTTTGTTACCTTCTATTGTAATTGGTGTAAAAAAAAATCTACTCCATTGAGAGATGAAATCTGAAAGCCAAATTAGACCCTGTGAAAATCAGATCCAAATGTTTTTATCAGTCTGCCTCTGTGTGTTTTGGGAGAACATGAGAAGAATAGTTTTAGACACATGATCTCTATTCTATCCTCCTGACCTCAGACCTTACAGGGACCCCTGAAGAAGTCAGAAGTAGGTTGGTGAGGGTGTCAGAGTGAGATCAAAGGACAACAGGACATTTTCAAAGAATAGAGCAGGAAACCAACAACTTGTAATCAAACATCCTAGTGCTTTGATATTGAACATACTTCAAAGAAAGACTTTTGTGAATTTGTGATCCACATTTGTTAAACACCAACAAACATACTGTGGTTAAAAAACAACTAGCTATCTATTTGGAGGAATAAGTGATTTAAGCCACTGTGACTTTTTCTTTCCAGAGATGGCTCAGTGGTTAAAAGTGCTTGCTTTTCTTGCAGAGGACCCAAGTTTGGCTCCCAACACCCAAGCTGAGGGCTCATAACTATTTGTAATTCCAATCCTAGAGAATCTCAAGTTATCTTCAGCCTCCACAGGCACACACATATATGCATACTCATATATAAACATGTACATACTTACACATAAATAAAAATAATATTCTTTTAAAAATAATAAACACACATTCTCCACAAAAGCCACAGCTCATTTATCCCTCCTGTGTTTCTTCTTTGTATTTTCAAAATTACATGTTTTTTCTTCACACTGGTGAAGGGCTTCAGGAATTGTGTTAAAAAAGTCCCTTCCCCCAAAATATCTATAGTCGCCGTGCTGTGTGATTCTCATGAGACAGCTGTGACATTCAGGAAGTAAATGAAGAACAGCAAGACGATCTGAAAGGCCTCAATCTTCTTCCTGCTTTTAAATTTTATTTTTCTCTTATTTAAAAAATATTTTTATACAATATATTCTGATTATGGTTCCCTACCCTGCTCCCCAGCTCCTCCCCACCAGCCCCTCCTATCCTAACCCTCACCCTTCCTGTGTTTCGAAAACAGACATTTAAGGAACAGTAACAAAATAAAATTAGATTAAACAAATAAAAAATCAGAACAGGATAAAATTAACAAAAGAAAGCCAAAGAAAAAGCCCAAGAAACACATATATGTGCAGACATACTCATGTTTGCAAATACAAGAATTCTATAAAAATCAAAACTGGGAGCCATAAAATTGTGTATTTTATGGACCTGTAAAGGTTAGAGAGAGAGAGAGAGAGAGAGAGAGAGAGAGAGAGAGAGAGAGAGAGAGAGAGAGAGAGATTGTCCTAAATTAACAGTATGAGACAAAAAACATCCAAAGAACTTTAAAAGATGTTGTTGGGATTGTTTTGTTTTAGCCATCTACTACTGGGCATACAGTATACCCCTGAGAGTGGTTTGTTTCCCCAGTGAAACTATCCTGGAGAAAATTAATTTTTCATTTGCAAGTGGCTATCAACTGCAGATAGTTTTGGCTTAGGGATGTGAACATGTCTCCACTTCTCTCAGCTCTTGGACCCCATATGGTGCAGACCCGTGCGGGCCCTGTGCATGCTGCCTCAGTCTCTGTGGTTTTATACTGTGCTTCTGTTGTGTTGTGTATAAAGGACCACATGTTTTCAGTGTCCTCCATTCTTTCTGGTTCTTAGACACCTTCTGCCTTCTCTTCTGCAGAACTCCTTAAGGCCCAAAGGGGAAGGATTTGATGGAGATATTTCACTTAGGGTTGACTGGTCCAAGGTCTCTTGCTATCTGCTTATTTTTTGGCTGTGGGTCTTTGTATTGATTTTCATCTGCAACAGGGGAAACTTCTCTTATAATGACTGAGCAAGGCACTGATCTATAAGTATAGCAGATGCCATTAGGAGTCATTTTGTTGACCTGCCCTTTTAGCAGAACAGTAGTATTTGGTTTTCTTCTAGGTATCTGTTTTATATAGCCTCAGGTTCTTGGCCAGCCAAGCAGGGAAAGATGTGAGTTCTATCTCATGGAGTGGGTCATTAATCAAATCAGATACTGGTTGGCTATTCCCACAATCTTTGTCCCACTATTGAACCAATGTATCTTGGAGTCACCATTATAGACTGAATGATTTATCACTGTGTAAGTGTTTACTTTTGGTATCATGGGGAGCTCCTTCCAGTACCATGAACATCAGTCGATAGGAGTAGAGGCTATAGGTAGGCATCAGACTGACCTCTCTATGTTTGATGATTTATGTAGGTGTCATCTTCAGCAATATAGCCTTATTGTCAGTTCATGCAGAATAAGAAATAGCCTTGGCAATAGTTTAAGTTGTTTGGGGGTTTTGAAGCCACCCAGTTATCAAAAAAAAAAAAAAAAAAAAAAAAAATCAAGTATGCGTAACCCATTTGAGACCCATTTGAGTATTGGAAGTTTCGTATAGTTGGGTCCCTGTCCTCCCATTATTTTGATGATTTCATTTAGATTGCTTTCATATATGTATATATTTTAGGGTACTTATGCTGTATTAGTTTCTTTATGACCCCCTTCTCTCTCTGTATTCCTTTTCTTGTCCCCTTCTCTCTCCTTCCTCATCTGACCCTCCTATTTCAGATCCAATTCCTTATCCATCTTTAGCCTGTTTTCCCTTCTTAGGGTGAGCCAGTCCTCCCACGAAGACCTTTACTCTATATCTAACCTCTGTGATTACAGCGAATATAGCTTGTTTGTTAATGACTTAAGACCTACATCCATTGTGGGCATACTTCTGTCTGTAGGGTATTCAAGCACTTTTTCAAGCCAGGCCAGAATGAAAGAAGAAATGAATGAATCTGGGATCTCTGTCTGGGCGAATGGGGGCTGGGTAGGAGGGTGGGAGGAGCGTGGGAGAGGCCAGAGAGGCCTTCTCCAAGAAGATTTTTTCGTGTTATTGTTCTTCTCTATTGTGGGAAGTGAAACAGCTCTTTTAGAAGACATTCAGTGAAACAGCAGCTCTCTTTATTAAGGGCTGGGGACTGGGTAAGAAGGGCTGTATACAGCTTGGAGAATAGGTCCAAGGGAGGTGTACATTATTGACTGGGGCTGAGGTGCTGGGAATGATTTATTTGTAAGAAGAGTGATCCCAGGTGCTTAAAACCATAATTTGGCCAAGAAGCTACGTGACTTCCTCAAGAAGGATGAAGTGCGGGTCTTGTGGATACAAGACAGAGACCATGCAGGTCAAAAGTATAGAGGAAGTGATCCTTCCTTTTGCTGGTCTCAAGATGAGATTTTCAGGGTTTGGACACTTCTCAACCTCACTCTTGTTTCAGGCCTGTTCTCCCATGTTGCACTTGCCCCACAATCAAAATGTAAAACAAAATTCTACTTTTATCATAAATATTGATTAAAAATATTATTTAATTTGAGCACACATCTTTAATCCCAGTACTTGGGAAGGAAAGGCAGGTAGATCTCTGTGAATTCAAGTTCCTATTGGTCTACATAGTAAGTAAATAATTTATAAAAAAAAAAATAGTATTTCACACTGTAAACACACTAGAATCCTACAGTTAACACTTTCTTTTGCATCTCCTTTGTTAAAGTTTCCTGTCCCTGGTCTATTAGACATCTCTACTTTCAGCAGGGTTATTCCCATCCTTGCCAGCTCAGCTTTCCCTTAATCTCTTGAGGTACCCTTTCTCTCTTCTTTTTAAGCTTGTCCTCCAACTTTGGAGGAACAGGTTAGTGGGCAATGCTACAGATGTTCTTGCTAGCATTCTTCCTTACCTTGGCTTTATCACCTTCTGCTTTTTATTTTTTTATTAATTTTTTTAGGGTGACTTGATCCAGTGTCCAGTGTTTGCTCACTTCTGACAGAGCCCAAGGATTAGACTACTATGATTGCTATGATTCCATTTGGCCTGTGATTCCAACATGAATCCCTCCCTGTCAGATTTAGCCTTCATTCCCAAATCTACATCTGACCACTGTACCTTGACCTATTCTCTTCTTTGTTTGTTTGTTTGTTTGTTTGTTTGTTTGTTTGTTTCTTTCTTTCTTTCTTTCTTTCTTTCTCTCTTTCTCTTTCTCTCTCTCTCTGATTTGATTTAGAACAGATTCATGGACATTCACTGGAAGCTCTGACACCCTCATACTCTGCTCCAGATCAAGGTTGATTTGGGAAACATGTTTGCTGGGATAAATGAGTGACAGAGATGGTGCCCAGAAGGTGACAGGGCAGCTCTATTGGCACCTCCTTCTCAATTTCATTGCTCCAGTTGAACTTATGAGGACTCCTAATCAGGTAAGGAAAAAAAATGAAATCTGGATGACCATGACAGAGATAAGCTTGAGTAGTCAAAGGGAAGAAAATGGAAAAATCTTTACTGATCAGGGGTTAGGGAGCATTGGCTTCTGAGCTAGGTTGGGATTTGAGGTTCTTTGTGAGAATGCATAAAATATAAACTATATTTTTATAAAATATATTTTATAAATATATTTATATATAAATATACATATATATAATTTATATTTTATATAGATTTTGTAAAATATAAAATATAGTGTGAGTATCCTCCTGTACCAAAGAGAGGCTCTGGTTTGGGTTTTTTCTTCAAGACTGAATTAAATCTGCAACTTTGCCTAGGGGCATTTTTAGTTACTATATAAATAATTTCAGGAAGTATAAAATATATCGGCAGAATTAAATTAGGAGGTAAGAGACTCCTAGCATGATCCAACTGTCTCAACTACCAAGTTGATTTTTATTGAACTCCGTTTTCATGATCTTATAGTTTTTTTTAGGAGCTAAAAATAAATGTTCTCAGCCCCAGTTGATTGAATTCATCATAAAATATATCACTGCACTGGTCTGGGAAGAGCTCTTTGGGGGTACTGGCCCAGAAATGTGAGAACAAGGGAGGCAGGTTGGAAGAATGGCTCATCCTAAATTCAGGAGTCTTTTTTTTTTTTTTTTTTTTTTTTTTTTTTGTTTGACTTCTTCCTGAGATAGTTAATAGCTGTGTGAATTTCATCAAGTCCCACAGTCACTATTGTTCTCAGTGTCTCATTTGAAGAATTTAGTTAATAATAGTAAGTACCTCATGGGACTTTTGAGAGTATCAAGATGTGTGCCAAATGCTGAGCAAAGAGCCTGGACAGAGAAACAGTCATGGGCTCCTTATTATTGCTGAGTGCTTATGGGAGGCTCTCCCTTCCCCGCATCACATATCGCCCTCCACCACATCTTGAAATCAATAGTTCCATCCCTGAGCACTTCTACAATGGTTAATTGAACTTGAGACTTGATTTCATTGAAATCCCCAAGTACTCTGCATGTGTTAAAGTCTCCATCTGAAATTGACATTCTTCTGTTTTATCAAAGCCCTTTAGTAAAGAATTGATATTCATAAAACAGCAGTGAGGTTTTCTTCTGGCTCTTAAGCCCGTGAGAATGCAGACTGTCGGAAATGCAAATTCCAGCAGGAACAACCAATATTAAGCTTAAAACAACAGCAATACAATTCAATAACTTAGGAACTGACTTCTAAGATATAAATGTTCGTATGCCTTCCAGTCTTCTCCTAAATTTTGAGTTTATTTATTCAATTTCCATGGCCCTTGAAGCTCAGTGGTACTCTTTTCTTCATCCAGGGAATGTCTGTTATTATGATCTTCCATGTGCATCAAGTGAAGCTTGAATAAAGAGCTCTAGCATTAAATGAACACCTATGTGTTCAGCACATAACTGGTATTTTACATAGGAGTGAGTAAAGAGCCCTAGCGTTTGATGACACCAATGTGTTCCTCACATATCTGGTGCTTTACATAAAGTATTAATCAACTGGCAAAAAGAACTCTGCTTAATATTTAGTGTTAAGTCTGTTTCTAAAATGAGAGTATAGTGTTTTCAATACAGATACATGGGGTTCTTGCCATAGTGTCCAAATTTAATTCAGTCTGCGATGTCTGGTGGACATTTAGTAGTTTGATAATTCTAAATTTCTTGGTATCACATTTAAATGCATCCTCAAATGCTTCACATGGTGGATGTTCTTGCTTCACTAGGTTTTACAGAGGGCTAATTTTCTTTTTCCATAATATAAATCAGTGAAGGCCACTCTGATATAGGGTGTAGGCTGCCTACTGAAGAAGTAGAATGATTAGGGTTTATGATTCTGTATACCTACATTTAAGAAGTCTACCTATTCCTAACTATGCAGAAAATTGAGCTAGGCCCAAGTCAAATTGGGCCTCAAGAAATTAAGAACACTTATCAAGGTTATCGCTTGGTTGCCAAAAATGAAGTATTGTGGGGTTTTATGCTGTAATTGATGAACTCTATAGGATCATGTATTGAAGGTTTTCTCCCCACCATGTGGTGCTGTTACATGCATTAGAACAGTTAGGAAGCTATAGTTCACAAAAGGATGTAGGCCATTAAAAATACTGGATGTTTGGTCTCTTGAAACTCTTCCTTTCTCTCTTTCCTTCCTAGTCACCAATCTAAGCCATCTGTGCTACAGCCTTCTGCCATGAACCTAAAGCAACAAGATCAAGGCATTGCAGAGCAAAGGCTCTGAAACTATTAGCAAAGCAGAGCCTTCCTCATTTTACGTGAGTATTGCAGGCATTATCTCACAGTGTTGGAGAGACAAAAATGATTGAATTAGCAATTCTATTGATGAGAGCCAGAGATGATAAAAGTATTTTACTTGTGTACACTGACTAAATATTGTACATCCCTGCTGATAGTCCTGCCTTTTTGAAGGATATTGACTAAGACTGAAGTATCAAATTAGTTGTATCAAGCCTGCAGGCTCATTGCCTTTACTCTATTGACAATGGTTCATGTTCAGTATTTGGTGTAAAAATAAATCATTTATGACTATTTAAATGCCAAGTAAAATGTGTATAGTAAAGAAAAAAAATTACTGTCTTTTTACTAAAAATGCACATCAATATTTATTTGATGACAAATAATATATGCTAATTTTAAAGAAATAAATAATGAGAGCATGTATAAGTAAGAAAGTAAAACATGGGGTTGGAGAGATGGCTCGGTGGATAAGTACTTGCCATGCAAGAATGAAGAACAGGGTTTAGATCCCCCAAATCCATATAAAAGTTAAGTAGACGTGGTGGCTCCCCACAATCCCAGATGTCCAAATGGGGAGACAGGAGATCACACAGGAAAGTTGACTAGATAGACCGGTGGGAATTGGGGAGACTCTTCCTTGATAAATAGTTGTGAGCTATTAAGGAAGACACTAAACATCAACTTTAGTCCTTCATACCCATGCATACAAATGCACTCACATATATGCAAACATGTACACAAAAATTTAAACCATATACACTTTCTTAAGACCTGTCACATATTCTTCTGGTTAGAAATAAAATAGTTCCAATGATGAAACTTCCAGTTTTGTATTTTTCTCATTTTGTCTTTGTGTGGACTCAACTTTTATTCTGTATGCTTACAAACCTTTTATGAGTAGCTCTTTTTTTAGTATCAAAATATGGAATTTTTCCCTGAATAAATATTAATGGTAATGACTGATGTTGGTTACATTATGTCAGCCTGACACAAATCGAAGTCACCTGGGAAGAGGGTACCTCAGTTGAGGAATTCCCTACATTGGGTTGGTTTGTGAGCATTTTTGTGGCACATTTTTCTATTGCTGCAAGGCACAGCCCACTGTGGGAGGTGCCATCCTTGGATCCTGGATTGTAAAAGAAACTGAGCTGAGCAAGTCATGAGAAACAGCCAGTAAGTAGTGTTACTTTGTTCCTCTATGGTTTTTGCTTTAAGCTCCTGCTTTGATTCCTTCCTTGAATTTCTTTCTTCCTTTGATGATGGACTATAACCTTTAAGCCAAATAATCCTCTTTCTCTTTGAATTTGTTTTTGATCATGGTATTTGTCATAGCCACAGGCAAGCAAAACAGGATGATGACTATAAGTCATTACAATTTTTGTATGAATATTTACTTTGTTCTTAATTGTCTACTGTTAAAACAATATTGGAGTTAAACTCTTTTCATGGGTATGTCATAGAGTAGTAAGCCCTAAATACCTTCATATTATCCCTGAACTTTGTATGGTACCATACATGACAAAAGGGATTTTGTGAATATGACTAATGGCCTTGAGATGAGGAGGTGATCTGGGTTGTGTGCCTCTGTTCAATAATATCCTAAGGGAGGAAGGCAGGGATGTGAATGTGCAGGAACAAAGAATGACCAGGAACCAAGGCCCTTAGTTAACCTCTTCAAGCTGAAATGGAAAGGAATACAGTCCTACACAAAGACTGCCCTTGCTTTGACTTTAGTCCTGTATACTTACTTTAAAATACTGATTTTCCAGGATTATAATGCTAACTATGCTATTCTAAGTCATTTGACTTTGTGTTAACTTGTTGCAATAGAACTTTTAGACAATATGGGGTGTGTAATTTTGTAATCTAGCCAATTAAGAGGAGTGAGTCTATAAAATCAAGCCCATTTTACCTTCATTGCATATTAAGTAAATACCTCTCAATTGCTCTTAAGGCTCAGATCCATGTACTCATACAAAGAACTAAAACACTACCAAGTAATACAATGTCAGTATGTAGTCATTAAACATCATGACAAACATCTCTTTGGAGGGAACTATTTATTATTTTGATGTGAAGAAGAAAGCTAGTTAAGATAGTTTTCTCTTTTATCACCTCTGGCTCTCATCAATGACATTTACCTCAACCTTTTCCTTTACACCAGTTAACAACAATTTTTAAGCTTTGCTTTCTTCACTAACTATCTTAATCATCTGAGAGCTATAATTTTTAACATTTCTGGATATATATTACATTCATGTTTATCAAAATTCAATAGAATTTTTGTAAAATGTGTGACAAGGCAAAGATTCCTTCATCTTGTCTCAGCTGGAGCCATCTTTAGTTTAACCTGAAACTGACCACCTCCTTTTCTACCCCATCATAAGTCCTGTGGGAAAGTACCCAACCCTGTTCTAGAAACTCCAGTTTAAAAAGTCCCAGCTAACTGCATGTTTTTGGCTTCTGTTTAACTGCTTGCTTGCTTTACTTCCCCAGCAACTGCCAACCAGGATGAAGTTTTTCTTTGTTCCCTGCCTTTAAAAGTTTTCTCTAAAATACATTAGACTTGGTATGTTCCATGATACATGTTTCCTGCTACTTGTGTATTAATATAGACTCTCAATTTGGACCTTGGTAGTATTGAGAGATCTTTGTGTCTTTACCCAAATAAATACAAATATAAATTCTACTTTAACTTGTTTATATAAGTATAAATATAAATATAAATAAATACAAATATAAATTCTGTTTTAACTTGTTTGGAATGGGCTTTCTAGTTCTAGAAAGTTTTACTATAACATATATATCATTGGTTCTGATCTTACACTGAATATAATGTATCAAACCTTAATGCTAATTTGTAGGGAACAATATAAATGAGTAATTCTGAAACCAGCTTTAAGAGTCAGACAATCAGTTGCCCTTAGAGGTGCTTTAACATGTGATTTTGTTAGCCTTAATACTCTTATTTGTACAGAGGGGATAATGATGTGTGCACATTAGAAATACTGTTTGTAATGATATAGTAATTTGGACTTTTAAGTGCTCAGCATGGAGCTCAGAACACAATAGTTATCATCACCTTTCACTACAAGAATTTATCTTATAATATTTATTTTCTTTATATTTTGGTAAATAACCTTTTGTGTTTTTGGTTATCAAATGTATCTTTTAGACATTTATTTTTTTAACTTTTTGTGTTTTATGTTTATAGCATGTTTTATAATTTCTTTGCAAAATTTACCAATATTCATTATTATTTCTAGATTTTAGTAATAGTAAAAATTTGTATAGCAGTTTTATTTATCATGTATTTTTCATTCATTTATTCATTGGTGATTTGGGGAATTGATTTCTGGGTTTCTGAACACCAATCAAGTGTTCCACCACTCTCTTACTAAGCTATGTCCCTAGTGGTTTCTTAACATTCATCTTGAAAAAAGGTCTCTTAACTTTTTCAGGTTTCATTTTTGCTGTGTAGTCCAGTTTGTTCCAGGCTTCAAACTTGTGACCTTTGTACCAAAGCTACCAGAGTAGCTAGGCTTCTGATCAGCTATCATCATCTCTGTTTTATTTTCTTTTTTGAATGGACATATAATTGCATATGTGATATATAATGATTGAATCAGAATAATTAGCATATTCTGTACTTCAACAGGGTTCTTCTTTGGCACATTATTTTTTTCTTTTTTCAGATAATGTACCTTTAATGCTAAGTTGGAATATACTTTTGGTCTTAGGTAGACATCGCTATTAATTATAAGAAGCAATTCATGTCAATCATTTTAAAACTCAGATACACTGGTATGATTTACATATTACTATTTCAGTTGTGCTTTTCATGTTATATGGGAAATATTCTAACCAAACCATTTTGTCTGAATTTTAGAAAACTTTTTAGATGTGTGAATAAAAAGCTTTGCACATTGAAGTTACTATGGCAAGAACATCATGATAGGATATAGGAACAAACCTGTGTGTTTTTGTTCTAGAAATAACCTAGCACTATCTAGGAATTGCAAAGGGAGAGAAAGACAGAGAGAGAGAGAGAGAGAGAGAGAGAGAGAGAGAGAGAGAGAGAGAGAGAGAGAGAGAGAATAACTATATTAGTATTGCTTTAAGAAAATCCTTGGGCGTTTGACACCACGAGTTTCAGGAAACAAAGTAAATCAAATCAAGGGACTAATTACTAAATATATGTGCATGCTCTCAGATTCATGGTTTTTGAAAATGGTAGTAATTAAAGTAGAATTACATCATTCCCTCATGTCCCCTTATAGCCTTCCCAAGTAACCCTCTAGCAATCTCTCATGCCCCACTCTCAAGTTGATAGCCTCTTTTTCTTTAATTTTATTTGTATCACATACACATATATCCATGTACACACATGCGCGAGCATGCACACACACACACACACACACACACACACACACACACACACACAGCCTATTAAGTCTGTTTATTTTGTTCTTTATGTGTATATGGTTTCAAACCTGACCACTCTGCATTGGACAACCAATGAGGGGGCTTAACCCTGAGAGGGGCGTGTTTTTCCAGATGCTAATTATTGTCTGTAATTTTTGTCTATGGATACTATTCCTCAAAAGTTTTCCCTTCCCATGTTAATACTTTTTTTTGTGACATTATTTATAAATGCATATTCTCCCTCTTGAGCCTTATAGACTACTTTCCTTGTAGCACTATTTTGAACTCAAATTTTTAACTCCTGATTTGACATATTTCTCCTTAAGTTAATATTGAATATTTAATTACTACAATTCTATTTTTGATACTCACTAGTTCACAACTGCAGTATAATAAAGTAATACTGGGGGAAATATAAAGTTTTTTAAAAGTAAGTTTCAGGGGAAATTGTTTCTGTTGATATAATTTATTCATTTGTTTACTGATTGACAGCTTCTAGCATGTGTATGATGATGTTTTTAACTGTCAGCCATTTTCTCTCTCATTGAAACCCTCCTTCCCCAGCAATCTCTTTTTACTCTTTTTAAATTTTTGTGTCCTTGTTCAGTGTATGATCTTCTGAGTTTAACTGAGCTTGGTTGTATTAGGGTGGGTGGCAGGTTGCTTGCTGGAGCATGGGCAACTTATCAGTGGCTACACCACTGAAAAAAGTTGACATCCTTCTTTCAGCCACCATTAACCGCGAGCAGTCTCCCAGGAAGTGGTCATGTCAAGGAGCCCCTCCAGAATCCATGATAAAACATTTATGAATCTAAGCTTGTGCTGATCGTGTGCAGGTAACCAAAGCTGCATTGATCTTATGAATAAATGATAATGTCCAAGGTATCCAGAAGACATCTTTTTACTGCGCACTTTTCTATCCTCTGGCTCTTGCATTCTTTCTAACTCCTTTCTACAAGGTTTCTTGAGCCTTGGGGGAAGTGAATCGCTTTCCCATATAGGGCAGAGCAATCCTCTATCACTTTAATTTTGGTATTCTGACTATTTATAAATCTCTGCATTAAATATGCTTCCAGCAATCAGCATCTCTGAAGATTGAGAGCAGCACTTTATATGGATATAAATGTGAATAAAGAAGGCTGTTTGAAAACATGGCCGTTTCGCAAAAACCAGAGTAGTAGGTTCCTCTACAATCATAGGCTCATAAATGATGTGTATGATACCAGGAATGGGTTCCTTTCTGGGAAGATTGCTATTGTAGCTTAAAGGCTCACACTTTGGTAAGACTTGATGGTTTTTCTCCTGCAGCAGCATGCATTGTTTCTTCCAGTGCTACAATAGGTAGCTAGCAGGAAAGAAGCTTCTATATCTCTTTCAGCTTGGTTTCTCTGCGTTCTGTATCTGAAATTCACGAATGGTATCCTCAGCAATATGGTTTTACCCTCAAGTTCTTGTAGGCAACCAAGAGCAATAACAGTAGCCTGTATTGTTTGGGAATTCACTTGAATTTTGTTTACTAATCAGTGAGTTTTTGTTTTCTTTGTTTGTTTGTTTATTTATTTATACATACTTCTTCCACAATCTATATCCAGGCATCAATCAAAGACTTTTCTCTTGCCTAAACTTGGCTATTATACAAATGTAAAAACATTGATGCATTTTGGAAGCCTACAAGGTAGGCCTACTGGAGTGGTATCCACTACTACCACATCCAATGATCCGACCTACAGGAAGAAGCAAGATCCAATGATTGTCCTAATTTCCTAAATGACAATCAGGTTTCAGAGTGGAGAATGCTAAAAAAAAAGGCGGGGGGGATAGAACTAATGCAAGAAATTTAGGGAGACAATCTTCAACTTCTGCCATAGGTCAAAAATGTCCAGGAACTCCAGAAGTGTTTGGAAGCTTTGATTTTCAATCTAGTTTCTAAATGATTTTAGGGGTGCCTCTTTAGAAGGGTAAATGTCACAGTGGTGATGAAGGCCCAGTAAAGGGAAACCATTTGCTTCTGGTAAAGTTGCACACGCCATGGGATCTCTGCTGGAGAAGGTGGGTTCAATTTGAGATCGTTCCTTTCCAGAATCCTTGCCTCTTCTAGCTCAGTCCTTATGGGCCATCATGGGGTTTGGCTGGCTCTGTTTGTGCTTCTGAGTCCCAACCCAGAAAAATTGTAACTTTTTTTTTCTTCTCTTAGTTTATGTTCTGATACTGATCAGAACTAAAAGGGCCTTTTTTTGTACTCTGGGCTTCTTGGCTCTTTCTCTAAAGTGCTCTCTCTCTCTCTCTCTCTGTCATGTGATACTTGTCCATACTGTGGCTGATCCCCTTACCAGATTAGCAACATGGTGTTGGAGGAACTAAGGTGGGAGGAGTAAGGAGAGGAAGAGGAGAAGTAAGGAGAGGAAGAGGCGGAGTAAGGAGAGGAAGAGAAGAAAGAGGAGGAGCTAGGGATGGGAGAGAGGAGAGAGAGAGAGAGAGAGAGAGAGAGAGAGAGAGAGAGAGAGAGAGAGAGAGAGAGAGAGAGAGAGAGAGAGAACACGGAACACGGAGGTGGATGTTCACGTGGCTCCCACAGTCAAAGGTAGTTGGTATATCTAGGTTGCGTATTGGGTTATACCTCTGATTGAATGGGCATCTTGTTATTGATCATTTGGATAATCTAAGCATTAGAGTCTCATTTGTACAGAGCCCATGTGGTTGGCTGGATGGTTTGGGCAATGTCCAGCTTTGCAGAGACAGCATAGAAGACTGGCAGAGCCATCTCCTATGCTGGCGTCTTGTGGGTGGCAGGGCTGATGTTTCTAGCTGTGGTGCGCATGTGGCCTCTGGGCACGGAACATGGCGGATGAGCTAGTCAGAGCCACTGCAGCTTAGATAGTCAGCTTGACCAGAAGTAGTTTTAAAAATAATTGCTACAACAGCATGGCTTCTCCTTCTATTTTTTATTTTCTTCTTTGGGAAGCTACTGAGATCTACAGTTGTCCTGCCCTGGTATTTTTCTTCCACTCTAATAAAATTGTTTTCAATTACAAAAAAGAAAAATAGACTAGTTTCATGGCAGAACATTGTCTATTGTTGTGTGGTACTACTGTTCAAACATTTTTTAATAAGCTTTTCAATTGGAGGCTTTCAATAATTTTAAATGCATCCTAAAGTTTTGTTGCTTTATTTCCCTCTTCAACTTTACCTTTGTACACTCCTTCCTGCTTAAGCCTTTCCACTCACTCTTTCCCATGGCTACCTTCTTCATCTCACTGTTGCTCTACAATTTCCTCTCAAGTCACCCCCCCCCACTCTAATGGTACTTTTCTATCTCATAAGTTAGAAGAATTAGTGAATAATAGTATAACAACATTTAAACTTGGCTTTAATTTTATAATGAAGCCAGAACTGGATTGGTAGTTGTTAAAAAAAAAAAAATCAGACTTTGAACTCAAACTGTCCAGTTTAGAGTCTATCTAGCAAAATCTATACAACTATCACAAAAATATAAAATTTCTTTGGTGAATTTTGAATTCTATCTAATCAGCATTCTCTCTGTGTTTAAGAATTTCTTGCAACCAAACCTATCTCCTTCATGGTTGACAGCATTTGCTGTCTTTGGTTGATACTAGGTACTGTATTTTATACGACTCACAGTAGGACTAATAACTCAAAAAATATGCTCTTTGATTCTTAACTTCACTCTACAGAACAAACTTAGCTTCTTCAGGACCTGATTCATAATACTGACCTTCATCCATAAACATCTTATGATAAATCAGAGACCTGTATCTCTCTTGGATCTAATTTGTCACTCACAGGTTTCTTGATTCTTTGGTATAAACCATGGCCTATTGTGGCAGGATTCTTGATATTGTTTTAACATACTTTGCTTCATGTTCTCTGACTGATGATAAGGTACATGAGATTTGTGACTCTGTGGAAACCTGTGTGGCTGGCAGTGGCTTTCTTGGCCATGTTTGTGGTTGTGAACGCTGAGGACTGGAGCTATCTCCCTGCTAATGTGCAAGGTTTGCTTTGGGAATTTGTAAATAGCCTCCCTCTGTTTGTTTAAGGTACAATATTTTTGGTACAGTTCAAACAGCACTTTTTTTTTTTTTTTTACTTGATGATGTCCTTGTAAGTACATTAAAAAAACTTCATTTGCAAGATAAAAATCTCTTTTCATGTGCCCAAGCAGAGAAAGGGTTGTGAAGGGAACAGTATTCTTGGATTTCTTTTATTTTTTTTTCTCTGACTTTTTTTTTAATTGAATGGTCTGTTTTTGTGGAACAACAAGTTTTTGTGCCATTTCAGATAGTGCACCATGTGGCAGAATTGGCCCCATTCACATTTTCTGTGGGACTGTTTGCTGAGATTCTGCTCTGAGGGGAGTTTGCAGAGGAGAGTCTGCAGGAGTAGGCAAAAGGCTTTATGGCACATGTAGCAAGACATGGTCTGCTTTGGGCCCACTGGTCTGATTTTATACTCTGCGTTATTCTTTCTAAGTATTTCTAAGTATTTCTAAGCATGTGCTCCCTTCTGTGAAAACAAAAGATTCCTTCAGAGACTTACCAAGTGAGCTTGAGGAGGTTAGTACCTTGCTGCCACTCCGCTGAGAAAGCCCAGTGTAGGTGATTTACAACCTTTTTTAAAATATAATAGCCATTTTCATAGAGCATATAGCTTGATAGAGAGTGAATAGGATTTCTTTTTATTGATGCTGTTGTTTTTTTTTTTTTAAACAACAACAACAACAAAAAAAAAAACCTCTCTGGTTGCTTTTTTACTCAGGAAGAAAGCTCCAGCAAAAGTGAAACCCAGCTCCTTTGCAAGCCTTGTGGTGGATCTGCAATCAGAGAAATAGGTTTTCCATTTTAAATAGCTTCACTGAATGTCTAATTCTTTTATGGGCCTGGTAGTCTGTGCTGTGGCCTTGAATCATTAACTGCAGCTTTTATGTGCTTGAGTTTCTCTTCCATGCTCTTTTAGTCTCCTTCTCCTGCTTCTATTTTTAACTAGGAGCAGTCTGGTCTGTGCAGAGACATGGCCAGTAATGATGCTATGTGGCTCAAGTCAAAGAATGTTGTCTGGATCCCACAAAGGGCAACAATTCCCAGCACACACCAAATATAGCAGAGGATGGGGCAAGCGAACGTGACATCAAAGAAAACTAAGTGCCTAAAGACACCACTAAAAAGACCAGTGCTGCCTTTCAATAAAGAAAGAAATAACAAAAGTTTTGAATGCTAAAGTATAGAGACGTTGAAAGAGAGGGAAACAAACACCAAGTAGACAAAGTGAATCAAAGTATTTATCTTTAAACCACACAAATCATGGTAGTTAAATTAGGTCAGTCTGGTTACAAAATGCTACAGAATGCAGGCTGTAACCAATTTCAAAAGGAACAGAAAAGTCCCAAGAAGAAAGCAGAGTGACAGGTCCTTCTTTCTTTCTTTCTTTCTTTCTTTCTTTCTTTCTTTCTTTCTTTCTTTCTTTCTTTCTTTCTTTTCTTCATTTCTTTTTTTTTTTTAAACAAATCAAGGTAGCCCAGCATCAAAAACTAGACACAAAACTGATTCAACAGGAAATGTGACTGATTACAATATATGCTGTCCATACCTATATGCTATTCAGGATCATCTGAAGAGCATAGTAAAAGTTTATTTGTTCTGTGTGAGATGCAAAAATATCCATATTATGGCTTGCCATTTGGAGGGAGGACACCAATGTAAAGTCTTTAAATAGTTCATAGTCCACAAATGCTACCCTCATTCTGTACTTGCACATTTTCTGAGCTAGTCACTTGCCTTTCCTCAAGTAAGAATGTTGAACAAAGGGGCTATTCTTACTGCAGTGCATTTGCTGATACATGTTCAGATACTTCATAACATAGTTCCCAACATTTACTGTCTAGATAAGTATGCCAGATCATAAAGGAACATTAATAGACACCAAGGGGAAATAAAGGAACATAGCCTATATTTTTAGAAGAATGTTTAAAATCTTTTCCTTCCTTTCTTTTAAAGCTCTAGTGTGAGTTGAATGATTTTCATGAATTTAATTCTTTTAAGCCAGAAAAATCACTATCAAATAATTGCAAAAACAACAAAAAGCAATAAAATCGCTCATTAAAATTTAAATATATGTCTCAGCATTTTTAACCTAATTTATTTTATTTCTGCTTATACTTTACTAAGGAGATTTTTGTTAGGAAGAATACTCAACAGTAGACAGAAGTAGATGTGGTTGAGGAACTGACTAACACCTACATTATGTATTCACTTTCTTTTCCATATCTTGACTCGTTTGTTTTCATCCTCTATGGTACACACCTGCTTCTTACCTGTATAACGTTCTACTCTTCTGGAATCTTGCCTTCTGCTAGTATAGGTGCCAACATATGATTTATACCCTATGCAAATGTAGTTTCACTTTCTTGATATATTTTAATACCACATTTAGTATTTCCTCACCTAGAAAAGTCTGGAGGCCTGTTTTGAAGCTTTATTCCATGATTCTGTCTATTAAAAAGACCTAAAAATGTCATTGCTACACTTAGAAATGATTGGTGAGTGCACATGAGCAAAATCTAGATAAGGGCTGCCTGGGTATTGAATAAGCCATGTTAAATTCTTTTGTAGTTGCCTTTAACACTATTATAAAATAGTTTAACTATTCATTCTATCCATGTACCAAGAGGAAGCAGTGTGAAGGATGGAGAAACATATATGGCAATATTTATTTTTCTATGTTGTGCCAATGGTGAACGCTCCTTTTCTTCAACAGGGTCAACCTCCCATGGGGTGATAAAAAAAAGCTTACTATTGCTCCTCTGGAGTAATCTTTCCAACACCCAGAAATTTTAGCTGAATTCGTTGTGTCTACTGGCACTGGCAGAAATGCCAGTGACCCTCTTAGCAGGAGGCAGTTGCTCGCTTCCCATCAGTCTCACAGAACATTGCATCCATCTCAAACAACCATTAGACGTTTTACTGTGTGCTTACTTGCTCAATTTTGTTTTGCTGGGAAAGTAGCATAACAGAGGAAGTGCATCAAGGCAGAAAGGGGTAGATTTGCCAAAAGAAGAGGGAGGGCAAGCTAACGAAATAGATGTGGAAATTGAAAGAGATGGAATGTTTTAGAAAATGGGCAGAACAAAGGAGCTAATGTGACCCATGCCCCCAGTGAAGGCTGTGTCTGCAATAATGAGGTTCTGTTGTTGTGTATTCATCCTTCTCAATGGAAACGCTCAGGGTCCAGAATGGGGGTGGGTGGGCCAGTGTTGAAGGGGAACAATTTCCCGTAGCCAAGTCTATGACCTCAGACTGCCAAAGAACCATTGTGCATAGCCACAGTTCCAAGTGCTGAAAACAAGAGACAGTTCCCTATACAAGGCAGGGCATGATGGAAAACTTTCTTCTTTTGAAAGATAATACAATGAAGTGAGCTTGTCATTTAACATTTAAAGTTGATATATAAATTGAGACAGTAAAAAAAAAAAAAAAAAACAGGTAGAAGAGACCTCTAAAAGGCAGGAGAGACTATGAGTCTTTATCCCACTGAAAGAGCTTGTTGGATTAAAACTACAGTACTAGATGAACCTTTTCTCTTAGTTTGGTTTGCCTTTCTTAACTGTGGCTGTCACCATGTCACCCACAGCAGCAGCAGGAAGTCTGTCCAGTCATTTCTTGATTCCCTTCACAAAGATGATGGACAGTTTTTTGGCTCCTGTAACTGTCAGCATAGTTGATCACAGCTCCTACCAGAAGACCCAGTGAAATCTGGAGTTTTGCTCTGGAAGACCCACCACATCCTTGCTTTGACACCTTGAGTGCTCGGAAATGTGATAATGAGAGAAATATTGAAGAAAAGATAGAGTATTTTTTTTAACTTGAAGATAATGCAGGGACCATAGAAAACAATCAGTGCAAGATGAAAGATTTACTCGTCCCAGATCCGGTTGCAAAGGAGCATGCAGATTTGTGGTCCAGAATTGCATTCAGGGCAGACAGCACTGAATGATTCTCTAGTGTATTTGTAAAATAGGTTAATTTAAAAGTCTTTGCTACAAAAGACAAGAAAACAGACAGACAAACAAACAAAAGACTTGCAGTGCACTTCTTACTGAGATAGATGGACTCTTGTCTACCAGCTTCAGAAGTTACATTTGTAACATTACTTTAAAAGCTACCATACTCCATATTTCTGTGGTTCTGAGTTACTTTAGTGTGATAGTCGAGAATAAGACTCAATCACACAGCCTGGGTGGAATTACTAGCTTTGTGACAATGATGACTTGGCTTAATTGCTATGATTACAATTTGATGTGCGGTAAATACTTAGTTGGCTACTATGAAGATAACTTAAAATTCAGTAACTTAAAGATGTTTAGAGGTCTCATTTGATATTTGGCTATAAGTCTTCATATTATTTACTAAACTTAAGTGGGGAAGCAATTTAAGGCAAGGGTTACATTTTATTTTTCTCTTCATGTTTACCTCTTAACATGCTACCTGGCACTTAGAAGTATAGTGGGTGGCTGAGTGAAAGGTTAGTTGAACAAAGGATGTAAAACTCCATTCTGCTGGGATTTATATTTCAATAATGGCTATGCTTTGGAAACAACCAACAGAGTTCTGGGAGTCTTTAGGCAGTTTCGAAAAATAAACTTGGCTTGAAAGCTTCTAAAAACCTCAAATGAACCTTTCAACACACCAGCCACTGTGATCTCCTTTAATCTAACACACACTGTGTTCATTATTACATTATGTCCAAGTTTCTTGGAATGCTGATCTGGTGTGTAATCATTTCTCTTGCAGCTTTACAAGGCATGTGAAACCGAACTGCTGCAGTTTTCCATCATGACAGGCATATGATACATTTGTTACTTGGATGGCCCTCAAAGAGGAAGAAACTGGTGAAAGTGTCACACTTGGCTCCTCCAGATTTTTGTGGTCAAAAATGTGTATTTTTGTCTCCTCATAGTATTTGCTATTATTACTATCAGACTGTCCACATAGTAATTTCTATATTTAACTCTACTATGTATTGATGACAGTGGTTCCCAACTTAGGACCAGACTTGATTTTAGAAAATTTTATTTGATACTGATTTTCTATGAAATAGTACAGATACTTTTGAAGAAATTTTGTCTTGTAATGGCTGTTGAGTTCTTTTATCTAGATACACTTTTCTGGGTTATTAATAATATGAAAATGATATGCCATGATATGAATATTCCTGTTCCCTTAAAAATTTAATATTGAGCTGGGCAGTGGTGGTGCACACCTTTAATCCCAGCACTTGGGAGGCAGAGGCAGGCGGATTTCTGAGTTCAAGGCCAGCCTGGTCTACAGAGTGAGTTCCAGGATGGCCAGGGCTACACAGAGAAACCCTGTCTTGAAAAAGAAAAATTAATGTTGACATTCTAGTTCTTATGATGATGGTGTTGGGAAGTAGGACCTATGCAAGGTGACAGAGGCTTGTATATGAAGTAGTGTACTTATAAATAAGAAGGATGAGGTTCGGTGAAGGAATTCTGTGAGGGCACAGTGAGAAGAGGCTGCCTATGATTTATGAAATGGGAACTCATAAGATTCAGTCTGCCAGGAATTGGTCTGGGATACCAGAATTGTGAGAATGTATTTTACCTGTGAGCTACCCATTGTATGGTATTGCCTTATGGTAAGCCTAAATGCTTCATTTTGACTTTGTTTGAATTTCTCGTAAGTGGACCTTTAGATATCTACCCTATTTTAGCTCATGTTTTTTTTTTTTTTTTTTGTTGTTGTTGCTTTGTTTTTTGAGACAGGGTTTCTCTGTGTAGCCCTGGCTGTCCCAGAACTCACACTGTAGACCAGGCTGGCCTCGAACTCAGAAATCCGCCTGCCTCTGCCTCCCAAGTGCTGGGATTAAAGGCGTGTGCCACCACTGCCCGGCTTAGCTCATGTTTTAAAGTCTATGTACTATTATTGTCTCCATTTTTATATTCAGTTATAGTTTATTTATCATTGTATACAATTGCATGTGTGCATGCACTAGAAACTTTTGTATCATGAGATTTGAATTCTTCCATGTTTTTATTTTTAGTTGTAGATATTACAACAGTATTGCTTTGAACAACCATACACACACACACACACACACACACACACACACACAGACAGACACACACAGGATTGATGAGTTACAGGGATAGGCATGTTTAATTTCAGTAGACTCTGTTAGGTGTCCCAGACACTTGGGCAGTTTAATTTATATCAGTGACCAAGGTTTTACTATCATTTCCTTTTGATTGACTTTTCCAATTTTGACCATTTGGTGACTATGTAAGAGTGATGTTCTCTGGCTTGAAACATACATTTATTTATTTATTTATTTATTTATTTATTTATGTTTTAGTGTTGTTAAAAGCATTGAGCAATGTTTGTTGACATACTGTTCCTATGAATGCTATTATCTTTTACAGGGCTTATCACATTTTCTCTCATTTTTCCACTGAATTCTTAGCTTCTGATTGCTGCAACTTACTGACTATGAGGTTGGTTTTTCTGTTTGTTTGGTTTTTCTTTTTTGACTGGGGTCTCATTATGTAACCCTGGCTATTTTAGAACTTACTTTGTAGCTGAGACTTGCCTTAAACTCACAGATACACCTAACTCTGCTAAGTGCTGGGATTAAAGGGGTGGACCACCATGCCTAGTGACTCAATTACTTCTGCATACTATTTTATATACACACTGAAGTTATATTTACTACCTAGTTTGCCTTTAGAGTCACTTTACACAGTCTTGACTGGACATCTTCAGTTTCAAAGTAGAATAAGCAATCATTTGTGTTGTGTTGGTTTAAATTTAAATTTATATCCCATTTGGAACTGACTTGTGATAGTCAAATTCCCCCATTAAGACTATGCAATGATCAATGTATTAGAGAAGCATTCTTCTCACCATGCTGTAGTATTATTGTAACTGCCATTATAGTTAGAGTACAACCAGAAGATAAATATACACATAAAATCTTATATGTGGGTATTATTTATTACATGAGGACAAATACATAAAAACATATTTGATAGTGGAAGTATAAAAATCCAGTGAAGATCTGTTTCCATTTGGAATGGCTGCTCTAACTTTATAGAAATTCATTAAGCTGTATATTTGGGTCTGGTTAATTTCCATGTGGGATTTTTTTATTTGCATTTTAAACAATAAAGTTTAACATAAAAATTAAAGAAGATGTGTTATGTGATTTTTCCTTCATGCAGTTGTGAGGCTAGTTCAATGGCTTCTACGAGGCTGTCATTTCTGAATGTAGTCATGGACAGTTGCAGACAGGGAAATGCTCGTGAGTGTAGGACGAGGTTCTATGAAGATGATCTGAAACCCAGTAAGATGATTAGAGTCTCAGAGCAGTCTTTGCCAATCTTGAAGCTCCATCATTAGCCATGGATCATTTGTAGAAGAAGCAGATGATCCTGTGGAGCAGGGGGCAGGGTGGGCCAGGGAGCCCAATGGAAGACTTGCTACCCTGCAGGCTCAGCTACTGCCCCATCAGAGATGAATCAGTGTATGTGAATGGTAATAGCCTTCTGCCCTCTAGTGAATCTCCTGGCTGTTTAAACTACCATGCCTGCACTTTACCTCCAGCTCCAAATCCCATGCAAACTGTCTATTGTGGTCTATACTGGCCTAGAACTGTATAGGAGAGATATTGCTAGGAACTATAGTTACAGCTAAGTTGTCTTGTGTGAGCTTCTTTAATGTGAAAAGGTTTTACTAGCTAAATATCTTATTAAGAGTTAGTAGCTAGAATAAAGAAAAATTAAAATGAAACAGTAAAAAAAAAAAAACCAACCCAATTAAAATTATTGAATTAAACAGAGGTAAAATACAAATTAAATTTAGAAAGATGAAATACAAATGGCTGAAAACCATGTTTTAAAATATTCAACATTCTTATGAAAATGCAAATTAAAATTTCTTTGAGAGTTTATCTGACCCCAGGTATAATGGCTAAGAGAAAAAAAAAAAGCAATAGATGCTGATGTAGATAAATAGGACATTTTACAGTGTTGGAGAAAGAGGATAAAGTAGTGCAGTCACTATCGAAGTGGCTGTAAAATAGATCTACTACATGATCCAGCTCTACCAGTCTCTTGGGCGTACACACAAAGGACTATGATGCAAAGGACAGAAAGACCTTCCCACTCATGTTCATTGCTATTCTAGCCACATAGTCAGGAAATAAGAACTGTTTTTCTGTTATCAGGTGATAGTAAGAATGTGATACATTTACACAGTGGAAAAAATATTCAACTGTTAAAAAAAAAAAAAAAAAAACTCAGACCCAGAATGACAAACATCACATGTTTTTGTTTTTTATCTGTGGATGTTAGCTTTGAATTTTTAGATATGTGCATTTTATTTGGAACTCCTACAGTGATCAGGAAATGAGTAATGGGCCATGGGAGGGGTTTCAAGGGAAGAGAGATAGAATGCAGTATTAAAAAGGGCGAAATATCAATAATGGGACATGAGGCATTAATTGGGATGGGAAATTGAAGAGCAGGGTAGTGGAGAGGATATAGCCAGGGATAACGTACACTAAGGACCTTTGAGAAATTCATATGAAAAACTGGTAACGTGGAAGATCCTAAGCATATATACATGTGTACACAGAATCAAAAGGAGTTAGCTGTTAAATGGTGAATCCACCCGCTAACAAATAAGAAGGCCATTGCCAAGAAAGGTCACTTTTACTCAAGTTGTTAGCTATTGCCTTTCCAGAGCCCCCTAAAACATTACAGGCTCTTGGTGGCCCTCTAGAGCTTGTCAGTAAGACTCTGTTGCTGAAGGCACCGTAGACTTGAGTCTTGGAGTGTGGAGAAATCAAACTTGTACTGACCTAGAACTTTCAATTCTATTAGCTTGGCTTCATAGTGCTGAAAGGCGCTATGCACACCACGTGAGGAGAAGGTAATCATCAGTACACAATTACCCAGCTATGAACTCCACAAGCTGCAATAATGATGAGCCTGACAAGATGTGCCTACAGGTGCAACAGTGGCAGGAACAGCGTGGGAGTATCCAGTCAATTTCTGATCGGATGTAAGGTCTGCTCCATAAGATGAAGCCATTATTATTCGGACCAAGAACCTGGGACTATCATAGTTATTCTGCTAAATGAATACAGTATTAAACTGACTCCTAATGACATATCATTATCCCCATAGAGCCAGGCATCACTTAAGCTTCATTAGAGAAGATTCTTTATGCAGTAGATGGCAATTACCACAGTGTCCCACAACTGGCCAGTGTGCAGACAATAAGAGACTGGAATGCTGAACCTTTCATGAGAGACATCATAACACCCTCCCCTTCCTGGGGCACAGGGATGATTTAAGAAGAGGACATAGAAAGATTGTAAGAGTCACATTTGGTAGATGACTACAAGAAAAAAAAAAAGTTTTCTACGGAGGAACTGTTTACTGCTCTCCAGGGAGTGGAACGTGGGAGAATGGAGTCAGTAAATGAGGCGGATTAACCCTCATGCAATAGACAGCTTTACTCAGAGCATCAGCCAACTCCTACTCTGACTGTTAAGTGGAATCACCTGAGTAAAGTGTACAGTCACAAGGGGAAGTCGCACAAGGCAGTCAAGGTACACAGTAACACTACTCACAAAGTACCCATTTTTCCATAGCGGCATATAAAAAAGATATAATGAATAATGTGAAGTAAACTCACTCCTATCTGCTATAACTGTGATGATGAACACAAAACATAGTCCAAGAAAAATTCTGTGTTTTGAAGAAACTGAGATCACAAGACTCTTTTTTTTTGTTTGTTTGTTTTTGTTTATTTTTTTTGTTGTTGTTTTGTTTTATCACAAGTACTCAGAAATCTCACGCAGCTCCATTCTTGGATCATCTTGCCAGCGTGGAAACATGCATGGAAAGGAGCGTCAGCTCTCTAGAAGGGTATGGCTCCTCCTGGTAGGTATATCACACTTCACTGGGAAAGCCATATATCCAAAGATACATGAGCAGCACAAATTGAACTTAATGGGTTTAAAAGTAAAAAGCACAAAGTTGGGTGTGTAGAGAAATGTACTGTATTTGGAAAGAGTTTGGGAGGGGGTGAGTATGATCAAAATATACTATATACATTTCCAAAGAACTAATAAAAATAAGTCTATCTAGAGAAGATTATTAACACGAGATCATCATAGTTTTACTTCTATAAAGACAGTAAATGTATTCCTGTTATTCTTATTTTAAATAATGTCTTGGGTGGGTTTCCGTAGGTGTTGTTGAGAAGGCACATACTCATAACCATTGCAATATCCTAACATTAGGTTTTAGAGAACACATTCAGACTTTTCTTCCTTCTTGTGGAATTGTTGCCGAGAAGCGGCTGTCCAACCTGGGAAATACTCTGATTTCCCTACTCTAAATAGAGATGAGGCCAGAGAAGTGGCTTAGAAGCAAGTGATCTTTCCTGCACCTCTTTCTATCCATCTCTTGGCTGTAGAGGAGGATATTGCCAGAAGATGAAGGGAAGCTATACCCTGGAAGATTACAGTAAAGTTCTCTTACTCAGGTCACTCTACAGGGGATGAAACGTGAGCAAGACACTGCTTTACAAAATGTATTAGGATCTAGAGCTTATTAGTTCTAATAGCTACCATGTCATTAACAAATATGCTATTTTAATTTTAATTCACTTTCCTAGTTTTTGTTATCTGAGAGCAGTTATCACAGTTATCCCAGGTTTGAACTCTTTAGCCTTTGTGTCATTCTCCAAGTTCTAGAATTGTAATATGTACCAATATTCCAGCTTCTCTGAATATGACTCAATTCTCAGATAAACAAAAATTGAAAAGAAAATCATATGTTTAAGGTGAGAGGTTTTGGAATGATACAAAATCCATTTTATTATACATGTGCCTACTGATCTGAGACCAACTCGAGAAAATGCCCTTTAAAGAGATATTTTTGAGACCATGCTCCATTCATTTGCATTTTTCATTGATCTTGAAGTAGAAACATGCTCTCGTAAACCCTTGTCATGGAAGAAATATCTTCATTATTCTTTTTTGCTAAGACCTTTGATGTTTGATTGATTAATTTTAAATTAAACATTTATGGAATCAAATATGCCACTGTAAGTGATGGGAGCAAATTATAGATTATTATTATCAATGCCTTTTATTCTGGAAGGCATTTTATTACATTGAGTGAAGTTAATGCTGGGTGGTGAGTAATTGGTACAGAGTATACAGATGGAAAAAGATTTGAAGTTCCTGGGAGAGATGTGGCAGCTAGAAAAATGCTTCTGCCTGGACACTGTGAGGAGAACACTAAAACAAGAAACAAAAGAAAGAAGACTTTCCTGCTACAATGGAATTTCAAAATAGTAGAAGGCCTGACCTGATGCCTTCCTGGGGCTGCTGTAATGAGTTCGAGACCTGTGCACTATTATTTCTTAAGAGGTAGTTTTAAATTCGAACATCCTACTGATTTGGTTTTGTGTGTAATAAAAATAGTGTTGGATTGGTAATGATCTTTTCCCAATCTGTTAGTTGCCGTTTTGTCTTGTTGACAGTGTCCTTTGCCTTACAGAAGCTTTGCAATTTTATGAGGTCCCATTTGTCAATTCTTGATCTTAGAGCATAAGCCATTGGTGTTCTGTTCAGGAACTTTTCCCCTGTGCCTAGGTATTCGAGTGTCTTCCCCACCTTCTTTTTTATTAGTTTCAGTGTATCTGGTTTTATGTGAAGGTCTTTTATCCACTTGGACTTGAAAGGGTTAATATTTAATATATACAAAGAACTAAAGAAATTAGACTCCAGACAACCAAATAACACTATTAAAAATGGGTTACAGAGCTAAACAAAGAATTCTCAACTGAGAAAACACGAATGGCCAAGAAGCACCTTAAGAAATGCTCAACATCCTTAGTCATCAGGGAAATGCAAATCAAAACAACCCTGAAATTCCACCTCACACCAGTCAGAATGGCTAAGATCAAAAACTCAGGTGATATCAGATGCTGACTAGGATGTGGAGAAAAAGGAACACTCCTCCATTGTTGGTGGGATTGCAAGCTGGTACAACCACTCTGGAAATCAGTCTGGCGGTTCCTCAGAAAATTGGACATAGCATTACCTGAAAACCCAGCTATACCACTTCTGGGCATATACCCAGAAGATGCTCCAACATATAACAAGGACATATGCTCCACTATGTTCATAGCAGCCTTATTTATAATAGCCAGAAGCTGGAAAGAATCCAGATGTCCTTCAACAGAGGAATGGATACAAAAATGTGGTACCTTTACACAATGGAGTATTACTCAGCTATTAAAAACAATGAATTTGAGAAATTCTTAGGTAAATGGATGGAACTAGAATATATCATCCTGAATGAGGTAACCCAATCACAAAAGAACACACATGGTATTTACTCACTGATAAGCAGATATTAGCCCAAAAACTTGAAATAGCCAAGATTCAACTCATAGACCACATGAAGCTCATGAAGAAGGAAGACCAAGTGTGGATGCCTCAGTCCTACTTAGAAGGAGTAACAAAATACTCAAGGGAGCAAATATGGAGACAAAGTGTGGAACAGAAACTGAAGGAGGGGCCATCTGGAGACCATTCCACCTGGGTATCCATCCCATGTACAGTCACCAAAGGTAGATGCTGATGTGGATTTCAGGAAGAGTATGCTGACAAAAGCCTGATATAGCTGTCTCCTTAGAGGTCTAGCAGACTCTGACATATTCAGATGCAGATGCTCACAGCTAACCATTGATCTGATCAAGGGGTTCCCAGTGAAGGAGTTAGAGAGAAGACTGAAGGATCTGAAAAGGTTTTGTGGCACCATGAGAAGAGCAATGATACCAACCAACCAGAGTTCCCCAGGGTCTAAATCACCAGCCTGGGAGCACATAGGGAGGGACCCATGACTCTGTCTGTCCATGTAGGGAAGAATGGCCTTGTTGGGCATAGGTGGGAGAGGAGATCCTTGGTCCCATGAAGGCTGAACACCAAGTGTGGGGGAAATTTGAGGGTGGTGAGGTGGGAGTGGGGGATTATGTGGGGGCACATCCTCATAGAAGCAGGAGAAGGAGGGATGGGATAGGGGGTTCCTGGGTGGTGGGGGGAATGGGGTAAGGGGATGAAATCTGAAATGTTAATATAACATCCATTAAAAAATAAAATCTAAGTTGTTCACCTCAAAAAACAAACAAACAAACAAACAAACAAACAAACAAAAAAACTAATAATGTTACATGGGGTCAGGATGATTTAAGGGTGATGTCATGTGAATTGTATGGGTCAACAACATTTTTTATTTTTTCTAAAATTTACATTTATGATCTACACTTAATCATGCACCTGTACTTGAAGTGCAACTGGAAATGCGGAGATGCCGAGGTTCAGTTTTCCTGTAGTCTTTCTCTTCGCATTGCTATGCATTTAACATTTCACTCTCTATTCTCTTTAAAAATTTTTGAAATAAGTTATTATCATATTTTTCAGTTATTCCCGAACAGCTGAAATTTTGTAGTCTTTGACTAACCTCTCCCTAAATCTTAAACCAACCAGAATCCTGGGTCCAGGAAACTTCCAACTGACTGAGTCTGAGTTTTATTCTTTTCACAAACAAGTGACATCAGGCTGCAGTTATCTTCCAGGGCCTGGATCATTTTACTTAGCAGACTGTGTTCCACATTCATCCATCCATGTAGTCACATGACAATAAGATTTCCTTCTCTTTGAAGGCTTAATTGTATTTTATTGTGTCTGTACTACTATCTCTTCTGCTGCTGGTGGACTTATAGGTTGATTCCATGTTTTGACTACTACGGACATTCGTTCATATGTCTTTCTTTTCAATTTCTGAGTTACTTTAAATTTAAAATGGAAATTACTATTAAGTTAAAAAAATTCATTTCTATGGATTCCTTCATTCATAGTATAAATGGTCAGAAATGAGTATGTAAATATTTTTCCTTAAGATAAAGGCCATTATTTCTTTTTCATTTATGTAACTAAAGATAAATGGAAACCAAACTCAACCTTGATCTACGCTGTAATTCGTAATGAATTCTGTTCTTTCCTATCTAACATGAGAGCTGTTTGTTTGGGCCAGCTCCTGAATATAAAGTTCTTTTTGATCTTGCTATTGAATTGAATCAGCCACAGAAAAGTTGATTCCCCATAATTATTTAGGAAAACAATTCATAAATTCTGCATTTGAAATGTTTGAAATTGCAGATGCTTGAGAGAAAACTTACAGAAACTAACACTAAAAATAATATTGCATTCTTGCAAATAACATATATAAAATACTCCAAGTTCCTAGTCTCTGATGGCATACACACACACACACACACACACACACACACACACACACACATTATGTGAACTGCGTATGCATATTTGGTTGTTTGGTGGCTGTCCCATGTGTGCATGTTTGGTTGTGCTTGGTGGCTGTCTCATGTTTGCATGTTTGGTTGTACTTGGTGGCTGTCCCAACCATTAGCATCTCACTGTGTTATGCAGTATTTGTGTTATGTATTTACATCTTAAAATTTATATAGTCTGTGTAATATGATTTTCAAACACTTGACAAACCTCTTCCCATGTCAAACCCACTATGTAATCCTCAATACTTGATTCCAGCTTCTTTCAGAGGCTCTAGAGCTACCTGACAAGCAAGGAACAATTCAGTGAAGAAGCCAGGCTCCTCTCCTCAGGTGCTCAGACATCCAGAATGAAGCATGTGACCTGGTGAGAAAGACAAGCCCTCAGCACATGACTTCTGTGTGAAAACGATGCTGTAAAGAAAGGAGGAAGTATTTTCTCCAGAAGGAAGACTTGGATTGTCTTACTTTGAATATGTGAATGTGTTACTATGGGATATCTGAGTATAAAGACTCAAACTAGGGAGGAAAGGCTACTTTTCAGGACATTGTGTGGTCCTACAAGATGAGGCAAGCTCCCTAAACAGTTTTTAGTGTGTTTCATATTAAAGTTTTTATACATTAGTGTTGATTTTCTTGCATAGGTAACAGGAGAATCTCCTTTCTCAAACAGTAGCACGGACATTCTTTATACACCTTTCTACTGAAAATGCCTGGTTAAATGTGCTGAAATGTGGACTCACAAACTCACTAAGGCTGAGTCAGGGTAGAAGTCAGTCCAAGTCACTGTTTCTTTTCTGTAAATCACTGTTGTCAAAGCATATCCATCTGTTTATGTAACTCTAATTTGGAAAAAACTTCTTTTTACTAAGTCAGAACTCATTTTACCTAGTGGCTCTATTTTGAGTGTGTGTGCTGTATTAAATAACATTTAAGAATGTGATAGAAATTTAATTCAAAGAAGATGGAAAGAGAAGCCAGGCAGTCATATTGAGAATACAGTAGAATCTGGCACCTGACTACTCTCAACATACTGAACATATTAAACCAAGATTTCTGTATATAATATTGAAATAAATCTTTTTATTGAAAATAATTTCAACCATTTAACAGGTCTGCAATATTTGAACGAATGATATATTTATGTATCCAAGCAATATTAGAAGAACTTGGAAGATATAAAAATGGGAAAAAATTTAGAGAGCTATACCCAAACTTTGATTAAAGCCAGCTTTCTGCATATTAGGAAAAACAAAATTTAGGTATATAACATAAAAATAGTAGTAGCAAATTTGATTTAGAAGATACAGGTGAAGATACATCTTATAGTCAAACATGAAGCAGTCATTTAAATTTATTTTCTAAATAAATTTGCTTAGAATATTAGATTTTAATAATATTTTTAATTGCCCATAACTATATTTTATTACTTAATATATTACTAGGTAAATTATACTTGATTAAATATTAATAATTATAATTATCAATATTAAAGGCCTATTTATATAGTATAGAGAATTCAGTTTTCAGATTTTAGTTATTTTTATGTTATGTGAGCAAGTGGGTTTTTTTTTTCCTGCATGTACGCATGAGCAGTAAATGCTTGTCTAGTGCTTGTCCAGTGCCTACAGAACAGAAACAAATATTGGACCCCCTGGAAGTGGAGTTATAGAGAGTTGTGAACCAATTCCCCTGGGCCTCCTCAAGGGCAGCAAAAGGTAGTAACAGCTGAGCCATCTCTCCAACCCCAAACTTCTCCTCTTTTCAAAATTTGTTTCAGAATAAACAACACTGAATATAAAATATATGATGCCTTAAAGAGAACGTTCTTTGTTTGTTTGCTTGTTTGTTTGTTTGTTTTTAAACAGAGTTACTGTGTGCACACTAGAGTTACTGTGTGTGCACTAGAGTGGCTCAGACGTGCAGTGACCGTTTTCCTTCACCCTCTGAGTGCTGGGATCACAGATGTCAGCTACCGCACCCATATAGGAACTAATCTAAGAAACGTCTTTAATATGAAACGATGGAGCTGTTAACATGCTATACATGCATAGTTTGATGGGCCTTACAGTAATTCAGAAATTTTGTTTGTGTGGCTCAATTTTAGATTACATGAGACATAAAGTCTCTTTTGCATGTTTTCTTGACTACAGAAGGCAAACATTACATACATACAGACAGCAACTATACACCAGATTGGAAACATTTTAACATAATACTTGCTCCTCCTGTACATGGGAGGAAAACCAAAGAGAAGAGAGAATCTTCTGTAGATGCTGGCTTTTTCTTAAAGCCAGTCTTCTGGTAGATGCCAGTAAGTTTCCCTATTCATTGTATTGTTTCCCAAACATGTCAAGGAGCTGGTTTGTCGCCAGTCAGTGGGGTGAACGCAGAAGAGCCCATCCGTACTCTGTGTGTTTCTGCCCATTACATTAACAAAACACGCTTCTCATGATAATTTTTTTTGAAAATTTGCAGTCTTCAATGTTTTATTCGGGTGTAATTCTAAAGGTATGGCAAGTAAATAGTTAAAAAATAAAGCAGTGTGGTTGGCCTTCAAAATGTGATTTTTTTTTTACTCTAAATAAATCTTCTTTGTTGGTGACTGGTTTAAATCACACGTACAGAAAAGTCTGGGCAACTAACATGAACAAAAGGTAGACTGGTTGACGTAAAAGGCGTTTTGAGTGTTGTTTATAACTTAAGGATTTGCTCACTTGTTGGACACATGCCATCAAACTCAGCTGGGAGTAATATATAGTGTCGATTATGACTGTTATAGGTATGCAAATACATATTTTTCACATATATAATGCAAAAATGTCCTGTTAGCAGGACAATTGGATAGTGGGGGTCCTCAAATCAGAAAACTGGCAAATGTATAGCGGATTATAATGGCTTCTGCCTACACTTCAAATACAACAAACGTTTCATTCATCTGATACTGTTCTCTGATTGGAGACAATTGGTAGAAGGCAATGACTTCACACACTCTCAATTACTTCCATGCATTTTCCAAGCTTCCAACTTGTGAACTATTGTCTCAAAAACAAATAATGACAGTCTTCTGTGGCAGAACCTGCTGACTTAACCAAATCAATCTTTCCACACTTCTGTCCTGGGCTTTTGCCTCTCTAATGTTGGCTGTAAGTCAGAGTTTATGTTTAAATGTGATTATCATAAACTCAGAAGCAATAATGTGTGTCCTGACTCCCCTAGTTCATCAGTATCTCCCTGCTTCTGTAAAGTCAGCTCTAGGGTAAAGCACAACTGCCCAGCTCAGAGCCCAGTTTTACAGCTTACAAGGTTAGCGTTAATTCAGTTAACCATCTCATTGGAGGAGTAAGCAACATACGCCCTTCAGTTCTGCTGGCCTCAAGAGAAGCAATGGGAAGAGAAGCATATCTGGCTGCTCCCATAGACTCTTGGTTCATAGAATCCTCAGACACTGCCAGGAATCAGATACCTCTGCAGTCTCCTATGAGACTCCCACACCCAATTAATAGCTTTTAGAATCATAAATTTTGGGTTATAAATTTCCTTCTACAGTTACGTTTTAAAAAATACAGTTTTCACTGCTCTCTGCCTTTGTAAGAATAGAACTTTGCCTGGGCTTTCTTTTTGTTCCACTGTAAATTTGAAATTTGTCCTGCAGATGCTTTGCATAGACTTGTCCAAGTCTCCAGATCCATGGTGTGAATGTGAAACCATTTCTGTTGATCATTTCTGTCACTTGTGAATATTTGTGGGTTTTGAATTCTCTGTATCTTTACCAGCTCTTGGACTGTTAGACATGCTTCATGTAGAACTGATACCTTAGATATTTCAAGGGACTTTAGTTAGAGTTTAGCTCCTAATGAACTAATGAGCTCTTCGTGAGCTTTGTGGCTAGTTGTATTTGAGGCGTGTCAGCTATTAGATTTAATGTTTTCATTTTCCTATTGGGTCCTCTGTATTTTAGAGTATATATTCTATTGAATATTATTTTTTCAGGTGACAGTGACATATCATTTCTAAGTGTATTCTCCCAGTTAGGATTTGCCTTTCTATTATCTTTTTAAAAATATTTATTTATTTATTTATTTATCTATTTATTTAATGTATTTGAGTACACCATTGCTGTCTTCAGACACACCAGAAGAGGGCATCAAATCCCACTGCAGATGGTTGTGAGCCACCTTGTGGTTACTGGGACTTGAACTCAGAACCTCTAGAAGAGCAGTCGGGCTCTTAACTGCTGAACCATCTCTCCAGCCCACCTTTTCTACTATCTTGACTGAAACATAAATATCTACAAGTTCTTGATAAGCAAAAGTTCTGAATTTCTTAATTGTATGATTGTTCTTTTTAAACCTTACAATTGATTTTATTTTCTTTTTCAGAGTCAGAGATTGAACCTAGGTCTTCAGCATGCTGACCGAATGCCCTACCATATTCTTATGTAGAAGAATGAAACTGTCTGCCAACCTAAACAAAAATCAACTCAAAATGGATCAAAGATCATAGTGCCGGACGTAAAACTCCAGATTGTTAGAGGAAAAAAATTCAAGGCACACTAAGGACTTTCTAAAAGGGACCAGAACAGCATAAGGAACAATTCTCAAAGTGACAAATAGGATTGAATTATGTTTCAAAGCCTCTGCACAGCCAGGGAAACCATCACCAGAGTGCAGAAAGTCTACATAATGGGGAAAAAAAATCTTAACCAACTAACAAGGCACTAGTATCTAGAATATACAAAGAAATACTTAATAGTCTAGATATCAAGCAACCAAACAATCCATTTAATAAATGGGCCAATGAAATGACAGATCACAAGTGGCCAATAAACACATGGAAACCCATTCAATGTGTATAGTGGGTAGTGAGATGCAAATGAGAACAACACTGAAATTCCATTTCACCCCAATCAGAATGGCTACTTTAGAAAAAAAAAAAAAAAAAAAAAAACACATAGCAACGGATGCTGTAAGATCGGTGGAGATGGGGGAGAAGCTTATACATACTGTTGGTTGGAATGTAAATTAGTCAATTAATCATCTGTGTTTATTGGCACACCACTTACAATAGCCAAATTATGGAAATAGCCTAGGTGTCTGTCAAGAGATGAATAGATAAAGAAAATGTATTATACACAAAGGAGTTTCATTCAGCCACAAAGAAAAATGAATTACCTTGTTTTTAGAAAAATGAATGCAAGTGGAGATTGTTGTATAAACAAAACAGACTCAGAGAGACAGACTGTTTTCTCTCCTGTGGACTTTAGATTTTAGATGTATACTTAACATCACATATGTAGATAGGGCATTGAAGTAGAAGTGAGAATGTCTGGGGAATAATGTGAGGGAGAGGAGAGCAGAGAGGAGAGTGTGAAGATGGCCCAAACAAAGGATATGTTTGTATGAAAAATGTCTTGATGAGCCCATCACTATGTTCAATGAATAAACACTAATAACATTTTGTATTTAAATGTTCTGAAAATTAATGGCATAGTTTATCAATATCTTTGTTCTACATTTAACAAGATTTTCTTTACACCAAGGTTATAATAATACTCATGTGTATTTTCTCTTAAATGTTTTTAAGTTTTTAATATATATCAGAATTGTCTGTGGGGTACAAGGAACATTTGTAGAAGCAGTTGTCCTCACGTCTGTTCACTGAGCATAGGGCTTGTCCAGCTCCTGGCAGGGAAGGCTGATTTGTATGAGTTTGAGGTCAGACTGGTCTACATAGTGAGACTGCAGAGTGCCATGGGGGAATAGAAAGGATTTCTTTATTTATCTTACATTTTGTGAGGGAGAATTCTATTAATGAATTCATGAGTACTGTGTTTGTATCATTTCTACTCCACCTTCTGCTCCATCTGACTCCTCTCTTGCCCCCCACTCCCTCTCAAGCTCATAAGCTCTTCTTTAATTATTATTGTCAGTACACACACCCACACATACACCCAAACACACAACCACATACCCATACCCACACACACACCCACACACACAAACACACAACCACACACACACACACACCCAAACACACAACTACATACCCACCCCCACCCCCACCCCCCCACACACCCAAACACACAACCACATACCCATACCCATACACACACACACACACACACACACACACACACAACCACATACACACACACACAGAAACACACACACACATGCATACACACAATGTACATAAAAATGCTGAGCCCATTTACAGTTTATGGCTGAGCACAGTCTGATAGATTTCTGTTTTGATCAAAATGTCAAAAAAGGTGTGCTGGAGCAGGAAGCTCACACAGCATCTGGGATGGAAACAATGTTCATGGTAGTGGCTTTTCCCTTTCCCCATTCAGGACCCAGTGTATAGACTTAGGATGGGTTTTCCTGCCTTAGTTAACCAAGTCTGAACACTCTCCCATAGGCTCACAGGGATGTGATTTACCTATTTCCTGGGTGTTTCTCAATCCAACTGAGCTGACAAGATGAACCATAACAGTCAGAATTTAAACACTAAAAGACGCTATTTCAAGGAATTTTATCCATTAAATTGAAATTTCTTTTGTTGACTTCTGTAAGAATGTATTACAATCATAGAGCTAGCATTATACTAACTTAGAGAGAAATGAGATCATAGGCTGGAAACATAATCAAATGGGTAAAGGTGCTTGCTGCCAGCCCTGATGACCTGAGTCCAATCCTCAGGACCTGCATGGCGGAAGGAGTGAACAGACTTCTCTTGCAAGTTGTTCTCTGAATTCCAAGCACATAACATACTATGTGCGCTCATGCATGTGCATGCACGCAAGCACACACACACTAAATTGATATTATAAAAATATAAGAAGTTAAGAGTATTTCTTGTAACATCTGGAGAGCTGGAAGAGTGTCCATTCTCCCAGCTTTTATTCAATATAAAACTCTTAGCCAAAAAATTAAGACATACAAATAGAAAGGGAAAAGGCATAAAATAGAAATGGAAGAAGAAATAGAAATGGAAGAGGCTAAAATATCTCTAGTAGCAAACAAAAAAGAAAACCTTTGGATAAACAAGGAAAATCCAGTTTTCTCCTAATTTCCTTTTCAGTAAGTTTATTGTTGTTATATAGAAAAGCTACTGATTTATTGTTTTATTCATCATAGAAACAACTACTTTGCTAATAGTATTGGTCAGAATCAACAGAATTATTTTTGAGGTGGGGACTTTGGGGTCTTTTAAACTTGTGCTGTTGTTTGATACTGTATAGAAGTATTTTCAGGGTGTCTGGGAGTCACTCTTCCTTACTGGACCAAGGAACAGCAATTCAAAGACCAGTACTAAACCAAGGAAATCTGAGTTTGGCTAGATGCACTTCAAGGTCCAAGAAAGGGGTCTAATTGTTATGCAAATAAAAGCTTTGAAAAGGAGAAAGCAGCTGTTTGGTTAAAATTAGAATTTTATTTGATTTGAATCCTGTTAAAGGCCAGACAAGTTTATGCAGAAATTAATGATTTTTTCTATGATAAAACTTGTAGATATGTTGCTATCTTATTGACCTTCAAGTCCTAGTGGTGCTATGTTAATGCCCTTACCATAGTTACAAGTGGGCCTTGGCTGAGCATTGTGTAAAACAAACAAAATTTCTTAATTGCTATTAAATATAGGGGAAGCACTGTGAAGGGACTAATAACTAAAAGAATAATGAAAGCAAAGATAATTCTTATAACAACAAGGAGACATTAATGACTACTTGATAGTCAATTCACATATATATGTATGTATAAAAAACATGGCTATACCCAAAGGAAGAGTGTGCATATTTTTTTTTTATGCTGCTGTTTGGAAGTGTTTAGTATTAGCTAAGTGATACTTTTTGTTTCTTTTTTTTTAATTTATTTTTTATTTAGTTATTTGTTTCTTTTTTATTTATCACCTCCTCTTTAAAAAATATAAAATGTAATTAATAATAACTTTACAAAAAGAATTTAAAAAGATTCCAAGTTAATTCGAGTTTGCCTGAATCTATACTTATTTTGATTAAATCAATTTTGTTTATACTTGCATGACTTTGAGTTCTTATAGCCTCAGTAAACCTTTGAATTTATGGTCAGAAAAATGAGAAATTTTACATGTAGAGCTTTCAATTCAATTTAATAAATATTTGCATGGTCTGAATGATGTACCTAGCAGTACATCCCAGGTTTATCCTTTCTTCAACACTTCCTAAAAACTTCTACATAGGTTAACTAGAGGCTAAATATTGATTTAGGAATTTTTTATTTAGCACATTAGATGTTGACACATTAGCTGAAATGCTGTCAAATTCAATAAACAAGCATTATAATAATACTCCACGATGCCCATAGACTTTAGAACAAGAAAAATAGTATTTTTAGAAATAGGCTTAAATGTATGAATTTATCTTCTCTATGCTAAATAGGTTCATTCAGAATAAATTCATTACAAATGACTCTAAGTGATATGTTTAAATTAATTCTTCATTTCTACTTTTAGATACATGAGCCAGTAGATTTAAGAACTAGGGAAAACTCTCTCTCTCTCTCTCTCTCTCTCTCTCTCTCTCTCTCTCTCTAAGTCATTAGTCTTTTCAGGAATGAGGAAAGCTATATAGCCTTGTTTTCTGCTTGGATTTTCACTGACAACTTTATCATCCAGAGGGCCGAGGATATTTCATTCTGGAATACTGTTTCAGGCTGTTTATCATTATGGACATCTAGAACCCTTTGAAACTTTATAATTCTGTAGATTATTTCTTTTAAAAATCAACAATTTTCATTGACTTAATATTAACATGAAGTAATGCTTTATTATAAATTCTAGTCCTGGTCTACCAAACATAGCATTTACAGTTTTAAAATTCTTTCTTCTTCTGTAATTCTAAATAATATAGAGTCACCTGGTATAGCCATATGAGCCATCCTCATTACTGGGTTCAACCAATTACAGATACAAGTATTAGGAAAATCATTTTACCTGTAACTATTTTCTCAGACAAAACTTTTAGTTTCACTCTCCCTTCCAGGTAATCTAGCTGTCTGCAGTCTGACACATACTCTGTGGAACTGTATCCTCAGAATTTCCCTTGAAATTTTTTTCTTCTCTATGAGATTTTCACCCATCTTCTATGTTTTTAATCTATTCCCTTTTAATCCTCTACCTTCATGCATATCTTTTGTGACAGTGTCCATAAATAATGTGTATAATGAGATATGGTTTTTGAAATCTTGGGTATCCAAAATAAATGAATTTCATCTTTTTTCTAATTGAATCGTGATTTGGTTTTTACATTCTAGGACTTTTAAAAGTTTTGTTTATTAAACTACTATTGTGTAGCATACACCATTCTTGAAACTGAGTGTATGAGGATAGGTTGGGCGAAATGAAAAAGAATTGGACCTTATATAAAAACTAGCTTTATTTTTGGGAACAAAACTATAGGTAATCAAACAACATGTCATTGCTGTATAGCTATTTTATAGATATAAACATACATATGTGTGTGTGCATGCAACAATATGTGTATACATATACATGGTAATGCAAAGCAAAGTCAAGGAAAGGAATGATTTTGGGATGTTATTGTTTATAGAAATTAGCAGGTTGCCTGGGATATTGAAGCAAGAGTATAAAATTACAAAGGAAATGAACCATGTTTATTTCTTGTGGGGAAAACACTCAAAACCTCAGTTTGGACCTTGATGTTGGTGATTTGAGGTTTGTCCTCCAATACAGCTTAGACTGAGCACTCTTACCTCAATTCCATTTTCTAGAGGAGTCAGGTTGGTGACAGCTGGACACAAATTTTTATACTGAAAACAATCTTTTCTCAGAAATTTACACTAAAAGTATAAGCCACTAAAAGTATAAGGTCTAGGGAGAAGGAACAGGCAAATAGAAGTTGTCTTTTTACTAAATTTACCATTATCTTCTAAAGATGACAAAACAGCTGGGTCATGTGAATATCACCCAGAGAAAGCCTGGAACCTCAGTCTAGAGCATACATCTCTGTCTTCTCTCCCATTTTGCTATACACAGTCAATGAGTCTTGCTTCTCTGTCCTTCCACATGGCATGCCCTAGCTCCTCTGTGCAGAGGTAGTGCAGAGTGAACAAGTCTCCTGGGAGCTGGTAAGAGGTAAATGTCCTTTCCATGATATATCTATGTGTATCTTATTTAGGACCTCAGTCCCATGCTGTACACCCATGTTTTCTGACTAATGTATTAAAGTTACATTTCTGAGGAAACAAAAATAGAAACATTCCTTGGATACCATGTGAGCTATTAACATGGGAGACCTCATAGCTTCAACTGTGGTTTTAACTGCATTTGTTTATCTTTAGATTTCGGATAATTACTGTGATCAATCCAAGTGTTGTGATCATCAGTGTAGTATGGAAAATGATGATAGTTGAGACCCAACCTGCTTTCATGTTTGAAAATATACCTGACTATATTGGTCACTTATATCCTATTGATACATTATTGTGATTGAAATTGGGATAAAAATGTTGTTTTCTTTTATTGTGTGAATGCTACTTTTATAGACCCATGAAACTCACCATCAAAATAAAAACAATGCTATACCCATCACTCCTGAAAGATTCCTCTTGATATATTGCCATTTGTCTCCTTGCCGCTACAGCTTGAGCTTACCCTTTTGAACTGTTGTGAACACCAGAAGCATGTAGATGAAATAAATATGAAGTTCTTTATAGTTTTTTTTGCAACTTTTCTGTATATTTGAAGAAAAATATGTTACTGTAAATTTGACAATCTAAAAATAGAAGATTAACAATAGGAATAAGGTTATTACATGTGACAGGGCAAGAGAGTAAAGAGGTTTCTTCATCTTGTATTTTTGTCATCTTTAACTAGAGGCCATTTCATCTTTAATTAGAATTTGATTTCTTTGATGGAGAATCCCCTGGAAAATTACCTAAGAATTTTAGGAACCTGAGTTCATGATGCCCCAGTTAACTTAACTTCTGTTAAACTGCTTACTTGCACAAAACCTTTCCACATAACTATCAAATAAGATATCAAGATGTTGTTTTTGCCCTTATAAAAGCCCTTTGCTCTAAACACTCAGTGCTACACTGGGTCCTGAATACCTGAGAGTATTCCAGCTAGCTTGAATGAAGACTTTCAGGAGGGTACAAACTGCATCTGAGTGGTCCTTCCTGGGGCCCTGTGACATTAGCAAGTAGACCGAGCTCTATGCATACAGCAGTGTAGGAAGAAAACTGAAGTGAATTCTGAGGAGTTTGATAAGCAAAGCAGAGCTAAAGAGCAAATGGTGAATGTCCAGCTCATAGAAACCTTAAGCACAAAGGAACAGAAAATGGTGTGCTTGGCAAACAAACTGATCAATTTGGCTGGAATGACTCGTGTTGAGAGATAGTGGGGTATTGGCTAGAAATATGGACAGAGTCCCAGGATTGACTGATGAATACAGAACAAATTAGAGTTTGGATTCAGTCTCAAAATAATTCACCAGTCAAAAGTTCAAGTAAAGCAAAAATATAAAATAAATACTGTATTTTAAGTGTATTTATATATTGTTCAGAGCAATTTTGCCTCAGGAAATTATGTCAGAAATTTGAATTTTATAATGGGTTTTTTTTAAGACAAATTTATTTTTGGTGTGTGTGTGTGACATTACATACTCATATAATATCATGTAAAAATCATCATCTTAGCAGATGTCTCTGGAATGCTGGGGGCTATTGCTCATGTAATATAACTCTGAGCCTGAGTTTTGGGTATGGACCTGGCCAGTATTCATGGTCCTTGACAGTAATTTAATAAGGCCTCTTATTTGTTAAAAATTTATCAATTGTCAGACTGGTGAATCTGAGCAACCTCAGACCCATAACATTATTAAGAATAGTTCACTATTTATTCATGACAGAAACCATTTCGTTTTCAGTTCCCTTAGTGATAGGGAGTATTAGGTCTAAGGAAAACTGCAAGCAATCCACAAGGGCATTTTGGTGGTTTCTTTTCTGCACTCTTGTTTTTAGAGAGTCTGTGATTAGTAAGCTCAAGGAGACATGATGTACGTGGTGTGCAGGCTCAGGCTCTCTTCTCCCTTTGGTGCTGTAACAGGTAATTGTCATGATGGCAGCGCACTGTAAACTTGACTTGTTACATAGCTCTTCAGGGAACTAATTTGTTGATCTACAGTGAACATACGGCTTGAGTGAAACACAATATTTCATTGAAATTTTATTTTATTGAAATTTTAATATTTCAAGCCACTGAGATGGTAGTTAGAGCATAATTCATCTTGAATTGCTCTGAAAGGGGAAAAAATCTCAATACATGGATAGTTTGTGATACGTTACCCATACATTTACAACATCACTCAGAAGACTAGGAAGTTTCCAAAATACTTTCTTCATCAAAGCATTAAGTGTAATAGTGAGCCGGGCAGTGGTAGCACAGGCCTTTAATCCCAGCACTTGGGAGAGAGAGGCAGGTGAATTTTTGAGTTCGAGGCCAACCTGGTCTACAGAGTGAGTTCCAGGTCAGCCAGGGCTACACAGAGAAACCCTGTCTCGAAAACCAAAACCAAAACCAAAATAAAACAACAACAACAACAAAAACCCCGAAGAAGTATAGTACTGAGGAAATGTGGACACCCCACTGAAAGTCCATCTGTCCAGCATACTTAAAGCAGGAGGTAATTGTGGAATCAAAACCATTGAGGTTTGCCAATAAGAGCTTGTATATATGTGACAGCAATATCAGCAATCTTCTGAGTCATTGGCTCTATCTGGGATATATCTCCCAGGGGGATTTTAATCCAGCAACATGTCTACTCTGGTTGGAATACAGACAGGTCTTTAGCATGCACCTTTAATCCCCCAGAATGAAGGTATACTTAGCTTGTACAAGAAAACACTCATGTTTGAAAGTGATGTCTAATTGACTGGCAGACAAAGTGATGAACCAGAGAAAGATTTAACAGAATAGGATCTGCCCAACTCTCATGAGGAGAGAGAAGAAAAGGAAGCTACTTGAGAGGCAAAGCAGACAGAACAAGGAGGCAGATTTACAGGGACAGTTATAGAAAGCCAGGTTACAGAGTAAGAACAAGCTAGGCAGAGGTGAAGACAAAATGACCCAGAGAATGAGAAGAAGCCAGAAGACTAGTACATATTGCCAAAGTCTGCATGAGGCCAAACAGAGCAATTTAGTCAGAGGCTGACAGAGAAGCCAGTCAGCTTGGCGAGCTCTTAGAGCTAGAACAGATGAGTTAAACCAGCCAGCCAGAGTTCAGAAGGAACAAGAAAGGGTAAACACATTCAGCAGTAAGTTTCAAAGGCTGAAATCATTCTAGGCCTAGAGAAGACTGTATAGAGACTAGAAGATTCTAGCAGACCGAGGGAGTAAACCTCAGAGCCAACAATTATATGAGGAGAATAAAAATTACTTTTACTGGGTGATATCTCTTCTGTGTACTGAATGCTCTGTTACTCCACAGCATAAGCCCCAATAAAGCTTTACTGAAGGAGTTTTATTATGAATAGACTGAACTGAGCTGGTTCCAGAACAGATAATGCCAGCAGCTGCAAGCCTCTACCAGCAACAGGGTAGAAGATATGTTCCTGAGAGTAAGCAAGGGCAGAGAGTGACAGGGACAAGGGGATCAGAACTGCTAAGTAGCTTCAGGCCACCAGTGCTGGCAGGGTTCCAGTAGCTCTGACTGCCAGGAGTCCATCAAGAGTGACCAGGAGCTGAGTTGCAGGCATTCAGTGAGCTGATGGCCACTGCCACTCCACATTTGGGGGCTTACAAGGGTTATAATTTCCTTATTCATAATTTGTATCAGAATATCACAAAAGAGTAGAGATGACTTTTTATGTTTCAAGACACCCAATGAGTGTCCCCCTTAGCCCCATCTCTTCTGGTCATTTGTAAAGGCACCTGTGGCCATGTACACAGTCTTTACAAACATGCTCTCAGAATACTAGAAGGATGAGATCACTCAAATCCCAGGGAATAAAATGCCACTGTAACTCACCAACCACAGCAGGCACTTCAGTATGTCAAAGGATGCTGGCAAAATGTTATTACACAGAAGATCCAAGGGAGAAGACACACAGTTAAAATGGTCGAGCAGTAGAAGTATCTGTTGGCTCACTGACCCAAGAGGTACGAGCTGTAAACAGAACAGTGTCCTACTTATTTTTTCAGCTACTTTTTTCTTTCCATTTATTTATTTATTTATTTATTTATTTATTTATATGTATTTATGTATTTATTCTCTTTATATCCTTGTCAAAGTCACCTTATCTTCGCAGTCCTTCCTCTCATGACCCCTCCCCTGATTCCCTCTTCTCCTTTATCTCTGAGAAGGGGTTGGTTCCATCTGGGTATCAACCCACCCTGACACCTCAATTCAGGCCTAGGTACATCCTCTCCCACTGAGGCTAGACAAGGCAGTCCAGTTAAGGGAAGAGGATCCACAGGAAGGCAATAGAGTCAGAGTAAGCCCCCATTCCAGTCTTTGGGGACTTGGATGAAGACCAATTCTCACATCCGTTACATATATGTAAGGGGTAAGGGCTGGAGGGGCAGGCTATGTCCTGTCCTTGTATGTTCTTTCTTCATTCTGAATCAACACAGCAGCTTTTGGGGAATGATGCTTGCAAGGTTTTTAGGTGTCAGTTCCTTTTCAATCTCAATATGCTATTGGTCATTTCACAGATGGGTGAGCTCTGCAAAATGCCTGGCTTGGGGGGCTCTATAGATTATGCTTCATTAAAGCAAGATGTTGTGTATATTTGAATAAATGTAGAAAATAAAAAAAATTAGGCTTCTCACACTGTCATTTGGATGCAATGTCTTCCACTGTGTTCTAGTTTTGTGTAAAACTAGATGTTTCTTCATAGTAATGAAGCATTGCCTCAAAACTCCAGCATGTCCTATAACAGGATTCACATGCCATTTCTGAGAAGTCATTTTACTGGAGATCATGTCTTTAAATAAATACATTCTCAGAAGAGTTTAGGTATTTTAATTTTTTGCATAACTTTTAGAAAAAATATCTGGAATTGGAAGATGAATGTAAAAGTACTGAGAACATGAATTTCCTGTGGACTCACAGGCCTCTCATTTTTGAGTGGTTTTTCTTTTTAAGGGAGACAGTCTTTTAGATTACTAACCACTGTGCTGTCCTTATCTACAAATAGTAATTTAAAACCAGGACGTTCATGAAAGTGTGCTTTAGGATAGGGAGGAAAAGATAGTTTTACTCTTCCTTGACTGAGTCACGGAGGGTAAGGTTAGATGAACTCTTTCTAGGTCCAAGCGCTTGGGACTTGGATGTGACAGGAGAGTATGCAATACAATGTTGCTTGTGCAGCCCCAGAAGGTGTCATTTAGCATCAAAGGGAAGATGTCATAGAGAGATGAGCAAGCTTGGTGAATATGGAGAAACTTCTGTCACTATCTGTGTAGATCACAGATGTGTGTGTGTTAAGAGCATGAAGTCTAAACAGTTGTGCACCAGCTCACACATTTAATGCGTTTAAAGCTCACATTTAGCAGACTCATCAGCAACAAAAGAAACTGATAAAACGAGGGAGCCCTCCTGACCACAGGAAGATTAAGGTGGGCTGGATGGATAAAGACAGCACTCAGTGATGGGGGTCGTCCCAACGAGTTTTCTACTTTCAGGAGACGCTACAAAATAAAATAGAAAAGAAAAAGGAAAGGGTCTTTAAATTACGGCAAAGAAACCAAACCACAGCAAGACAAAAAGCAAGCAAACAAAACAACAAAAAGAAAAAGAAAAACAAAACAAAAACCAAGCTAAACAAACACTCCTCTCCCCCTCAAAACAAAACAAAACAAGAAACAAAAACAAAACAAACAAACAAAAAAACCCCAAGCAGTTCCTGGGGGACTTACTATTGCAAGGCCTTTTGGACCAATTACCAAGTGAGTCCTTGGCTTGTTGAGTTAAGTCACAGTACTAGCTCCACATGTGTGTGCAGGATGCTGCTTCCACTGTCTGTTGGTGGCTCCTTCAAACTGACAAGAAAGGCTTGGAGAGCCCCAGTTTCTTCAGTAGGGACCATTGACTTAAGATAGGCAGGATCACATTGATTAACCCAGGCGACTGTGTCTGTGGGGTGACTCAGTGAGTTAGTCTCTTGCCATCTATGATGGCTTGTTTTATTTTTAACTTGCCACAAATTAGAATCTCCTGAGTAGGGAGCTTCACCTGAGGGACTGATTCTATTGCCTTAGTTGATGTGGGAAGACCCACTCTAAATGCGGCCTGGAGACCTGAGCTCAGTTCCTTGTATCCAAGTAAAGATGGAAAAAGAGAGCTTGTTGGTATCAGGCTCCGAACCCAGTGACATCACATCTAGGCGACCCCCCACATCGTTGCCAAGGCAACAGCCACACGCTCCCAGAATCCACCTGGCTACCTCACCTTTACCTGGGAGATACTACGTCACCGCCCATATAAAACAGGCAGGACCCCCTTGACTCCCTCTCTTATCTCTTCCATCTTCCTCTCCCCACCTTTGCCCTTTCCCTTGAATAAACCTCCTCCCCCCCTTGGAACCGCGGGGTCTGCAGTGGTCTATTCTGCACAGTAGTCGGATTTCTTACATCTTTCTTGCAGAGCTGACTTCAGTTGTCTTTTGACTCTTCTCTCTCTGTCTCTCTCTGTCTCTCTTTCTTTCTCTCTCATACACACACACACACACACACACACACACACACACACACACACACACACTGCTATTAAACCAAACAATTTTAAAAGACACATCATTTTCTTTCTCGCATCTATTTTTTTCTTTAAAGTTAAGTTAAAAATCAATGTCAGTAATAAGAGAGTTTGCTCAGCTCTGTTTTAAAGACTCTGTATCAGGAGTGATTTGCATATGCTGAACATCGCATTACTAGACATCTTAAAGGTTTGTAGGGCAGGGTCTGCCCCGGGCAGTGCATTTCTCTGGATATTCAGTCTTTCTCTTGCTCCATTTGTCGTCACCATCAGTGAGAGTGCTGTATTGAGACTTCTATTCTGATCCCTCAGGTAAAGTATACAGGAGAAAAAAACCATAGTCATTTTGAGAATAGGCTCAAGTATATTTAGCCATACACCAGCAAATGGATACCATTAGTATGCATAAGGCAATTTGCAAAAGGCTTGCATCAGCTTTACCTTAGCATTTATTTTCTATGCGATGCACAATAAGTTAACTTCACTAAATTTCACCAGCTTATCTTCAGAAATATGGATAATGGGGCTGAAGGGATGGCTCAATAGTTAAAAGCACTGGTGGCTTTTCCTGAGGACCCAGGTTTGGGTTTCCAGCACCTGCTTGGAAGCTCTCAACTGTTTTTAACTCTAGGTTCAGGGGGTCTGATACTGTCTTCTGGTCTCTGCTAACACTGTATGCATATGGCGCACAGACATACACGCAGGCAAAACATCCAAATACATAAAATAAAAATAAATAAATATTTCAAAATATGGTTACATCATAAAGAAAAAGCATGTAAACTGCCTGACATCAACCCTGACAGACACTGAACACACAATACTATTCAGCATTATTATTACTGATATGCACAGAAATATTAAATAAAAAGTTATACTTATCTATTACAGATACATAGCAATTTAGTGTTCAGTTATATAAAAAGTTCTGTGCTGAGTTGTTCCACTATCTTTGATCCTTTCAAGGACAGCATTGTATTTCCCTCAGCCACTGGTGCTTTCTTGTCCACATGGCTTCTGTGGACCATGAGACTATTGGGAAGTAGTTTTTGTCATTCTCAGGATTAACCCTGAAGGCCACTGTATGAGTTTCTTCTTCTTCACATGCTACTGTTAGTTAGCAGACTGCAGCCAGAAGTTTCTTCAGTAGTCCACCTGTCTTAGTTAAGGTTTTACTGCTATGAACAGACACCATGACCAAGGCAAGTCTTATAAAGGACAACATTTACTTGGGGCTGGCTTTCAGGTTCAGAGGTTCAGTCCATTATCATCAAGGCAGAAGCATGGCAGCATCCAGGCAGGCATGGTGCAGGAGGAGCTGAGAGTTCTACATCTTCATCTGAAGGCTGCTAGTAGAATACTGGCTTCCAGGCAGCTAGGATGGTCTTAAAGCCCACACCCACAGTGACACACCTACTCCAACAGGGCCACAACCTCTAATAGTGCCAGTCCCTGGGCTGAACATATGCAAAACATCATACTACCCTAGAGTGAAGACAGGAGGGGCAAACAGTCAATGTGGAGAGCAAGTCTCGTGAGTTTGAAGAAGGCTCATGTCAGCAGCTAAGACTCTAAGCATCTTGACCCGCACTTGAAGACATTCTGTGTAATAGATTGATCTCACCATTCTGAGAAGCTGGCATGGTAACACTGTGCTATGATGCCGCCTTTCAGAAAGCTGAGGAGTTCATTCCAGGCTACAGAGGAAATTCAAGGTCAGTTTGGGTTGTGGGAAAGAACCTGTCTCACACCCCCAAGCCACTAGAAAAATAACAACAATAAAACCCAAAACTAACAAACAAAAATACAACACAAACTACCCCCTAAAAAACAACCCCAAAGATCAATATTTCTCCCTTACCTTCTCCCTCCAAAGGAATTTTGTACTCAGGGCTCAGTGGTTAAGCCATTCCCAAAATAAACACGGAGGAGGCTGCTCAGCTTGGTTTCTGTCTTTTCCAGTGGAAGGAACAGTTCTTTCCAGAGCTTGGATTTTAGGCTTGGCATTGGCCAGACAGCATTTTGTGGCCTCCTGGAGCTTTGCTTTCAAGTGAATTGTACTTGTGGGTGCTGATCCTCCTCAGCCCTGCCAGAGCGGGCAGTTACTACTAGTGTTTCTCAAATGGTCCTATGCCAAAAACAACTTATGAATATAAAAATCAAAAGCTGAAATTCATTGTTCTTGACTTGGAATCCATCCCAGACAACTGCATTGCATTTATTCATAACACATGAAAAGAAAAGTCTTTCGACAATCTCAATTGGGGGAGGAAGGCAAGGTGGGAAAGTGTCCTGATAATTGAACTGAGACCAGAGCGACTGGAATAGGCTTTTTAATGAGATATTTTATACCTTCGAAAACCAGACTTGTTTACTTATAATATTATGTGTGTCTGAGCAGAAATTGTCTATTGGAGTTCCAAAATGTTAATTTCCAAGATGATGTCAGCTTTAGGCTCTTTGTGGGAAGGCTTGCTTTTTCAGATAAGGGTTTGAAGCAAGCCTCATTCAGGTCAGGTTCCCTTGGAGTGAGTTGTGGGCAGCAGTGGACAGGGTCAGAGATCTGGATGAGAAGTGCTCCCCCTTCCCGTGTTACTTAGAATGCTTTAATTCTGATTGGTCACAATGGTGACTTGTGTACAAAAGCAGTTATTATCTTCTAATTCAATAATTGAATTCAATAAATTACCTTTTATTTCAATCATCCTGGTTTTGTCATTCATGGTCAGTTCAGTAAGGAGCTGAGAATAGTATGAGAATTTTTTTAAGCCATTCAGAACTTTCAGACAGATAACTAATGAGCAATAGATAGTATATTTATCTTCTTTATTAAAAGTGGTAAGTCAAGTAGTATGTGGTGAATCACACCTTTAATTGGAGGCAGAGGCAGGCAGATCTCTTTGGGTTTGAGGCTAGCTTGAGTTGCATAATAAAACTATCTTATCTTTAAAAAAAAAGAAAAGAAAAAAGAAAGGAAAGAAGGAAGGAAGGAAGAAAGAAAGAAAGAAAGAAAAGAAAAAAGTATTGGCCATTTCCAGTGTAGGATCACCACTGTAAAATCCACATTAAAACCCTGTCTGGGAGGCACATACTGTTTTTGAAAATATTCAACATCATGGAATGTTCCTAGTGAGTAGATTTTTCTATTCCTCTTTGTAATGTGCATACTCAAACTGAGGCAGAGCAAGATGCAACAGTTGCCTTCATAAGGCATCTCTAAGTATACACAAGGATCCAAGTTTTAATTAACAAGTGTGTTCAATCTTTGTGCCATGTTGAGGAAAGGGCTTCTTCCTCTTGTGCGTCAATACCTGGAGTTTATAAAGCCAGCTCTAGTGGTGTAAATATTTGGTCAAATTCACATTCTCTTTGTCCCTTTTCCTGTGTTTGTTCTACCTCTGACGGAAGTATGGGCTAAACTGACATATTTATATCATGGAAAGGACATTTACCTCTTACCAGCTCCCAGGAAACTTGTTCACTCTGCACTACCTCGGTTTCACAGTGGCCACAGTTAATGAGTCCACATTCCATGTAACCCATACTTGGTACCCTGTGTTAATACAGTTCAAAGGACTGCCATGTCACCCAGCTGGTGGTGGGTGCTGTTGATCTGAGACTCCACAGCATTCTCCACCTGACCTGCCTTTGGGCTGTCAGGGTTAGTTTCCAGCTGGCTTCCCAGCCAGCAGAGAGTCAGAGAAAGATGGAATAGAGAGACACAGAGAGAACTATGCATTCTTGATTCTTCTACTGAAGCATTCTCTGTAGCTTAGAGAATGTATTTTTTTCTTGGATGAAACTATCATTATCTCCTTTATTTGCTTTATTCCGTGGGTCAGGGAAAAAATAAAACAAAACAAACCCCTGTTCCTTGATTGTTGCTGCTTAAAACCGTTTTGTTGCTATTGTGTTAGTTTTAACTTCAGATGGTTCTGTCCCTGTCCTTGAGACATTATATTCTTTAAATTGTCAACTCAAAGAGAGCCAAGTGTCAACTTTGGAAGTCGAAGTCTGAATTTCATCTCCACTGCTCTGGTCTGGCCTCTGCCCCCCTTCTGAAGCTCAGGATGCCTCACACAGTAGGAGGAGAGTTTCAGGCCAGAGTGACCAGGAATAAACAATCACTGGAGAGCATTTCAAAACACTGTCCTCCCTTGTGACAACCTTTGAAGATGTGAGAAAGTGAGGGTGACCCTCAACAGGGCCAGAACCAGAAAGAATTCTGCTGCTGACATACATCCATTAACTGTTCTTAAAGGCCCAGATTATTAGTGAAGTTACTGTAGTTTTCTTCTGGTTTTGACACTGCCAATACTGTTGTGTTTCATGTAGACAATTTCTTTCAGGTATATCATGCATTCTGACCATCTTCTCCTTCTGTCTTCCGCATTAGTCTCTTACCTCCCTTCTCTCTTCTGCAAGTCTCTTTCCTTTCCTGAATCTTCCTTTTCTTTTCATATCACATAAATACATACAAATGGTTTTATGTATCTACATATCTGCAAGCATTTCAGGGCTCATAATTTTTTGCAATATTTTTCTTTCTGCTTCTGATTTATTTCACTTATTGCACATATTTTCACTCACATTCATTTCTAGCAAATGACATCACATTCTTTTCTTTCTTTCTTTTTTTTTTTTTTTTTTTTTTTTTTTTTTTTTTTTTTTTTTTTTTTTTTTTGAGACAGGGTTTTCTGTGTAGTCCTGGATGTCCACGAACTTACTCTGTAGACCAGGCTATGACAATCACTTTCAAACAGGAGAAACTCTTAACCATTTGGAGAAAAGAATTCGCCTAAATTTAGCTCATCAGTTAAGTCTAACTGTAAGAAAATAAGATCTCACCTGAATGTTTACTTCGTTCTTTTGCTTTCTGGGTCTTTTCATGCTGCATCCAACCCAGATCAGATCCCTTAGAGTTCTACCATGAAGTCTCCTGCTACTCTGAGCGATCTGACAGTTGAGGGCGATCTTGAATCCTTGGTATCCAGGACCAGGGCAGCATCTGGGTGCTGCAGACTCTTCTAAAACATTCATTATGTACTTTAACATTAAAATGTGTCACTCATTTACAAAAGAAAGCCATTTGGGAATAGTTTATTATTCCTTAAAAATCTAGCTATATATAGAAAGTATTTTTCAATAAAGGCTTGTTTAGAATATAGACACAAAAATCTCCTTGTGCTACTTGTATAATTAGATCATATTAAACACCATTCTTGAAGACCAGCATAAAAATAAAATGTGGTGCTTAGTACTCAAAGCATGTACAGTCATAAGAGAATATATATTCTAAAAATGCCCAGGTCTTACATTTTTCCTATTACTTGTATAAGTATTTATCTTTTCTTTTCAGTAAACTGCTGAAAAGTTCAACTTAGTTTGAATCTAAGTAGACTTGCTTGTTTTTCTCAAAACTTACTAAACAATACTTTATTTTTTATGATTAATTTTATCTATACATTTTTATCATAAGCACATCTAGATTTTATTTACCCAACCTGGGAATGGGTTACTAAAATACTTGAGAGACTTTAGAAGCTTTGAATTTGATGTAATTTCTAATTAGCTATTGTAAGTATAGAATAAAAACAACCTATTCATTGGCTAGTTCATATGCTTTCCTTGTCTTATGTAATTCCCTTCATATCACCTTCGCTCCTCTCACTGCTGCTCTCCATATCATCCTTTCTAGGACTCATGCAGCAGTGGATCACAAGGCAGAAGGGTTGAATGTTAGAATGTTGGAAATGAAGCCAAGCCATGGTCTCTCATGGAATACTGTTCTTACCACAATGGCAAGTTTAGAATCCTAAGTTTATGGAGCAATGAAACCCAATGTTTTGGCAAAGAAGCAGTCTGGCATTACTTTGCTGCCAAATAGTATATTTTCCTTTGATTCTTAAACATATTCGTTTAACCTCAAACTAAGTGATTGTGTGAATCAGTAGACACAGCCTGTCATGTGTGATTCTGGGCTCACATTTTTTTCCATTCTTCTTTTCAGAGCACAAAAGAGGAAATGAAAGCATAAAAATTAAATTTTTTTTTGCTTACACACAGTGGACTAGGTTTGACATGGGGTAGAAAAAGCCTATAAACTTATTTAAATGTTAAGTGCTGTTAATGTACTACTGAGCTACAGAAGTAAAATTAAAGCACAAGTGACAGTAAGTGGCTCTTTATTAAACACTAACACTACAAACATATTCAAAACTCCTGGCATAGGCAACCTACTTAGTAAAATAACATGATCAACTATCTAAAACACATGACACTGAAAGTTAATTCTAATTAACCTAGATCACCTGGTAAGAAACAGCTGGACATACCTGTGAGCTATTACTTAAATCAGCACTGAATATTAAAAACAATCAGCAACATGCCACAGTTTGTCTCTGGTGGTTTGTATATTCTTGGCCCAGGGAGTGACACTATTAGGAGGCGTGCCCTATGAATAATTGTTGGAGTAGATGTGGCCTTGCTAGAGGAAGTGTTCTCCCTTGGGGTGGGGTTTGAGACCTTCCTCCTAGCCATTTGAGAGCCAGTCTTCTCCTGTTTGCCTTCTGAATATATGTATGTAGAACTCTCTGCTCCTCCAGCACCATGTCTGCCTGGATGCTGCCATGTTTCATGCTATGATGATAATGGACTGAACCTCAGAACCAGCAAGCAAGCCCCAATTAAACATTATCCCGTATAAGAGTTGTCTTGGTCATGGTGTCTGTTCACAGCAGTAAAACTCTAACTAAGACAGTCTTTATTTCTCATTTACTTCTAGAAGTGTCTTGGGTTCTGCTAATTCTTGGCTAGATTTGACTGGGTTGGCTGTTGGCCTTCACGTCTGCTCCATTTTCTCATTTGTATGGGACCAATTTGTTACCCAGGGTGTCTAGACAATGTTGTACTGCTGTTAAAAGACACTGTGACCAAAGCAGCTTTTATAAAAAAAACACATTTTATTGGGGTCTTGTTTACAGATTCAGAGGTTTAGTCCTTCACCATCGTGGTGGCAAGCATGCAGGCAGATGCTGCAGCAGTAGTTGAGAGCTATATCATGATCTGCAGGCAGAAAGAGACTCTGGGCTTAGCAGGGACCTTTGAAATTTCAAAGCCCATCCTCAAAGACAAAATTCCTCTAAGGCCACACCTCTTAATCTTTTTAATCCTTTCAAATAGGGCCACTCCCTGGTGACTCAGCACTCAAATAAACATATGCTCCTATAGGAGTTCTTATTTAAATCTCCACACTGGCCAAATGCTTAAGCTAGTAGCAGAAGCACTCACACACTCCTTTACATTAGGAGCTTCTGGCAAAATAGAAAGAGAACATAAGAAAGTACAGTCTGACACCATGGAGCCAAAGATATGGAAAGGGGAACTGGTGCTGATTGTTTAAACTATAGCATGTAATGTCTAAATTCATCTTACTCTAGAGCAATTGATAACTCACTTTTAAATATGCTTAATTATATTGAAAACAAAAATTTATGCTAGTTTTGAGAAATGCCATATAAAACATATGATTGTTTTATACAAATGTTAAGGACTTTGTAATGTAGACTGAAAAATTATAAAGACCGTTTTATGAAATATATACAGGCTTTTTCTTTACCCTAGACCAGAGCAAAAGAATGCAAGTTCCAGAAAAAGGAACTGGATGTAAGAATTCAGGCCTTCACTGCCCCAGGATACATTCTAGGTGGAGGACATTATCCCTGAATCAGAGGACACTTGCTGGATTAACATTCCTCAAGCCTCAGGGAAGAGAACCCACCTGTGGGTGAGGAAGGCCTGACCACAAAAAAGATGCAAGTCATCTAGGTGGGGCTGTGGCGGGAGCAAGTAAGAAATAGTTAATCTGAAATAGTTGGTAAATGACAGGGTAGGGCACAATGACATGGTAAAACTACATTCTTGAGAAGAATGAGCATGCAGAGTGATTTTCACATGACTGTAAATCATTTAGGGTGGGTTCCTCTGAAATGTTCCACTATTTTTATGTTATGTTTCCTTGATAACCCCTCACCCCCTTCCCACTCCCCTGGTTTGTGGTTTTTCCCTTTAAAAACCCTCCTCAGACTGACTGGCTTTGCCAATTCAACTCCTGCGAGAGTGAACCCAATTGGTCTTGGCTAGCCAACTCTCTCCCTAATAAACCTCTGCTGATTGCATCCAGATATGGTGTCTTTTGAGTTTATGGGTGGTCGTGACTTCCTGAGACTTGAGTAAGGGTCTCCTGAGTTTGGGGGTCTTTAGTAAATTCTTTTTGGAAAAGGGAGAACTTACAATGAGTATTAAAACCTTGTTCAAGTACATGTTGCTTCTTTTTTTCTTTTTTTTTTAATTGAAAACTTCAGATTAAAGAACCATATGAACTTTAGAAATATTATAACATAGAATGATTACATAAAATGTCAGCCAAAACATCTTTACCCAGAACAAATATCTAATTATATTTTATGGACTTAATGGATTATCATTGTTCTAGTTTGCTTTCTATTGCTATGACCAAAAGCAACCTGTGGAGAAAAGAAATTATTTCAGCTTACAGTTGTAGCCCATCAGGAATGAAAATTAGTGCAGAAACCCAAGACAGGAACCTGGAGGAAGGAACTGAAACAGAGGCTATGGAGGAGTACTATTTACTAGCCTACTTCCCAAGGTTCACTCACCTTACTTTTTTATTTATTCCAGGACTTCCTGAAAAGGAAGGCATCTACATACAGTGGGCTGGGCCCTCACAAATGAATCTTTAGTCAAGAAAACGGCTCATAGACTTACCTACAGGTGAATCCAATGCAGACAGTTTCTCAGTTGAAGCTCCCTTCTCAGTGATGCTGGCTTATGTCAAGTTGTCAATAAGCTAACCAACGATGAGCTATTTATTTATTCCAGGACTGCCTGAAAAGGAAGGCATCTACATACAGTGGGCTGGGCCTGTACCTGCTGTATGACCTCTTACATTAAAACACAAATCTCTTTTGTCTCATTTTACTTTTTTGTTCACAATCTTCTAAGGTGCATATTTCCTTCTTTCTCCTTCCTGTTCTTGTTAATCTGTATTTTGTAGATTGGGAAATTGAGTCTTAAAGTAGTTAAAATACTTATCTACTGGGACACATGTATTGAGCACCCCAAATGTATCTCAAAGTTGTTAACTTCTAATGCTCAATCCTCTGATCTTATACCTCAATGCTACTTTAATTTGTAACCACTTGACCTTGTATTTAGAATGGTTATCTAGCAAGGTGGCTGCCAACAGATCCACTACCATAACTTACTACAGTATATGTGCTTAGGCTCCATACCATATCTATTTTACGATGGTTTTCTACCAATACTTTCTTCACTATGGCATATCTTATACATATAACATGCTGATGCTACACCCATGCACTGTGATAGAGGTACATTTCCTCTACTTTTATGGCCCTATTAGTTTCTGTGTCTTACTAGAATGTGAAGAAATATCTGGTGAAGAATTAATAGTAGCAAAAACCATAAGAACTCATACAACTAGCAGCATAAACCCAAAGTCAAACAGACAAATGCACACCTCAGATTACAAATAGACCAAGGGCTTGTGATAGTTTCCATGTAAAAAATGTCTACAGTAGATGCATGTTTGACATCTTGGTTTCTAACTGGTGGTACTTTTCTTGAGGCAAATGTATCTTGTGGGATATAAGGTCTAGCAAATAGACATAGGCCACTAGAATAGGACTTTGAGGATGAAATCTGGCCCAGCTCTTAGGCCTATCTCTGTTTTCTTATCCATTGAGTTCTGAACAGCAACTGCACAAACTTCTGTGGTGCCAATCTCCATAGTTTCCCTATCCCCTAAACCTTCAAAGTCACTTTTTTCAGATATTTTGTCACAGCAATAAGAAAATTTTCTCAATAGAGAGGCTGAATGAACAATTTGAAAAGAAGTCACATAGATGGCCAACAAGCATGTAAGGAAAGGAGGTTAACTTTAGTAATACTCTGAAAAATGCAAATAAGAACCTTAGTGAGATATTTCTTAACACCTCTTAAGACAGCTATTATCCAGAAGAAAAAAAATAATGAGTGCTAGATAACATGCAGAGAGAAGGGCACATTCATACAGTGTTGGTCACAATGCAAATTAGGTGTTTGTGTCACACATGTGGGAGAGCTCACCTCATGAAGCAATTATATGTTTTTGGTTTGCCTTTGTGTGATGGAAATCAAACCAGGGCCTTGCTCCTATCAGGCAAGTGTCGTATCTTTGAGCTGTATTTTCAAATTAGAACAGAGTGCGCAGAAATATATATAAAGGTTTGTCAAATAGATTAAGAACAGAATTACCATATGACCTAGTATGCCTCTTTTGAGAAAAGAAATAAAATCACTATTCCAGATTTTATATACATATATATACATATATGTTTATATCTATATATGTATATATGTGTATGTGTATATGCATATGCATGTCTATATATGTATATGATGTATGTATATATATGTATATGTGTATATGTGTATATATGCATATGTATATATCTGTATGTGTGTATATGTGTATATGTATATATGATATGAATGTGTATGTATATGTATATATATGTTCCTATCACAGTCCTATGTACAATAAACTAGTATAAAGACAGCCTATTTCAATAAGTAAATTGATAAAGGAAAGTGTGTATGGTTATACAGAGAGGTGCAGAAACAAATTCTCTATGTCTTAGGGTTTCAGTTGCTGCAACAAAAACACCACACCAAAAAGCAAGTTGGGAGTCACTCAGTATCATTTAGGTGATTCTTATACTACCAAGTTTGTCTGTCAGCAGAAGGTACATCCTTGGCCTCTTCTGGAACACAACTTGTGTGTACTGATCCTGAGGAAACACTTCCTAGAAGAGTTTACTTCTATGAGGCTGGTGATTTCTCTATTTTGGTCTCTTTTCAGTCATCATTAATTTTTTAGTTCCAGCTAAGAAATTCTCCCAGCATCAATTCTCCCAGTAACATGAAGGTTTCACTTCAATATTGTGGGTCTCTTGTTAATTATGGCTGACTTTTCATCCCCAGCTGACCTTAAAGACAGAGTTTCAATTCAAAATAGCAAATAGCCCTGATAGCATCTTTAAACTTCCCTCTGAAACTTCACAAGCCGGGCCTCCATCCTCTGCATCCCTTTCAATATTCTTATCTTTCAAAATCCCACAGAACATCCTACTAAGTTTTCAATATTCAATGACTTTTTCTTGCCCACAGTTCCAAAGCCCAACATGAGCAAAAGCAAGTTGGGGAGGAGAAGATTTTATTGGCTTTCACTTCCATTTTGCTGTTCATCACCTAAGGGAATTAGGGTAGGAAATTCAGAAATTCAGAAAATGCCTTAAAGTCACATTTTACGGAGGCTTGTTCTTAATTGAAGTTTCTTCTTTTCAGGTAACTCTAGTTTGTGTATCAAGTTTGTGACGTAAGTCTAGTCAGCACACTATATAATCTTACTTGGATTTGATATTTAAAAGGCCCAAGTCAGAATGGACTAGTGCTAACGAGTAAGCAGGGAAACAGGAGATTTTGCTTTCAGTTGAGAGGAGCAAGTTCCAAAGTCTTTAAAAATTGGAAAAAAAAATCCCTGTCTATGTCTCTGTTTGTGTCTGGTATGGGCATGTCCCTGCTCACGTTGTAGACTGCAGAGGCTGAAAGAAGGGGACTGGGACTGGAGTAAGTGATTTGACACAAGTGATGGGAACCCACTCTGCAATAACAGTACATTTTCTTAAACACTGAGATATTTCTCCAGCCTCAAGTTCCTAATTCTTAACGTACAATAGCAGACCTGAGTTATAAACAACATGCTGTGTATTTGAACAATGAAATTTACCAAGAGAAGTTAGGTGTTTGTGTCACACATGTGGGAGGGGTAAGCTCATGAAGCAATGGATATGTTTTTGATTTGGTTTGGTTGATAGAAGTCAAACCAAGGTCTTGCTCCCACCAGGCAGGTACTGTACTCCTGAGCTATATTCCCAGTTCACAATGTGATGGACATTTTAATGAGTTTGATTGTAGAATCCATTTTACCATGTACTCTTATATTGACTTAGCATGCTATATTTTAAATATGAACACATTTTGTCAATAGTATCGCAGTAAGATGGAAATCAGAAAACCTTGGTATTTTTATAAATAACACTTTTAATGGTTAGTAACTGGAAAATAATCTTATCATAGGTAAAACACACATCAGGTTTTATGTGCAAAGAATGGGTAAGTGGCATTTTTATTATTAAAACATGTATTTTTATGATTTATAAACACTACCCTATGCTCCCAAGTCTCTCCTACTGTGTAGTGGTGCCCTAGATTAAGAGCCATGAACTTCTTTCAGAGGCCACACATGTAAAAGCACACAGAGTTTAGCTTCTCACACTGAATAGCTCTGATTTTCATAAGTTTAGTAATTTTTGTTCAGTGTAGGCTATACAGTATTGTTTTTCTATTTTTTTCTAAGAAAAGTAATGTTTAAAGAAAGTGAAGTTGCTGAGTCCTAAATACTATTAACCTTACAAAGATTATATTTTTCCCAAGCATGATTTTGAAAAATAGGACACTATTTCTTTAAGGATCACAGTTCATAATATGTCATATCTTCCAACTTTATTCAAACACTAACAAACCAGTCCACACAGCAGAAAAATGAAGCAAAGGCTTTTGGTTTTGACATTCTATTTCCCTTTAAACAAGTTTGTAACTTCAACTTATCTTGCCATTTTTGTTTTACTTTTAGTTTTCTCTGGAATTTTGTGTATCACCAATAATTTAAAACAAAAATTAAGTTTTTCCCATTATTGCTGTGATTAATATAGCATATGCTGTGCTGAGCTTTAGAAGACCTTATCACAATGCTTCTTTTGATATTTTGATCAAATATTTACTTAGATGTCTCAAATTTGATATCAGCTTTGTTTTCTCAATAATTAAAAATAAATAATGACAGTAGTGAAAAATAATCAAACTATGACTTTGGAATATTCAGTTTATCTAAAAAGCTTATAAAAGATCAGAGGTATGAGTTGCTCAAAATTCAGTATGGAAATTTTCAAAATTGAGGGAGAGCATTTACTAATTCTTATTATTTAATGGTGGTTTTTATGGCTATTTGGAATATTACTTGTTTCTTCTTTCTCTTTTTTCAGGGTAAGGAGGTGATGGCTCACCATGTAGGACAGCTGTTCATCTTATCTTTTCACAAAATTTATCGTTTTTTTTCCCATGGTGTCCTTTTTAGGAGTGTATTTCTTCCTCCTTCTATGGACAGAACATTTTAAAATATATCTTCTGTATAGCTGCCTTGGTGGTTAAGAACTCCCTGAACAAGTTCTTCACTATGTAATTTTATCCCTTTAGAATTACTGATGAGAAGCCTTATAATCTGTATATTTGCCTTTGTAGATAACATGGCATTTTCCTCTTATAGCTGTTAATATTGCTTATTTGCTTTGTATTTTGAGATCTTGACTATAATTTATCATCGAGTGATTTTTCTCTGATCATGTCTATTTGCATTCTAAATGCCTCTAGTGTTTAAGTTTCTACTTCTTGGTCAAGATCTAAGAAACTTTCTATTTGATTTCTATTAAATGGGTCATATTTGTCTAAGATGATTATCATTGTTCCTTCCAGTCTGTGGATTCATATGTTTGGGGTCTCCCTTTTTGTAGTATGTATATGTGCATTCCATATTAAATGTGTGTGTGTACATGTTTAGATGTTTGTGAGCAAATATGTGTGCTATTGTTTGTGTTGACCTGAGGTCAACATATGTTTCCCTTGCTTGCTTTCTGCTTTATGTACCGAGACAGGGTCTTTCAACTGAAATCAGATCTCACTAATTCAGGTAGTCTTGCTAGCCAGTGGGGTCTAACATTTCCCTGTTTCTACCTTCCATGTGTTGGGATTAGAGAAGAGGTCTCCATATACCCTTGGACTTGGTATTTAGAGAGGTGCTGGGGATTTAACTCTGGTCTTATATGGTAAGTGTTTTCCCCATGGAGTCATGTCCCCAATCCTGTGTTTGGCCTCTTGATTTCATCCCAGAGTTCTTGGATGCTGTGATCATATTTGTATATGTGATGAATGACATATTTCTGTGATGTTGCCCTTGTCTCTGATATTCTTTTGTGTGATTGCTTAACTCTGTTGTTCATGTTTTTTTATTTTTTTTGAACTTCATTCATCAAAACTCTCATGTTCTAATGTTATTACTTATTTCTGATTCGAAATTCTAGTTTCCTTTTGTTGAATTTGTCTTTCAAAATAGACTTTTTCATCCATATGGTCGTTTGCTCTTCCAGTTTGCTGGTTTTCCTCTGTGCTGCTGATCGTTTGTGCCATCCTTGAGGTTATTGATCAGTTCTATTTGTAAACTTCTGAAGTCTTTATCTAAGATTTCATTTATTTCACTGTCCTTGAATGAATTCATTCTCCAAGAAATTATGATGTTTTTGTGGAATTGTGTTGCTTTGCGTTTTTAAGTTTCTTGTGTTTTTGTACTAATTTGCACATTTGTTGATTTGGATGTCATTTCAGCTTTATTCATTTATTTATTGGATGTCACATTCAGCCTACTCTTGGCACCTCAATGTCCATGTGACTCTGCAGACAGAAAGTAAACTGATCTATCAGCAGCAACATCAAACAATAGAAAATATAGACATTCACTTAAATGAACAAATGCCCACAAATTTAGTACCTCTAGGAAATAGAAACTTGCAAAGCTAATAAAGAGGATGCCATGTAGTTAAGTATTATTTGGAGTCAGTGTGGAAATGGTTAGTGGATAAGATGAAGAAGACAAGGAATGAAGAAAATGTAAGAGAAATAAGTGAAAGAATGGAAAAATAATTGAAAAGGAGATGAATGGAATGCAGGCACACATGAGTGCCTGTGGACCACATTTATGGTTTTTGTGGAGGCCAGACAAAGGCACAAGATCCCATGCAACTAGACAGATGGTTGTGAGCCACCATGTTATGATGGGAATGAATCTGTGTCCCTTGCAAGAGCAGCACATGCTCCTAACCATAGAACAACATCTCCAGACCTGTCATGAAATATTTTTATAAATGATTACTTATGATCAGAACTGAACTTTTGTCATGTTTAAAATATGTTTTTCTCTGAATTCTTTATTCAGGAATTTATAAATTACAGTAAAAAATGAAATCTAATACATTAAACATCTTCATACTCTTAGTTCCTTAGTGAGCTATGTAACAGTTACATTAATTGCTTACTTATGGTTTCTAGGCTATCCAGTGGAGGTCCTGCATCTTAGCTAAGTCATTCTGGATATCCACATCCTGTGCCGTGTTGACTAAATCTTCCTTCACTAAAAGAAAGAAATGGCAAAGACATAGATCTGGAATAAACTTTCAGTCTCTTCATCAAACATGCAGTATGACAAGTTCACAAATGGCTTGTTTGTTTTATTTCTGTTGTCAGTGTGTGATAAGGAGCCCTCCCACCCCAGACACCTTAAAGCACACAGTCTTCTCATTGGCTGTGTTGTTCTAAAGGGCTATGTGGTGGGCTGACAGAGGAGATATTGTATGTGTGTGATTTCCAGTGGAGAACATGGTTCAGTTAGAAAATGCTTCTGAAGATCCAATGAATCTGTCAGTGATGGAGAGACAGTCAAGTGCTCCCACCAGGGGGGAGTTCTCTCCTCTCTCAGGGACTTCTTTTGGGGAAAAGCTGGATCCTGCTCTATTCCAGAAAAAGTGAGAGTGAAACAGAGCTAGTAACTTCACTACATAGAGAGATAAGAGGCAGTACACATTTTTCTTTAGAGGGCTGGCATTTAGAAAAGGGACTGTGCACACCTAAATGTTAGGTGGATTTCTCAAGAGAGAGACATCTCCCTCAGGTATCTTTACAACTGGCTATGTGTATGGACTTCAGTGACTTCCAATTTGTAATGTACATGCAATTAAGGCATACAATTTTCTGATTTAAAGATTGAGCAAAGCTTGAAAATTAAAGATTGAAAATTAAGTAAAAATATGAGTTCCTTTAGCAAATGGAATTGTAAGGTGGGTGCATGTTTGGGTTTAGGGATGATGGAGGAGTTCTAACAATAACCAAGTCAACCACAAGCCTTCTGGCCCCAAGTAAGGTACAGCTCAATTTTCAACAGCCTTGTCTGGAGTTTCTTTGTAAGGTGAGCAGTTCTGTCTCTAACATTTATGCTGATGCTTTTGGCTCCTGCCAGAATGAGACCCTCCTTCCCTTCTATGTCCCTTTAATCTTCTCTTTCCGTCCTGTTCCACTTCTCTTTCATTTGTTATTAACAACTGTAATAAAAAGTTCCTGACTGCACACTCAGTGCAGCTGCCTTCTTAATTCTAAATTATCTTTGTAAAATGCGATAATCCTTACTTCTGTGGACAAGAAGGTGACCAGAAAAGAAAAAGCAGCCTGTCCAATGTCAAAAGAGAGGAGGTGCTACAGCCTGAGCTTGCTTGCCTGGAAAGTTGTTACTTTCCATTACGTCACATGACTCCATTGTCCACAAATGGCACCCACCAAGAAGCTCTTCAGAGACATTTGGGGGGAAGTGCTGGCTGAGTAAATTTTAAGTTTTCTTCTGTTTATTTAGAAAAGTATGAAATTATTCAAGCTTTTTATAAAATTAGGGCATTTTCATTATGTCAGACTGGAAACTCACGAGGAAGCCGCATAAATTAAGTCCTTCATCTGATTGAATACAGAAAGCAATGCTTCAAATTATACCATTGTTGCAATGCTATAATTGATCCAGGACTATTCTCCAAACTCAACTCAATAAAAATATAAATAGCTTTTGATTTTTTTTTCCCTCCAAACTGCTCTTAATTCTGCTGTTAACCAGTAAATGGTTTCGGAAGAGCTGTTTGGAGTAATGATGCGCCTGAAAGTGGACTCATTGTGATGGCTGCCATTGTTACCCCAGTATCCTGTTATCAATGTGCTACCGTAGCATGTTGGCAGGAGGTGGAATGTTTAACATGGAGCATACTGAGGCATAATTAGCTTATCCCATATAGCTATTTCACAGAATCCAAGTATGCCCTTCTGATTTTGGCAAACTCAAATGTGATTTCTAAATCCCTCTCTGCCATCTAGGAAGAATGGTGATTGGCTTTCCAGTGCTTGCCAAGATGGTGGGTCAGAGTTTGGAGTGTTCACTGCCAGAAAGACAGAAGGTCATAGAGAGGCCCGGGGAAAGTGCTAAGTGCCTGTGTGCCTCTGGCCTGTGTAATATCTCATTAGGGTTGTCAGATGCAAAGCGGCTGGGAGCTCTAGTTGGTAAGTTTACCCTTTAGTGTTGAGAGGCTCAAACTGCCTGGGGAAAACCACCTTTGGTCCCTCAGTTCTGGTTTTATCTATGAATCTCTTTGATCAGGGAGCATACTTGCTGTAATTGGCTCCTATAACCTACTTCCTGTGTTTGTAAATAATCTGATTAACTGTTTCTGTTCCTAATTAACTAGAGGTAGCAGAGGATGGACTGTCCATGAAGTCCAGGTTTAGGAGACGGTCACCCCTTTAAAGCAAGCACAATTTCCATAACTTTATGACATTTGACCTTGTTTTAACTAAGATGCACAGGAAAACATTGGTTAGATTTAAAATTGACTGACCAAGATTTTCAGTGGATTCTTCTCAAAGTCACTTAAAATAACTTCTGTTTGGGAAAACCAAGAAAAACACCTTTTTTCTCTTAGATAAAGGAGACTTTATGGTGTTTGAATTTAATTTGTTTCTTTTCGAGGTTAAGGAAGCAATGACTTCTTTAAAGAAGTAATGACTTCTTTCTGCTTCGAAGCAGTAGGGCTTTGTTTACTCAAGCTATTGGAGGAACTTAACTTTCAGCAGTTAGCAAGTCCTGAGTTTCACACAGCCACTGACTGCTTTTCACTGCTGCAGATCAAGGAGACTTCCTTAGAACCTGTCTGTGTCACCTCAACCCTGAGCCTGGTGCTGGGTCAAGGTTTGTGATTATCACTGGTTTCGCTCAATTCATATGTCCATTTAAAATAAAATGACACATTACGGCGTTCCTTTTGCCTTATTTTTAGGTCTGCCGGATGATTAAAGCCCCTTTCAGGCCATCGTCTGTGAACAGCCACACAGACTGCCCTTTTACAGAACTGTTTTTACACCGGCTTTGGAGGAAAGGGTTTTGATAATTTAAGATAAGATTCCCCAAGCATGTGCCTCTTTCATCCAAACAAAATTTAAAACCCCAATAAGGGTGTCCATTATCCTTAAGCAAATCAAAGGCCTCAATAAACTTTGTTACTTAAAAGCTGTACTAGTTAAAAGGCTGAGTGTTGAGTCTACATGTAAACAAGCGTCAAGGCAAGAATTTTCTCAATAGCAACTTTTGTAAAAAATGTGAGGAATAAATCTGAAAGAGGAAAGTATTTGTGAGCTGCCACTTGTCTTATGTTCACTTGTCTTATTTTCATTCTTTCTCCCCAGTAAGTACCTCCATGGTCACACTCTCCACACAGGCTTTTGGGGGGATATTCTTAAGTAGCTTGCTTTAGCTTTTGGCTTATCCAGTTAACTAAATTGCTCCCGAGCTTTTTTTTTTTTCTCTTCTCTGCCAGTTAAAGAATTAAAAGGCAGGAAAAATCCACAGAACAGAGAAACCTCACGTGCTATAGACGTGTCATGTGCTTACAGACAAGCATCAATTGAAGAAAGACATTTATTGGGGATGAAAAAAAGACTCTCAGCAGAGCAGAGTAGGGACTCAGAAAGCAATAAATAAATAAATAAATAAATAAATAAAATAAAAACAAAGCAAACAAACAAAAAACAAAAACAAAAACAACAACAAAAAAAAACCCAACCCAACAACCAACCAAACAACCATTCACCTTTCCAGTGATGAAGGTTTTAAAGCCTTTGAAGAGTTTTGCTCCCCTGCTTTAAGGTTGGAAAGTTTGAAGAAAGCTTGGCTGGCAGCTGTTGGGGTAAAGTCCTGATCCAGCCTAGAACTTGCTGAACTAGTCCATCAGCAGGGCCCTGATGCTAGGAGACAAAAACCTGCCAAGCAGCTGCCAGACTTTTTGTCTCAAGTCCAGAGGTTGATGCCATTTTGGAAATTTATTACCTAGCCAAGACTGTGTCCCCTGTCTGCCTACAGTTGAGTACATGTCACTCCCAGTTTCTCAGTTTTATACATTGAAATGTCTGAATTTCCAATGCCTATACTTGGTTCTGTAGCTTTTGTTTGTGCATGTTGGATTCCATTAAATGTTTTTAGAACTGAAAGGTAAGAACATGGCTTTAGCATGTAGAGCTCACATTGCGAGGTGGTATGGGCTGATATTTATTTCTTGGTAATATCTGAACAGCCAGGACTACATAGGGATACCTTGTCTTAAAACAAAACAACGCAAAACAACCAACCAAACAAAAACAAAAGAAAGTAATGACAAATCATAAGATTTTGAAAAAAAAATCACATGAAAATTAAACATTTTTTTCATGTCTTATATATTTCATACTTACGAAGTTATAAGCCATGGAAAGGAAAAGATGAAAATTTAGTGCATTACCACTCAAGAAATCTTCATCATTTTAGTACTTCTAGTAGATTTAGAACAGTTGATTAAACAAAAATGTTTAAAAAAGGCTACACAGATCAAAGGAAGTCTACACAACCCAGTCAGTATACCAACAGGGTAGGTATCTATTGTAGCTTCATGCTATGTTTGAAAAATGATGGATTTATATTCAAGATTCAAATCCCTTGAATGGTAAATTGTTTTCCTTATTTTATTGCTAAGCAAATTGAGGATGCTCAAAAAGATTAAATTGTCTAAGACCATAACACCCATGCACTGCCTGTGTAGGGTCTCAGTGGCTAGTAAAGGCTTTTTGTTTTGTCTATCAGGTTGCAGCTTTAAGTAGTCAGGTACCAATAATTAATATTCATCTCTTAGAAATGGCTCATTTGCTTAAATCAAATGAAAATTACTTTCAACTTCAAGGTTTTAAGGAAAATGAAACAAGGAGAATATTATTTCAAATATAATATGAGCAAGAGGTTGGGGATTTTCAGGACGGAGTAGTTGGTGCTTGAGCCTGCACAGAGCCTCAGTGTCCAGCACATCATAAAACTACATGTGCTCACACAAGGCTGTAATCCCATCCCAGAGTGGAGTGTGTGTAGGTGGGGTGGGGCACAGAATGAAGTGTAGAGGCAGGAGGATCAGAAATTCCACTACTCTGCTTGTTGGCTTTTGTCAACCTGATGCCAAACTAGAGTCATCCAGTGAGTCAACTGAATGCCTCCATCAGATTATCCAATAGGCAAGTCTGTGGAGGTATTTTCTTGATTAATGATTAGTGTGGGGGGGGCCCACCCATTATTGTCAGTACCACTCCTGGGCAGGTGGCCTTGGGTTGTATAAATAAAGCAAGGGGGTGGGGATGGGGCAAGCCAGTAAACTGTTCCTCTGTGGCAGTTGCTTCAGTTTCTGCCTCAAGGATCCTATCTGGCTTTAATTCTTGCCTGACTTCCTTCACAGATGGAATGTGACCTGTAAGACAAATAAACCATTTTTCCCCAAATTGCTTTTGGTCATGATTTTTATTAAACAATAGAAAGCAAACTAGGATAGTATATAAGTCAGTGTTCGGTTGCTGTGAAGGGACACCATGAAGGTAATCATTTAAACGAGTGTTTGCTCACAGTTTCAGAGATTTAGTCCATTAATATGGCAGGTGGTGCTGGAGATCTGGATTCACAGGTAACATCAGCAGCAGGAGAGAGAGAGAGAGAGAGAGAGAGAGAGAGAGAGAGAGAGAGAGAGAGAGAGAACACCACTGGGCCTGGTTTGAGCTTCTGAAACCTCACAGCCCACCCCTGTGACACACTTCCTCCAACAAGATCATAGCTACACTAACAAGGCCACACCTCTTAATGCTTCTAAGCAGTGTTGCTCCCTGATGATTAAGGATTCAAATGTATGAGCATACAGAGATTGTTCTTATTCAAACCACCATAGACAGTTGCATAGCAAGTTAGAGGCCAGTTTGCCCTACCAAAATTCAAAAGTAAAAATAAGCTGTCTATGAGAATTTAACACAGACTTAATCTGCAGACCTTTGGAGCAGCTCTGAGACTATTGACTCTTGCTTCCATCTTTCTTTACCACAAATGCTTTGCTCTCTATCATGTGTCTCTTTTGCTCTACTCTGTCCTGACACCTCTGTACCCTGCTTCCCCTTGGTATCCTGTAAGTTTCCCTAGTATGCAAGGCTATGGGTATGCCACATTGTTGCCTGCTAGAAAGTCTCTCAGAGTTCCTGTTCTGGTGCCAGGACAATCAAGCACACAATCACAGAGCTATGGAACAGAACACATGGGAATTGTGGGAGGAATAAAACATGTCTCTACTCTGAATATAACATAGAAGCACACATTAACCTATTCACACAGGGACACACAGATGTGAATGTATCTGGTATAACATGGAGATTCCATTCTAGAGGCATCATGACTTCTATTTATACCATTTAATCTTTTTTTTTTTTATTAGATCTTTCATTTACACTTCAGATACCATCCCGTTTCCCCATTCCCCCCCCCTTAGAAAACCCCTATCCCATGCCCCCTTTTCCTTTTTGCATTTATACATTTTTTTTTAAATAATGTTAATCATAGGCTTTATAAGTTTGGTATTGTTCAATCAGAGGTGTAACCCACTACCACTACCCAACCTAGATATATCAGCTATCTTTGACTGGTGGAGATACATGAACATCTGCTTCTCTGTCTCCCCCCTCTATCTCTCTTTCATCACCTAGCTTCTCCTCTCCTTCTTCTTCTCCTTTTCTTATTCCTTTTCTTCCTCTCAGTACTCCTCCCACCTTAGCTCCTCCTACACATCACCCTTCCTGTTAAAAGGAAACTTTTCTCTCAAAATACAATTAGAGCATAATTATGCCTATTTGTACCAGTGAGGTACAAGATAGTCCTAATACCCAGTCCATCCTTTTGTTGACTAACCAGCACCTCTGTCATCTATCCTAACTAAAACACTTAGTTCTGATCCTGGCTTTTTCCTTGGCTTTAGGATGAATGTCAGCTGATGACCATACACTCAGATCTTTTCTCTCAAAGTAAATAGCTATAAGTTTTCAACCCCATCAGAAATCCAGAATGACTGAGTTGACTATAATTGTGGGAAGCACAAAGCATAGCTTCTAAAACTTAGCCAATTTATAGAGACCTCTGAACACCTGGACACTCGCTCTACTTCAAAACGTTGGAGCATCTGTTCTTCTGCCTTCTGGCCCAGGATCCTTTGACAGACCTTAGTGCTGCAGAATTATTAAGGGCTGATTACTCTGTCTAGGCAGATATAATCAGTCGACTATTCTGCAAGTGTGTCCTTTTCTGGACAGTAATTTGTCTGTGGAAGGAAAGTGGCAATTCTTGCCTAGTGGCTGTCTCACCACAACTGGAGTAACTCCAAGGATGCTCAATTTCTTCTTAGAATTTAACATAGGAAGCTGTCCGGAGCAGACAGGTCTCTAATGAAAATGAACATTAATACTGAAATGTTTGTCATGTCAATTCTAAGGATTTCTGATGTTTTGAAAACCAGCTATCCATGTAAGGTAATCTGGACTGTTGCCTGTTAACTCCACTCAGCTATTTCTAAATAAAACATAGAGAACACCCTTATAATAAACTCCAAGTCATGAATTTGCTATAGTCCCTTAACTCACAGGCTGACCATCTCAAATCAGTTAAAAAAGTTAAAGAAGGACTGGGTCTAAGCTTTGTATTCCTAAGTGTGTTATACTGGTACAATGCCTATGAGAGTAACAATATTCATCTCACTCTTATATCACTAAGAAGCTCATGCCAATGAAAACCTTAAAATTTGTAAACAAAGTAAATTGGTGCCATTTAAGAATTTATATCTTCATCTTGATATTAATTATACAGATTTCTACTAATAGGTTATGGCTATGCAATAACCCCTAGCTAATCCTCTCTATTCCGACAAAACCACTACTTTTCCCTAGGGAGACAGCCCAACATTTACCACCTTAGTCCCCATGCCCAGGGAATAGGGGCGCTGACTCATCATTAGCTTCTTCAAGCTGATTATGGGCGTTGAGATATTAGAAGAGGAGCGGGGGGGAGAGCAAGTTGACAATCCTCTGATGCTGTGTCTTCGCTGCCTCCAGATGGAATTCACGGACCTCAGAGGTTTGAGCAGGTCTGCCCAGCTTGCTTGTTGAGTAGATACACCAAGGCTGATCGTTCCGCAGGCCTCAGACTGCAGGAGGGGCAAGTGGCCCATTTAATCTTTTAATTATGAAAAACAATGAATTTATTAAATATTAAATGTTATGGAAGACATTGTGGAGCTGATGGTTATAGATACTTGACATTTATTTGTTGCAAATTGAATCATCAAATTACAAACAAATATATTTCTTTTAAGAATTAAAAAAAAAGTATTATGTTTTTCTCTACAAGGAAAAAATGACATTTTTAATCTCTGTTGCTAGTCACTGCAACAGTCACGCTCTAGAAAGAAAATGAAAAAACATCAGGACAATTTTCTCTTGCAGGGAAAAAATGTTAATCACATTCATTCAGATATCAACTTTATAAATTGCTTTGGTCTTCACTTTAGGCATTAGCAGTTATTTTATTTTTCAATTGGTTAAGAAAAAGACTGGGTTTGAAGTCACAAAAGGAGCTTAATTTCTGAAGTCTGTGGGGAGATCTTTGCATAAGAAAGAAATAATTCAGAAGAGACTTTGTTATAGTCATATTTCTAATGAAGTTTGAAGCATTACAAAGTCTGTTAAATTTATCAGTATACTGTAGCTAGGTGATTGTCTCCAAGACTGGCAATGATTGCTTTCAATTTTGAAGGATAAAGAAACTTCCATGCAGCCAAAATTCAGCCCATAAAGAAGCACAGGTCTGCATCATCATGGTCAGTGAAGATTCTGTCTTGGTTTCCAGAATGACCATATTAACCAAGAGAATGGTTAGCTGTGGTTAGAGGGTGTTTTGATCTTCAATGTCTTTAAGCCATCCATTAATCTTGTTGATTAGCTTGATTTAAATTGTGTTATAATAGTTATAAATTTCTATAGGGACCTCATTAAAATTAAAATAATACAGAATAATTTGGTTTCTCTATTTGGCCCTTTTCAGTGTTGCATCACTTTGAAAAATAATGCCATATATTTGCCTAGGAAAAGAAATAATATAGAAAGACATTTTATTCTGTTTTTGGTTTTGAAAGTGGTTAAGACTTTATGGAAAAACCACCCCAGAGACCTCATTCTAGATAAAGAAAACTGTTACAGGGGGAAATCAGGACTTCTTTTGTTGGGCTCAAGGTCTTGTTAATAAAAGAATTTAACATACAGAAATGTTCTCAGTTTCAGAAGTAAGTCTAAGAACAATTTTATCAGGGTTTTGGAGAAAAACAACAGAGCAGACAAGGTACAAATCTTGGTAGCTGCCAACAGTTGGAGATGTGGAAGAGAAAGAGATAAAGCCAAGATTTTTGACTTAGGATCTGAGAAAACCAGATGTTCAGCAATACAGGTCTCTAACTCACTGCATAGAAAGGAGGAGGGAAGGCTTCAGAGAATGAGTAAGAAAGCCTAACATACATCAGTTCCCGTTGTTCTTCTGTCGTTTATCATGCTCTATGATGCTCTGAATATCAGGATATCTAACAACACAAAGTGACAGCTGTTCACAGAACAACTCGTATTTGAAAATGGGTAAAGGTATACCAAACACACCACATGCTCTCCCGAAGGCTATGATCACCTAAAGTGTATTGAGATTCATTCATAAGCATGAGTCAGTAAGTAAGAATGCATTCAGTATGGCCTTCTAGCTGTTCGGTAACACACTGGGAGCCTTATGAGAATGTACACATACAGTTATCCAGATAATCATTTGCCTGTATCCTCAAATGATATGTTTGTTCTCCCAGTTTAGGAAAGCACAACATGGCTTTGGGGTGGGGGGCAGGGAATTGGTTTGGATGCCAATGTAACAGGAAATCAATTTTAATCTTTACCGTTTTTGATTGTATATAATTTATTTTAATTGTAGAGAAACACAGATTTCAAATTTAACTTTGGTATGGCTTTCATCACAACATAATAGAGAAAAATCACAGTGTAATTAGTCTTTATTGCCATGGTTTGGTCTCTGACAGTCCAATGGATTATTAGTATTCTGTGTTATTAGGAGGTTGGAAAGAGATGAAATAATATAATGGCTTTAAACTCTCTCTTCCTAGAGGGACACATATAAATTGTAGAGACTACTATTGAAAAAAAAAACAGTTGGGTAAATCATGAATTCTTTCACATTTATGATGTTTACAGATAAACCCACTTTATGTTTTGAAGTTTATGCTTTCAACAATATATTAAAAGTCCATGCCAGGCAAGGTAATGCAGATAGGTAATCCAAGCACTGGGGAAGTGGAGACAGGCCAGCAAAGGTTATAGAGTGAAACCTTGTCTCTAAATAAACAAGCAAGCAAACAAACAAATAAAACAAATAAAAATACCTCAAAACCAAAAACCAAAACAAAACAAAGAAAAACATCAATGATGAAATTGAGGCCAAACTAATCATGGTATTTTATTTATTAAGATAATTTTCCTATAGACACATAGATGTGAATCGAAATAGTCATTTACATCCGTGCTTTCTGTGTCCTATTAGAATGTAATTTTCATGGAGAGAGAATTATTAACTGTTCATTCTGTTACTGGAGACAGTGATTTCTTAGCTCTTTTACCTGTTAGTGTGATAAAATACTCTGAAAAAACCAACTTCAGAGATAGTTTATTTTAAGTCTCCATTCAAGTCACAGTTCATCATGACAGAGAAGCCAAACATCAGGAGATTGGAGCAGTTGGTCACATGACATCTATTACCAGACATAGGGAGGGATGAATTCATGAATGCATACCTAACCCTGGTACCTGCTGACCATGTAATTGTCCTAACTTTTTTTATTTTATTTAAACTAAATATTTTATTTTATGTGTATGGGTGTTTTGCCCACATGCATATCTGTGTACTTCTTGCATGAATTGCCCCTGCCCATGAAAGACAAAAGTGGGTGGCCGGTACCCTGAAATTGGAGTTCCAGATGTTTGCGAGTTGCCTTGTGGGTGTTGGGAAGTGAACTTGGACTCCCTAGAAGAAAAGCCATAACGTCTAATCATTTGCATAACAGTTTTACTAATTTATATCTCCATCAGTATAGTAAAGATTCCTTATTTGCTACATTGTTACTAGTTTACTGTTATCAGGTTATCTGTGACAGCCATTCTGATTGGGATGAGATGAACTCACAGCACAGTTTTATTTTATATTTTTCTGATGGCTAAATATAGGCTTATATTTTAAAAACCTACTTTAATAAGTGTACTTAAATGCTTTAACCTCCCTTCTAGCCCACAACCTACCAGAGGTAGTGGAAAGGAAAGGTTAATAGAACAAAGTAGGATGTGAACCTGTTTAAAAATAGTTATTTAGGGCAAATCCAACCTGCATTGTGAGAATATCAGCAGTTCAGTTCATTTGAATCAGCAGTGGTAGCTCCATGCACTCATGGATGATCAGCGATGGCAATTCCATCTAGAAGAAACCGCAAGGCTCTGCCAATTGGAAGTCTGAGTCCAAGGAAGCAGCAAGAAACCACCAGAAGTTCTTTGGAATGTTTCTATGAAGTCATGACAAAAGATGATGAGCAAAGTGTGGCAAAGAAAACCAGTGCCACACCAACACTACTGTCTGTTGGATTATATTTATACCCTTTCCAAACATCACATGTTCTCTCAAGCATCTGCTATAGCAAAACATTACATGTCCTTTTTTTTCCAGGCAGCTTCTAGAAAAATTCCACATGTCTGTTCTGAGCAAAACATCCTTCCATGTGTCTGCTTCAGCAAAACATCATTTTATGCCACAGTTTCCAGAAAAAAATTACATGATACAATTGGGTCTCCAAAGAAACCAGAAATTTCTACTTCAGCTAAAGATGTTGAAAAGGTTTTCATGTATTCAGTGGTCATTTTTTTCTTCATTATTTGAGAACTATTTCTTGCTCCTTCCGGTCTGGGCCTGAGCACTGAGCAGATCCTGAGTGGCAGCTCTGCACCCAATTTCACAGAACCCAGAGAAAGTGGGCCTACCAGGAGCTCTAACCCAGGCAGTATCTTAGGTAATGAGACAGCAACACCTGACACAAACAGGGAATAATTGGGACCCACTGGAACCCAGGAATTCACTCCTGGCCTGGAGTACTGGTTCCTTCTGGTCTGGGTCCAAGCACTGAGCAGATCTTGGGCCTCAGCTCTAACCCCAGTAGCAACACCCACCCCACACAGTTCTGACACAACCAAGATAATAGGAAAGACAGGCTCCAGTCGGATACAGGGCAGGTAGCACTAAGGAGATCCAGATGGTGAAAGGAAAGTGCAAGAACAGTAGCATCAGCAACCCAGGGTACTTGGCATCATTAGAACCTAGTTCTCCCAGACAAGAAAGTTCTGAATTCCCCATATTAATAGGAAAGCAAGATTCAGATTTAAAATCACTTCTAATGATGATGATAGAGGACTTTAAAAAGGACATAAATAACACTGTCAAAGAAATTGAGGAAAACACAGGTAAATATCTGGAAGCCCTTAAAGAGGAAACATAAAAATCCCTTAAAGAATTATAATTAAAAATTATAAGAGAATACAACCAAACTGGTGAAGAAATTGAACAAAACCATCCAGGACATAAAAATGGAAGTAGAAACAATAAAGAAATCACAAAGGGAAACTACCCCGGAGATAGAAAACCTAGGAAAGAAATCAGGAGTCATAAATGCAAGCATCACCAACAGAATACAAGAGATAGAAGAGAGAATCTTGGGTGCAGAAGATACCATAGAAAATATTGACACAACTGTCAAAGAAAATGCAAAATGCAAAAAGTTCTTAACACAAAATATCCAGGAAATCCAGGACACAATGAGGAGAGCAAACCTAAGGATAATAGGTATAGATGAGAGTGAACATTCCCAACTTAAAGGGCCAATAAATATCTTCAACAAAATTATAGAAGAAAACTTCCCTAATCTTTGGGGAAGAAATCTCGCGGGCAGGGGAAGGGAGTCCGGCGGCGGGTCTCAGCGGCGGGCTTCCCATCCTGCCCGGAAGGTCCCACATTCATGCAGCTGTCGGTGGACGGGCCGGCAGCTGCAATGGCAAGGTTCCAGGGTTCCAAAAGCTGGGAATCAGGCGGAGAGACCATAGACACGTGGAGTCCGGTTTTCCAAAGCTTTTATTGTTCATGACATGGTGAATAGACGCAAGTGGTATATGCTTCCCCTGCCAAAAGCCAGGGGAGACCAATCTTATCGGGAAGGGAGAAAGGGGAGGGAATAACTTAATTAGCTACGCCCCTGGCCTTTTGATAATTCATTAATATTTAAATCTCTGGAGGTGGAGACTTGTTAGTCACACCCTCTACCTGTCCTACGTGACTGAAGGTAACAGGTTAAATGGAGTTACCTCGTCCAAGGCCCAACACTAATCTAAAGAACAAGATGCCCATAAACATACAAGAAGCCTATAGAACACCAAATAGACTAGACCAGAAAAGAAAAACCTCCCGTCACATAGTAATCAAAACACCAAATGCACAAAACAAAGAAAGAATATTAAATGCAGTAAGGGAAAAAGGCCAAGTAACATATAAAGGCAGACCTATCAGAATTACACCAGTCTTCTCACTAGATACTATAAAAGCTAGAAGATGTCATACAGACCCTAAGAGAACACAAATGCCAGCCCAGGCTACTATACCTAGCAAAACTCTCCATTACCATAGCTTGGATTTGTCTCACCTGTTTCTTTCTTGAAATGTATTTCTTCTTGTACTTGGCCATCTTCCTTTTTGAAGTCCCTTTGCAGAACTAGAGGGGCAGTCAAGAACATTCTTAGTGTGTGTTTGTCTTATAATAATCATACTTTTCCATCAATTTAAAAAGAAAGTGTTGTTATATACTTTTTGACTTGAAACATATTATTCTATACTTTTATGGGTTTTAGGGCTGCTTCTGGCATAACTTCAGTTATTTGGAAGTGTTTGTTTTTGTAGGTGAATAATATGCTTCACTCACATCTTTTAATATTGTTACTTTGCTCTATATTTTAGGTATCATAACTATAGTTATGACATTTGTACATGTCCTCTCTCCCAGAATGACTCATCAGTTTTACTATTATGATTTATATTTGAGATTCTCAATAGATTGATCTGAAATCTATCATACCAGTTTTGTCTTTTGTTTAATTTCAATTTCAACCTTTTTCTTTACCAATTTCCTCATCTTAGTTTCTTTGGATTTGTAACTGTCTTTTTTATATGTTCCTTATGTCCCTATTGATTGTTTTTTATATGGGATCACACACACACACACACACACACACACACACACACACACACACACACACCAGGTTGGCTTCAAACTTGTTAGTTGAGGATGACTTTGAACTCTGTTCTTCTGGCTTTCACGTCCCGAACACCTTAATTGTGGGTGTGCACAGCCACACCCACTTTGTTCTGTGTGGGCAGGGATGCTACGATTTTACCTATTCCATTTAGGTACTCTGCCTGCTGAGCTTCATCTCTATTCCCTTTGCACACAAAATTTTTAGTTTTCTTTTTTATAATGAAGAAAAATCTCAATTTCCATTACATTAAAATGAATGTTAATTTTCTTTCCACATGAGTGTTAAGAGAATGTATCCCAGTTTCTAGAGGATTGGGATAGCACTTATAGTTTGTTTTTCTTTTTATTAGAGTGAGAATATTCATAATACTTCATATTATCATATAACCATCATGTCTATCCAGCTCCACACTTACACCACTCCTAATTGACCTCTTTATCTATCACTGCCCATTTCCATTTTCTTCTAAGTCTTTTTTCCCCTCTAGAATGTTCTGCTGATTTGGGGGGAATTAATATCAAAATGAATTCCTTCAGTGTTAGGTAGTAATTTTTGCTGCATTTATGTACAGTGCCTACATATGGTCTGATTGGAGTAGGGAGTTTCTGGAAGCAGCAAGAAGTTCAAGTTAGGGACTTACAGGTACACAAAAGTTTTACTGGAGTTGGGAGGGTCAGAACCTGAGCCCTGGCAGCCACTTGTTATGAATAGGCTAACACAAGACAATTAACCAAGTAAAGAAATAAAATGAGAGCAATTCAGTGTGGGCACATTGAGAAGAGAAATAAAGAGGTCTAGTGACTCTTTGTCACCACCATCTTCTATGGGATCCTGACATGAGGTTCAGGCAAGAGACATGCGTAATTAAGTGTGCAGGGTCAAGGCATGGCCGCACCCATCATCACTGTCTCTGTTCCAGTCTGCCTAGGAAGATGTTTCATTCTGACAAGGTGTCAGAACTGAGTGAAACCTCAATGACAACTTCCTTCCAGGTTTCAGCCTTTTATTTCCCATCATAAGAGTCCTAGGGAAATCGCAGATCCGTATCTATTGTTTTAGTAGTATAGTAGAAAAGGGGAAACGTATACATGCCTCATGAGGATTATCTTTAGCACTGTAGAAAAAGTATAAAAGTATTGAATTAACAAAATAAGTGAGTGTTAAGTTACTTGAGTATGTAGTCAGGAGGCTTGTTATTATTTGGTTGAACTATGAAGAAACTTGTATTTGAAATAAGCACTTTATCTCCTCATGATAATAACTTTGGGGTGGAACACAAATAATGTAGGAACAATTATAAATTATAAAAACTCATATATTATATTTGTTTCAGTCCTTAGGCTCTGAAGGATACATTGGCGGAGATGAGCTTCATATATCTAATTCCAAGACACAAATATTATAGTGTATGAAGATATGCTCTCTACATATAAACATATAGCATGGAGTGACTGTAACCTTCTTGTGTGGTAACCATCATCCCTGCCCTGAGTAATTCTGGCTATTTTTTTTTCTGAAAAACTTCAGAAATCAGTTGTATTCTGGTTAGGATGAAATCACTTTTGTTTTAATCCACAAGTACATCTAATTTTCTGACTTGACTTGCAGGACTCAAAGAGCCTTACTGCTTCTAAGTCTCCCAGAATTTGTACTCTGTACACTCTTAAGTTTGTTTGGTCCTCTTTCATTGGTCATATGACACCTTGCCATGGACCTCACACAATATGACAGGTAAGCAACACGTTATCATCTGGAAGACTATAGAAAGGCCATATCAGAGAGGAGGCAGAACTTGTTCACCTAGTTTTAGGCTTTCATGTCAAAGTCTGTACTGTTTCCAGGATTAGGTTGGGCTCAGTTCTTTCATCTAAAGCACTTAGTCTCAACCCTCCTAATGCTGTGACCCTTTAACACAGTTCCTCATGCTGTGGTGACCCTCAACCATAAAATTATTTTTGTTGCTACTTCTTAACTGTAGTTTTGCTATTTTTATGAATCATAATGTAAATATCTGTATTTCTGATGGTCTTAGTTGACCTGTGTGTTAGGGTTGTTTGACTCTAAGGGGTTCATGGTTGAGAACCACCAATCTAAATAGATAAATTTTGCTCTTGTGCCATACTGACTCCTTAAAAAATTTTACAAATAAACTGTAAATTAGACACTTTGAGGACAACTTTTAGTCACTTGATGTTGTTATAATTTTGCAATAAACTATTTTTAAGTCTCAAGAATTTTTTATATTTAATATTAATAAATAGTGAACTGTCCTGAATATTATAGACTTTCCTAGAGTATCCTTCTGAGTGAACTCCATTTCCATAGAGATGTTTACTCCCTTGATAGGAAAGCCTCCACCTGGTCAAGGAATGCCATGGGCAAGATGCCCTTCAACCCCAAGCAATGCAGTTTAGTACTCTCAAGGCATTGTGTAAACTGCCCCATTCAGCCCTGAGATTCTGCCCCTGAGCACATCTGGTGAAAGTGAGGAGAACTAATCTGTATGTTTATCATTGCTTTTCTGTCCCTGCTTTGAACTTTGAGCTACCTTAGAATAAAAGCTTCAGAGAAGACCAGTAAAGGGCTCCTGAGCCATAATAGCCTGGAGTCCTTTGGTCCTGTTGAGTCTCAAATGACTTCAGTTCCTTGGCAGAGGTCACTGGCAGGTCGTGATAGGTTGTGCCCTGAACAGGAATCTGACAGAAGCAAAGGGAATATACTGAGGGATGCTGGAGAGCCATGGGGAAACACAGTAATCATGCAAGGGGCCTGATCTGGGTCACAAGGGTAATCAAGGGTCAAACTGAAAGCAAAATGGGAGGCCACATGTGTTCACGGCACACAACGATAAAAACATCTGCAAAGAAAGTACAAAAGTAACATTTCTATGGCCTGTCAGAATACATAAACAAATATTGTGACAGAGAACATTGCTCAGGAAGCAGTGGGAAGATGCTGGTGCTCCTTTAAGCAGGCTTATCAAAGGAGAGGAGATCCCATTGAATGCCTAGTCTCTTTGTAATCTGCTCATTTTAGGATTCAGCCACTGCAATTGACTCCTGTCCCATCAAAACAAAGAGAAATCACAGAAAAGGCAGCTCCTTTAGGCAGAAACAAGATCCAAAAGAGCCTTACCTTAAGCCTTCAGTGTGTTCTCAGTCTTTTTACTCTTTTGATGATTTAGAAGATGAGAAGTTCTTTTTCAAGCTACTTCTATGCAACCATAAGAGTTGATACTTCTGCGCTAGCTCTGGGGACTCACTTAGTTAAAAAAGAAGGGCCCTTGAGACATACCTAATGCTGTCTCTTGTAGCTAAATGTATTTCTAACTTTTTAGACCCAAAGTTGATACTTGTCATTTGGGGAAGGGGCATACACGACGAACATAATCCTATTCCTTATAAGATAGATAGGGATTTTAAACAAGCTGGTCTCCTCTTACACAGCTACATCTCCATATACTATGGGATTGTTGTGATGAATAGCTGAAAGAGAATGCCCTAACACCCCATGACTGGGACAAGCAGGCTAGCATGTGTTTCAAACCTGCTGAATTCCTTCAACTCAGGACTTGATGTCTTGGAGAGAAGGCTTCTTAATCTGTTCTTGGAGACATGTTAGTGGAAATGTTAGCCTCAAGACTTGATAGCACAGAGAAACTGCTTCTCTGTTCTTGGAGTGATGTTACTGGAAACGTTAGCATTTTTGGCAATGCTAATGTAGAATGCCAACTTACTTTACATTTAATTCAAGCAGAAATTTAGATTACATAGATGTTGCATCTCCAAGTCTGCTTCCTTTAACTGAGCTAAGGTGTTCTCTCTGTTCTGGGTGACCCCTTTCCCTATGCTTGTACTCTTGCTTTTCTTTTACTTCTCAGTTATTGAAATACAGTTCCTTAGATGTTTGGTTCAAATGACTTTTGGTTGTGGATAATATTTAAAAGTATATTATCATGTGCTGTTTAACTCACTGAATGCTGGCTCTAAGATTGTATTTGGCTGGCACACTCCACAGCCCAGCATTTCTGTCTTAAAGTTTCCGTCAAAGCCCCTGTCTTGAGTCAGTGTGGCCTCCTGACTCTGCAACAATGGAAGAGTAAGGGAGAGAGAGATTGGTGCATTGATAACTAGTAAGATGTTTATATTTTTAAGGAGAGAGGGGAGAGACCCTCCGTCTAAAAGAAAAAACTCTCAAAAATAATTCCAGCTGTGCTTGTTTAAAGTATTCACAGCTGGGCTGGTTAAATGCTAATATTCCATTAAAAGGAGGAGATAGGTAAGGTCAGTGAATTCTCAGCTAAGTATCCAGTCACTCTTGCCAGCTATTTGTATGTAATTAGACCCCAATTGCACTAGGCCTTAAGGGTTTCTGAAGAAACTAAGATGGACGGGCTAAAAGCTAAGAACAGAGTTGGTAAGTACACCTATACAACTATGAAAATGTAGGGAGCCGTGATTAGCGGTGATAACATCCACCATTACAAGATGGCACTGGCATCCTGTGCTCTCACGAGTAAACAACTAACTGCGCAGGTGCAAGAGGTGAAAGTGTGCCAAGCCACTGCCAATCCCGAGGTGTAACAAGGGGTGATGAGTGAACAGCCAATCAGAAGTGAACACGCCACTCTAGGGTACATATAGCAGTGCCTCTTCTGGGTTCGGGGTCTTCCACTTCAACTGGTACGAGAATAAAGCCTCTCTGTGGTAACCACCCGAACACTGCCTCTTGTGTCGTTTTCGCGGGCGAAGGGGACTCAGGGTGGCATGGAATATCTGGTGCCGAAACCCGGTATCTTCAAGGCGCCTTGGGAGACCCCCCCCCCCGAGATTCGGGGTGGGTTAAAAGACTACAGGATCAAGGTACGTCTCTGAGAGATATGTTTGGGGTGGAAGCCTTCGTTGCGAGTGGATTTTCACCTATTGCTGCCGCTGCACTAGTTGGCCTCTTGCTTGTGTTGCTTTTGCTTTTAGCTTATTTGTGTTGTGAGGATCCAGCTCGCACCACAGCTATTAGGGCAAGTCAAGAGGTTTCAGGAGAGGTCCACTCCAGGGTATCAGAAACAGAGAGTGTTAGCCAGCATCAGGCCAAGGAGCCTGGGGAAAAAGATCAGGCCAAGGAGCCTGGAAAGGAGAAGCAGGCAAAAAAGCCTGGGCAACAGAGGCAGACCAAGGAGCCTGGTCAAAGAAAAGAGTACTCAAAGGGAACAGGGGCCACTGCAGGACCTGTTAAGGTTAAGGACCCTTCACCGACTGGTGAAGAGAGAGTGGAGGTCAAAAGGACCCCCCTATACCCCATTAAGGGGCTTGCCGCCATAGACCTTAGCAGCTCTGAGGAAGACCTAATGCAAGGAGAGGAAGAGAGCCTAGATCAGTAGGCAGCCACCTATGCTAAAAATAACCATCCTGAGATAAGACTAAGAAAGACATTGAGCCCCTCGGCCCCGGCCTTGCCTCCGGCCTATGTCCTGGGCAGTGCCTCTAATTAATTTCTCAGCCCAGGAGATCGCAGACAGCTGCAGCAGGCATTTCTGGTCTTTGAAGTGGCAGAAGGAGCACGTGTTCATGCCCCAGTAGAGTATAGGCAGGTCAAAGAATTAGCTGAGGCAGTTCGTGCATATGGAATTGGGGCTAATTTTACCGTATCCCAAGTGGAGAGGTTAAGTACAGCTGCTATGACGCCAGGAGATTGGCAGGACACAGTGAAGGCGGTACTTAACAATATGGGCCAATACCTAAAGTGGAAGGCCTTGTGGCACGAGGCACTGCAAGCACAAGCCAGGATTAATGCAAACACTGAGGGACAGCAATTATGGACTTTTGACATGCTGGCTGGAGTTGGCGTACATGCGAACGACCAGACCGCTCACCCTTGGCAGGTCTACGCACAGATAGCATCAGCTGCAATAAAGGCATGGAAGTCTCTCCCTAGGAAGGAAGGCAGTAACCTTTATTTGTCCACGGTAGTTCAGACATCTAATGAGTCTTTTTCTGATTTTGTGGCCCAAATGACCGAGGCAGCGGGTAGGATTTTTGGTGAACCAGAGCAAGCAATGCCATGAATTGAACAGATGATCTTTGAAAATGCCACAGCTGAATGCTGTGCAGCCATTGCTCCTCGGAGAGCCAAAGGGCTACAAGACTGGTTAAGAGTCTACCATGGCTTGGGAGGTCCCCTTACTAATGCCAGACTTGCAGCAGCTAACTTAGAAATGGCTGCAGTCCCCCTTAAGGGTCAAAATTGTGGAAAATTCCCTTCAAAACATATGGCCCAATGCTTTGCCTGTGGGAAGGCGGGACATATGAAGAAAGAGCGCCCAAATAATCAAATACCATCAAAGCTGTGCACTAGGTGTGGAAAGGGCCTATCATCTGGCTCGGGATTGCCGCTCTGTTAGAGATATAAGAGGTCAGATCCTCCCTCCAAATCCCTCAGCCATTAAGGAAGGAAATTTTTCAAAAAACGGATATACGGGCCCAAGATCCCAGGGCCCCAAAAGATATGGGACACTGCTGAACACTCAGGGGACTCTTTTCATTGCAGAGCCACAAGGGGTTCCACCGGAGTGGACCTCCGTTCCACCTCCTGAGTCCTACTAATGCCACACATGGGGGTGCAGCCGATCCTGGTTGATTATAGAGGCCCCCTGCCAGGGGGAAGTGTCGGCCTTATTTTAGGCTGCTCCTCTCTTACTTTAAAAGGACTCGTGGTACACCCCGGTGTAATAGATCAGGATTATCCGGAGAACTTCAAGTTCTCTGTTCTAGCCCACAAGGCATATTCTCCATCTCCTCTGGGGACAGGATTGCTCAATTGGTTGTCCTTCCAAGCTTACATGATTGTTTTCCATCCACTGAGAAGCTTAGAGGTGCTCACGGGCTTGGTTCCTCAGGAACTGACTTCGCTCATCTGGTGGTTGACCTTAAAACTAGACCTACCTTACAGTTAGCAATAGAGGGGAAGAACTTTACTGGAATTCTGGACTCGGGAGCAGATAAAAGTATTATTTCTTCTAACTGGTGGCCTAAGGCATGGCCTGTAAAAAGATCGTCCCACTCCCTACAAGGATTGGGATATGAGGCCAGTCCCGCAGTCAGTTCTCGCTCGTTGACTTGGCAGGCACCAGAGGGTCAAACAGGAAGTTGTCTACCTTATGTGCTTCCTTTCCCTGTCAATCTCTGGGGAAGAGACATCTTACAAGACCTAGGGCTAATTCTGACTAGTGAATACTCCCCACAAGCTATAAACATTATAAAGAGAATGGGATTTAAAGAAGGGAAGGGTCTTGGCAGGAACAAACAAGGAAGGTTAGATCCTGTCTCACAAGAATCAAACACAGGAAGACAAGGCCTGGGTTTTCCCTAGTTGCCATTGAGGATTCTATGCCCATACCCTGGCTCACAGAGGAGGCCGTGTGGGTTCCTCAGTGGTCCCTATCCTCTGAAAAATTGGAAGCTGCTACAAGACTAATTAATGAACAAGTGCAGCTCAGTGATCTAGAACCTTCTACCTCTCCCTAGAATACACCCATATGTGTCATTAAAAAGAAATCCGGAAAGTGGAGACTTTTACATAATTTAAGAGCCGTCAATGCACAGATGCGACTATTTGGCTCTGTGCAACAAGGCTTGCCTTTACTCTCTGCCTTGCCTAAGCAGTGGAAAATCATAATTATAGATATTAAAGATTGTTTTTTCTCAATTCCTTTGTGTTCACAAGATAGGCCAAGATTTGCATTTACACTACCTACTATTAATCATTTTGAACCTGATAAAAGATATCAGTGGAAAGTTCTGCCTCAGGGCATGGCCAACAGCCCCACTATATGTCAGCTGTATGTACAAATGGCCCTCGAGCCAATTAAGAAACAATTTCCCTCTCTGCTGCTGGCCCATTACACAGATGACATTATTATGTGTCATAAGGATTTAATTACTTTACAGACCTCATACCCCTTATTATTAAACACCTTGGAACAGTGGGGTCTGCATGTTGCTACTGAGAAAGTTCAATTTTCAGAAATTGGCTCCTTTTTAGGGATGGTTATCTATCCAGAAAAGATAGTTCCTCAGAAATTGGAGATTCGTAGAGACCATTTACATACTTTGAATGATTTTCAGAAATTAGGTGATGTAAATTGGTTAAGACCATTTTTAAACATTCCCACGGCAGAGCTGAAACCTTTATTTGATATTTTGGAAGGGGATGCTCATATTTCCTCACCGAGGGCCTTAACACCGGCTGCTAGCTGTGCTCTATAAGCAGTAGAAAATGCTTTACAAGATGCCCAGTTGAAGCACATAGATGAAACCAAAACTTTTGATTTATGTGTTTTCAAAACTAGATGCTTACCCACCGCTGTATTATGGCAAGAGGGGCCTTTGTTATGGATTCATCCCAATGCTTCTCCCGCAAAGATTATTGAAAGGTATCCAGATTCAGTCGCTCAGCTTGCCCTTCGTGGACTAAAAGCAGCCATTACCCATTTTTGAAGGGAGCCTAAGGTTTTGATAGTGCCTTATACTGCCCATCAAGTCCAAATATTAACGGCGACCTCTGATATTCGGGCAGTGCTGGTTACTTCCTTCAATGGTCAAATAGATAATCATTATCCTAAGCATCCCATCTTACAATCTGCCTTAACTCAAGCTATCATATTTCTACATATTGTGTCTCAGGAGCCACTCCCAGATGGAATGGTAGTTTATATGGAGGGGTCTAAAACAGGAGTGGGTGCCTATGTGGTTAATGATAAGGTTACATCCAAACAATACCATGAAACCTCACCTCAAATTGTGGAATGCTTAGTGGTGTCAGAGGTTCTGGAAATCTTTCCAGGTCCCTTAAATATTGTTTCAGATTCCTTCTATGTGGTTAATGCAGTGAAAGCATTAGAAGTTGCTGGGTTAATTAAGACATCTAGCAGACTTGTAGAAGTTTTTCAAAAGATTCAGCTTACCCTGGCTAAGTGAAGATTCCCTGTCTTTATAACTCATATTAGGGCTCACTCAGGCTTACTGGGACCTATGTCCCATGGAAATGACCTGGCAGATCGAGCCACAAATTTGATTGCAATTGCCCTTTCGCCAAAATTAGATTTGGCTAAAGCCTTTCACAAAAGGTTTTATGTGACAGCTGAGACACTACAATGTTGATTTAACATCACTAGAAAGTAGGCTAGAGATATCGTGACTCAATGCCAAAACTGCTGTCAATTCCTACCTGTTCCGCATACCAGAATTAACCCCCGGGGAATTAGGCCATTACAGATTTGGCAAATGGTTGTTACCCACATCCCATTCTTTGGCAAATTACAATATTTGCATGTCTCCATTGATACCTGTTCTGGAGTTATGTTCGCCTCTCCATTGACCGGAGACAAGGTGGCCCATGTTATTCAACATTGTCTCGAAGCTTGGAGTGCCTGGGGAAAGCCTAAAGTCCTTAAAACTGACAATGGACCAGCTTATACTTCTCAAAAATTTCAACAATTTTGTCGCCAAATGGATGTGACACACCTGACGGGTCTTCCTTACAACCCTCAGGGACAGGGAGGGCATCATTGAGCGTGCTCATCATACCCTTAAAACTTATTTGATAAAACAAAAAGGAGAAGTTGAGAAAGCTCTGCCCACAGTGCCACGGGTTACTGTTTCTCTGGCACTTTTTACTCTCAACTTTTTGAATTTGGACAGTCAGGGCAACATGGCCGCTGATCGCCATTGCCTGGAACCAACTAGGCCAAAAGAAATGATAAAATGGAAAGATGTTTTGACTGGTCAATGGAAAGGCCCGGATCCTATTTTAATAAGATCCAGGGGAGCAGTTTGTGTTTTTCCACAGGAAGAAGACAACCCATTTTGGCTGCCAGAGCGACTGACGCTGCGGCTCGCGGTTCCTGAAAATGATCCCCTGAAGGATTCATCTCCAGACGCTCTCAGTTTTCACTTGGACTCTCCTAAATTGGGTTCCTAGTATATATAGTGAATTTAGATGGCTATCTTATCTGCTTTTCCAAAACCTATGCCCTTGCCTTCTTAAAAGGCGCTGCTTCTGCTAAACAGAATTTCTCCTATACCCTTAACTGTAATGCCTCACTCCAGTTTGTGTGTATCCTCCATTTTTTTTCATCCTATCCAACAACTCCTTTCATACTTCTACCTATGTAACTTGATTTATGTCCCAGTGCCGGTCTGCTCTTGTCTATAAGCAGGCCCTAATAGTCAGTATACCACTTGGATCCCTGTTCCCGTTCAGACGTCTGGGACCTTGACCTTATTTAGACAGAAGAGAGATTTTGATATAACTGCAGCCATTATCACTGCTATTACCATCTCTGCAGCTCCAGCTGTGACAGCCAGCATGGCCTTGGCTGATCAGGTTACAGCAGCTACTGTTGTTAATCAAATTTCAGAAAAGACCTCTGAGGCTTTGACCACTCTACAGAAAGTGGATGCATACTTGGCATCAGGCATCCTGTTGGTCAATCAGAGAGTTGATTTGCTCCAAGCCCATGTGGAGCAGCTCATGGATGTGGTTCAAATGAGCTGTGTGTCAGCAACCCCACATCTATGTATTACACCTCTGAGATTTGTGAATGATGCATTTGTTCAAAGCCATAATCTTTCTGCTTATTTACAAGGGAGTTGGACTGGGGAGCTGGACCAGGTGCAGCAGCAATTGCAGATCCGGATCTTGAGCCTTGATGGAGCGCAGGTGGACCCTGTTACCCTTGGCTATTTTACTTCTTGAATTTCTTCTGCCTTTTTCTTTCTTTCTTAAAGGGTGGGGATAGGCCTATTTGGTGCAGCCCTATGTTGTGGATTAGTGTTCATGTTATGGTTGGTCTATAAGCTCAGAGCCCAACAAAAACGTGACAAGGCTGCTATCGCCCAAGCACTCGCAGCCTTGGAGCAAGGATCTCCCCCTGAAATTTGGCTATTTATGCTAAGAAAGTAACTGATGACTCAGTCAATGACCCTCAGTCAATGCACCCCAAGGGTTCAGCCCATTGCACTGGGTCGATGAGAGATCTAAGTCCAGCCAGCCCTTGCCTGAATAACTGTGGTACCTGAATATTTAAAGGTGTTTGCAAGTGGGTACTTGACAGGGAATGTTCCATGAGTGTGGATAGATTTCCCGAAAGTATGCCTGATTGCTCAAAGGTTTGATGCCAAAACCTCCTCTCCGAGCACGGACGGCCACTGAGTGGAGGCTCCCTTTCCCCATCAAAAGGCATCGAGATGGGTATGGGAAGCATTACTCATTGCACAATGACAAGAGAAGAAACCCATTACAATATCTCATTTTGCACAGGGGATCAGGCCTCTGCTTTCCCTCACTGAGTTGGTGCCACGCTTGATAGTCAAAAGGCTGTTCCATCTTAATAATATAGATAGGGGGAGATGTAGGGAGCCACGGTTAGTGGTGATAGCATCTACCATTACAAGATGGCGCTGGCATCCTGTGCTCTCACAAGTACACAACTAACTGTGCAGGTGCAAGAGGCGAAAGCGTGCCAAGCCACTGCCAATCCCGAGGCGTAACAAGGGGTGATGAGTGAACAGCCAATCAGAAGTGAACACGCCACTCTAGGGTACATATAGCAGTGCCTTTCCTGGGCTTGGGGTCTTTTCGCTTCTGCTGATACAAGAATAAAGCCTCGTTGTAGTAACCACCTGAACACTGCCTCACGTGTCTCTTTCGCGGGTGAAGGGGACTCGGGGTGGCGTGGAATATGAAAAGGCTTTTAAATATACTGGGTATAGGAACCAATAAAAAGAGATATTGCCTCCTTAAATTATTTTTTGCAATAATGGTAAATTTATTAATGTTATTATGTCATGGTATTTAAACTGTTTTAAGAAAAAGAAATTTGTGTATAGAGGTCAAGCTGGCTAGATGTAGTTACAGATGCTTGGCTGAGTAGCTTTCTTGTTTCTCATTTATAAAACATGTTCCTCATTTAAGCTCATTATACCTCTGAGGTTTTTGCTAAAATGTAAAGTTTCTCACTCTCAGGTGGTGGTGGAGAGGAATTCAAAAGCTTGGAAAATCGTAAGTAGAGAAACATTTGGTTAAAACTTATAATAAAAAGGTTAATAGTTAAAAGTAAATGTACAGTTAACCTTAGTTTGCTACAACATACCATGCATGTAATTTGGACTCAACTTTTGTTTAAAAAAATAGCATTTTAAAAATAAATATAAAATAAAGTGTTGAAAAGAATATAAAATATCAGGTTATATTCTGAATATTTTTTAGTAAAGTTGTATTTATGTATGACAAAATAAAATTTTTGTCCTAAATTAGTAAAACTACAGATGAGGACAAAAATTATAAAAGCTTAAAATCAAGTCATAAAAGCTTTGAATAATTTATACATGATTTATGATTGATGGGATTTAAGGTTGATATATATTTCAGGATTAAGATTATAATTTCTTAAATCTATAATGATTTATTCATGGGAATAAAAACTAACTTAAGATTGCATGTATAATCATAAGTTTTAACTACTTGAGAAAACTGAGTCATAACAAAAGTTACAGTAAATACTAATTACACTGCCTTATATTCTTATAAATATCTCCTTATAAAAAGTTCTCATCTGTAATCATACCCTTATGATAAAGTGAACTACTTAATATACAAGATCTGTTAAATTAATTAAGATTTTGTAAAAATATGCTATGAAAAGTTTAAGAAAATGAAGTTTCCAGTTTCTTGATGGACTATAGTTGTGGTATAAAATTTATTTTGGTACTAGAAAAGCTTCAACTCAACATTTTTAATTGTTAAGGCTAAAAATCTTAACAATTCTTAAAAATCTTAAAAATCTGAATTCATTATTGTAGTTTATAAAATTTTAATATTATAAAAGTGGCTAATAATAAACTGTTAAAACAAGTGTAATTTAAACATAAAAGTTAATGATCATGTTAAATACAAATCTAATAATTCATTTTCAGAGATAAGATTGGAGGGAGAGATCAATTTATATAGTCTTCTGTATACGTTGTTAAAGTTTAAGCCAAAGTAAACTTTGCTGTTTAAAAATTCATTTACTGGAGGTGTTTTCTACAGGCTGTGCCTCCCCTTTGCTGTGTGTTTCTGCTAAAGTCATTGCCCTTGACTCCTGGGAGCCTCTCGATTCTCTGGAGTCTGGGACTTTCTATTGGCTAGCCCCAGTTCTCCATCCCTCACTGCTACATGTTTCTATTTAATTTCCTGACACTCTGTACTTCTTTCCTGTCCCTTCTAATACTGTTCCTACCCCCACTTTCTCCTCCCCTCCTCTCCCCCTGCCAGATCTCTCCCTCACTCTACCTGCTATAATTATTTTGTTGCTCATCTATATAGGGTTGAAGCATCTACATTTTGGTCTTCCTTCTTTTGTTTTTCCAGTTTTTAATTGGATATTTCATTTATTTACATTTCAGATGTTATCCCCTTTCCCCATTCCCCTCCACAAGAACTCCCATATCGTATCACCCTCCTCCTGCTTCTATGAGGGTGTGACCGGACTCACCCACCCACTGCCACCTCTCCACCCACTTCTCATCCTTGAATTCCCCCACACTGGGGCATCCAGCCTTCACATGACCAAGGACCTCCTCTCCCACCTATGCCCATAAGGTCGTCCTCCACTACATATACAACTGTAGCCCTAAAATGCTCCCAGGCTGGTGGTTTGTACTCCCCTACATATACAGCTGGAGCATATACCCAGAAGATACTCCAACATATAACAAGGACACATTCTCCACTATGTTCATAGCAGCCTTATTTATAATAGCCAGAAGCTGGAAACAACCCAGATGTCCCTCCACAGAGGAATGGATACAGAAAATGTGGTACATTTACACAATGGAATATTACTCAGCTATTAAAAACAATGAATTCATGAAATTCTTAGGCAAATGGATGGAACTAGAAAATATCATTCTGAGTGAGGTAACCCAATCACAAAAGACATCAATTGGAGGGGATGGAGGCTTGATGTCCCAGAGTAAGGGGATGCAGTGGGTGAATGGGTGGAGGTGCAAAGAGGGAGGATGAAATGGGGGTCTGTGGAGAAATAACAGGGAAGGGGTATATCATTTGAAATGCAAACCAATAAAATTACAATAATAATAAAAAGAAATATAAATGGAAAAATTCCATTTACTGGATAGTTTCTAAAGTATTTCCCACTTCCCCATTGAGGAACACAAACAAAGGGCAAATGGCCGAATTTGTTTCTACCTATTTTACTGATGGTAGCAATTATGGATGAGCAGCCTAGGACTGAATATTCATAAAGATTTTATTAGTATCCCTTTTGTCAACACAACAAAGTAACTTGCACACTGTACAAGTATTACTAAAGGATGTATTTAGTTCTCTGGCTGATATGATATACTTTCACTATCACGTTTAGAAATGGCCACCATTATGCAAAATAAAAATAACCTTACCTCTTTGAAATTTTTTTTCATGTTGAACAATTGATAAGACAATGAATATATCCTTTATAGGCCAGTCGTATCACATTCAGGACCTCCACTCCTCTAGTAAAGGGTGGTCCAGACTGTTTCTTTAAAAATGCTCTTCTTTGTCTATATATTAAACACTACATACCATTGACACATTAAGCATTTAACAGACATCCCTTAAAATTCACAAGGCCAAACCATAGTTGAATATAAACATTGTACTACCAAAATGTTTCTTAAAGACGTAAAGGGGGGAAAGTGTGCCTCCTAAAAAGATTTATTTTCTCTTATTTTATATTCTAAGAATTTTGAAGTTCTAGATGATCGTGCATGTTCAGCAGTGCAGTGGTATTGAGCTAAACAATATTTCAGCTGCTTCTCAGCCAGTTCTGTGAATAGATGAGATTGGGACTATGTGGAAACTTTGATTTGTTAATCTGTGTGGTCAGGGTTATGCTTGTATTTCTACAGAAGATGGAAAGGATGTTTAGTTGCAAACATGAAGAAGAAAAACAGTGTTGTGAAGTGACAAAAGTTTCACTTATGAGGATCTCCTTGACGTGTCATTCAAAAGGATGTTTGTCACCATCTTAAAGAGGGAAACATGCATCACCACCCACTTGGGGATAATTGAAAAAATAAAAATTAAAAAAGCCCTTCACCTTTTTGTCCTTGCAGTTCTTTAATGCAGGAACACTTTGGGTCAGAAATGTTTACTGTGGGTGAGTAAAGCCAGCCCTCCTTTTGAGGCCCTATCTACTGGAAGTGGACTCTGAGTTCCTTCTCCCCACTGTTGGGCATTTCATCTAAAGTCACTCCCATTGAGTCCTGAGCGTTTCTCCCTTCCCTGGTTTCTGGTACTTTCTAGAGGGTCCCCCACCTCCAACCTTATGAGGTTGCATATTTCCATTAATATTGCTGGCCTCTGGGCTTCTCTCTTGTCCCTTTCCATGCCATACCTGATCCTGTTCCCCTATTCCCCTCCCCCTCACCAGTTCTCTCCCTCCCTCTGCTGAAGCCTTTCTGCTTGTTAAACCTTTTAAATTTTGTGAGTTGTGTCCTAGGTATTCTGCACTTTTTTGGGCTAATATCTACTTATTAGTGGTATCACCTGATCTTAGCCATTCTGATTGGTGTAAGATGGAATCTCAGGGTCCTTTGAATGTGCATTTACTTGATGACTAAGGACTTGGAACATTTCCTTAAGTGCTTCTCAGCATTTGAGGTTTCCCTGTTGTGAATTCTCTGTTTATCTCTGTACCCCATTTTCAAATTGGGTTGTTTGGTTTTTTGGAGTCTAACTTCTTGAGTTCTTTATATATTTTGGATATTAGGCCTTTATCAGATGTGGTTAAGTGAAGAATTTTTCCCAATCTGTAGGTTGCTGATTTGTCCTATTGACTGTGTCTTTTCTCTTAAATAAAGAAGAAACTGAGGGAAAGGTTGTCTAATGACCAACTCAACTGAAGATTCATCTCATGGGAAGACCAAGGCCTGATGCTATGGTGTGCTTATAGACAGGAGAGGCCCAACCAGCAGTTGACTGAGACAGACACAGATACTTAAACCTAACCATTGGACTGAAGTTAGGGGCTCTTATAGTTGAATTAGGTGAAGGATAGAAGAAGCATAAGAAGAGGGTGACCCCATAGGAAGACAAGCAGTCTCAACTAACCCAGATCCCTGGGAGTACCTAGACGCTGAGCCACCAACCATGCAGCATACATGAGCTGGTCTGAGGCCCTGGACAAATACACAGCAGAGGACTGCCTGGTCTGGACTTAGTGGGAGAAGATGGACCTAATCCTGGAAAGACTTGAGGCCCCAGGGAATGGGAAGGCTTGGGGATTGGGGAGAATCCTTTCAAAGACAGGGTGGAGGAATAAGATGAGGAATGGTGGGAGGGGGACTGGAATGAGTACCTCACAACCATGTTCCTCATCATGTTAGCTATCATTCACATTTGCAATGTACAAGGAATTTGCCAACCATATCTCTCTGTCATTGGGTCAGCTGTAATTGGCTCTCCACTGTTGCAAAATTGTACTTTTATCTATAATGAAACTGTTGTTGGTCCCACTTGATGGTTACAGAGATGGGTTAGAAATATTTAGCCAAAATTGTCTATGAGCTACATGGAAGTTTATTTCTGATCAAACTAAAAGAAATAATGTAAATTGTGATATCTTTAAAGATACTACCTTATATTTGATACAGGGAATTATGCTTGTGCAAAATTTTATATGAAATTCTGGTTACTTTTATGCTTATGAAACTTTGAAGGTGGACTTCATATTTGAACCCACTACTACTTCTAGTTAACCAAATTTTGGGGTCAAATTGCCCATAGATAGCATTATAAAACCTCATTTTGTGTTCAAGAAAGACTATCTGTCCATGATCTCTCTCAAAGAACCTGCCACAAGTGTCAATAAGCTGTGATGACTATATCAGTGTCATTGATGAAAATATCAATTCAGAAAGTTATCCAGTTATGACATTTAGCCCAGAATTATCCACTGCCTTTTCAATACACTATCATTGCCTATGTATTTACTGAATTAATACTGACTTTGTACCCCATAACTTTACTGTAGAAAGAAAGATGTCTTTACCTTTAGGTAAAGTTTCATTTTCTGCTTGGTATTTTTAAAGTAATCATGCATTTTTTTGTGTACAATCTCATTGTGCTGCCTAGCTTTATGTCAACACTAGTTTTAAACACACACACACACACACACACACACACACACACACACACACAAGCTATAGTCATCTGAGAAGAGGGAACATTAGTTGAGAAAATGCCTTTATAAGATTTGTCTGTGGGCAGGCCCATAGAGCATTTTTTAAATTAGTGATTGAGGGAACACTAGTGAGAGGTGGAACAGACTCAGATATAAACATCCAGCCCCATGGCGCCATCCCTGGCCATGGTCCTGAATTCTATAAGAAAAAAGGCTGAGCAAGGCCTGGGGAAGAAGCCAGTTATCAATGCTCTTCCATTGCCTCTGTATCAGCTCCTGCCTCAATGAACGGCAGTGTAAAAGTATAGACCAAATAAACCCTTTCCTTTTCAACTTCCTTTTGGTCATGATGCTTCATCATAGGAATAATAGCCCTAATTACTTGCTTGTATGCTTGCCATGCTCTTAATTCTTTGACTTTTACTTAGTTGCTGTTTTTGTTTTTAATTTCCAGTAGTGTAGAAAAAAATCTCTCACTTCTTAGCCCATTTATCAGTTGTTTTAAAAATTTTTGTATAGTGTCTTCTCCTTTCTCTTCTTATGTGTACTAGCTAGTTTTCTGTTAACTTGACACAGCTAGAGTTCTTTGAGGAGAGAGCCTCAACTGAGAAAAACCTTCATAAATAAGGCTGTGGACAATGCTGTATGTTGGTTATTGGTGCTAATGCTTTGAATCTGCATGTCTAGACTCTGAAGGTTCTTGTCCCAATTGGTTTTTTGATCTATCAATAAAGATGCCAGCAGCCAATGGCTGGACATCTGTTGTGCAGGGAGTATGCAGAGGAGATTGCCATACATGGGGGAAAGAGATCGAACAGACTCAGAGCTGCAGGGGAGACATCCAAATTGTTGGAAGAAAGGAAAAGCAGTTCATGGAAGGGCAGCCCAGAAGTGTCTTGGGCAGCAAAGACAAATAGGCATGACAGAAGGAAACTGGGCAACAGATTTGGAAGGTGTTTAGCTAGGAGTACTGGAGAGAAGGACATGCTAGCTGCAGGAGGCTTGGATGTGCCCAGCCACTGAGCCAGTAAGGCATGTTAAAGATAAGCTAATGTGTGTGTGTGTGTGTGTGTCTTTCATCTGAGGATAGCATCCTGGCATGCCTGTCATCAGCTGGGAGCACAAAGCGGTGCAGCCAAAATCTCACTGCAACAGCTGTAGAGAATTTTCTTAATTAGTAATTGATGGGGGAGGACCCAGCCCATTATTGGTGGTGCCATTACTTGTGGTCCTGTGTTCTATAAGAAAGCAGATTGAGAAAGCCATGAAGAGCAAGACAATAAGCAGCACCCTTCAACAGCCTCTGCATCAGCTCATACCTGGAGTTCCTGTCCTGACTTTCTCTGATAAGAAAATACAATGTAGAGGCACAAGCCAAATCAAACCCTTTCATCCCCAAGTTGCTTTTGTTATGGTGTTTCATCACAGCAATAATAACCCTAAGTAATATGCATATTTTTATTTAAAGGCAAGGTCTTACTTTGTATCTCTGTTTGGCATCAAACTCTCCATGTAGACCAGACTGTATTGAAGACAGAGATCATAGACAACCACTTGCCTCTGCCTCCTGAGTGCTGGGATCAAAGGCACGCACCACCATGCTTCATAGGCCTATTTTGAAATAATGAGCTATCATTTTTTATCTTACTCTATTTTCTACTATAAATGTAAGTTTTTGGTCATTTTCTCAATAATTTTTACATGCTGGATGTTACGTTTTGCTTCTGGCCTTACAATGTAATAGCTGTGGTTGAGCCTGCTGTACCTCTGTAAGTAGTTTAGTACATCAATTGGGTAATCAGGTTAGACTTGGGATAATTTCTTTAAACTGTCCTATCTGAGGTTAATAGGAATTTATGTTCATGTCTCCATTAGAAAGGTCACACAGTATCCTAGTGTGAAAGGGTAATTAGTTGAAAGGTAGCAGCTGATATCAATCAGGAGATTCACTGGAGATAAACTCAACTGCCCAGGGCTCCTAGGAGAGAGATACTTAAATAAGCAAATGTCTTCTTTGTTTCTTGAGCACAATTGCAGTTCATTTTGAAACATCAAAATGTGCCTCTTATAATTTCCATGCATTATTCAAACATAGATATGTCTGCATACATAATCAAATGGTCTGCATTGGATAAAAATCCAGATTCCTTTGACAAACTTGTGTGAAGCCATCTCTACAGTGTTCGTCTCATTTTCTCTAATTGGAGATAAATTTGCATATAATCACAGTTGCAGTAAGAAACAGGAGAAATCTATTTTAATATTTAATATTTTATTTTAAAAGCTTTGTAACAGAGCTTTAAAATATCTACAATTTTTGAAAGTGCCATTATTATGCATAAATATTCAAGATATTGCTGAAATCATGTTATATGGTAAGCAAACTTTCTGTTTAATTATGTATGTATTTCATGCAATTATTTCCTATTTATATGTTCTTGGTGAGCTAAATTTTTTTATCAAAATGCATTTGTGATTTGTTTTTAATCTTGAGGTTGATATTGTAATATTTTAAACATGTAATAGTTAAAGGCTTTGAAAATAAAATATGTACACTTGAAACAACCTTTTGCTAGATAGATTAAACAACCATAGTTGTTTCTGATATATTGTGGTTACTATGTAAAAGCTATTTGAAGCAGAATTTGGGATTTCTAAATAAATCATAAGAAGCATTTAGTTTTGAGATTGTCTTGAATTATGGGATTATTCAATATCATGAATGTGTGCACAGAATAAAGGCACACAGAGTTGTGGCTCCTGTACCACACTGATGCACTGATTCTGTATATAGTCATCTGACAGTTCTCAATGTGGGCAATGTGCCTTCTGATCCCAGTTCCTAAAGGGTGGTGTTTAGAAAAGATGGGCACTCAGCCAATGTTTGACAGTGCATGAATATGGAAATTGATGTGGCTATGTTTTAAATATCTAAGCATAAATGTTAATTGGGTATTTCTTTTCTGTCAAATTTGATGATCATTAAGATTTGGAAACTTCTTTTAGGTACTCCAGAACAACGATGTAGAAGCTTTAGGAAGCAATACATTTATACAATTAACTCTCTTGTGTGACGTCCACTATTGTGGAAGGAGAAAAAAACCATCCATTTGAGTCAAAGAACATTTTGCCATAGAATGTTACTAATTAACTGACAGTCTAGATGGGAAATCTTAAAACTATAGACAGGATTGGAGTATGTTAGATGGAGTCTGGAAGTTCAGAATGCAAACTAAAAAGGCATGGAGAATGGATGACTGCCTGCCACTCATATAGACTCTTGTGAAAGTCCTTCATTCTGATGTTGGCGATACAATGTTGACAAGGCAGTCCCTTTTGCTCTGCCAAGAGGTTGTTACATTTATTTTCAGAATTCTTAAGTAGTTCAATCTTACTGAATGTATTACACATTGTGAACATTCGGTGAACTGTGTTGTTCTTTGTATAGTGAGGGTATATGCATTGTTTGGACTGTGTTGTTCTGTCAACAATGGTGGGTGTTTTCAGAGCATAAGAACAGTTGCAAATTTAAATATGTGAGTGCACAGAAAGTATAACAAATAGTCCTACTTAACAATTGTTGGATCAGTTTTTAGAAATGACACTTGCAAGGATATCAATTTCAGCAAACACAGAGCAAACTCATAAAAGAAATAAAGTGAATGTGTAAGTAGCTTTTTGGCAGAAAAAAACCCTATGATTTTCAGATTTTTAAAAAATTGTTTTAAACTGTTGGACCCAATTTTTGAGTGATTTTTAGGGTATATATTACACTACACTGCCCCTGCAGATTTAACATTTCCTCCCTCTCCCCTAGTTTCATGGCTCTTCATGAACCTTATGTACACCTTCAAAGAAAGAAAAACAATCTTTCCTCTTATGGAAATCTGCCTGAGGCTAGAATATTCACCGCACAGCTTGGTGCACATAATATTGAGCTGGGACAGAGTCAAGAATGTTTCATAATTTCACCATTAAAATATTCCCATCTCACAAATCACCTGATCAAGTGAAACTGCATATTTCTTGCTTTGCACAAGCAAGTTAAATAGGCAGATAATGTATAAAAATTCACTCTTGTTAGAACAGTGTTTTCTGTGAGTCCCAGTTAACTAATTTTCTTTGTAAGTGGTTACGTAAGTATTATTAAATAGCCAAGCTAGGAAAAGCATTTACAAGATATAAACTTCTCTTTCAAGGACATTTATCTGGTCTTTGACTTTGGTTTACATGGATCAGCAGCTGGTTTAGCATGAAGATGCTCTTAATATAAAATGAGACCTGTGGTGGTGTCTCATTAGAGTATGAATGCTGAAGGATCCTTGAAGCATTAGGGCAGTTAATGAATGCCCTCTGAGCTAAGCCTGCTGGGCTGATGATGGTTTGCTAACAGAGGGCTTCATGGTCTACAACACAGATAAAGTCAACAGTGTCAAATATGCATAGAGTGATTGTAGGAAGCCAGCAAGCAGATTCGTTGCTCAGAGTCTGTGCATGTTCAGTGATGTTAAGCTCTAAGGTTAGTTTTAGAATATTAAGTTAGTTTGTTTTTAGAATCTATTTTGTTTTCTAACACGCATCCAAATCAACTCTATGATATAGATTGATGTATCCTGCATACTTAGGTTGTACAGAAAATCATTTCCAAAAGTACTGTATAACCAGACATATTTATGATTCTAAACTTTAAATGATTATGACTTCTAGGAAAGAAGACTTTTTCACCTAAGGGCATTATTGCAACAGTATGAATCGCTGATCCCACCTGATGCCTGGCATTGCTGTGTTAGAGCAACAAAAGCTCGCTGCAAAGCGTATCTCACAGGACTTCAAAGGTTAAGGACACTTCGTGGCATTGGATAGTAGCACACTAAATAAGTCTGTAAATATAGTAACCAATATAATTGTTCAGAAAACTTAATTTGTAAATTAAAGCACACCAACTTAATTCCAATATTCTGAAAGTTTTTTTTTTCAGATGTATAGGTTCCTTTAATTGTTTTGAATATTAATGCAAAAGGCCATATTTGATGGTACCCATCAAACTGAGAAGTTGGAAGTTGTTGAGGCCCGTACTGCCCAGCTTGGTGGCCTAGTGGCACGGCGTTGCAGACCATTCTACCCCAAGCTTTGGGGCCAAAATGTCACGGACTGCTCTGTTGCTCCAGTCCGAGGGTCAGAGCCTAGCAAGAGACGCAAAGAATGGAGACAAGACGTTGTGTGATCAAGTCCAGTTTCTTGTTATTGTCTTCTCTTCATGTCTTGCTTATCGTCTCTCCTTTTCTCTTATTGTCTCCCTTTTCTCTCTCATTGTCTCCCTCTTTGAAGGGAAGTCTGGGGTATTTATACACTTTGTCACGTGCCTTGTAGGCACGTTGATACCACGTGCTTTGCAGGTGTGGATATGACGTAAGTCTTACAGGTGTGTATAGTGTGGATATCACCTGCGCCTTACAGGCCTGTATGGCGTGGATAGCGCGTGCACCATGTGCCTTGCAGGCGTGGATATCACGTGTGCCTTGCAGCTGGGGCACTAAACAGCAAAACAAAATATGTGGGATAAACAAGATATTTATCAGAGTGTGCTCAGCTGTTGTAGGCTATTGAAAACCAAGTCTCTATCAGGGTATATGGCTCAAGATGGCTGTAAAGCTGATAGTTGCTTTCTAGCTGCTTTCTGCTAAAAGTCAGCTCCCAACAGGAAGTCATACATTTCCTATTGTACTATATTTCTCAAGTAAGCAGCTGTGAATGACAGTGAGTTTCGGGAAATATTCTAAAAAGAAACTTACTATTTTATTCCACATAGAACTCAAGTCTGCAGTAAGTTTCAGGAGACTATAAAGAGCATAGTGGTAGATGTAAAAAGAGGACCAGGAAGGATTATATATGGATGAAATTAGGTTATCATAGAGTGTATTCTTAGCATACCACATCTACTATGAGGCCATTCTTGTGTCTATGGATGGTAGCAAACATTACTTTGGGTCCTATGATAGTCTTCTCCTTGGCTGTCTACTTGACATACTTGGGAAGAAGGTAGCTCAACTCATAAATTGCCTCCATCAGATTGGCATGTGAACATGTAGGAGCATTTTACTGATTGTTAATTGATTATAAGGGCCCAGTCCACTGTGGTAAAGACGGTCCCTAGTCAGTTGGTTCTGGGTTGTATACAAAATTTTGTTAAGAATTGTTTTGATTTTTATTTTTCTAATGACTAAGGATGTTAAACATTTCTTTAAATGTTTCTCAGCCAGTCAAGATTCCTCTGTAGAGAATTTTCTGTTTAGTTCTGTACCCCATTTTTAAATTGGGTTATTTGGTTTTTTGGAGTCTAACCTCTTGAGTTCATTTATATTTTGAACATATAAACCTCCCATGTAGGTTAGTGAGAATCTTTTCCCAATCTGTAGGCTACTGTTTTATACTATTGACAGTGTCCTTTGCCTTAAGAAGACTCTCAGTTTCAAGAGGTCCCATTTATCAGTTGTTGATCTCTCCTATGCTAATGTACTCAAGGCTGTTTGCCACTTTTTTTTTTCCTATTAGATTCAGTGTATCCAGTTTTAGGTTGAGGTTCTTGATCCACTTAGACTTGAGGTTTGTGCAGGGAGACAAATATGGATCAATTTGTATTCCTGTACGTGCAGACCCCCAGTTAGACCAACACCATTTGCTGAAGGTGCTTTCTTGTTTCCACTGTATGGTTTTCACTTCTTTGTCAACAATCAAGTGTCTATAGGTGTGTAGGTTTATTTCTGGGTCTTTGATTCTATTCCATTGATCAAAAACTCTAGTGACAGAACATGCTGATGAGAAAGTGGAGAAAGGGGGACACTCTTGCATTTCTGATGGGATTGCAAACTTGTACAAGCACTCTGGAAATCACTCTGGTGGTTCCTCGGAAAATTGGAAATAGTTCTACCTGAAGACCCAGCTATTATCATTTCTGGGCATATGCCCAAAAGATGCCTCACCATACCACAAAGACATGTGGACCATGATGTTCATAGCAGCCTTATTTATAATCGCCAGAAGCTGGAAGCAACCCAGATATCCCTCAACTGAAGAATGGACACAGAAAATATGGTTCATTTACACTATGGGATACTATCCAGCTATTTAAAACAAGAACACCATGAATTTTGCAGGCACATGGATGGAACTAAAAAATATTATTCTAGTAAAATAACCCAGACACAAAATGACAGAGATGGTTTGCATTCACTTATACATGGATATTAGTCAAAAAGTACAAAATACCCATGATATACCCCTCTGACCCAAAGAAATTGAACAAGAAGGAAGGCCCAAGTAAGGATGCCTAAATCCCACTTAGAAGGGGGAACAAAATAGTTATGGGAAGCAGAGGGAAGGAGAAAACTGGGTGGGAGAGGTGAGGGAGAAAGAAATATGGGGGCAGGATCAGGTATGGAGAGAGACAAGAGAGAGGGCTAGAGGGCCAGGAGAATGATTAGAAATGTGTAGCTGCTGGGGCAGGGGTTGGGGGTGTATTTCTAGGAAGTCACAGAGACCTTGAATGGGGAAGCTTCCAGGACTCAATGTAGATAACCTGTGCTGAAAAGCCGAAATCTCAGTGGAGATATGGAACTTGAAGAGACTACCTGCAGTAGTCAGGCAGGACCCCCAGTTGAGGGATGAGGATACCAACTGACCTACAAAACTTTCCACCCAAAATTGCTCCTGTCTAAAAGAATTGCAGGGACAGAAATGGAGCAGAGACTGAATGAAAGGTCATCTAGTGACCAGTCTAGCTTGGGATCATCCCATAGGTGGGCACCAGTCCCCGACACTATTACTGATACCATGTTGTGCTTGCAGACAGGAGTGTAGCATGGTTGCCCTCTGAGAGGTACTACAAACAGCTGACTGGGACAGCTGCAGATACTTACAGACAAGCATTGGACAGAGGTCAGGGCCCCCTATGGAAGTGTTAGGGAAAGAATTGAAGAGAATGAAGGGGATGGCAACCCTACTGGAAGACCAACAGTGTCAGCTAACCTGGAACCATGGGAGCTCTCAGAGGCTGAGCCACCAACAAAAGAGCATACACAGGTTGACCCCAGCACACATGTAACAGAGGGCTGCCTTGTCTGTCCTTTTTGGGAGAGGATGTGCCTAATCTTTTAGATACTTAATGAACACCCCCTTTTGGGGAGGGGACACCCAAGGATGTATTCTCTCAGAAGCAAAGGATGTGGGGGTGAAGCACTCTTCAAGGGGTCCTGGAGGCAGAACAGCATTTGGGATGTAAATAAATAAAATGATTTAAAAGGAAAGTTTGTTAAGGACCAGAAGGAGGAAGCAAGTCCTCAATGGTCTCTCTGGTTCAATTCTTACTTCTGCTTCCATTGATGGTGAACTGTACCTTGCTAGTAAGCCTAACTGGGGGAAAGTTTCCTCATGTTATATGCTATGGAATCCAGGTTTTATGCTGAAAGTTAGGGGCAATCTTTGAAAAAGTTTAATCACCAAGAAGCTCTAGGAGGAATAGTGAGAATCATGATAATGTGTTAGGAGACCATTGGCATCCTGTATGCAGAGGATGACCAGGACCTGGACTGAGAATCACACTATGAGAGACCAAATGGAGTGGACATGGTTGATAAAGGTGAGAGAGGTGGATATGGTGAGATGATTCTGGTGAAGATGTGTTAAGTAAAATGGCAGTGCCATCTGAGGATGCAGATAGGAGAGGATCATTTCACCCACAGGAAGCCTGTAGAATGAACAGTCAACAAATGTATATCAGGATGACACTCTGGTATCCATCTCATCATTAAAGAAAGCACTTGCCCTTCCTCTTCTTACCATTTTTAAGTATTTAAATAAGCTAATAATATATATAAAATATAACATACACACATACACACATAATATATATATTTTGCAGAATCTGGTTAGTGGAAGAATACAAATTTATAGTTATTGCGGGTGACTAAAACATTGATTATTGAATGAGTAATGGATGGTTACCTTATTTTTGCCTTGAATTATCTACAAAAATGCAGTATCATAAAATAAATGAATTGAGAAAAACATGATCTTGTTTTTCAAGCAGAAAGATTAACTCTTGCCCAAATTTCTAACATTAGTATTTGTCTGTGCCATGATAAGGAGCTCTAGGGAGCCTTAGTCAGTATTTAGTGCTACCATAATTGGCTCCATCTGTGGCATGTGCCATAACACCCTCTATCCTCTGTGGTGTTAGCACTGGTAATCAAACAGCCTTTCTCAAAGCTGGATTGCTTGCATTCCTAAATACCTAAATGCTCTCAGATAATTTTGTTTTACCTAAATTTATTGCACTTGATACTCTATTATTATCTCAAGTGGGTTAGAGAGGAAGTGTGTTTGTCTGTACATAAACCAGGGCCCAAGTCAACACAGACCGTCCGTAAGCATTCTGGCCAGGTAAGAAAGCACTGTACCTTTTAGCTAGGTAAGAAAACACAGCACTATTCTTTCCGATTCTCTTTAAAAATTAATGTGCAGTAAAGAGTAAAGCTTTACTGCAGGAAATGCCTTTCAGACATGCAAAATTCATGTTCATTTCATTGAGCAGAACTGGAAAGTGAGCCCAGAGCCTTACTAGGGCTGAGTAAAACACTTTCCCATTGTGCTGTATGTCCAGTCTTCTTGTGAATTTTTCTGTATTGACAGGGTCTCACATTGCCCTCCTAGACTGACCTTCAATCTTCTTTGTGAATTACATAGTACTACTGCAGCTCATCCCAGGAGGAATGCAAGTTTCGAAGCAATGGAGTGAGCATCAATCCATGACTGATGTCTTTTAACCTGACAAACACTCTGCTCTGGAGGACTTTTTTGTGTGGAAATGGAGGGAAATGATAATTGTAGTTCAAGCACATCCCTTCAACAGAAGCATACTGACTACCCTAGAGGATGGTTTTCAGGCCCAAAATTTCAGAGTGACAAAGCTATGGCTTTGAGCTGAGTGCCACAATTACATGTAGACAATTGCTTTTGTATTACTCATTGAGAGTAGACCTTCCTTAAATTATACCAAATTCAATAATTTGTCTAATCTACATGATAATGATCTTTAGCCATAAAGAATTTCTGAAAACATTTATTTTTGGAACATTCATCATGCTTGGATTTGCATATCATGTGTAATTTGCCAAAAACCAAGCAAAATTTCTCCTGATCATCAAAGATGCTTCAAAATATCATACAGAATATGCATTGTTATATAAACTTTTTTGTGGTTTCTTACATTCAATGTAGCATACGAAACAAACATCAGTGATATGATTCTACCCTATATAAAGACTGTCCACTTGGAACTAATGACTTTAAAGGGAAGGCTAAGCCTGGTGTGGTCACACACACATACCTTTAATCCCAACACTTGGGAGACTGAGGCAGGAAATCTCTGTGAGTTTGGGCCCTGTCTGATTGACATAGTGAGACTCCCTCTCAAATCAAACAAACAAAAATAAAAAAAAACAAGATTTCCTGTCTTTTTCTGGCCTGGTTCTGATGAGAAAATAAAATTGACATGAAAATATTAATAGTAGAAAGGTACATGAATTTATTTAATATTTTTATATGCACATAGGAGTTTTCACAGGCTGCCAGGTCCCAAAGACGAATAAGCCATTTCGTAGAAAGACAAAATATTATGGGATGAGACTGTGATAAGACAAGGGTCCTGGTCTAAAGGCAGTGATTGTGGAATAGGGATTAGGAGAGTTAGAGGGAAAAAAGAGAAAGACAAGTGCTTCTCATTTTCAGTGGCATCATTTGAGAGGACTTGTTTCATCCCCTTCCTCACCTAATTTACTTTTCAGCATTTTTAGGGATGAAGGTTGTGTTTCTTCTTACACTTCACCTTGTTTGTTACCTAAGGTTGCAACTTGGAAACTATTATGGGGAAAGCATTAAGGCTGCCAAGCTAAAGTAAGAATTCTCTCTTTTTCTGTTTAGTTTCCCCTCATGGAAAAGTCATATTATCAGCGAAATTATTTTCCAACAATACTTCACCATTATGCTTAGTGCTACAGAAAATAAAAAAGCTCCATATCCTCTTTTTTATATTCCCTCCACACAGTAAAATAGATAGTCTGAGGACTTCAGAACAAAGACACTGCTCCTCATTCTCCTGATGGATTACTGGAATTTCAAACTCCTTGCAAACTGTTGGCTCTAGAGAGATATTGTTGAATGAATGAATTTGTATGCCTTGTAAAATTTTAGAAAATAGTTAAAATTCTTTGGTGTTTCATGTTCTTTGTGCTTCTGTGGAGAATTATATGATTCCTGACTTACATTTTAGTGTCTTCACCAAAATAAGCACATGGGGCACTCTGTGGGAAGCAGCTTTCAATGTGGTCTAGCAGTACTTGCATGATCCAGTATGTTGGGAGGAATGTGAGAAATGCTGTGGTTACTGCTCTCACCTAGTTGACTCTATCGAAGTTTCCAATCAGAGTGTGTCTTCATGGTTTCTGGGCCCCAGGGGCCAGCTTTTGTGTGTGTGTGTGTGTGTGTGTGTGTGTGTCCTGTTGTGTTTGATAATAATTTAAGCTTTTGGTAACTTTCTCCCAGCCCTGTTTTCTTAAGACAGCAGATATTTCTAAGCCCCCGAAATTGATATGGCATCTCATAAGCATGTTTTACTTCAATTAAAAAAAAAATCAAGACATCGGTGTGTCCAGATACAAGAGAAAGTTGTGTTTGAGTAACATCAAGAGTGAACTAAGCTGGTACAGAGACATGGTGAAGATGGCATGTTCAGCTAAACATGGCTGTTTTCAAATAAACAAGACACTTTATCCAGTGATATGCAATTCCACTTAGTTTAAATGAATTAGTTTTATTTTACCACACATGCATATGCTTAGTAGATCGATCAATGATAGGGTTTTGTCACTGCAATGTTTCCAGGAGATTTAATTTGATCATACTTAGGAACTATTTTATTAATTTGAGGCCATGCTGGGTTATAGCTCACCCTTACCGAAAATGATGATTATCTAACTGCTAGAAAAGTTTTTCAGAAATAAAAGGTTGATAAATAGCTATCTAAAATGTATACTCATGTAGGCTATGATAGTTTCTTCCTTTACTTAAATGACAATGTCACAGTTATGTACAAAGGTAAACTTAAAATTTGGCTTAGTCAAAATCCTACAGCTAAAAACAGGAATTATTAGCAACTGAAGAATATCCATCCAGATAATGCTCAAAACATATCAATAAATCAGTATTAGAGTTGACTTGTGCTTTATACAAATTCTCATTGTCTTTCCAAGATACTGTCATTCCTCAAAGCACAAGATGGAAGTACATTAACCAAATACATAGCAACTGGGGTAGCACTGAGAGCCGGAATGACACTCCACAAGTGTCGGAAGTCAGCTCTTGTTGATCTCTTATGATTCTGCACATGTTGAGAATAGCCTCATTGGCAGCCTTTGTTCTTCAATGTTTTTCATGTGTGAGTAGCATTGAGAGACAGAGAGTATATTTCTTTCTGCATTAGTGGAGGAGTTTGCTGTCTAGAAGATTTGAAAAACAGGACTTGGGAGATGGCTCTGTGGGTAAAGTGCGGGCTGCATAAGCATGAGGACCTGAACTCAGATCTCCAGAACCCATGTACAAGCTGGGCACAGTGGTGCTTGTCTGTTACCCCAGTGCTGGAGTGGGGTTCAGAGATAGGTGAATCTCAGTAGCTTGCTGATAACTAGTCTATATGGAATTGTGAGCTCCAAGTTTAATGAGAGACCCTGTTTCAAAAACTAAGGTTGATTAATAAAGGAATATACCGAATGTCAACCTCTGGGCTTCACACGCATCCATTGAGGTAAGTGTACTTGTACACACACACACACACACACACACACAGAGAGAGAGAGAGAGAGAGAGAGAGAGAGAGAGAGAGAGAGAGAGAGAGAGAGAGAGAGAGAGAGATCATAACACATACATGCACACACACAGCAACTTCACACACTCACACAGCAACCACATACACACATTCACACAGATACACACACACCAACAGAGAGAGGGAGAGAGAGAGAGAGAGAGAGAGAGAGAGAGAGAGAGAGAGATCATACACACATACATGCACACACACAGCAACTGCATAAATTCACACACATTCACACAGATACACATGCACTGACACACATACACATAAGAGACAGAGAGACAGACAGGGACAGACTAAGAGTCAGAGACATACAGAGAGATGAAAGAGAGAGAGAGAGAGAGAGAGAGAGAGAGAAATCATACACACACACAGGCACACATAGCAACCATGTACACATACACACAGCAACCATACACAATCACACAGATACACACACACACACCACACACGAGACAGAGACAGAGACAGAGAGACAGACAGGGACAGACTAAGAGACAGAGATATACAGAGAGATGAAAGAGAGACAGAGAAGGAGAGAGAGAGAAAGAGAGAGAGAGAAATCATACACACACACAGGCACACACAGCAACCACACACACATACACACAGCAACCAAACACATTCACACAGATATACACACACACACATGAGACAGAGAGACATACAGGGACAGACTAAGAGACAGAGACATACAGAGAGATCAGATAAACAGACAGACAGACAGACACATACACACACACACACACACACACACAGAGAGAGAGAGAGAGAGAGAGAGAGAGAGAGAGAGAGAGAGAGAGAGAGAGAGAACTACGTAGCCCTCTAGAGAAAAATTTGTTCAATTATAAAAAATTAGGTTTTCTTAAGCTTGGAGTGCCCCAGTTGTAACATAAACTCACTGCCTTCCCAGCATATACTTGACCAATGTGTCATGAGACTCAGAGGGCTAGAGAAAGTGACATGAAGACAAAGTTCTTCTTTCCTGCTGTGTTCTAAATAATAGAAACCATTTTCTCTGACCAAGGAGACTTATGTCTTTTATCAGCATCCAGAAAACTTTGGTTGCCTTAACTTGTTAACTTACAGATAGTATAAATCTCATAACGCACAGCATTCTTGACAAAAATGTCTTTTAAAATAGAAAACTTGAAATAGTCTAAAAATTAGAATGGTAGAACATGTTAAAAGTTATGGTTCATTAAGTCAATAAACAATGTCAATCAAAAATGTTACAAATTTATATGCTAAAATTGAAAGAACAAATATGTGTTACAGAGTAAAATAAGTCCTGTAAACTTTATTATGTATTATATGTTATTTGGGGAAAAATTTATGTTACATCTGGTATGTTCACTGGAAAACCCTGACAGCATTTACACCATCTTTTTTACGTTGCTTACTTCTTCAGGATATATTCTGAGTGGCAGGTGAGGAATAGGATGCAAACTATTATGGCACAGTTCTAGCATGCTTAACTTTGAGTGCCATTAAGACATTAATTTTTTCTTAAAACATGGGGCTAGAGAGATGGCCCCAGGTTAAGAGCATGGACTGCTCTTGGAGAGGGTAAGTTTGGTTCCCAGTACCCACACTGGGTATCCCAGAATTGCTTGTAACTCCAAGTCAAGGGGATGCAGTGCATCTAGCCTTTATGAGCAACTATGCTTATATGCACATGCCCACATACATAAAAGCATACATACATACATACATACATACATGCATGCATACATACATACAAACAAACAAAAAATCCAAAATGTTTTAACACTTCAAAAATTATCAAAGGATGATATGACTTTCAAATTAAGTCTATAAAATTATGATTCCTGTGTATAATTTGTTCTTATTGTTTGGTAATTTCATACATTTGTATAATGAAGCATAGTCATTTCCACCTTGTCTCCCTTCCCACATCTCTCTCACTAGATAGAGCCTTTCTTTCCAAAAGTCCCCTCCTTTTTTCACGTCTTTTTTTTTCTTTCACATTTCTTTTGTGTGCAGCCTCTGAGTTTCGTGAGTGTTTCTTGCTGGAGCATGGGTAGGAGGTTATTTACTGGAGCAGGGTCACCCGTTAGTGTTTTCATCACTGAAGAGACTGACACCCCTGCCCCAACAATGCTGAACTACTGTTGTCCTTTCCTAATTCTTGCTTCGCTTAGAGAAAGTTGTGTTCAGCCTTAGTGAATTACTGTTCCTTAATTCATGAAAACTGGGCTGGAATAGTATCTAACTCATGGTTTGTGGTCGGGTTTAAAGTTATTTCAGATAAAAATATTCAGCATTGCTCCTGATGCATGCTGTATAGTCAACGATGGTATGCTGTGTTCTGAGTTTTTCATCTTTTTATGTGTTTGAATGGTTTGCTTGCACATATGTCTGTGCACTACCTGGTGCTGGCAGAAGTCAAAAGGAGGCAGGAGACCACTGACCTGGAGTTACTGGTGTGCGTGTGAGTGCTGACACTCAACTCCGGTTCTCTGGTAGAGAAGCCTTGGCTTTTAACTGCTGAGTCATCTTTTCAGACTCACTATTTGCAGTTTTTAAACATGTGTATATGGTGAAAATACAAACAGTTTAACACAGCCCCACTTGCCCACCCTCCGGATCTTTGTGTTTCGTGTGTTTCATTCAGGAGCTCATTCTGCACTGTCACTTCCCATTGCAGCCAACTGCTCTCAACAATGCATTCCATATTTGAGCTGCACTAACCCAGATAATAAAGGCATATAGTTGAAAGTATGACGTTAAATTATCCCTTACATTTCTATCAGTATTTTAAAGTGGAAGTATGAAGGGAAAGCTGGCTGATTTTGCAGCCCATAATTACAAATGTAAGTAAGCATCTAACTTAGAGTAGCCTCAGCATTTGCCATCCCTGGCCTGGCTTATGTGTTGTTTATCATTGCAGCTTTGGTTCATTTAGGTTAAAATACTACAGATAATTGTGTGTGGGTATTTTATCAAAAACAACACTTGAAGAAGAACAAAATAGCCAAGGCAAGGGGGAAGCAATGTGTAATGACCTTTCTCTGTAAGCAATGTTTAAGAGAACACATGCATTTGCGTGGTTCTGTTCAGCAGTTAGTAATTACAATGGTATCATTCCACGATGTTGTCCAGAGTTGGGCTGGTTAGCCAGATACAGAAAAGTGAACTACACCGTCTTATGTGCTTTGGATCCTTAAATGACCAATATTGCTAAATTAACCTTTTGATGGGAAGAAATTAGCTTCTATCCTGTGCCACTAAAGGTCTCTCTTTGTGTTTCGATTCTGTTTCAATTTACTAGGCTCAGAATATCATGCTAAAGATAATTTTGAGTGCAGTTGTTAGCTACATCCCTCCACAGGGCATACAAATGTGTCATTTGCTGAGAAATTTGCAATGCACTTATCAGCACTGGAAAGTTTTCAGAAGGTAGAGTAAGCTCAACTCGAGAAGTAGTTAAGCTATAGACACCTGATACTAGCTTTTGGGCCAAACATATTTCAATAAAAATAATTCCTTTCTGATGTCTTTGCAAAGTGCTATCAAATCTGGCTTTAAGAACTGTATGAGTGATAACTCCAGGTAAAGCCCGGTGTTGTTTGAGAATAAGCCAGGGTGAGAGGGGCAGAACTGCTTAATATCTAGAATAATTCTTTCTCCTGCTACCTAAGGGTGACATGATGAATGCTTGAGACTGGGGTGATTTAATGATATCAGGCAGGTTTCTAATCTCACTCTACAGGGAACATGTTCTTTTTATCTTGAGGAAGGATTCTTTGGCTTTTAGTCCTGGTAGGGCAAATAATTGCATTTCTCTCCCATTTGGACTAAGAGTGTATCTCCAGCTGAACCAATCACATTGCTGTGGAGGCAGATGTAGCGATGGCCTTTCCCAGTTCAAGGCTTGCTTTACGTTGTTGAATAGAGTTTAGAAATTAGTTACAGTTTATCAAATTCACTAGTTGCGATGACATGGCTTGTGCAGTTGTAATAACATGAAGGTGATGAGAGCTGACATTGAAGATGTAGAGTGAAACTGTAGCAACCAGAGTAAACTGATACATAGACTTAAGGTTGAACATGAGCATGGATTAAGGATAATTACTATGTGGGAATGAGGGCAAATGTTGGCACAATTTAGCAGATGGTAAACTGGAGGACAAAACATGACATTGCTTACTTTCTTGAATGTAAAACTTGACATCAATGAAGGCAGATGTCCACGATTTCTTTCTGATTCTTTCTGGCATCCTTAGTATATTAAAGAATGTTTGCTCTGCTCTCCCCAGCCCCGTGTGCAAAGTGTGTGGTGTCTTAATAAACAGTGACATATCTTTAATCTGAGAGAAAGCCCAACGCAACAACAAAAGCCTATATCGTCTGGGAGTTTCTTGAACTTTTCTGAACAACAACTGGAAGAGAGGTTTCCTGTTCTTGGCAGTGGATGTATTTACTTTGTTTGTCAGATAATTTATGTCTTGGGATTGGGGAGAAGGACAATTTTACGGCATGTGGCATAACTTCATTTAAACTATATATGTATGCACACATATAATATGTATTTTTAAGTTGGGTTATTATACAACAATGTTTCTTTATGGCCTTTTCAAGTATCCTTAATGCTATGCCCTTCTCCCTTCTCCTTCTCCCTCTGTATTATCTGCATTTTGCCCCTTCCCTCAGCAGTTAAACTCTCTCTCACCTCATCTTTCTATTTCCCTGTCCACAGATCTGTAAGTGACTGGAGAGCCTCTCCTCTGGAGACTAGCTCTCACAACATCCAAAGGTGCTAGGTAAGCTGACAAGGGGAACAAAAACCAAAACAAAAACGTTTTCTACTTAGCTAGGAAGCCAGCAAACCACAAGAGCTGGCCAGGCAAAAGAGCCACAATGGTGCAACAGTGTTGCTTTTAGATTGGAGGTAATGAGAACACGTGTCTAACTGGACTTAAGGTCCATCAACAGCAGGGAATTTATGCCTGGCACTCTAAACCTGGCCAATTACCCACGACAGAAGAGATCGTAAACTCTAGGAAGCTCGTGTATTTTAGTCCATGGAAACTTTCCAAATAGTCCAGGAAGTGGGTTGTGTTATAAAGAAAACGCAACTAGCGCAGTGTGGACAATATTGATGTTCAACAGAAACCCATCTGCAGAAGTGAGAATCACTGACACTTATGGAGTGCCCGCAGGTGTTTTCACACATGCAGCATAGTTTTATCCTCATCAACCCTAGGCAGTTCACACTGTTGTCCTCATTTCTCAGGAAATACATTTCTGTGAGGGCAAGCAATTTTCTCAGGGTCATAGCCACAGTTCTTGCACACCACATGGCCTCTAGCAACAAATGATCTAGATGCTTGTTTACTTCATGGAAAGCAAAGTTTTTGTACCCCATATAGATGACAAAAAAAGGGAGTTTAACTTGTAAACAGCAAAGTTTATACATATACATATACATATACACATATGTGTATATAAATCTGATCTCAGGGATAGAAAGGTAGAATGTGAGAAAATTATAAGGGGGAAAAATCTTTACTTTGGACTACATAAAAACAGCATTTTTTTTTTTCAGGCAGTCAGAATTATCACTGAGCTGGCAAGGTAGCTTATACCTGTCATCTGACTATCAGGAGGCTGAAGCTGGATCACTGCATAAGTTCAAGGCCAACCTGGCTACAGAGTGAGACACTGTTTTAAAAAGCATCAAGACAAAATAACAACAGAAATCAGTCATAACAGTCCCCTTTGAAATTTGAGGACAAACATAATGTAATGTTTATACAAATAATGGACACAAACCAGTAGATAATTCAACAGCAAAATGAAGAGAAGACACTCTGTAATTCAAAAAGAAATGTGTTAGTTATATACAAAATTAATTGCTAAAATTTATCTTAATGAGCTGGAAGATTTCTTTTTGCTTTGTTTTGTTTTGCTTACATATCAAAATGGAAAATTCTTTGGCAAGCAACATGTTCCAATAAGTTATCTAAAAGCAGAAGTCACAGGGAAGCAGCACTCTCCAACCTTGTTACTACAATGCACTTTGGTGTCATCTTTGTATAGGACAGTATTCGCAGTACCAACAGCCTGGAAACTGTGCTGCATTTCTTGATGCAGTAATTTTAATGAATAAATCGATTAACATTCACTTTATTTATATGTGTGAAGAACCAAGACATAGAACTCCAGAAGCTGCTTTCATTAACCTTCCTGACGGCCAAATTGTAATAGCACTAAGTAACCAAGTAACCAATAAAACAGACAAGCCATCTGCTTCAGGACAGAGCAATTCAGGTCCCTAAGACAACATGATACTTGCAAATTCTTATATATCTATAGTAATATATATGGAGGAAAATATTAAACAGTGAAGTTGAGCAGCATTTACTAAGTCTATCTGTGATCTCGAGGTAACCAGAACCCCTTCAGTGACCTATACTGCTGGTACACATGACTGTTTCCTATAATACAGTGTTGAGACCAGTGAAGTCCTGGTTTCCATTATAAACAGACAATGGACACTCTGGTGTTCTGTTCTGTTTCTACTTATTTTTCTTGTTCCTGACCCTTAAGAATCTGATCACCTCAGACACAAAAGAAGGAGAAAGTCTGAGCAGGCAGCCAGTGTAATGGTCTGAAGTGGGTCTCTGAGAAGTCACTTGAATTCTTAACTCCCTCTCTCAGCATGTGACTATATCTGAAGCTGGGGCTCTTAAAGGGGTACTTTACTCCAAATTAGGCCATTGGTGTGAGTCTGCCCAATCTGACTGGGCTCCATCTACCAGGAAGAAATGTGCACACACCAAGACACCTGAGGTGTGCACACAGTGACAGAGGAAAGAGCTGTAAGAACACACCAGAGACAGGTGGATACCTTCACTCACAAGGAAGAAGCCTCAGCAGGAACCAGTCCAGCTGGCTCACCCATCTCAGACCCGAATCTCCAGCATATGAGAAAGCAGATTGCTGCCACATAATCCACAGAGGCTGGGGCAGTTTGTCATGCGAGCTCTACCATGTGTCAGATCTGCCATTGCCATTGGATCATTGCTCTCTTTCACACTCACCATGTCCATGCTCACGTGACCTGCATGGAGGATGCTGAAAGGTTTGCATGCTCTTCTTTCTATTTTCCTTTATTATAAACAAAAGATTTAACAATGAAAAGATTTTATTGTATTCTAAAACAAAAGTAGTGTTTCTATAACAAAAATATAGATTCCAAATTTAAAATGTTTAACTGCAACTTCAGTTTCCTTATCACAAAAATACGTTTTGAGGGCTGGCAAAAAGGCTCAGTGGGTAAAGGCATTTGCTGCCCAGCCTGTTGGCTGCAGTTTTATCCACAGGACCCACATGGGAAGAAGAGATCTACACTTGCAAGTTATGCTCTGAGCTCCACATGTATGCCATGACACCTCCAGTAACAACTATTTAAAAAATCCTCACAAAACAAAGTGAAATTAACTAAATCAGCAGCTAAGTATTAGCACATGGTATATGGGTATGTATGTATGTATGTATGTATGTGTGTGTATCTACATACCTATCTACCTACATAATATGTCAGAATGAAAAACTTTCATATACTTTAACTGATATCTACAAATGTGATTATTTGTCACATATGACAGAAATTATAATTCAGACACAAACTTTATTATTTCACCACTTCCATATTTTTTGGTTTTTCCTCATTCTACATAGTCTAATCATGTTAAGTTGTACCCTTTAAAAACAGGGCCATGATTAGCTTTTATGACGTAGCTTCATTGCCATATAAATTGGTTGGTCAATGTTGGGAGACTTACTGAGACACTGGGAAAAGGCTTCAGAGTAATTGCAGAGGGATTATGCTATGCAGCGGCACAGACCATTAGAGAACAAGGATGGGGCGATACTTCCTTGTTTATTGCAAAGAAAAACAACTGAAAACTGAAAAGGACTTAATAAACCACTTTGCCCTTCATCCATCAGGACCCCAGTCTGCTATAGTTGTGTGGTAGAGGATCATGCTTTATAGCACAAAATTTTTGGAATAAATATTGAAAAAGACTTCTTAAATAACCTTTCATCTTATGTGCACTTGAAATATTACATTGTCCATCGAAGATGCAATTTTTTTACTCCATAGAAAGCTAGACTTGGGTTGCACTCATTCATCTAGGTGTAAATACACCAGACTATCTCAGCAATACTAATAGCACAATGTTGTCAGGGGCAGCCCTGCTTATACACTGAAGGCCTAGAATCAGCCATAGGCCTGACATAAATGCTTGCTAATACAAAGTCTTGGGTCTCTGTGGAAAAACACTGAAACAGATGGCTAGAAGCTATTATAAACAAGCAGCGTTGATGGAACATTGCCAGGCTAAATAGTCATAGACCTTGTAGATAAGTAGCCTTGGTGGATAGTACCAACTTAGATAAGGACAAGTGAATCATAGGCGGAGTCATAGTGATCTGTCCCCTGAACCTTCACCCAGCGGACACTCTGTTCTGGAAGATATCTGTACTCCCCCTGAACACCATGCTCTTGCATAAACCCCTTCCCCACATCCTGCCTTTTTGTGTATATAACCTGTGTGTAAAAAAGTAAAAATTATGATTTGATCAGCTTATAGACAAGTCATGGTTCTTTGTGTTCTCTTAGGTGATTCCCCGGACCCTGTTTAATGCCCTGCTGGACAGGACATTTTGGCATCCAACGTGGGCGTGTTCAATAGTTATGAAAAACCCAAGTGATTTGCACATAATCAACATAATGCTTTTAAAAGACACCATTAACCTTACTTTTATTTATATTTTGGACTTGCTGAAATTTGTAAAGGTAAAATATCTTCCCACGGACTATAGAGTTAATATGTGGCAGAAATAGGATTCAGAACCCACTAAGTCTTCCTTGAAAATCACACTTTAAGCAAGAGGCATGCTTCCCTGGGGAAGTGTCTTGCCCAGTTCCAGGAGCCTATGCGGTTATAGTGTCTACTTCAGGGATGTCTTTAATATATTAAAGATGACCTTGAAGGAGAAGGGTGAAGATTCGCTAGCACAAGGACACAAAGGAAAGGAGAAAGCCATCATTGCCTTTTAGGTTGAAAGTGTCAGATGAATGAAGACAAACAGCAGCAAAATTCAAAAGGATTCAAACCACTGTTCCTCAGCTTTAGGGAGGTTCAGAGACAATGCATTTCATAAAAAATTGTTTAACTTGAAACCAGACTTTCCACTCTAACTCTTACAGAGTACCTTCTGCTCTACCCTGAGGAGGGGAAGTGTTTTCAAAACCTTTGTTTAAACTGGAATGGCAAGAAAAAAAATGTTAACAAAGCCCTAAATAGTTTGACAATCAGTGCCTCCTTATCATTTTGCTGTGTGGAAAACTTACCCATTTTCAAGAGGAATTACACCGGAAGAAAGTATTAATCTCCCATGTGATCTTTGTCCATTAGAAAGCTAATGGTGCCCAAGTTCCAAAAGTGCAAAATACAATATTATTTTCAGGTTAGTGCATTCCTTCTGGCATACAAGGTTAGACATAGTTGTGTTAACTTTCTTTCTCCTCAGACCAGAAGAGGACTATTTTACTAATGTATAGCTCAGCTCAAATTTACATTTTAAGGTTTGGACATGTATCCGGGACCTTCCATGGTTACATAATAGTGTTAAAAATAAAGGTCCACATTCACTTAATTTATTCCAGGGGAGACATTCAAATTTGAAAAGGATGTTTAAAATATACTTATCTAAAAACCACTTTATTAGTTGTTCTTCATGTCGCACTAAGTCCTGAACAAACTTAAGGAGAAAGAACTTATGGTGGCTCACAGTAGAGTTCAGTACTTTATAGCAAGAAGGGAGTGATGAAGTGTGATTCATGTACATCATGGCTAAGAAACAGAAAGGGGGTGCATGTGCGGAGCTGATTTTTTTCTTTTTCCCCTTAATTCTCTGTACACCATCAATTTGACTACAGAATTTACCTTCTACATTCAGGGTATATCTTCCCCCATCAGTAACTCAGTATCACTGGAAGGATCATTGTAATTGATCCTTATAATACCTCTGGGTATTTCTCAATGTTCTAAGGGATTCTAAATCCATTTAAGCTGACAATAAAGGCCACAGTCATCATGTAGCATACCATCCCTTTCCCCTTGTAGTTCAAATGTGAAACGTTCCTATAGGCTCATATGTTTGAACACTCCAGGTGATGACACTCTTTGGGAACGTTGTGAAACTTAGGAGGTGGAGCCTTGATGGATCAAGTGCATTATTTTAGGTTGGCTTTGAAGCTTTATAGTCTTTCTTTCCTCTTCACTACCTGCTTCCCGAGTATTGATGCAATGTCACTGACCAATTAGTTTTTCTGCCACTATGCCTTTCCTGCCTATTGACATGATGGTACTCTAAGCCAAAAAGCATTCTCTCTTCCCTTAATTGCTTTTTATTTTATTTTTAACAACAGGAAAATAATTAAGACATAAATTGGTATGAGAAGGGCTGATACTGTGATAAGCCTGACCATATGGTTCTTGGGCCTTAGGATTTGATATGAGGGAGGGATGTAGAAGAGTTTAGAATTTTGGATTAGAGAAACTCATAAGGTCTGTAAGCATGGTTTAATGGGCATTCTGGTGGAAGTTTGGAAGATCAGAAGTTATAGAGAAATCTGGCCTTTCAAGACTAGGCTCATAAGGTTTCAGAAGGAAACAAGGACTCTGCTAGGAGCTGGATTAGAGGCCATTCAGATTATATTCTGGTAAAGAATATGTCTACAGTCTGTCTGTGTCCTTGATCATGACTGAGGCTGAATTGAAAAGCAATGAACTATTTGTTTGGCAGAGGAAACTCCAAGGCAGTTGATACTGTATCCATGTTAAAGTTATAACTCACCATCCTCACTCAGATCTACACCGAGACAGCAGCAGATAGTGAAAAAGTAATTTAAAAATACAAAGTTTGCTCTAAAAAATGTGTAAGCAAGGTTAGAGTTGTGAACAGAGAGAACATAGACAACAAAATGGCTGTAACTATTGAAGAGATTAAAGCCAGTAAAGAGAAACCTGCCTTTGCACTAGGGCAGTAAGAAAAATATCCTGAGTAATTTAAAAATACAAAGTTTGCTCTAAAAAATGTGTAAGCAAGGTTAGAGTTGTGAACAGAGAGAACATAGACAACAAAATGGCTGTAACTATTGAAGAGATTAAAGCCAGTAAAGAGAAACCTGCCTTTGCACTAGGGCAGTAAGAAAAATATCCTGAGTACTAAAACCCACTCATTCAAGGCCATAATTTGTGAAGATGAAAATTTAGGTGAAACAGAAAATCAGAACAAGGAATATAGCTGACAGGTTCCCTGCATCTGAAAAAGCAACAGTCTAGGAGAGTGTTTCTCTAGTGTCAGAACACAGAAACCCATGCAGCTATGGTCTAGGAATGCTAGACCCTATCCTAAACTAGAAACAGATCCTGTCAGTATTGTTCATGTGGTACACATATTGAAGGGAGGGAAATTATAAGATGGGGTGGTGTGTGTTGAAATGCTGCTGAGGCTAAGCAATGTGTGGCAGAGTCAAAGTCCACACAAAAAGGCCCTCAGAGGCCACTGTGTAAAGTCGTGAAGGCAAGGCACAAGGTGCCTTGGATAAGGCATACCTCAGGATACTGGAGATGCCATGACCATGGATTTCTGCCAAGGATAGCTGAAATTAGAAAATGGGTCCAGACCAAGGGATAATCTATATATGCTGCAAACAGTACAGTTGGAGTGGTGGGGCTTCCATAGCATTTTGGAGACCAGATTACTACATTAGGAGATCCAGATACTGAACATGAAGCTACAGAAGTTAGCTGGTGTTTGTCCTGCTAGAACATGACCCTTCTTTGCCCAGTCTTTCTTTGCCATGCCACCATTCCTTCCATTTGGAATGGAAATATATGCTCTGGCACATTGTATGGTGGAAATATGTAATTTGTATTCTTATTTTTACAGGGGTTTAACTAGGCTATTGCATTAGTCTTAGAAGAGACTTTGGGCTTTAGACATTTGAACAGTGCTAGGACTACTAAAGGCTTTGGAGGCTTTTGAAGTCGACTAGAGGCATTTTGTATTAAGAGATTTTCATGAACATATGGGAGCCAGTCACAACATATTGTGCTCTAAAAATAAAGTGTCTGCATAAGGTCATGTTTCTGAATACTTGGTTCCCGGAGGGTGATGTCATTTGGCAAGGTTCTTGTAATGGGTAGCTTAACACACCTGAGAAGAGAGGCTCAGTGAGGGATTATATACATTGTGTTGGCCTGGGGGCCTGTCTGTGGAGGATTGACTTAATGAAGTAAATTTCTGTGGGAAGACCCAGCCCACTGTGAATAGCGCTACTTCTGAACAGTATAAACATATAGAAATTGAGCTGAGCACAAGCAAGCAGTAGGAAGAGTAAGCATGCTTTCATTCTTCTGTGCTTTTGGCTGTGGAGCTGATGCAACTAGCCATTTGAGTTCCTCATGATTGTTAGGGGGTTTTATCTCAGCAACAGAAATGAAACTAGAACAGTTGTGTAACCTAGGAAGGCACAAACTTGCTGGAGGAAGTGGGCTGCTGGCAGTAACCCTCAAGTTTTAGCCATGCTTCCTACTCACTATTTGCTTCCTTACTGTATGTACAGTATGACCCGTTAATGTCTTGCTCCTGGAACCAGACCGTCCCTGCCTGTTGCCAGGTCTTTCCTAGGTTGTATCTTTCAGGGTATCCTATAACAGCAATGCGAAAGTACAATACTCCTTGATAATTATAATATCAAAGGCCATTTTCTAAGGTTAATATAAAAATAGCCAGAATAAAGCACATGGGAAGATAATTTAAAAATCATACATTAAATGATTTCATGGTAATGTATCTATTAAGTCCATATACTCAAGGTTACTCTTAATATCCTGATATTTTCCCCCAACTGTAATAAATAAACCCATATAATATGCATTAATTATTGTTGGCTTGTTGTACCACAGGCACAATTTTTAGTGCTTTTATGAAGTTAATCAAAATAATAACTTTATTAATCCAATTATAGTGATGATTGATCTGAGGGAGAAAGTATATATATATATATATATATATATATATATATATATATATATAGTGATGATTAATCTGAGGGAGAAATAGCCACAATTACATAGTAAACACAAGATCATCATAACCTGCATTCTCTGATTCCCAAGATCAAGCTCCAAGCCATTGTCAATTGTGCTTATTTGCACTAGTAGCATTTATAAATTCTCAACCTGTTATAGGAATGAAAATTGCTTTACCACCAAATGGCTCCACATAATAAACTGCCCTGTTGTGCTAACTTATTCTTCTATGTAGACCGTGAATCCAAGAATATTATTCTAAAAGGGTTTGTATACATTCCTGGCATCTTTGCTGAAATTAGAATATTTAAAGAAGAATGTTGAACAAACTCAGACTGATAGCAAAGGCCTGTATCTCAATTTCTAGGAAGCTGTAGCAGCAGGATCCCAAGTTCAAGGCTTGCTTGGGTAGAGTGAGCTCAAGGTCATTTGAGCAAATTAATAAGACTCTGAAGACAAAAGTAAAAAGGAGTGATAGAGCTACATACCTCCTTGTAGACTTGTCAATGCACAAGGTGCTTTTGTCAAAATAATAATAATGAAGATGGATAGAAGAAGCAGCAGAGGAGGGTAATGGAGAGGAGATGATGATGATCCTGCAACATCACTGAGATCTTTGACTTTTAAATCTTGTTTTCTATGTAATGGCTTGAGACCTGTTGGCATGTGTAAATGCAATTTCACCTTTACAAGACACAGATGATATTTTGCTCTCCGCTCGCCTCTTCCTGAGGGGCTGGGGACTGTATCTCTTCTTTGGATAGTTTTCTGCATTTGTTAGCACAATTGTTAGTTTGCATGCAACTTATTCCTGCATTTTATTTTTTTACTTTAATTCCAGAACATTTTCATTCCTGACTCACTACGCTGATGCATCTGTGAAACATTAGAAAAATTTATAGCAGAGTTTGTAGCAATTGCATGTACAGGAAGGGCAAAAGCCTCTCAGTGAGAACATGAGTTATTTTTCTCTGGGCCAATAGCGCAACACTGAATTCTTCTTCTCCTGCCATTAGGACTAGATGCTTGCCATTCACTCTTCATTAACTTTATATCTGAATGTAGACAACACAGTCTTCCTGTACACTGATTTGTATGGGGCCATATCTCTTATATTAATATATGGTCCAAACCATGACTTACAGCTCCATCCCTTCATTTATGAAATCAGATTTTTTATTTTTCTTTCCAAATTTCTGGATAATATTTCAAATAAAAGAAGGTGTGGAATAATGTGCCATGTCTCCCCCAAGTCAGCTGTCCTCTTCTCTGTGGCATCACGAATGAAGATAGACTCCGGATCCAGGAGACTTGTTTGGGTTCCAGTTTTATAGTTGACAATTTATAGGAATTTACAGAGCACACACAATCCTTGAATCTGCAGATTCTCTTTTCTGCTTACTGACAAACATAATTTTAAACTTCAAGGCTGGGTAAGAGGAAGAGATATTCCCTTTTAGGCTCTAGCTGTGGTCCTACTGCATGCCAACAACTGAACTCTTGTCCATTTGCCCCAATTTTGACATGTGCACAGATGTCAGTGTACACTCACACGGTTCCTCTGCATGTCAGTTTCATTCCTTGGTGGTGTGAGCAACATGGTGAGATTGACTGTTTTGCAAAGCTACATTTTCAAGGTAGCCACAGATAAACCCGGGACACAGTCTTGGCATCCTATGGCCTTGGAAGTTTTCTCAAGTTCTACTGTAGTACATTGGCATTCAGAACTTTTCTCATTTTACATTCTCAAACATATAAAGTATTCCTATATGTCTGGAACCTAAAGAGAAATGTGACACCAGGCCATTCAAGAGTCCTTCAGCCTTTATATCTCTCACTTCTTTGATATCTCTTCCTTCTTCAACTTATCTAATTTTCTTGCAGGGGCAAAATTATGTTAGACTAGTCAGAATCTTTCCTAAAGCTAGGAAAGCAAGCTTTGCTCTCCTGTAACCCTAACAAACCTCAGCTGATAAGGCAGAAGTTCTATCATGTCCAGCTTGAAGAAAAAGGCTAGAACAGGGCATTCCAATGCCAACAGCACACAGAAGAGTAAGATGGCATATTGGAACATTTCTGTATTAATGTTCATTTTGATTAGAGACCTGTCTGCTCCTGACAGCTTCCTGTCTTGGATTCTAAGAAGAAATTGAGCATCTTTGGAGTTACTCCAGTTGTGCAGTGACAGCCACTAGGCAAGAATTGCCTTTTTCCATCTACAGACAAAATACTGTTCAAAAAGGACACACTTGCAGAATAGTCGACTGATTATATCTGCCAAGACAGAGTTATCAGCTCTTAATAATTCTGCATCACTAGGTCTGTCAGATGATTCTGGGCCAGAAGGCTGAAGATCAGATGCTCCAGCATTCTGTAGTATAGGGAGTGTCCAGGGGTTCAGCAGTCTCTATAAATTGGCTATGTTTTAGAAGCTATGCTTTGTGCTTCCCATAATTTCAGTTAACTCAGTCATTCTGGATTTCTGATGGGGTTGAAAACTTATAGTCTCATAGCCAATCCTTGCTACTTACTTTGAGAAAAAAGATTTGAGAGGATGGTTTTCAGCTGACATTCATTCTAAAGCCAAGTTAAAAAAAAAAAAAAAAGCCAGGTTCAGAACTAAGTCTTTTATTTCGGAGAGATGACAGAGGTTCTGGTTAGTCAACAAAATGATGGACTGGGTATTAGGTCTATCTTACACCTTACTGGCATAAATTGGTATAGTTATGCTCTAACTGTATTTTGAGAGAAAAGTTTTATTTTAACAGGAAGGGGATACGTAGGAGGAGCTAAGGTGGGAGGAGTAAGGAGAGGAGGAGTAAGGAGAGGAGGAGGAGAAGGAGAGGAGTAGCTAGGTGATGAGAGAGAAAAAGAGAGGGAGGCCTGACATGGAGGCAGATGTTCACGTGTCTCCACCAGTCAAAGATAGTTGATATATCTAGGTTGGGTATGAGGTTACACTTCTGATTGATATTGAGCATTACCAAATTTATAAAGCCATTGGTTAACATTTTAAAAAATTGTATAAAAGCAAAAAGGAGAAGGGGGTATGGGATAGGGGTTTTCTAGGGAGGGGAAATGGGGAAAAGGGATGGCATCTGAAATGTAAATAAAATATCCAATAAAAAAAAAATTACCCCCCCCCCAAAAAAAATGGCATGTTGGTACAATAACAAAGGATCGTAGTAGCTATGATGGTAGGAAGGTTCGTAGCACAGGAAACACTTTATCTCACACAAATAGTGTAATAATTCTAATATAGAAACAAACCTGATTTCCAGGAGTTTTTATTTTAGCCTGGAAGGAGAAATTTTCTTTTTCATTCTAACCTTTCTTCACCTGCTAGTTTCACCTCTATCCTTTCTGCCTGTTCTTGATATCAAAGATCAGCACTTCTTTGTTCTGAGGTATGATATTGATTTGCTTGTTTGTTTTAAGGTTAATTTTTATTTCATTTGTATGAGTTTTTAGCCCAAATATATGTATGTAGAACTGTTGGGAGCCGCGGCAAGTGGTGACAACATTCGCCATTACAAGATGGCGCGGGCATCCTGTCCTCCCACAAGTATACAACTAACTGCGCAGGTGCAAAAGGCAAAAAGCGGGCCAAAGTCACTGCCCATCCCGGGCCGTATTATGGGTAATGAGTAAGCAGCCAATCAGAAGTGAACACGCCACTCTAGGGTGTATATAAGCAGTGCCTTTTCCGGGCTTGGCGTCTTTCCACTTCTGCTGATACAAGAACAAAACCTTGCTGGGGTAACCACCCGAACACTGCCTCATGTGTCTCTTTCGCTGGCGAAGGGGACACGGAGGGGCTTGGAACATAGAACTGGAGTTGCAGATGGTTGTAAGTCATCATGTGGTTACTGGGAACTGAACCTGGGTCCTCTGGAAGAACAGCGAGCACTCCTAATCTCTGGACCACCTCTGTTCTTAAGCTATAATACTAGTTAAGATCAGTGTTTGCTTGACAAGGAAAGATTTTTGGTGAGTAAATAATCTTGAGGGGGCCAATGTACTGCAGAACATGTAACTTTCTCTCCACTGGTGCTTATGTATGTCAGCTTTACAAGATAAATGAGAAGATTTTCATAAAATGATGTTCAATTTAAATGTGACCAATTCTTTTACAAGTATTTAATGATGAGATACATTTTAAGTGCCATGCATGGGAAAATAGTCCTTTGGAGAAATTTGTTGAAGGGAGAAAGACCAGTGGAATAGTCTTCCAATTTCTTAGAAAGAACACTTTGCAGTTGGAAGGAACATTAGGGTGTCTGCAGTGGGTGATAAGGCTCCTGATGCCCATGGCCAGTAATCACATCAAACTCAAAGACTTATGGCAGTGTCTGTGAAAGACTTAGAAACCAATACTTTCAAAATCTGCATTTGAAAAATTTCTTTTCTGGAAAATTAGTAAATGTTTTGGATGACAAATAAGGACAAGCTTATGAAAAATCTGCTTAAGTAGTTTGTAAACCAGTCTGGTTTTATGCAGTTCTTTTATCTCAAGAGGTTTATGGTTTTTCTAATATTTAGCTAATATTTCCCTCAGTTCAGGTCACTGTATGTGAGGGGCAGAGTAGAGAAACTGCTGACATGAATGTTCCATGGGAAAGGTTTTTATTGTGAACAAGAGAGGGAAAAAAAGATCCAGAGGTATCTGGAAAGGTTCCTAGCAGAAAGAAAAGAGAGAAGACTGGACATGGCCAGGGCTAGAGAAGGAAGATTAAGAAAGAATAGTGGAAATAGTGAGACAGCAAGCAATAGAAAGTAGAGCATAATGAGCCAGAGAGATAGAGAGGACAACAAGAGTGGGAGAGAGTGCCATGTGGACTCTAAGGAAGGCAGGTAGCTAGGGGAGGGAAGGTTAGGATGCTAGTGTGGATTTTGAAATGTATAACAGGTACTTGTGATACTGAGGGAACCTGTAGGCCAGTTTTGACTCCTTCCTCTCAAATATATTTATATTTTCAGGTAATGGAGCCTCCGATGGGTAGTGTCTTTTCCTTGGAGGCATATTTACTATGGTCCCAGGGAAGAGCCGGATGTTTATTTTTAAAAGTATAACCATTTTCAACATGTATCCTGGCTATAATTTTTAACAGGCATGAGTTCAATAATCTTCTTTACAATTACATCTTTCTGCCCAACATGACCTTTTGATTTTTTTCACTGTCGACTTGGATAAATACAGTAAGCAGTTACCATGTCACAGCCTGAATATTTTCCTGTACAGAAATTTCATCAGCTAAACAGATTAGTTCTTTATTTTTAAATGCAAGTTCTAAGGACATGGGTAGAAAGAAACCATAGTCTTTGCCAAATTGACACAGGAATGTCCCCAGCTTTCTGATAACATCCCCATTTTCAGCTGAAACCTCGGGAGCCTGGTTTTCACACTCCACATTTTCTGTGCTTTCTGACCTTCTCAACTCAGCTTCACTTAGAGTATTCAACAGTATTCAAGAACACTTTATACTCCACAGATCAAATCTCTTTGCCCCGGGTTGTTTTTATGTCAGTTTGACAGGAGCTACAGTCATCTGAGAGGAGGGAACCGATGTTGAGAAAATACACCTATAAAGTTGAGATGTAGGCAAATTTGTTGGGAATTTTCTTAATTGTTGATTGATGTGGAAAGGTCCAGCCCCTTGTAGGTAGAGCTAGTCCTGGGCTGGTGACCCTAGGTTCTATGAGATAGGAGTCTGAGCACGCCATAGGGAGAAAGACAGTAAGTAGTATTCTGCTATAGGCTCTGCATCAAGATCCTACCTACAGGTTCCTGCGCTGTTGGAGTTCCTGACCTCAATGATACACAGCAACAAGGAAGTGTATCCCTTTCTTCTCCAACCTGCTTTTGGTCATGGTGTTTCATCACAACAATATAATCTCAATCTGATACACTTGTCCACAATCTTCTCACAAATCAGCTCCAAAGTCCTGAGAACCTCATTGTTAAGTATATCACAGCAATAGCCCCTTTTCTTGGTATCAAGTTTCTGTCTTAGTTGCTTTCCCTATTCCTTTTATAAAATACCTGGACAAAAGCAACAGAAGGAGAAGAAATTATTTGGCTCACAGGTCAAGTGGAAGGGAAATCATGCAGGAGCTTGAGACAGTCACATTTTATCCACAGTCAGGAAGGAGGAAGTAACTAACATTTGTTCTCAGCTAGCTTTCTCCTTTTCATGTGATACAGGACCTAAAGAACCCAATGCTGCCTACTTTTAATGTAGATAATCCAATCTCAGATAATGACATTAAGGTAATTCCTCACAGACATGTAAAGAGGCTTGCTTGATCAGTAGTTTTAGATTCTGTCAAGTGGATAATTAATATTTACCATTGAAAATCCACAAGGATCTCTAGTCCACTCCTGCTTGATTCATGGAAATCATCTGTCTCTTAAGAGGTTTGTGGTAGCCCTTGCTTGGTCCCTTTGGCTGGGGCAGACACATAGCTGGTTTGCTCCCTTGAAGGCACCATCTCCTGAGACATACTATAGGAGCGACTGCACCCAGACCCAGAGCAGCTGGTAAGAACCCCCTTCCACTACCCTACGCCCCAGAGCTACAACTGAGATCCTGTGGCACTCAGGACCCATCAGCCATGCAAACCCCACACCTCCAGAATACCACTCCCCTTCTGCCTCTTGCTTGGTCCCTTTGGCTGTGGCAGACACCTAGCTGGTCTGCTCCAGGGAAGTTACCGACCATATGTTGAGCCATCCTAGAGGAACCATTGCATTCAGAGCATCGAAGGAACCACTACACTCAGAGCAAGAGGATTTCAGGATCCCAGAGGCAGCCTGAGTCCCAGTTCTTCCACCCAGGAGCTCAGGACATCTGAGCAGGATCAGAGACATCTGGATTCTGAGAAGTTCTGACACAAGCAAGATAACTGGAAAGACAGTCTCCAGTCAGAGACAGTGAGTGCAGGTAGCACTAGAGTTAACCCGATGGTGAAAGACAAGTGCAAGAATATAAGCAACAGAAACCAAAGTTACCTGGCATCATCAGAACCCAGTTCTCCTACCATAGCAAGTCCTGGACACCCCATCAAACTGGAAAAGCAGGATTCAGATTTAAAATCACTTCTCATGAGGATGATAGAGGATTTTAAGAAGGACATAAAGAGCTCCCTTAAAGAAATACAGGAGAATACAGGTAAACAGGTAGAAGCCCTTAAAGAGGAAACACAAACATCTCTTAAAGATCTGCAAGAAAACACAACCAAACAGGTGAAGGAATTAAACAAAACCATCCAAAATCTAAAAATGGAAGCAGAAACAATAAAGAAATCTCAAAGGGACACTATTCTGGAGATAGAAAACCTAGGAAAGAGATCAGAAGTCATAGGAGTCACCAACAGAATGCAAGAGATAGAAAAGAGAATCTCATGTGCAGAAGATACCATGGAAAACATTGACACAACTGTCAAAGAAAATGCAAAATGCAAAAAGCTCCTAACCCAAAATATCCAGGAAATGCAAGACACAATGAGAAGACCAAACCTAAGGATAATAGGTATAGATGAGAGTGAAGATTCCCAAATTAGGGGCCAGTAAATAGCTTCAACAAAATTATAGAAAAATCTTCCCTAACCTAAAGAAAGAGATGCCCATGAACATACAAGAAGCCTACGGAAATCCAAATATACTAGACCAAAAAGAAACTCCTCCTGTCACATAATAATCAAAACATCAAATACACAAAACAAAGAAAAAATACTAAAAGCAGTAAGGGAAAAAGGTCAAGTAACATATAAAGGCAGACCTATAAGAATTACACCAGGCCAGGCAGTGGTGGCACATGCCTGTAATCCAAGCACTTGGAAGGCAGAAACAGGTGGATTTCTGATTTTGAGGTCAGCCTGGTCTATAGAGTGAGTTCCAGGACAGCCAGGGCTACACAGAAAAACCCTGTCTTAAAACAACAACGACAATGACGACGACGACGACGACAACAACAACAACAAAAGAATTACACCCGATTTCTCAGATACTATAAAAGCCAAAAAAATTTGGACTGTTATCATACAGACCCTAGGAGAACACAAATGCCAGCCCAGGCTACTATGCCCAGCAAAACTATCAATCACTATAGATGGAGAAACCAAGATATTCCATGACAAACCAAATTTACGCAATATTGTCCCACAAATCCAGAAATTCAAAGGATAATTGATGGAAAACTCCAACACAAGGGGGGAAAGTACAACTTAAAAAAAGCAAGAAAGTAACCTTCCAACAAGCCCAAAAGAAGATAGCTACACAAACATAATTCCACCTCTAATAACAAAAATGACAGGAAGCAACATTCATTTTTCCATAATATCTCTTAATATCAATGGACTCAATTCCCCAACAAAAAGACATAGATTAACAGACTGGATACATAAACAGGACCAAGAAATTTGCTGCATATAAGAAATGCACCTCAGTGACAAAGAAAAACACTACCTCAGAGTAAAAGGATGGAAAACAATTTTCCAAGCAAATGATCCCAAGAAACAAGCTGGAGTAGACATTCTAATATCAAGTAAAATCGACTTTCAAACAAAAAGTAACCAAAAAGGATAAGGAAGGACACTTCATACTTGTCAAAGGAAAAATCTACCAAGATGAACTATGCTCCAAATGCAAGGGCACCCATATTCATAAAAGAAACTTTACTAAAGCTCAAAGTACACATTGCACCTCACACAATAATAGTGGGGGATTCCAACACCCCACTCTCAGCAATGGACAGTTCATGGAAACAGAAACTAAACAGAGACACAATGAGATTAACAGAAGTTATGAACCAAATGAATTTAACAGATATCTATAGAACATTTCATCCTAAAACAAAAGAATATACCTTTTTCTCAGCACCTCATGACACCTTTTCCAAAATAGACCATATAATTGGTCACAAAACAGGCCTCAACAGATAAAAAAAATTGAAACAATCCTTTGCATAATATCAGATCACCATGGACTAAGGCTGGTCTTCAATAATAACAAAAACAATGGAAATCCCACATGCACATGGAAACTGATCAACGCTCTGTTCAATGATGACTTGGTAAAAGAAGAAATAAAGAAAGAAATTAAAGACTTTTTAGAATCTAATGAAAATGAGGACACATCATACCAAAAATTGTGGCACTCCAAAAAAGTAGTGCTAGGAGGAAAACTCATAGCAATAAGTGCCTACAAAAAGAAACTGGAGAGAGTATACACTAACAACTTGACAGCACGCCTGAAAGCTCTAGAACAAAAAGAAGCAAATACTCCCAAAAGGAGTAGACAGCAGGAAATAATCAAACTCAGGGCTGAAATCAACCAAGTAGAAACAAAAAGAACTGTACAATGTATTAACAAAACCAGGATCTGGTTCTTTGAGAAAATCAACAAGATAGATAAACCCTTAGCTAGACTATCCAGAGGACATAGAGACAGTTTCCAAATTAATAAAATCAGAACTGAAAAGGGAGACATAACAACAGAAACTGAGAAAATTCAAAAAATCATCAGATCCTACTAGAAAAGCCTATACTCAACAAAACTGGAAAATCTGGATGAAATGGACAATTTTCTAGACAGATACCAGGTACCAAAGTTAAATCAGGAGCAGACAAACCATCTAAACGGTCCCACAACCCCTAAAGAAATAGCAGCAGTCATTAAAAGTCTCCCCACCAAAAAGGCCCAGGACCAAATTGTTTTAGTGCAGGATTATATCAGACCTTCCAAAAAGATCTAATACCAATTCTTTTTAAACCATTCCACAAAATAGAAAAAAAAAAAAAAAAAAAAAAAAAAACCACTACCCAATTCATTCTATGAAGCCACAATTATACTCATGCCTAAACCACACAAAGACAGAACAAAGAAAGAAAACTTGAGACCAATCTCCCTTATGAATATCAATGCAAAAATTCTCAATAAATTCTTGCAAATCAAATCCAAAAACACATCAAAACAATCATCCATTACGATCAAATAGGCTTTATTCCAGGAATGCAAGGATGGTTCAATATTCGGAAATCCATCAACTTAATTCACTATATAAACAAACTCAAAGAAAAAAAAACCACATGATCATATCACTAAAAGCTGAGAAATCATTTGACAAAATTCAACATCACTTCATGGTAAAAGTCTTGGAAAGATCAGGAATTCAAGGCCCATACCTAAACATAGTAAAAGCAATATACAGCAAGCCAGTAGCCAACATCAAACTAAATGGAGAGAAACTTGAAGCAATCCCATTAAGATCAGGGATTAGATAAGGCTGTTCACTCTCTTCCTACCTATTCAATATTGTACTGGAAGTCCTAGCCAGAGCAATTAGACAACAAAAGAAAGTCAAAGGGATACAAATAGGAAAGGAAGAAGTCAAAATTTCATTATTTGCAGATGATCTAATAGTATACTTAAGTGACCTTAAAACTTCCAGAGAACTCCTAAACCTGATAAACAACTTCAGCAAAGTGGCTGGATATAAAATCAACTCAAACAAACCAGTAGACTTCCTCAATTTGAAAGATAAACAGGCTGAGAAAGAATTTAGGGAAATGACACCCTCCACAATAGTCACAGATAATATAAAATACCTTGGTGTGAATTTAACCAAGCAAGTGAAAGATCTGTATGACAAGAACTTCAAGTCTCTGGAAGAAAGAAATCAAAGAAGATCTCAAAAGATGGAAAGATCTCCCATGCTCCTGGATTGGCAGGATTAATTTAGTAAAAATGGCTATCTTTCCAAAAGCAATCTACAGATTCAATGCAATCTTCATCAAAATTCCAAATCAATTCTTTTTTTTTCCTTTTTTTTTTTTTTTTTTTTCTGAGACAGAGTTTCTCTGTGTAGTCCTGGCTGTCCTGGAACTCACTCTGTAGACCAGGCCAGCCTCAAACTCAGAAATCTGCCTGCCTCTGCCTCCCAAGTGCTGGGATTAAAGGCGTGCACCACTACCGCCCGGCTCCAAATCAATTCTTTATAGAGGTAGAAAGAGCAATTTGCAAATTCATTTGGAATAACAAAAATTCAGGATAGTGAGAACTATTCTCAACAATAAAAGAACTTCTGGGGGAATCACCATCCCTGACCTCAAGCTGTACTACAGAGCAATAGTGATAAAAATTGCATGGTATTCATACAGAGACAGGCAGGAAGATCAATGGAATAGAATCAAAGATCCAGAAATGAACCCACACAACTATGGTCACTTGATCTTTGACAAAGGAGCTAAACCAGTGGAAAAAGGGACAGCATTTTCAGCAAATGGTGCTGGTTCTACTGGAGGTCAGCATGTAGAAGAATGTAAATCGATCCATTCATATCTCCTTGTACAAAGCTCAAGTCCAAGTGGATAAAAGACCTTCACATAAAACCAGATACACTGATACTAATAGAAGAGAAGGTGAGGAAGACCCTTGAATACCTGGGCACAGGGGAAAAGTTCCTGAACAGAACACCAATGGCTTATGCTCTAAGATCAAGAATTGACAAATGGGACCTCATAAAATTGCAAAGCTTCTGTAAGGCAAAGGACACTCTCAATAAGACAAAACAGCAACCACAGATTGGGAAAAGATCCTACATCTGATAGAGGGCTAATATCCAATATATACAAAGAACTCAATAAATTAGATTCCAGACAATCAAATAACCTGATGAAAAAATGGTGTATAAAGCTAAACAAAGAGTTCTCAACTGAGGAAACTCGAATGGCCGAGAAGCACCTAAAGAAAATTTCAGCATCCTTAATCACTAGGGAAATGCAAATCAAAACAACCCTGAAATTCCACCTCACACCAGTCAGAATGGCTAAGATCAAAAACTCTGATAGCAAATGCTGATGAGATGTGGAGAAAGAGGAACACTCCTCCATTGTTGGTGGGACTGCAAGCTGCTACAACTACTCTGGAAATCAGTCTGGCAGTTCCTCAGAAAATTGGACATAGCATTACCTGAGGACCCAGCTATACTATTCCTAGGCATATACCCAGAAGATGCTCCAACATATAACCAGGACATATGCTCCACTATGTTCATAGCAGCCTTATTTATAATAGCCTGAAACTGGAAAGAACCCATTTGTCTGTCAACAGATAGATACAGGTACAGATACAGATTACAGATTACAGATTACAGATTACAGATACAGATACAGATACAGATACAGATACAGATACAGATACAGATACAGATACAGATACAGAAAATGTGTTACAACAGTTACAGAAAATATGGTATATTTACACAATGGAATATTACTCAGATATTAAAACTAATGAATTTGAGAAATTCTTAGGTAAATGGATGGAACTAGAAAATATCATCCAGAGTGAGGTAACCCAATCTCAAAAGAACACACATGGTATTCAGTCACTGATAAGTGGATATTAGCCCAAAAGCTCACAATATAAAGATAAAACTCACAGACCAATGAAGCTCATGAAGAAGGAAGACCAAAGTGTGGACGCTTTGGTCCTTCTTAGAAGGAGTAACAAAATACTCATCGGAGCAAATATGGAGACAAAGGGTGGGACAGAAACTGAAGGAGGGGTCATCTGGAGACCATTCCACCTGGATGTCCATCCCATGTGCATTCACCAAAGATAGATGCTGATATGGATGCCAGGAAGTGTATGCTGACAGGAGCCTGATATAGCTGACTTCTCAGAGGTCTGCCAGAGCCTGACATATACATAGGCAGATGCTCACAAGTAACCATTGAACTGATCACAGGGTTCCCAATGGAGGAGTGAGAGAGAAGACTGAAGGAACTGAAAGGGTTTATGGCCCTATGGGGAGAGCAAAAATACCAACCATCCAGATCTTCCAGGGTCTAAACCATCAGCCTGGGAGCACATAGGGAAGGACCCATGGCTCCAGCTGTGTATGTAGGGAAGGATGGCATTGTTGGGCATATGTGGGAGAGGAAGTCCTGGGTCCAGTGAAGGCTGGATGCCTAGTGTGGGGGAAATTGTGGGTGGGGAGGTGGGAGTGGATGGGTGGGTGGGTGCATATCCTCATAGAAGCAGGAGGAGGGGGGATGAGATAGGGAGTTCCTGGGTTGGGGGAAAATAGGGAAAAAAGATCACATTTGAAATGTAAATTAAATATCCAAGAAAAAAAATAAACATTTAAAAAAAAGAGGTCTGTGGGCCATATACCACTGTTATGTAAAGAATTGAAAACAAAGCTCAACATAGAAATCCCTGAATTTATTCCATCACTGTTTACATTGAACAGAGACTGTGAGTTGTACAGGTTTCTGTGAAACTATTGGGCAAAGTTTATCTTTGATAGTGGCATGTTACGGATCAATGTAAAATTGTCTGTTGTTATTTTGTATCAAGTTTCTGAACTGCTAAGTCCAGGTGAAGTCGCTTGGGGCAACTGCTCAAAACTCATCTCAGATCCTCTTTGATCACTAGCCCCTGGGCTACCATAATTTTATAAACCTTTCATCCGGGTAGATTTATTTAGATAAAGGATTTCCTCCCAAATATACATTTAAGTAATACTTGATGTCTCTCCTAAAATCTTTATAACTTATCCACTGTGGATATGGGCTCATTCTGGTTTAATCTATGTGACCTGTGTCCACATCCTTCAAACCCCTCCCACTTCTGCTATCTTTATCCAGGGTACCATTACATCCCCTGACTATTGGGAAAGACTACTAAGTAAACTCCACAGCTTTTTTTCTTCTATCAAACATTCATTTTTGTATAATAATCAAAATGAGCTTTAAAATTTATAAGTCTTTTCCAGATCCCACAAGGGTTTGTCATATACCTGAAATAAAACGCAAGCTCAAAGACCCTTCAGAGTGCTTTCCAGACTGTCCAGTGTCAGTTTTGCTCTTATCTTCTTCTCTGCTCAAAATTAAGCCCATTTCTGGTTCAGAAACATATGTAGCATTTGTCATTTAACATCCTGTAACATCTGTGGTCATTGTTGAATTCCTGTGACAAAGCCCAGCTCCTGAGCATTTCAGAAAAACAAACATCAAAAAAAAAAAAAAAAAAAAAAAAAAAAAAAAAAAAGGTCAAAGGACTGACTGATAAAGTCCTAAGGTGCCAAGTGTTTGTGGTTTTTTTGTTTTACATTTAGAGATAAAAAAATTGGAAGTCATTCTAATGTGCACTTAAAATCCAAGAATAGATACATTGGAACTGGATGCTTTTTTAAAAAGAATATATATATATATATATATATATATATATATATATATATTTAAATTTTGTATTAATCATTCCATTCATTTACATCTCAAATGATATCCCACTTCCCAGTTACCCCCTCTACCCACTACCACCCCATGATATCCCATTTCCTGGTTACCTCTCTGACACATCCCACATCTGCCCTACCCCCTCCCCTTTGCCTGTAGGAGAGGTCTGGCCAGCAACTGACCAATGCAGAGGCAGATTCTTAGAGCCAGCCATTAGGCTGAACTCAGGGAACCTGGTAGGGGAGCTGGCAAGACTGGAGGAACTGGATGCTCTTTTGATAAGCCACTAAAAGACAGGTTTTAGAAAATCAATTAAAAAAAAAATAGCTCGGTGGCAGCAAGGCCCCAGATATAATCATGGCCTCAGGGCGGCACTGGTTCTTCTTCATTGCTGTTGGGTTTACAGCAGCATAAATGGCTCCACTTCTCTTTCTCTCCCATCTCTCTACCACATACTTACACATGGTAGTAGTATGTGGGCACACTAGTGGGCAGGTCTCTGGCTGACTTCTGCTCACCCACCACCCTAGGAATATAATATTTTGGTATCACTTATCCAATCTTATAATTTTGTATCAGCAAGGGAAAAAGTTCCAAGTCCAGTTTTATTCTTTTTTTTTTAAAGGTTATTTTATAGAATATATTCCGATCATGATTTCCTATTCCCCAAGTTCTCACAGATTCTCCCCACCTTCCCATCCACTTAAATCTATACCCTTTCTATCTCTCTTTTATTATTAAATATTAGGCGTCATTCATAAATAAACAAATAAATAAATAAACAAATCCAAAATAGGACAAAGCAAGCAAACATGAAAAAAGTCAATGAGAAAACACATGAAACATATACAGAAACAGATACACACTTTTGTATACACAGACAAAACCCCCTTTTAATGAATATTCATTTTGACCATTGTGAGTTAAGTCAGAATGGTTTAGGGTAATGGAAATCCAAGTCTCTATATTGAAATAATCGAAATTCAAAAGGTATCTTTTGCTGCTGTTTAGAGAACTGTGGGCTTATAGAGGGTTAAATTCATTTTTCACATTCAAGCATAACACATGCATTCTATAACATTCAAGGTACTAGTAAAAGAAAAATTCCAAAACTGTTCTGTAATTTTGAGACAAATAATGTGGCCATTCAGACTTTCTAACACTGAAAATATGAATAGGCTTTTCCCACCACTAATGTGAAACAGCTGCTGCCTAACTGAAACCCATTTACAATTTTCTACTGAACAGACTTTAACAAAATTACACGTGTGCTGTTTATTGTAGATGAAGTTGGGGAGGTTTGAGGCTGAATATGTTAAGGAAAGCCTGTGTGAATGCTGGGCACACATAGTTCAGATGGTGAGAACAGAGCAGGCTGATGAAACCCTGAAATACCACAAGTCAGGAAGGCATATGTTTGACCCATCACACCATGCTCAGAATGAGCCTGTAACTGCCTTTCAGTTTGTCTAGTGCATTTGACAATCTAATCACAGTGTTGTATTTTGACTCCTGAAGAATCTGAATTCATCTTCAAATATGGCCCAGCTCTATATGGAAGATCTAGCCATAATGCAAATTCTGCAAGATTGAAATTTGAAAAAACTAAATGCCTCCTTGCCTTTTATCTTCCTTGTTTTCCTTCATTCCTCTGTGCATATTTTCTTTCTCAACCCAAAGACACAGAGAAAATAGCATGAAGTGAATGCACGGTGTGCTCCTGTGGCTTTTCTTGGCCTCAGTTATATTTCCCAGATCTTTGGACAACTCATACTTTTGCTTTGTCAGTATAGAAATAAATACATCGGTCTTAATTAATAAACCTTTATTATATTAGATTATTTACAATGATCAAGATACCAAATCTTATGGAAAATTGCATAACATCAAGAAGTCTCAGAAATCTAGACTGAACACTTTGAAAATTCAAATTGAAATGTTTTTAGGTTTTAATTCAGCATAAAATAAAACCAAGAACATACTTTTTCTTTGGTGGATGATCAAGTTAAGCTGAGAATGGGCTAAGACTGTATACTTATTCAGTCCTCTCAGTACTGGCGATACTGGGGTTTCACCCAGAATCCTCTCAGTATGTAGACCTATCTTGCCTGTATTACAAGGTACCAGAAAAAAGAATATGAATTATTATTTATTAACAGTTTAATAAAAACTCAGGATTATACACATCTAAAATGTTAAGTTTCTTTCTTTGTTTCTTTCTTTGTTTCTTTCTTTTCTTCTTTCTTTCTTTCTTTCTTTCTTTTTTTTTTGATATACAATTACTTGGGGTGGCAAAATGGCTCTGAAGATAAAGGAGAAAGTATGGAAGGAGAGAAGTGACTCCTAGAAGTTGTCTGCACACCTCCATATGCATTATGTGCTCCCCAAATAAACAGCTGTAACTTAAATTAACAAATATACAAACAAGGTTAGTCTTGTCTGGAAGAAGACATCAGAGAAGCAGCAGAGTCAAGGACCTTTCATTGCTGCTGATGCCACTCTGCAATAGCAGTGGCACTCATGCAGACATTCTCCTCCTTCAGCAGTCGGAAGCCAAGCCCCAAGTGGGGGACCACACTGGATGAGGAACCAGAAAATTTAAGCAGAGTCTTCAAACACTGTAAGGCATCCAAATGGTGATGGTGAAACTATGCTGGGACAGAGGGATCATGTGAAAGAGATAAAACAATGCAGAAAAGGACCAGGGTTGCAAAGGAACATTTACCAAAGCAATCTACAAGAACGATTCTGTCTCTGAAAAATGGATGCCAACTGAGTTTATTTTTCCTAGTAATTTGAAGTGATTTTTCTTCATTTGAAGAAGTGAAGTTGTGATCAATGTATTCTTATCCATGTGCAGAAGGGTAAATGTGGCATTGATGTGTAATATAGTTCAAATAGATTCTGACTTTTAAAGATATATACATTTCTAACCATTGAATGCATGGCGATTCTTCGAATAAACAATGTAGAAAAGCTGCTTGTTGGATTTTTACTGTTTAACCTCAGACTTGTATAATAGAATGAAAATAGAGTGTGTTGGCCTAAAATTTGATAAAACAAAAGTTACTTCTCATATTTAGGTCTCAGTGGAATCAGAAAAATTATGAGACTAGTTCCAGAATGTTAGCCAGACCTAGTCCTAGTGGTGCAGTCATACATGATCTCAGCTACTTGGAAGGCTAAGGCCAGAGAGAAATACAATTTCTGTCAAGCTTAAGCAAGAGGGTGCAAATTCAAATGCCATCTGGGTTCAAAGCAAGTTCAAGGCAAGCCTGAACAATTTAACAAGACCCTGCTTCTAAATTAAAAATTAAAAATGGGTTGGTGATATATTTCAGAGGTAGAGTGCACTCAAAGATCAGTGTTTCATACAAAAATATATAACAGAAAAGCAGAAAGAATGGAAGGAAGAAAGGAATCCACAATGTTAGTTGTTTCTTCCTCACCTCTAGGCTTTAACACGTGTATACATTCGAGATTCATATGTTAACATGGGTAAGCAACCAGCTAGCTATTTGCAGGATCCAAAGATTTTGCCAGAAGAAAAAGATGCTTCCTATTATTATTATTATTTTGATTATGATTAACTTATGTGTGTATATATACATTCACATGTGTAAGTCAAAATACAATTTGTGAGTGGCTCTCTCCTTCTGCCACATGGTTCTCTGATATCAAAATCAGGTCATTAGGTTTGGAAGGAAATGCCTTTATCCTTTGAGCCATCTTGTCATTCCAAAGATCAGTTTTCAGTAAGGGCTTTGTGAAACCAATTTTGGGATGTGATGAAAGATCTGTTATAAAGATAGACAGGTAAAGGTGTTAGCTGGATCATGCGTACAAATGAGGTAATGGTTGAACAATGTTCAGAGCTGTGCATCTGTCTTCTGAAGGTCTGGTGTATGTCTTTTAACATGCAATGTATTTGCCTTCTTCAGTACGCTGTTCTTACTCTATGTGTAAAACAGCCAATGGTATCCCTGCTACAAAGGTATCACTGATACATTCTACCAACTGATAGGTAGAAACTGAAGAGACACCTTCCACTTGTGATCTTGAGGCAGCATACCTTAGCTACACTGAAACCACACTGGAAGAACTTAGATTTACCCTAAACTAGAAGATGTCTTAAAATACAGACATTGTTCCAGAGGGTTATGGGACTGCTCATATTATAGTTCTGCCAAAAGAAGAGGGGACTATTCCCTTGGATCAGCTTATTAATCTTCATAAATCACCACCATGAAACTTCCATCAGCTCTGAAAATTACTCAGAGTTAAATTTAAGACTGAAAGTGTCAACTAATCTTAAGCTTATTAGATATTCACAAAGATCTACTTTTTTAAAAAAAAGCTTTTCAAAACTGGTTAAAATTGTTTTCATTATTGCACTATTCATTGATGAAACAGGAGAATGAGCCAAGCAATATCTAAGGATTCAGCCTTAGTTACTCTCCTATTGCTGTGACAAAACACCATAAACAAGGCAACTTAAAAACAAAAGCACTTATTTTGGAGTTTTTGATTTTAGAAGGTAGTAGAGTCTTGTCGTGGCCTGAGCTGCCCCACATTTGGGGACCAAAAATGTTTTGGACCGCTCTATCAATGTTGGAACCTGCACTGCTAAAAGCCTTGGGGGCTAAACTGTTAGAGCCCGCACTGCCTCAAGCTGCTTTGGTCCGTGGGTCGGGGTTCAGCAAGAGAGAGAGTGAGGATAGACAGACATGAGGAATTGAGACCAGACAGAGTGTGATTCAATCTCGTTTCTTCTTCAGTCTCTCCTCCTAGTCCAAGTCCCAAGTCCTGAGTTCCTAGTTCCTAGTCCCTAGTGCCTCCAAGTTCCAAGTTCTTTCTTCCAAGTGCTAAGTGCCTAATGTCTAATTCCAAGTTCTTCCTCCAAGTGCCAAGTGCCTAATACCTAATAAGTCTTCTTCCGAGTTCTCTAGTCCAAGTGTCTTCTTCCTCAATGCCTAATTCCTACTTCTCTCTTCTGTCTGCCTCTCACCTTTTATATGTCTCACTTTTAAGCCATGCCTCTAAGTCATGCCCTTAAGTCATGCCCCTAGGCCTTGTCTCTAAATGTGATCTCTAAGTCACACCCTTAAGTCACACACCTTTAAGTCTTTCACACCCAAGGGAAGATCCTGAGTATCTAAAACAAGATGTTATCAGAGTGTGCTCAGCTGTTGTAGGCTATTGTAATCAAGTCTCTTTTCAGGGTATATGGCTCAAGATGGCTGCAAGGATGATAGCCGCCTTCTGTCTGCTCCCCACAGAGTCTGTGACCATCATGATAGGCAGCATGGCAGCCGGGATGCAGGCATGGTGCTAAAGCAGCAGCTCAGAGCTTATATAGAGATGACAACAACTATGAGGCACAGAGAGAGGGAGGAAGGAAGGATGGAGAGAGGGAGCGAGTGAGAGAGGGAGGGGGAGAGAGGGAGTGACACAGGTTTTTGCAACTTTAAAACCTACACACCTTCAATAAGGCCACAATTATTAATCCATCTCACATTGTTCCACCAACTGAGGTCCAGTCATTTTCAATTCAAACCACCACATTCCATTCCCTGGCCCATATAGGATCCTGCTCACATAATAAGGCAAAAATGCATTTAATTCAATTTCAAAAATCCCATAGTCATTCACAGTTTCAACATAGTTTTAAAACTCCAGATTTCTTTTGACACTCAAATAAATCTCTTAATTGTAACCCTCTGGAAAATAGCAAAAGCAAATTATATACTTTCAACATACAATGGCATAGACTATACATTACTATCCCAAAAGGGAGGATTGGGGATAATAAGGACATACTGGACCAAAGATACCTCTTTCCTTCCAGCTTTGTTGACTGCAACACAATTCTTTCTTGGGCTGGCTTCATCTGAAGATCTGTTTGGCAGGTATCCCATAGCTCTGGCTTCTCTAGCATCTTGGGGGCTCCAACACAATCCAGGCTTTACTTTCACAGCTTAACACAACAGCACCTCTGGGTCTCCATGCAGGGACTTCCTTGCCACAAGAACTTTCCTTATTATAGAGGAAAATGCCACAACTGTTTTACACTAGCATCCTTCTAAACTCTAAAGCCAGAACCACATGGTCTCTGTTGCCTGCTTGGGAGGGAGTCTAAGTCCCTACTTGAATTACATCTGCATAAGCTTTGACTTGTTGATGTTTTCCTTTGTTGAATAAGCTTTCTTTTGCTTTAGGAGAGAATAAATTGTGGGTCTTTGGTATGTGTAGAAAAGTAAAACAGCTCTGAATTAAATTTCCTTTGGTAGGATTACACAAAGAAAAGAATTACATGTCTCAAGCTTTTCCAAAAAGGATGTATATTAAAAAACCCATTCTTCTTTCTTATGACTAACTTCTGATGGCTTGCAGGGTGATGGAAGAAAAGCATCTTGATCATGAGGAACATGGGGTGGAAATTTAATGCTTTTCTTATCATCTGAGGAAGAAATGAGCTCTCTGCCAAGCTCTTGCTGTGGTCATAGCTAACACAGTGGCTTTTCAACTATTTGTGGCTTCTCAGTTACTTCTGTTGTCTCTTCATCTAAATCTTATTCCATCTTCAAAGAGAAGTTCAGTTTCTCCTTTTGTGTGGTTTCTTTTAACCACAGGGGTGGATTCCATTCATGGACTCGGCATTTTGTGGTTACTTGTAGAGCAAATTATCTTGTTCCAGTGGCATCTAGTCTGATTTCAACTGACTTTTCATACCTTGTTTTGCTTTGTCTTTCCCACTGGGATTGTTGAGTCTCTTTGCATTCAGTGTATTTGCTATGTATATTTCAATGACAAAAATTTTTTTCCTTTTTTTCCATACTTCAAAAAACAATTTCTAAGTAGTATGTAGTGTTACACATCTTTTTAATGCTATATATTTTAATTAGATATTTTTCTTATTTACATTTCAATTTTTATCCCCTTTCCTGTTTCCCTCCCCTGAATTCCCCTATTCCACCCCCCTCCACTTGCTTCTATGAGGGCGTTTCCTCACCCACCCACCCACTCCCACTTCCCTGCCCTGATATTCCCCTACACTGGGGCATCAAGCCTTCATAGGAACAAAGGGCCTCTCCACCCATTGATGCCTGACAAGGCCATCCTTTGCTGTATATGCAGCTGGAGCCATGTGTACTTTTTGGTTGTTGGTTTAGTCCCTGGGAGCTCTGCAGGGTCTGCTTGGTTGATATTGTTGTTCTTCTTATGGGTTGCAAACCCCTTTAGCTCCTTCAGTCCTTTCTCTCACTTCTCCATTGAGGACCCCATGCTCAGTCCAATGGTTGTCTGTAAGCATTTGCCTCTGTATTTGTCAGGCTCTATCAAAGCCTCTCAGGAGACAGCTATAGCAGGCTCCTGCCAGCATGCCCTTCTCGGTATCCACAATAGTGTCTGGGTTTCGTGACTGTATATGGGATTTGGGAGACAAAGGGAGGCCAAATTGGTTATCTACATAGTCGTCATCTAGGACAATCATAGCTACAGAGTGAGACCCTGTCTAGCAGGGAGGAAAAGCAACAACAAAAAAGAGACACACTAAACAATTTCAGTATTGATTAAAATTTTAATAAAAATTATGAGTTTAGCAAGGGAGCTAAGCCTAAGTACTGTGTCTCTGCTTTAAACACACACACACACACACACACACACACACACACACACATACACACATACACACACACACACACACACACACCATATATTAGTATGTATAACATATATAATTCTAAATTTCTGTATGAATGTTTTGTGTTCATTTATGTTTCTGTGCCATACATGTGCCTGGAGAGTTTTGTGGGGATTTGAATTCCCCTGGAAGAGGAGCTGGGGCTCTTAATTGCTAAGTCATCTCTCTAACTCCTGTGTTTTACATATTAGTGGTCATATTGTAAGAGTACATGAAGCTATGGGGTTAAGAGTTCTGTGTTTCTTGACCAGCCACCCCCATCACCTTCCTTCCCACTACAAGTCATCATAGAACTTATCAGAAACATGCTAAGTTATAGAACTCAGTTTGTATTTGCAAACATTAAATGAAAATAGTATTAAATATATTGTTTGCAATTTTAAAATTTTCTGCAGTAAGCATGTTTTTCTAGGCTTATTGTTAACATTCTTGCTAATTCTTTTATAAGCGTACATAGAATGCCTTACTACATGTGACATCGGCTTTATATATCAAAATGGATAAAATGTGCTCTGTGGTATAATCAAGAGGATTAGAGTTCTTCTGTTCTGAGCTAATGGTTGGATCTAGGGATTGAAGACTGAGCATTCCGTTCCCATGGAAACCCCTAAGGTTTTATACCTGCAAGGCTTTTGGTCTGTAGCCCAACAAGTATTTTATTTTCACATTTTCAGCTAAAATAAATGGCTCTACATTTTAATTTCCCATCTATTAACTGCACTTTAGGCTACAGAGTTAATTTGTTACTTTACACTTTGGGGACATGATAAATAGTTCAGTTGGATTTCCTTTCAGAAAAAAATCACTTCTGCAAATATGAGACTGTGGAAATCTTGCCCAAGGGAGAGAATTAGGAAAAGAAAATATTTTTTCTAGCAAAAGTATCAAAGTCTTATGACTGTGGCCCAAGAATGATGAGACAGAGAAAGTATGGGTTGTTTAAGACCACCCTGCTGAGTGAGGCTCTTACTGTATCAGAGCCATTTCAGCAGAAAGAATGATGGGGTAGAGAAATGTTTTCGGAACACTATTGCTGCATCTACAGCTGAGTTAAATCTTCATTTTTGTCATTTGTCTTGCAGAAGTCTGTACTTTAAAAGAAAAATGGCATAACTCTCCAACACGTCGTCTACTTAATTTATTCTCCAAGCAGGGCTCCTGTGGGCTCTTGCCTCCTTCTGCTGATCTGAGCATGGAACAGGACACAAGATGCAACTGACACCAGCACAATCCTCATTGTTATGTTCGCCATGTCTGAAATCTGGTGCAGAACAACAAGAACTGATATCCAAGCATAAGGGTTTCAAAACTGGGAGACAGGCAAACATAGACAAATGCGTCCTGGGTATAGCTGTTGATTTACTTGTGATTGAAACAAATTAAACTTGCAAGAAGCACAATCAAGATGTATTGATATTTTAATATTAATAACTTTGCTGGAAAATAGTTGTGTGCCTTCTGGATGGAAATATAGAATGAGTGTTCCATGGTTCTAAGCACACAGACCTTTGTTTCAAAATGGGAAATATGCCTAAACATAAATAAAATTCATTTTATTCCAAAAGGAATAAAATGGCTTTCTTTTCTAATAGAAGGAGAAAGTATTGGAAAGAAATTAAGACCGATTTAAAACAAACTTTATATTTCATAACTGAGCAGCATTTAAAGACATGGTCTAAGTAACACTTTAGCAAATATAGTGCCTAGGATATTAATATACTTTAATTATCAAATATGAAAATATATTTTTAACTTATGTAACTATGTCTGCAACTTTTGGAATCTGTAGACTACATAATGGCTGATTCTATCCACAAAAACAGAGCTCTCAAATCAACCATGATTTAGTGGTACTTTTAACATGAACTTTTAATGTACTTATAAAATATAATTAACAATAGTTATTTTGGCCAGATGTGGTGTTGCATGTCTTAACTCTTAGCACTAGGGAAGTAGAGGCAGGCAGATCTCTTTGAGTTCGAGGCCAACTTGGTCTGCATTGTGAGTTTTAGGACAACCAGGGCTACATAGAGAGACCCTGTCTCAAAAAACAAAACAAAAAAACCCCACCAAAATAATAATCCTTTTGAAACATGAGAGAATGATATCACTAGGAAAGTTCAGCAAGGCATTTGTTTTAGGCCCAGAAACAGATTGTTTGGACACACGTGCAAATTTTATATCCTATCTCATGGCCAAACACCATTTCTGTGTTCCTCTTTATTTCTATTGAGCTAGGAAATTCAGTAACCACAATAGAGAGTCATTCACAGTCGAGAATGAGGACGAATTAGCCAAGTGGGTTCTAAGCATATTTTAGTACTGGAGCCCGGTATCAGGTAGTTTCTATTCTGATTTTGGCATGTAGCAACTGTTTAGGATATTTATTAGTTCTTGCTGTTATTTTTTCTTTTGTGAGGTCAAGACCAATGTTGAGCATGAATAGAAGTGGCTACCTTTACCAGTGTTTTGTAATCCACTTTCATTCTAGTTGGTCAGGCCATAGCAGTTGTTGAAGGTGTATGTTCTACTAGGCGCAGAAGTCATGGCTAGGTAAGAGCCATAAGCCACATCCCCAGACCCTGCTGTTGAATAGACTTGACTACTATCTTTGGCAAATTCCTGCATACACACACTGATAAACTATTATGAAACAATATTACATATTGCTGTGGGTTGGTCTGGTGCTGCAATGTATTCAAATGCTAAATACTGGCACCCAAGATCTGGTTGCCTCTGACAAGCTGATCCTCGCATACACCAAGTGATGCTATGTAAACATTGCTCCCCAATTTAAAACTATTGGTTAAATTAAGGTGACTACAGCTAATTGCTGGAAAGAATAGAAAAAGTGGAGTTTGAGTTCCCCAATTGGGGGTCACAGGTAGGGCCACAAGGAAGGCAGAGAAGGTAAAAGAGTGAAGGAGGAAGAAGACAGAGAGAACAGGGGGTCTCCATTAGACCTGATGAACCAAGTGACCCCTCCCCCTCCCAAGAGTGACTGCTAGAACAGGAGTAACCTGGGCAAGTCTCAAACAGCAAGTAGTTGGGGAGAGACAGTCTGGGAAGTAGACAGTCTAGCACTTAGGAAAATATATTAAGGGTAACCACCCAGTAATTGTGCAAGGTTTGATTAAAAATATTTAGGACTGACTCAATTATTAAGGGGCTGTTGAGCCATATTAATAATTAATAGAGTTTAGTAAACTAAATTTACAATATATGTGTAGAGGAAAGAAACATTTATGGTAACATAATAAAATGAGCATGCATACTAGTTTCAATTTACTGAACAAATAGAAGAGACTTTCCACTAATAGAAAGCTAGTATTAAGTCACATTCCTTTTACCTTCTCAGATTTATTTTCTGTGAGTGGGTAAGTGAGTGAGTGAGTGAGTGAGTGAGTGAGGTGTGTGTGTGTGTGTGTGTGTGTGTGTGTGTGTGTGTGGAGTCCTCTTGGAGTGGTCAAAGGAGGACACTGCATTCTCTGGAGCTGGAAGTACAGGAGAATTAGAGCTTGTTTTAAGCCACTAAATATTAGTGTTGGGAGCCAAACTCAGGTTTGTTGCAAGAGAAGCAAGTGCTCTTAACTTTTGAGCCATCTCTTTAGATCCACAACCTACTCTTAACTAATGTAATCCACAATCTCATAAGACAGAAATGAAGTAATACTCCTTACCAGTCATTCTTTTTATTTATTTTCAGTTTATTGTTATGCTATGAGAGTACTCATAATATTTTGTCTTTCTTCTACCCATTATCCTTTCTTGCTACACCATCTTTTCCTCCCTTTAACCTTTTCTTCATCTTTCTCAGTCCCTTTCCTTTCCAAGTCTTTGTGTGTGTACATACATGCACATGCATTCATATTTGAGTTGAGACTGCATGTGAGAGTGTGTGTACATACATGTACATACATTCATATTTGAATTGAGACTGCATGTGAAAGAAAATGTTCAGCATTTATGTCTGAGTCTCATTTTTTAAGTCATATTTTTTTATTTTATGTGTAGGGCTGTTTTGTCTACATTGTCATCAGATGTTAACAGTGCTTGTGGAGGCCAGAAGAGTGTGTTAGATTCTCTTGGGACTGGAGTTACTGATGGCTTTAAGCTGCCATGTGATGCTGGGAACCATGCCTGGGTCTCTTAACTTCTTTCTAGTTAGTCATCTCTCTAGTTCTCTGTCTGTGTTATTTAACTTATTATGATAATCTCCATCAATTTTCCTGAAGATCCATTACTTTTATTTCATCACTTTTGATGAATAAAATTATTAGAAGTTAAATAGAAAGCAGAATGCAGAGAAAAAGATATGACACATTTTCTTTATCTATTAACTTATGGATGTTTCAATATCTTGACTATTATAAGCAGTTCAGTGATAAGCACTGATATACAAATATCTCTACTGTTGTGTAATTGACATTTCTTCACATGTGGCCAGAAGTGATATACCTGTATTATCAGGTAGTCTTAGTTTTGGGTTTTGAGGAACCTCAATGCAGATATTCATAGTGGCTTTCCCAGTTTACATTCACACCATTGTTTTGTAAGGAATTCTCTTCCTCGCATACCTACTTTCATTTCTTGCTTTGCTTTTTCTTGATAATAGTCTTTCTGGCTGGGGGTAGGGGGAGAGAACTCCCAATACAGTTTTTACCTGCTTGTTAGTGGCTAAGGATGTTCAATATCTTCTCTTATTCATTGCTCATTTATATTTCTTCTTTTGAAAGCTGTTCAAATTTACTTACTCGTTCCCAGTTCCATGCTTCTTAGTGTTTAATTTTTGGTGTTCTTTGTAGATTCTAGATGTTAATTCCATATGAGATGCATAGTTGGCAAAGGTTTTCTTCCACTTTGAAACCTGTCTCTTTGATGATTACTTTCTTTACTGTATGGAGACATTTTAATTTTTGTATTGCCATTTGTCATTTATTGGAATTATTTTTTTCTGAGCTATTTCAGCCTATTCAGAAAGTCCTTGCCTATGTCTAAATCTTAAGTTTTCTACTAGCAGTTTCAGAATCTTGGGTCTTAGAGTCCTTGATACATTCTGAATTGATTTTTGAGCAAGTTGAGAGTGTTTTTGTTGCACTCTTCTGCATGTAACATGTTTTCTCTTCACTATTTGTTGTCAAGGCTATCCTTTCTCCCACATACTTTTTTTTTTTTTTTTTTACATTTATTAAATCCTAGTCTGCTTTAGCTGTGTGAATTTATTTCTGCCCCTTCTCTTATACTTTCTTGGTCTGTCTTTCTATTTTTGTTCAATTACCATGATGGTTTTGTCACTATGGTTATATATTGTAGTTTGAGTACTCATACTGTGTTGCCTCCAGTATTGATATATCTACTTCTAGTTGCTTTGACTTTAAAGAATGTTTTTTGCTTCCATATGGATTTTAGGATTGTTTTTTTCTAGTTCTGTGAAAAATATCATTAGAATTTTGATGGGGATGTAGTTTTACCTGCACATGACTTTTGACAATATGCCCATGTTCACAATATAAATTCCATCAATCTAGGAGCAAGGGGGCTTCTTCATTTTCTTTCTTAGTGTCTTAAAGTTTCACTTCAGGTGTCTCATTTCCTTGGTTAAGTTTATTCCTAGGTATTTAATTTTCACTGAAGCTGTTGTGAATGGCACTTTCCCCCCTGATTTCTTTCTTAGAAAGTTAATTGATTTAAGTAGAAAAGCTTCTGACATTTCTGCATATTGATTTTGTAACCTGCTAGTTTCCTGAAGGTGCCAATTGGATCTAAGATTTTTGTGGAGTCTTTATGGTTTTTGTAGTAGAAGAACATATCTGCAGATAGAAATGTTTTGGTTTTTCTTTTCTATTTTCATTCTTTTTACTTCTTCTCCCCTCATTGCTGTAGGTTGGCCTCAAGTACTGAACTGAGTAAGTAGAGAAATTGGACATCTTTTCTGTGTCTTACTTTAAAAGGAATACTCAATTATTGCCCATTAGTAAACTGTTGGCAGTATGCTTGTCATGTACAGCCTTTGGTACACTGTTATAAGTTTGTTGTATACAGTTTTGCAACCTTTGTATCTTGTAATTAGCAGCTACACCTTATTATCTAGATCTGGTTGACAACCAAGTGGAAAGGTCAGAAAGACTGTTGTGGCCTCCTTGACAAACAATGCCTATGGAGGTCCCATAACCAGCATCTCATACTTGCTTTCTATCTCACATTTCCTAGAAGAGACATTGTTTTTTGCAGGGCATCTCCTGTATCTATGTTCAGACTTTTTTTTCTTACTTTTAAAAATTAATCATTTTATTCATTTACATTTCAAATGATATCCTCTTTCCATGTTACCCCTCCACAAACCTCCCATCTCATCCACCCTCTACCTCCTCCTCTTTGCCTCTATGAGAGTGCTCCTTCACCTACTTATCCACTCCTGCCTCACTGCTCTAGCATCTCTCTATGCTAGAGCAAGACTCCACAGAACCAAGGGCCTCCTCTCCCATTGATGTTAGATAAGACCATCCTCTGCTACATATGTATCTGGAGCCATGGCTCCCTCCATGTACTCTTTGGTTGGTAATTTAGTTTCTAGGAACTCTGAGTAGCCAGGTTAGTTGATGTTGTTCTTCCTATGGACTTGCCATTCACTTTAGCTCCTTTAATTCTTCCCCTAGCTCTTCCATTGGGATACCTGGACTTGGTGTGATCATTGGCTGTATCTGTATTGATCAGGTGCTCATAGAACCTCCCAGGGAATAGCCATACCAGTCTCCTGTCAGCAAGTGTTTCTTGGCTTCAACAATAGTGTTGGATATTGTTGTCTGCAGATGGGATGGATCCCTAGGTGGGGCAGTCTGGGTGATGGCTTTTCCTTCAGTCTCTTCTATTTTTTGTCCCTGTCTTTTCTTTGAACAGGAACATTTCTGAGTTAACAATTTTGAGATGAGTGAGTGGCCCCATGGTGGCTTACCTGGCATCTGGGACATTCCAGTGGCTATCCCCAATTCCCCATCCCCCTTACTACATTATTTCTATTTAATATCCAGGCCCCCTGTATTTCTTTCCTGTTTCTTCCAATACCTGATCCTGCTTCCCTTTTCCCCTTCCCCTCTCCCCTCTCTCCCAGGTCTCTCCCTACCTCTACCTCCTGTGATTATTTTGTTCTCCCTTCTATATAGGATTGAAGCATCCACACTGGTCTTCTTTCTTCTTAAGCTGCATATGGTTTGTCAGTTGTATCATGGATATTCTGAGCATTTGGGCTAATATCCACTTATCAGTAAGTATATACCATGTGTGTTCTTTTGTGTCTAGGTTACCTCACTGAGAATAATATTTTCTAGTTCCATCCATTTGCCTGCGAATTTCATGAAGTCATTGTTTTTAATAGCCAACTAGTACTCTATTGTGTAAATGTACCACAATTTTTGTATCCATTCTTCTGTTGAGGGACATCTGGATTTTTCTCCAGGTTCTGGCTATTATAAATACAGCTTCTATAAACATAGTGGGGCATGTGTCCTTATTATATATTGGAGCATTTTGGGGTATATGCCAAGTAGTGGTATTGATTTAGAAAATAGTCTGCTTCCATATACCTTTTTCACAGTCAACTTCTTTTTTTTTTCACTGTCCTCCATATACCTTCTTGATTCCTATTCCCCAAATTCCCTCCTGTTTTAAACATTTCTATCCACACAATTTCCCTTTACACTCCAATTTTACCCATTTTTAAACAGTTTTAGACTCTATTAGACATGTTGAACTATTCCCACTCCATCAAGCTTTATTCCCCATACTTATATAGACTCCACAGCTACTCCCATATGTACAATCTTGTTCTAAGAGTGTCTTTGCCTGTGAGGTGTGTTTTGGGAGACAGTTAGAACATGCTTTTCTTTTGGCTGGATTATTGCTTTCTCTTTTTTTCTTGTATTAAGAGTTTAGTAGTTTATTGATTTGTACATGATATGTTTCAATTTCTGATCCCCCCATTGCTCATCCATGCCTCTTAATAAAATGTATAATTTAAAAATAAAGAAACTTACTTTTCCATGTGCTATGGGGCTAGAAAGCCATGAGACTGTGGGAGTGGTACTTTGCAAAAGTGAGGTCATACTCTGGGCCTGCAGATCCTGGGGTACATGATGGCCAGGTTTTAGCTTAAACTTCCTCTCTTTATGCAAATGAAGCCTTCCCCAGCATCTTGGCCCCAGTCAATGATATATATGCATCCCCAAAACCTCTACTCACTTCCAAGGTTTGTATAGCCTTTGTTCATACCCAATAAAGAGAGCTGTTTCAGTGAAAAATCATCTCCAGAGAATGCACTTACAGTGACTGAGGTCTTTCTAACCAGCCCACCAGGCTAAGCTTTATTCTTCCCAGTCCAGCCCATGCACAATGGTGTCTGAATACCATGAGGGGAAAAGCAGACCAGGCCCTCAATGTGCTTTCTGGTTTGGTTGAAAGTATTTTTACTCTATTTATATCTAGCTCTATGTTTACTATTTCCTTAATTATCTTCTGCAATTGTGGCTTGGCTATAATGAATTGGTTTAATTTGCACTTACAGAAATAATTTAAAAAGATAACTCTTGGATATAGCAGTCTTGCTTGGAAATTACTTACATTCAGAGTTTGAAATGATGTTGTAGATAGAATGATGTCTTTGAGAGAAGCATATCTCTCTAATATATTGGAAATAGGGTAAGAAAACAAAACAGTGACATCATTTTAAATTGGATATTATATTTATTCACATTTCAGATGTCATCCCTTTCCTCATTTTCCCTCCCTAGAAACCTCCTATCCCATCCCCCTCCTTTTTTTTTTTTTTTTTTTTTTTTTTTTTTTTTTTTTTTTTTTTTGCTTTTATACCATTTTAATTACATGCAAGTATTAAGGTCAGTTCTAGGTTGAGGAATTAACAATACAATAGATGCAAATAGTCAAGGAACAAGCAAGGCAATTAGCAAAGTTCTGTGAAGACTCCCATAATCACTGTTTCTAAGGGCTAATCAGGATAACTAAAATATCTGAGCCTACTTCTCTATCCTAGCCCAAATTCATTTTCATGTCTGAAGCCTACTTCCTTGTTCTAGCTTAAGATTTAGATTTCTGCCTGAAATTATTTCTTTGTTCTAGCCTAATGCCAGATTCCTGCCTAAAGCCCACTTCCTTGTCCTTGGCCAATGTCATATTTCTGCCAAGCAGCCCATTTCCTTGTCTTTGGCCCATGTCAGGTTCATGCCAAGCAGCCCCCAAAACATCTCTGCCGCTCCCTCTTTTTTATTTCATAAACAAGACTGAACCTGTCTTAGGTCATTCTGCCAAGAATGCCTTTCTTACCCATTGTGGAATATGTATTATCAAAAGCAACACATTTCCATCTTAGGTGGGTAAGGCTCTGTGCAGAATCTTACCTGTCCTTGGCTTGCCAGCCTGTTAAATTAATAACTCTGTCTGGGGGCACATTTTCAGTTTCAAGCCATGGACTTTGGCTGCCAATATGTTGATGTTGTTAAAGACAAGTTTTAACATGATGAGGAGGAATAAAAGTATTCCCAGGATAAAAAGGGCTAGCACGATTAAGATATATGTGCCACTTTTGAAGCTTGACCAAAATAGAAATATTGACCTCAGGCCATGGGTAATTCACCATTGACATCTTTATAGGTAGACCTGTGGACTTTCAAAACCTGGTGTTAACTTTCTCAGAGGGATGTGCTTTTTTCCTAAACCTGTGGAGTGACAAGATGGAATTCTTCTCTACTTCTGTCCTGTCCTGATGCAGGAATCAACCTCAACAAGACCTTGCAAGATTTCGGACTCTTTCCTGCATAGCCTTGTGCTGTGGGTAAGACTGCCAGTCTCTGTACCATAGCTGCCTGTCTCACCTTTTGAACATGGTTGTTGCTGCTCCCTGGCATGAAGCTAGGTAGTTGGAGCTGACTGGTTTGGCTTTCTTTCTCATTGACTCCCTCTGTTCTTTGGCAGTTTTCAGCTGTGAATCTTCATGCCGTGAATTCTCACTGCACTTCTTCCCTTTTTTCTTTCGAGAAAATGAGTCATAGCAACACTTCTTCACCACAGCACACCAGGTAAAACCCTGGAATTTTCAGCTTCTATTGTTCCTCCTTCTTCAAGATTCAAAAAAAAAACCAGTAATATTCTTTGATGCTCTCTCTATATGCATATATTTAGGTAATACAGTTTTAAATATAAAAAGTAAGCTTAGAATTCGTAAAGTTAAAAAATGAAAGAAAATTGAATATGTTAAAAGTCTGTTGTGACAGGAGAAATGACTAAAACTAAGTAAGAGGTCACAACAGTGGCTGACAAGACTGATCTCTCTGTAAAATTTCAAGTTGTTGGTCATTCCAGTAATAAACTGTGTGTCCCAGTGTGATCAGCTTCTGGAGTACTTGCTGGGTCTCAGTCCAGAAGATGATACCCATGGCTGATTCCTTTCTAAGGCTGATTACCCTTTCTTCACAGGCAGATTATCTTCCTAAGAAGACCAGAAAGGTGGCACTCACACTAGGGAGAAGGGAGATGCCTTCATCACTTTCATTTTTTTCTGGTGTGCAACACATGTCAGAACAGAATCTGAAAGCTCTAGAGGAACCCTCTTCTTACTCCTTTCTGTAGCCTCAGTCAGTGAATGCTTACTCGTATACTCCACACAGACATCACAAAATGACACAATTTGATCAGAGAGTATTATAGTTGTGAGAGACAAGTAGACTTAGGTACAAATAGGAATCAACAAAAGACTACTTAAACAAACCTTCTCACTCTATATCCCAGCTCTAGCATATCCTTTGATTAGTGGATGTCTATGAGAAACACAAAATAAAACTGTAGCAGCTTGTTTCTCATGCTAATTATGTTACCTAAATACCTGTTTGCAGTGTCCCACATGTGGGATTAAAGGAAGCCTGTCCTCTGTTGGTTTTTGACTGGTCACTAAAGTTACCAGTGGCCAATGGCTGGGCAGAGAGACAGGCGAGACTTTTAGGATTCCTGGGAAGAAACCAGGGAAGGAGGAATAGAAGATTCCATTATGATGAGAGCATAAGAGATGGATCACACTGGAAAGGTGCAGGAAGGTGAGACAGCTGACATGTAGGTACAGGGGAAAAGTGGCCCCAGGAGGGCTTCCCAAAAGGGCCCAGGACAACAAAGATAACATATAGATTTAGTAAACATTAACTCAGGAATATTGGAGAGGAGTGTGTGTAGCCATGTGGAGTTAGGTAATGGTCTAACCATTGAACTGTTTAAGGTATTTAAAATATAAGGCTGTGTATATGTGTCTTTCTTTTGGGAATCCAGAACATTGTGGCAATAGTGAGAAGTGCACACACACACACTAAGATTAAAATACTACTGCTTACAAAACTGATTAAAAAGAGAACTCTGGGATGTATCAGGTTGCTATACATATCCATGACCAGGTCACTCAGCCAGCTCTGCCCATCCTGTTACCCATATCCAGCATATATTTATTTCAGAATAAACTAGTTGGATTTTTTGATGTCTGGCTAGCAACTTGGCCATTTTTCTACTAATAAATACTTTTCTATTAGAAAGATGCTCATTAGAGACATCTTTTTATTTCCTAAGGACATCTTCCTCACTGCATAGAAAGGAACTCACTCCCTTTCAGAACTTCATTTAGAGACTCAGAAAAGCAAAGTGAAGGAGAAATTTTTGGTTGTATCATGTGATGCATACTCATGTGATGTTTTGTTGAAGCAGACCAGTGAGAGGACACATGATGTTTGGAGAGAGTATAAATAGGACCCAACAGACAGTAACAGTGCACTTGCATAGGTAGCCATGCAAGGCTTCATTGGTCTTGCATCTTCACTGATCTTCACTTCATTGAGGCACAGCAGAGGACTTTACTTGGGATTCCAGCTGGTTCTGGCCACTCCCACTGACTTGTGCCGATTCAGTGGAGGCCTGACTGTTTTTGCTGGGTCATGTTGCCACTGCTGATTCATATTTGGTAACACTTTTGAATGGACTCTTGGTATCCTGACACTACTGAACTAGACTGCTGGTATCCTAACAAAGATTAGAATTGCCCCATTGGACTACTAAACAGGTCCACAGCCCTTGTCCTATTTCTCATCCTTTTTTCTTCTACCTTTGGGTGGTAGGCTACAAGGGGATGCCAAAGTGTTTGAGAACACTTATTAAAATAGGTTTTAAAATATCTTAGCAAAGTGAAAGCTGCTCACAATATACTGAAGAGGTCTTTGACTATTCTTTTCACCTTGTACTTGATTTTCTAAGTTTTAGTTGGAGTCACATAATGGGAGATTCCTTTTGGATCCTCATAGTAAGCAAGGTCTAGTGGCTTAGGACTGAGAATACACCACTCTAGAGATCCATTCTCATCTACCTCTCTCATAAGACTTTCCATGTGACCAGCTTTTTCAGACACGGGCCCAGATACATAATAGCTTTGTCTGCTCCTGAACCTACAGCTTTCCTCTGTCATCACTAATAGTCCTTCTCATACTTTCTTGACTCATAGTCATAATTGCTCTTTCATTGGCTATTGATTGACAGTGTTTCTGGGGAAATGTGAACAAACATCTGCTCACACACATAGAGAATGAGCAATAGACCAATGTAAGGATACCACCAAAGTCCAACTTGGTGAAACGAGTTTCACTAGGGTTACTTACAGGATATAGATGAGAAATGACTTTCAGGGGTAGAACTGGCTTGGAGACAGCTGTACCACCAAAAGCTCACCTTAGTTTTCTCACGAAAGCTGAAAACTTGAAGCTCAATATATAAACCACAGGCAGCTTGACAGTTTGAGAATATGTCTTCCAGGCAGCTTAGCTGGTCTGAGAGTAGTATTTAGTTCTAGCTTATACATGCTTTGGGAGGTTTCCAGTACTTCTTGAAACTTTTAAGTTATTTATTTCCTGAGGTTTAAGGGGGTTTCCTTGGACAACGGAATATGGAATGTTTCACCTTTCTTTAGGGAAGTTTGCATCTTAGTATTCTACCCTCCAGGATGGAAAAATGTTTAAAGAGTTTCTAATTTCAACACACTTTAAAATTGCAGGAAGATGATTGGCATTTAATATTTGTGGAGTTACTATTTTAAACCTTTTAAGTATTGGCTTGATTGACATAAAGGCCAAAAGAGATATATGCTCAAACCCACAGAGCCTGGAGCCCTGTTCCCAGCAAATTTTAAAAGACTAAACGAATAAAAAGACACTTCTTCTGGAGTGGAGAGGGAGCTCACTGGTTAACAGTACTGGCTGCTCTTCCATAGGCATCAGGTTTAATTCCCAGCACCACATGGTGGCCCACAGCTCTGCAACTACAGTTCTAGGGAATTCAATGATCTCTAGCTATCGATTACATTGGTTTTCAGTATATGTCAGAGTCCCAAAAAAATGTAGCTCTAATGCCAGTGAAGGAACAAAGTTGGCAGCAAGAGTGAGATAAAGCAGGCAAAGAACATACACATGGATGTCCTTCACCTATGTCCTCTATACAGGTTGACACCAGAAGGCATGTCCCAGATTAAATCTTCCAACCTCTAAAGATATGGATAAATGTTTGGCTTCCCAGTTCAAATGCTTTAATTAAGAACCCTCCACAGGTGTACCCAGCAGCTTGGGTTATAGTTAATCCCAGATATACCAAGAATTGCCATCACTATCCTCTATCAAAAGATCTGGATTTAGAGCGAGTCTTCACACACTATGTGATTGAATGAAGAAAATCCCTTACTGGTATGCACAATTACTTAGGTTTTTAGTTAATGCCAGATGCTGTCAAGTTGACATTCAAGAATAGCCATCACAAAGGGGATACTTATTGATTGCCATGGTGGGTGGATATGCAAACTGGTACAATCACTATGAAAATCAGGCAAAGGTTGTCCAAAAAGCTGGATATTAATCTGATACAATACCTTGCTATACTACCCTTGGGCATACACTCAAAGGACTCTATGCCATACTGTAAAGATATTATATTCATTGATGCTGTACTCATAACAGTCAGAAATAGAAAACATCCTATTTCTATCAGATGATGAATGTGTAAGTGAAAATATGGTGCATTTATGCAATGAAATATTATTCAGCAATTAATAAAAATGAAATTGTAAAAATTTCAGGTAAATTAAGAAACTTCCTAGAAGCTTCCTGAGTGAGGTAACCAAAATGACAAACATTTCATGCTTCCTCTTATAATGTAAATGTATTTTAACTTTTAAACTTTCAATATGTAGAGGTTAAGTGTAGCAGAGTTCCAGACTTAGTAGGCTCCAGACCTTAGCATACCTGAGTCCATGATAGAAGTGTCATTCAGGTCATAAAACTCACATACAGACAGCATCATCTGCCAAAACTAAAACAAAGCCCTAATCCATAAAAGTTCCTAGTTATGGCAAAGTCTTTACTTGAACTAACCTTGTTTTTTGGGCTTTGTTCATTCTGCTTCTGGCTAACTGTTCTTGTTCAATGAATTGTATTAATCCAGGACATGGTTTTTGGGTTTAAAGCTCACCCTGCGAAAGGGTTTGGGCTACACTGGTATCCCAAACACCAAGTGCAATCAAATAACATTGTGTATTTGCTTAAATCCATGTGTGAGAAGTCTTCTCTGGTGAATGCACCACAACATTAAGTAACTGTTTAGAGACTGGGGGTGGTGGTGTTTCAATGAAGGGGAAATAGGATGTCATAACAAATTAAAGGGGAAACTATAATAGGGGAGTTAAGTGGGAAGAGCCATATGAGAGACAGGTAAAGAAAGGAAAGAATATGGGTAGGGGTGACCAACACTTCAAGGCCTTTTTATAAGCAATATGAAAATCTGCTACTGCAAAAACTTCCTAGAATATATTTATAAAAGTAATTTGAATGGATTAACCAAACAATAAGGTAGACTATGCCCCAGCTAGATATTCATGCCACCATACTTGGTGCACTGGAGTTCCAGTGCCTGGAATGGATTATATCTTATTGAGTCATTGAACAAAGGAGTCGCATAAATCCCCAAATATCACAGACTATAGGCATCCCTATTGATTAACCTGAGGGTAAGCCCATATTGCTGAAGAGAATAATTACTTATGTCATGGAATTCGTAGAAGTTTAGCTGGTGTCCAACTATAAGCTTCACTCATACTGCCTAGCATTCATGGTACTAGAAGGTACTTACCATGCTACCAAACAAAAAATGTAATCATCAATATCATCCAGTTACAAAACCCATAGCTTACAATAGTAACCTACACATTAAAACCTGTGGGTACAATCGACAAATGTTATACATGTAACCAACCACTTTTTGGTTGAATTTAAGGCATACTATATGAGATGGAACCCATGTTTGACACTGCTTGGTGGCCAAGACCTGGTAGACCATGGGCCTAGGGGAAATCCTGCTCTGACTATTGAACTTTAACTCAGAACAGAGCTTTGCTTTTGTATTCCTCATCTTTCTGTCTTCCATTCTCTTTCTCACTCATTTTTCTTTCTTCTTTTTCTCTCATTCTTTCTTTCTTTTTTCTTCTTTCTTTCTAATTCTTCTGTCCTTCCTTGTCTTCCCTTTTCTTCATCCTCTGTCCCCTTCTTCCTTTCTTCCTTTTCTTCCCTTTCTTTCTTTCTCTCTTTCCTTTTTCTTCTTTTCTTCCTTCCTTCCTTCCTTCCTTCCTTCCTTCCTTCCTTCCTTCTTTCCTCCCCCCCTCTCTCCCTCTCTCTCTCTCTCCCTCTCTCTCTCTCTCTCTAACTTTTTTATTGGATATTTTATTTATTTACATTTCAGATGCCATCCCCTTTCCTCATTTCCCCTCCCTAGAAACCCCCTATCCCATCCCCCTCTTCCTTTTTGCTTTTATACAATTTTAATTACATGCATGTATTAAGGTCAGTTCTAGGTTGAGGAACTAGCAACACAATAGATGCAAATAGTCAAGAAACAAGAAAAACAATAAACATAAAAAGTTCTTTCTAACTTTTCCTTTCTTCCTCTCTTTAATTTCTTTTTTTCTTCTTTTTGCCCTTATTCACTTAAAAAAACTTACTTCATCAAAAATCCCAATGTTAAATTAAATGTACATGTAAATTTTTTGTGTAGTGCTTGAAAATTTAACATTTGGATTAATTCCCTTTGAATTAAGATATCATGAATTTGGAATATGTGTGACACAAAAGTATAGGGAAACTTTAGCTTACAGGCAATTCTGCTAGACTCCTCCCAGGGACATTGCAAGGGATTACATCATCTTCTGTCACTATCACCTGCCACTGCCTGATGTGGTGGGATATTAAAAGGCTGTTCACCACTCCAGCTCTCTCTCTTTTTCTTTTTCTCTGTTCTCACATGTTCCCAACCAGTCTTTCTCTTCCATTTTGGTCCTTCTCAGTCCTGCTTCTCTTCCCTCATAACTCTGCTCTTGTCTGTATGCTTCTACTACTTCTGCAGGCCCTCACTCCCTCCTCTTCCCCCAGGTAAACCTCCTTTATACCAGGTAGGTCTGTCTCAATGATCAGGAAGTTTCCCCACCTTCATCATGATGATAATAACAGATGATAATTGCAGGGAGGAAGGGATACACAAGAGGTCCAAAGGTGTTTAGAGCATGATGAATTTGAACAAAATATGCTGCATACTTAAGAAATTTCCACAATCATATCTATTGCTTTGTATATTAACTTAAAAATTATTAATAACAAGATTTCAGTCATGAAAATTTTTTAGCAATAATTTCATATTGCATTCTATTGGAATTACTTTCAAAACTAATTATGAAGGAAATACTATTGTACTGGCTAGTTTTATGTCAACTTCATGTAGCTTGAGTCATCTGAGAGGACAAACTTCAATTGAGAGAGTATCTCCAGAAGTTTGGTCTATAAGCAGACAAGCCTGTAGGAAAATTTCTTAGTGATTGGTAAGGGAGGGATAGATAAGTACATTGTGAGTGAGGTCATCCCTTGGATTGTGGTCCTGTGTTCTTTAAGCAAGTAAACTGAGTGAGCCATGAGGAGCAAGCCAGTAAGCAGTACCCCTTTGTGGCCTCTGCATCAGTTCATGCCTCTATATCTCTGCCCTGTTTGAGTTCCTGCTTTGGCCTCCCACAATGAACTGTGTGAGTTAGGATGGATAAGCCAAATAAACCTGTTCTTCAAGATGCTTCAGTCATGTTATTTCATCACAGCACTAGAAACCCTAACTAAGCAATTATCCAATGTATGTGCTACTTGTAACAGTGTCTTCAGGAGGAGGTAGTAACCCAACCCTTGAACCAGAGATTCATGGATTTGAAGCTGAAACTTGAAGGGTTTAACTGTTCTGTAAATTGAGAAGGTTAAAGGCTCAACAGAACAGCTTCGCATTTCTGATTTTATCATATGCTATTTATATAACTTTTATTTACTCCATCTCTTCAAGGTTTAGTCCTTTATACAATATAAGCATTACTAGCCCTTAGTGGAGTGAAACACAAACAAAATGTTGAGTGACAGGTGAATAAGTGTCAAGTTGGTCTGAGAGGTAAAGCACTGCATGACACAAAATTATATTGTCTGTACCCTGTCTTCTATACAATATCCTGGTCTTTCACGTTATAGATTTTAGAAAGTAATATCTATGAACTCATATGAAATACAAGCAACCTGTTAGCATCTTCAGAGGCAATCAAAGATCAGTTTTATTAATAATAACATATAAATCTTCCTTTCCTAACCAATATATCTCACTCAAACACACAATTATTGCAGTATGTTGTCTCCCAGTATGGATCTCAGTCAATTACAACCCACTGTGACCAAGTCCTCAAACCTGGAAGATGCTTTGCTTAGTTCCAGGTTGTGAATTTAACAATTTCCTGTTGTTTTCTTGTCGCTGTGCTTTTCATAACTTTAGGGTTTATTTTTTGCCACATTTCCATTTTCCTAGAAATTCCATCAGATTCATGAAACTCAATGTTATTCATTCACTGAACAGCATTTAGGAAAACAAGCTGTCTACCTGCTGACAATTGGGGTATAAGCATCCCCCAAATCTAAATATATCCTCAACTTTTACTCAATATTTATTAGCCAATACAATTAACCCAGCCAGGTAACACAGATTTCAATAAGATTAAAAAAAAAAAAGAAGAAGAACTGAAGGAGTAGAGAACTTATACTGGTATTTCTACTCTTTAGCAGGATCCTAACTAATGCCAGAGAAATGAGACTTAAACCTTTTGAAAAAGTGATTGATTGTGTGGCTCCATTCATTGGCTGACTAGTGTGATACAAACTAAAGTCCCAAAGCCCGTGTGCTTCTTTAACATTTTGCAAATTATAACTTTACATTTAACATCTATAAATAGGGATTAATAATACCTACAGTGTGGCCTATTGAAAGTTATAAATAAGATAGTTACATTGTCAAAAAGAAAGTGCTTATTATGTACACATTAGCTCTGTTATTTCTGAGAAACCAAAGGAAACATGTCTGCCTTTGAGAAAATAATGCTAGAATAATTCTTTAGTTTATTTTGGGTGGCAGTGGGGGGCAGATTAGTCCTGACCTAAAATTCACTATGGTTACTTCTTATACAACCTTAAAGAGAGGGCATTTGGATCTTAGGTTTACAACAAAAATGAATTTACTATTATCTAGGAGTCAGGTAAGCATTCTTAGCCGGACACATAACTTTATATGCCTCACTCATTGCTCTCCGTGCTTTACAACTGATCCTCTCTCTGATATTCATAGAAGAAATGTAGAAGAACACATACTTTGCTTTTTATTTTTCTGCCAATGACTTTTCATAATAAAAATAAATATATTTTCTCTATTATTGTTGTTTTTACATTCCTGTGTGGGCTATACAGTCTCAAAAGAAAATAGAACTCCAAAAAAAATAATTATGGGTGAAAAAATATTGTTCAATGACAAATGGACTTTTCTGTTGAAGCGAGTAGTATGACACCCTGCTTAGCTTGCAGAGAATTTGTGCAAAGTATAAAAGGCTTTAATTTGAAAAGAATTATATGTAAAATTATGTTTACAAATCTGATATGGATCAATGATTATGTCAGGAACACAAAAAGTCTGTCTTCAAAACAACAACAACAAATTAATTAATTAATTTATTTATTTGCAATCAGCAGAGGTTTATTAGGGAAGAGAGCTGGTAGCCAGCGGTCAAACTGCACCCTCAAACAGGAGTAGAGTTTGACAAAAGGCCAGCAAGCTGAGGGTTTTTTTTTTTTTTTTTTTTTTTTTTTTTTTTTTTTTTTTTTTAGCATGGGGTGGGGAAAGGAAGGAATTTTCGCACAGTTACACATGATTGGTTGCATTTTTGCGCAGTTACACATGATTGGTTGCATTTTCATGTGGTTACACATGATTGGTTGTTTTACAAATTTTGAACATAATCAGGCTGTAACACTGGAAAAACCTCAAAGGGGGGGGGTGGTAACCAAGAACAGTGGAAAGTTAGCTACTTCTTGGAACCACCCAGATGACTTGCATCTTTCTCTGTGGTCAGGAATGTCTTCTTGCTTTGGGCTTTCCCCACCCTGAGGCTTGAGGAATGTTAATCCAGCAAGTGTCCTCTAATTCAGGGATAATGCCCTCCACCCGGAATGTGTCCTGGGGCAGTAAAAGCCTGAAATCTTACATTCAGTTCTGCCTTCTGTTACCTGCACTCTCTTGCTCAGGTTTAGGATAAAGAAAAAGCCTATATATATTTCATTAAATGGTCTTTATAATTTTTCACTCTATATCCCCCCATTTCCGCTAATGAAAGTTTTTAATCATAAAAACTTAGACCTCAGTATCATCATAATCTTCATTTTCTTGACCTAAAGCTCGATATTGATGGTGCAACACAAAAAGCTGAACAGCACTTATCTTTTTTTTTTAACAAAAGTTATTAATCAATTTAAAATGTAAGGACCTATGGTTAAAAGCAAGAGTAAAATCACAAGAGGTCCAGCAAGGGAGGATAATAGGGTTGTTTTCCAAGGGGACTTATTGAACCAACTCTCGAACCAACTTTGTTGCGCCTCTCTACCTTTCTGTCTCTGGTCTAACCTTTCTCTGAGTTTACTCATAGAGTCTTTTATCACTCCTGAATGGTCTACATAGAAGCAACATTCTTCCCTTAGAGCAGCACACAAACCTCCTTCTTTAAGAAACAGCAAGTCTAGTCCTCTTAGCAGCACATGTCTCCACACCTGTGGCCACTCCTAGTCTCAATGTAACAGCTAGAGTCAAGGAAAATAGACTCTTTGTGGAAGGGTCTAGGGTGTATCTCAAACTCAGTTCAAGAGTACCTGCTGGGTGGTAGTAAACCCGGGGAACGAGCTGGACAAGTATATAATAATCTTTGGCCTCATCTAAAGCAGAAGTAGATATATAAAGGGTTAATCTTGAACTGCAAGCTCACCATTTATCAATCTTAGGCACTAAGTATCTGTTAGCAGGGGTCCTCGGGCTCTATTGGCTGGGGGTCTCAAAAAGTTTCTATTTCTTTCAAACACACTTTCAAAGTTGTCCTCTGACTTTTAACATATTTTGTGGCACATAGTTGTTTACATACACATGAAATCACATATATAATAAAGAGAAATTGTAAAAGGAACAAATCTATATAACTCTAGATTCACATTTTGATTTCAATCTTGGAATCACAAGCTGTCATTTAACTTTGGGTGTACACACCCTAAGCCCCACCCTCTAAGGCAGCATTACCCTTGTGCCTCTAGGGTGGGATGTCTCAGGAGTCAAGGCCTGCTGTTCTTTGGCCTTGTAGAATAGCAGAAGACCTTGAGCTAAACAGCAGGGGGTCGGGAAATTGCGACCACCCACAAACTCCAAGACATCGTACCTGGATGCAATCAGCAGAGGTTTATTAGGGAAGAGAGCTGGCAGCCAGCGGTCAAACTGCACACTCGCGCAAGAGTAGAGTTTGACCAACAACAACAAATTTAAAGTTAGAGCTCAGGTGCATTCTATACAAAATGTTAGTGATGCGGTAGCATGCTTATTAGCAACAAAGCCCAACCCACTGACTTTTGGTGAGTTTATTAAAAGTGTATGGGGATTGTGGGAAATATTATATGGCTTGAAAATGAGGAGGAGGTGTTTATGAAATCATTTTCTCTTCCCAGAGTATAGCCAGCCAAACTGAAGAAATTAGAAAATAACAAAAATATATTTGAAGAATAGTGCTACTAACTTGTGATTGATCTTATACTTTGGCAATGGATGATAACATGGATGCTATAGCACAGTTTATTGTACAACTCTGTGAGCGTTCTGGAAAGAACAGGCTACTGCAGAAAGGAATTCTGAGGCTCAGATGTTTAGAGTACTTGGTGCTCTTGAAGGGGACCTGGATTTGACCATGATACACACATGGAAGATTACAATCGTCCATAACCCTATTCTAGGGAACTCAACGCCCTCTTGGCCTCCATAGGCACCAAGCTTGCATGCGGCACAAACACACACACACACACACACAGGTAAGATGCTCATACATGTAAAATAAATCTTAAAAAAATAACTTTTTTGGTGTCATTAAAAGGCACAACTAAATCAAGAGGTTTAGACAAAGCATTGAATAAATGTTAAAGTGATTTTTATGACTATGAAAAAATTTAAAATATCAAAATATCTCAGTTACTCCAGCACCATGTCCACCTGTGTGCCATCATATTTCCTACCATAATGACAATGGACTAAACCTCTGAATCTGTAAGCCAGCCCCGATTAAATATCTTCTGTTATAAGAGTTGCCATAGTCATGGTGTCTCTTCATAGCAATAGGACATTTACTAAGACACTGACCCAAACAAATTCTTCTTCATACAATACAGCCTCAAGAAGCCAAGAGGTTGGACACCTCTGCCTCAAAGATTCGAGTGCAGCATTCTTATTCCTTTGGTCTGATCTTTCTTATAAGAAACTCTGGCTTGACACAAATCCTCCCACACAGGAAGGACCTGCTGTGTCTGCTCCCTCGCCCTGTTTTTGTTTGTTTGTTTTACTCTCTTCCTGGGTAATCATCATCCTTTTCTATTGTCCTCCAGTTCCTGTTATTCCTGGGGACCTGAGCTGGTATAACTATGTATCTCTTAATGGGTCATATGAGAAATCCGCTAAACATTGTTTCCCATTGGCTCAGGCCATAAAGCCCTGACTTGGTGAAGCACAGGGAGTTAGAGTCCTCAGTTTTGAACTCCTAGTGCATTTAGATGGATCACGCCCACCCCCATATCCCACAGTTTCATGACCCACACTGGGAGTGGCTTTCATGCTCCATTCAAAGTCTTTCAAACTCAAGCAGTTCAGCTGCTGAGTACTCCCTGGCTCCCATAGTTTCTTACATCAGGCTGCTCTTAAGGCCTCTGGCTGCAGGCTGAGTTGTGGATTTTCCCATTTGTGGTAGAGGTCAGGCCTGAGGGGATATCTTCTTTCACTTCAAGTTCTCTTCCTCCAGACTCTCCAGTGCTTCCCATGGGTACCACAGTTTTGGACCCCAGGAAGGGCTCTTAGTCACAAATCTAATTTTCACTCTCTTTCCCTCATGCCCTGCCAACTGTAAGAACACAGCAAGCCAGAGCATCCATCTCATCTTCTTCTTTTTCCACATTTCTTGCCAAATCAGGGGCTAAGGCACTAAGCAGCATCTGTATGTCCTTTCCCCGTTGTAATTCCTCCCTTATGCAGGCAGGCAATTTCTTTCTGGGAACAGAGCCAAGCCTCAGTTGCATGTCTTATTGCCCACAACAAAGGCCACACAACTGTCACCACAGCCTGTCTATAATCCCACCCCTTCTGTGCTACATTTAGGGATTGCAACATATTCTCTAGCTCCTTGGTCATTTGAAGTACATGTCCACATACACATGGCAGCCCTACTTAAACAAGAAGTCATGTTACCCCACAACATGCAGGAGAAAACATTCACCCTAGGCTTTCCTTCTCAGATGCTCTACTTTGAGAGGCTGGTCTTGGGTGCCTGTCCTGTCACCCATAAGACATGCAACCACTAAGAAAATGAGATATGTTATTTGGTACCACATGACAAAAGCTAGCCATATTGGGTTTGTCCCTGCAGATGATCCAACACAGATCAGCCTCAGTGGTATACCTCATAATCTATGGTGGAAGCAATGCAATTGCTTGACCTCAGCTCATCTTGGTTCCGTTACTTCTGTTTAGCTATGTTGTGTTTTATACCTTATCCTGGGGCCACATGAACTAGTATCAGTTCACTGCCAGATAAGGCACTGATGACAGGCCATAGAAATGATTCTTTCCAAGTCTAGCTTAGTGAGCCAGTGAGTTTATTAACAGCAACACTGGTCACTCAAAGGAAACTCGCTGCAGTTTGGGTGATGGTCCACAGAGACTCCATCCCTGGACTTTCTGCACAGCTTGCAGGAAGATTGGTCTTCTTCCCTGCACAAGTGCCTGCTTCTATAATCAGGAATAGGGTCTTTGTAAATCTCCTAAAGTTTAGAAAGCTGCCTAAGTGTCCTGAGGTTGTTCACTTTCAGAGTCTCATGATCCTTCTTTCTCCCTCCAAGAGAGAATGCTTCCGTTAAGAGTCAATAGAACCCCAGCACTCTTGTGTAGACATGGGCAGACTTTACAGCTCATGCAAGTCCTTGGGACAGAAGAGCGCACAGCTCTTTGAAAAGCTAAAAGAGAACTACAGTGCCTCAGGAGGCAGACGAGAACTGTGATAGGAGCCTGGGAAGAGAATTGGAAACAATACCATGTGGCTGTTCTTGGAGCCTGTTAAGGAGTTCTTTTCCTTTTACAAACATCATAAAGTCCTTTCTGAGTTTTAGGCTGAGGGTTTGAGGAATAATGGATATCAGAACATCATTTCACAAACTTTATATTTACAAATCAAAAATTTTTATGAAGAGTTTTGAATGGAATGTATAGGTATTAACTCATAGTGGATATATTTGACCTATGTTTATAAAGCAGATGATGAAACACAGTGACGGATTGGATATAAGATGTGAGGAATCCGGCCATATCAGTATAATGGTAGAACACAAGGTTACTAAACCATGACAATGAGGGGGATGGAGAATGATGCCAATTGTTAAGTGAGAAATCACAAGTATAAAGAGTCCAGAGCTCAGGAAAGACAATTAGTCTGGTGATTTATTTGCATTAAAATATCAGATGTATAGGTACTGCTATATCTTGTGAATGCTGAATGGCTTCAGAGGCCCCTTTAGTTAAATACTTGGCCTTCATCTTGGAACATGATGGAACCTGCAGAAGTTGAAGCCTATTGGGTTGTCTTCATGGTGTTGGGGGCATGCCCTTGATGAGGATTATCGCCCCTGATTCCTCACTCTTTACCTTCCTGGTCCTGTGTTGCTTTGTTGTATAGTCTCACCCTGATGTGCTACACTGCCACTGGCCTCAAATAACACAGCTGCCCAATGATAGAGTGGCACCATGGAAACTGTGAGCCAACTCAGTCTTTTTCTTTTTCAGTCTGTTTTCTTAGGTATTTTTAATAATGACAGAATGTTGTTTAACATAGATGATTGGTGAAGCTGTCATAGTTGATGTGATTGTCTAATGGGTGAATGTAAGGGGCATACGAAAAGCAGCCTGGACTGAGTGTTAAGGATCCCAACATTTAATTTTGTTTAGAAAAGACACCAACAGGAGAGTGATACAGGTTCTTGTTTATCTATGTGTTGACTATTGATCAAGATACTAGAGGACCATATCTGTCCCCTGGGACCAGAGAGGACTTTGAGCTGTTAAGCAGCTAGAGATACTGTAACATAGTATTAATGCTGTCAAAATGGTTACTTCTGTGTTAGCTTTTCTTCATTGTTTAATGTAACATCCTTTTAATATTTTCTGTGTCTAGACTGTGCTATTTGATAGCCCTTCCCTTACACTTGCCATCCCTGAGTTTGGAACAGTTAAGCAAAGAGCTCCTGACTCCTTCAGGAGGCTACTCTCACAGCAGCCCATCTCTTCAGAAACAAGCTGGAATGACTTGGAAGACACTCCAGCAGCCCTAACTGACCGTTAAGCAAGATAATTCTCAATAATCTCTAGATGACCCTGCACTGACTTTCATACAAGTTAAATGGTATATTTTCCTTGTGATTCACTGAAGGATTGTGGTTATTGAAGATTAAAATTCCTCATTTACATGAAGAGTTATGCAATTTATCCCCATGCAAACCTGATTGGCACTTACATGCAGTTGTTATGGGTGCTCACTGTAGATGCCCACTATCAGGTCACCTCACTCACACCTCTGGTAGCATAAAAGAGCTCTTTTATCTGGTTTTGAAGCACTACATTTCAGTAAAGACTTTCTCCTCAATAGCCTCTAGGTGTGGTCTGATTCATGGGCTAACCTAGTGACACAAGGAAGGAGCAGTGGTGATGGTGTCCTTTTGCCATCTTTATCAGTGACAGAGGCAATATTAGGAGCAAAAGGTAAGTGAGGCCAAATGAGAGACTCAAGCCAGGGTTGCATAGATGTTTTCAGGAGCAAAATAATTGCTGAGAAGCAGAAAAGATGACAGTGAACTCTGTGTGCAAAGGTAAAATTTTTAAGAAACTAGAGGTGTTAGAAGAACTCAAGAAAGCAAATCAAGTGTTCAGGAATGAAGTCTGAGAGCTCCATAACAGTGGCCCTCACCTAGCTGCCACTAGCATGAACCGCTGCTGGAAGTAAGGGCTCTGACATCCTAAGTTCACTGAACAAGTGTAACACTAGTCAACACCCGTCAGTGTCACCTGCTTTCAGGAGCAGAAGACTCTACTAGCTATCAAGTTATTAGGTTACTAGTAGCAAAAACTCAGGCAGATCTAACCCGAATGCCTGGAATTCTAAGTTTATAGCTCCAGAAGCAGTAGCTGTCTCTGGTTCTCAGGACAGAGAAATAAATAAACAGATAATAAACAGATAAATAAATAAATCAACAAGATAATAAACAGATAAATAAATAACTGGAGAAACAAATTTACATATAAAATGCTGCATATTTAATACAAAGCTTTGAGTGCGGGTTTATGTATTACTCGTGCCTTATGCTTTCCTACAGTGAACATATGGTTTGTGGATTGTCATATTGAAATCAAGCTGGGTTTTTGAAACATGTGCTTACTTGAATTTCTATAGACTATTATTTTAACTGACAACAATATTATTTTCTTAAATACAGTGGACTAATCCTTATTGCATTCTATGGAGGTGTAGTATTATTAACATTTAAAAAATGAAAAAATGAAGCTAAGATTTATTTAGTTCAAATAACAGGATAAAGCGAATTTGGAAATGAGAGGGCATGCTCTGTCAATCATGTAATGAAGAAATGTATGTGTCTGAGCAATAAAACTTTTGTAGTGTTGAGTATATTTTTTCTTACTTCTTTCCAGAAATATGTGTAGGATAGAAGCTAGATATGTTTGCCATTCTACATCATCGACATGATACGTTTGTATCAGACCATTAGATTTTATTCTGTGCATTGTATAGTAAATGTACAAGAGGTATACTAGATCACAGGTAGGCTTTATTTTGGGGGAAAATCCCATAATTTATGTATGCTCACTTGTCAATAAATTTTGTAATTGATTTAGAGAGCATATGCTAAATACATTAAGAGTTGTTAATAATGAATTTGCTATTATGTAGTGCTACTTTCAAATATTTAAGTTCTAACTGACTTTTCCTCCAAAATTCTGTGGAAAAAAATTCTCTGTGAGTTCTGGGCTTATGAAGACAAGCCTCTCCAGGGTCTTAATTTGGGACTTGACAGTGGAATCACTCATGGGCACCTTCCTGATCATCTTATGTCCTTTCTGTGACCTGACCAGAAACACCCTGTTAATCTTCTTTGTCATAGAGATCAGTAATGGAGGGCCTCAGCTTTCTGTCAGACACAGCTGCTCCTAGTTTTACCTTGACTGTTTGTTCTACAGAACACATCTGCTGTGCAGTAGGCACAAATGTCTCTGGGTTAGAAAAGCGATCATTTCTACCTTTTTAATTACACAAAATTTGAAAATACAAACACTCATACTTTATTTTTTGGTATTATATCTACTTTGAAACACAGAAAATATTTGCATTTGTTTATAGAATTCAGTACAGACTACACACTGTTCTGAGAAACTTCTATAGCTTGGCCTCATTTTATCATAACTATCAGCTCTTTAAAATGTCTGGTATCCATCCACCAGCGAGCAACTCTTTTATTGTTTTAAATCAACGCATGAATCATTCTTTCCAGGACAAAGATCAACGAGGTATTTCATAAATGGGTCTCGATGACGGCACTTTCCCTATCTCTGACTTAGACACATGTAAGGAAGGAGTGGGCTTCCTTGACATGGTTAATGTGGTATCTCACCATATCCATATTTTGCTCAGGCTAAGATTGTGCTGTAAGAAATATGGAGGGTCATCAGCAATTGCCCTCCTCACAGGTTGCATCTGGGAATTGCACAGGAAGGAGGCTCCAAGCTGCCTTTACTTTCTCTGGTGAATAACTAGTGTTCACTAGGCACAAAGCTGGTCATATTCACTAGAGGTGTAAATACACCAAAACCCTACCCAAGTCAACCTGTAGTCACTTCTGAATAATTACTGGGAAGCTTAATTCCTTTAATTATTTTCATCATTTTATACACTGATTGAATCAAATACTGTTTACTTATATCTTAAACATTTTCTTCCAGATGTAGTAATGGTACTTTTAAGAAGGAGGAAATCATCATGAAATATAAATACATGGTCAGATTTTCACAGAATAATACAGAAATAGCTGAAAATAAGGTGGCAACCAATGTGCTGGCAGCTTCTTTGCCAAGCAGTTGAGATTTTATATAAAAACAACACCTGAGTTAGGATGGTTCTTTTTATAATCTTTCAGGTTTGCAATGGTTAACACGTGTTCACACTCAATCAGACCATAGTTCCAATTGTGCATTTTAATCTCGTCCTAGGCCAATAATAGGAGGTCATTCTATTGCACACATTCTCTGTGGAGCAGTGGGAGCTCCTTCACAGCTATGAGCTCACAAATACTCTTCAGTGTACCGTGCTGCCAAACTGTCATGCTCTTTAAACCAGAAATATTAAACATTATTTTGACTTACTTTTTTTATTCATTGTGTGTGTAGTGGAATATAACCCCAACATTAATCAAGGTTAACCTGTGTATATTCACATCTATGAACATATATGGACCCTTATAGAAAAATATAATGTATATATGCATATGTAGATGTATATAAATGAATTCTTATATGCTATAAAACATCTAGTACAACATGGCCTTTGTTTGTTTTAGCAGACAGTAATCAATAACATCTTGCATATAAAGCCAATGAGCCTTTTTATACTTGTGCACACTCATCTCAGAGACATCAATATACTCACTCATTTTCTGTATAGCAAGGCAGGCTCACAGACGAAAATTGTTCAAGGTTCATTGAGTTGTAATACTTTGATAAATGGAGATAAATGATGAAAACTCCTCAGCTTTTCAAAATCTAGCAAAACATACACGTGTCCAAAGAATGATGTTTCCTCTTACAGCTGGCTGTCTAGAACTGGACCATTTCCTGGGGAGGTCTGCTGATGCAATGGCAAATGAGAGTGTTTCACAGCTGTGGGAGATTTGGATCCCTTTAAACTACTGCTTGAGAGACAGCAAAGCAAAACTCAGCAACAAAAGGGAGTGAGACCACGAGGTGATCAGAAGCTTCCCATTCCAAGCCCAGAGCAGCTTACCTGTCAAGGATCCACTAAACACTCACCTGAATTCTGTCAGCTGACCTTGTCCAAGATATCATTATGGATGACAAACAGATCTATGTCTTCTCATAAGTTCCCATAGCCTAAGAACAGAAAAACAACACGAGGTGGAATATGGGACCAGAGGCTATATTACAGGACACAGGGTGTGAGAGAATGGTGAGGGGAAAGAAGAATGACTCTGAATGACTCTTCAGTACCGGCAGTGTTGTGTCTGTGTTCCATAGCCTGCTCTGTGGAGGGTACAACCCTCTGTGGTGAGAGGAGTAGAGGAAGACAGTCAAGTAGAAGTCCATCTGTATCCATTGTACCTTATATAATCAGCAATACAACCAGCATTCACATTTTCAATTCTGGAATGGTTTTCTAAAGAGAGAAGCAGGTGTGTTGATTAGACAAGGTGGCTATATAAGTAGTTTGCAATTTCACACCAACAATGACAGGAGTTAGCAAGAGAGCTGCAATCCAGGTGGCCAGCAGGAATGAATCTTTTCTCTGGAAAGTTTCATCTACACTGGATTGATCTGGATTGATCTGGATTGTTCTAGATTGATGAGCTCATATTCCCTCTCTGTCTCTGTCTCTGTCTCTGTCTCTGTCTCTGTCTGTCTCTCTCTCTCTCTCTCTCTCTCTCTCTCTCTCTTTCTGTGTGTGTGTGTGTGTGTGTGTGTGTGTGTGAATATTCCCATGTGGGTGCTCATGTGTGGCTATATATGAGGTCTAAAGTTAATAATCATTTTCCACTTTGTTTATTGGGACAAGATTTCTTGCTGAGCCAGAGCTCACCACTTCTGGCCAGTCTACAGGTCCTCCTTTCTGCCTCCCCAGTGCTGGCATCACAGGCTGCCACTAAACCTCTCCAGCATTTACACAGGCTCTCAGGACCTGAGCTAGAGTCCTCACAATTGACAATAAGTGCATTTCCCTGGACCACAATCTCATTTTTATTGAAAATCAAAAGTTCTTTCCAAACCAGTATTAAAAGTTTTTTCCTCTTATTTTATATTTTACTGATGAATATTGAGTAAAATGAATATTGAGTAAAATCTTAGTTAAGTATTCAGTTCAACTGGTTACATCAATGTTGTACTTCAGCATAACACAACATGTTCATTCAGTAATACAACATAAATGCATCAGTCTGTGTTCTGAGTGCCAGCCATCTGGCTCTCTCTCTGCTGGACAGGAAGATGTCCCCACTGCATTCTAATTTGGATTGTAAGGTCTTGCATGTTCATTCAGATTCATAGACGAATCTGTCCATGTCATGGTGTAGTTGAGATCTGTTTCTAGCATCTTCAAACTTGGCCCTGAGGACTCTTCCTCCCACTGAATTCCCCCTATCTTTAAAATCAAGTCTCCCACATTGCCTAATCAAAGATCGAAGGCATGTTCTCATGCTGCAAGAAAGTAGATCATGACCTTGGGGCTATTGTATTTTCTCTACCACTTCTGCATGAAGTAAGTGGGTCTGGTAGAAGCTTCTAGGCCATATTATCAGTTTTTAAGCATTCATAACACATTTACAGTATGAATCATTTTTCAGAATTTAGCATTCTTGTCTAAATCTCTAGCTTTTCTTTTTTTTTTTTCATAGTACCATTGATAAACAAAAACTTTTATCGTTTCTAACATATAACCTTTTTTTTTTTTTCTAAACTGGGTGAATTAAACCTGATAGTCCTTTGTGTTATTAAAAACTCTCCATGTCAAGGCCCTAGCCCCTTCTTACCAGGATCAAGTTTGTTAGTAACTTTTGATCTTGAAAGATGCCAAACTTATAAAGCCTATGATTAACATTTTTTTTAAAAAGGTATAAATGCAAAAAGGAAAAGGGGGCATGGGATAGAGGTTTTCTAAGGGGGGGAATGGGGAAAGGGGATGGCATCTGAAGTGTAAATGAAAGATCTAATAAAAAAATATATAATAAAAAAAAGATAAAATAAAAAAAAAAAAGAAAGATGAGGGAAGCATTCTTTTGACTACAAGTCACACTCATTCATCAACCACCTGCTGTTCAGAGGGCTATTTCTATCCTTATTTCATTGAGTAAAATACTAAAGTGCAAAAGAAAGTCACTTACTCAGTTTTGTTGCATTATATAGCCAAAGTTTATCTGTACATAGTTTAAAGTTGTGAACAGAAGTCTTCATAACATATATTAAAAGGAATATTAATATGATGAACACCTGACTTACTGCCACTTAGGGCAAAAACTGGAACATCCTCTCAATGCCAGAATCCTCATGGACCCTTTGACCTTATATCCATTTATGTAATTTGGAAACTGATGTTTGTGACAACCATTTTATTATAACTCGTATAGTTTACTGTGATACTTTCATAACCAGTATTCTGTCTAATGCTGCTTGAGATATGGGTTATCATTGTTTCTTGTAGCTACCCTTTGCTCACTCGCATTGCAAAAATGTTTACCACCTGTCAATTTTATTATTACTCTTGCTAGGTCTGTGGGTGTGTATTGCTTCCAGCTTTGAGAATTTCAAAATGTTTTTATGAATATTCTTCCTCAAGTAACTTTTGTGAGTATATACATGCATTTCTCTTCCACTCATGTCTAGCAATGGAATTCCCAAACCACAGCCTGAAATAGTCTTCTTCTTCTCCTTCTCCTTCTCCTTCTCCTTCTCCTTCTCCTTCTCCTTCTCCTTCTCTTCTCCTTCTCTTCTCCTTCTCTTCTCCTTCTCCTTCTTCTTCGTTTACTTATTTAGTTGAGTATACTTTAGCTATCTTCAGATACACCTGAAGATAGCATCAGATTCTATTACTGGTGGTTGTGAACCAAATTCCCACCAGTAATTTGCTGGGAATTGAACTCAGGATCTCTAGAAGACCAGTCAGTGCTTTTAACTGCTCAATAATCTATCCATCCCAAGATACTGTTCTTTATTAGCAAGAAGCAGGTAAGTCTTCCTAAGATATTACACTGTTCCATAAGCCAGCAGAACCTTTTTGAGTTCCAGATACTTCACAGTCCCATCAGCACTTGACATTGGGAATCTTTATCAGCTTCACTGTTGTGAGTTAGTATTGTAGTGTTTTCACATTTTTGACAGGGTGATTGAGAATGTGCTTGTCAGTTGAAAGATAAATTGGCTTCCTTCTTTTGTGAAAGTAGTCTATTTCACAAAAATAAAAACATGTTTATTACGGAAATTTTAGTTGAATGTAAATTTTTGTTTTCTAGGTATAATTTTAAGAATTTGATTTGTAAGTATAGTAAGAATATCAGTGTTTTCATGAAAAGGATATAACCTGCAAGTTTATCCTATAATTTACTTTCCCCTTCAGTGAAAATCAGCTGGATTATTGCAGCAACTTGGGTAGCTTTAATGTAATTTGGGAGAATGATTTTTAAATAAGGGGTGCTGTGCTTAGCAAATACTTCACAGACAAAAGCTTTCCAATCAATTCTGGTTACCAAAAGAAACCTTGAATTAAAAAGAAGACCAAGACAGTGAGCACCATGATAAGATATCTTTAAGGAACAATCATGGTAACTATATTTTGGCTGTAACTGACCTGTTTAAATGGACTAAGGCACACTCAGCAGGAGAGAAATCATTCCAAGTACTGTAAACCTAACCAACTACTCATGGTTAGTGAAGTCATAGATCTCAGAGGAGAACCTACCTTTACTACTTTCCTAAACTAGTATAATTTCTAACTCCATTCTCATTCTCAGAGATAAGGGTGGTTATCACCTGTGGGGTGGTGGGCTGTGAGAGGCAGCTGGGCACCTGGTCGAGCACAGGCATAAAACCCTGAACCCTAATCAGATGGCAGGTGTTCAGCTCTGCTCCTGGGCCCTGGTTCCTTTCATTTAGCTTCAGCCCTCCACAGCCCCTCCCACAGAGAGGTCTATGGCCATCAGTCATGAGTAACAATGCCTCAAGCTCTCCCACATGTAGATGAGGTATCTCCAAAATCTCAGACCAAGCCAATAGGCGTTACCTGTTGCCAGACCCCGACCCACCCCAAAATTGTATAAAAGAGCCCTATCCAGGAGAAGTAAAGGTGTGCAAAAATCTTCCCATTGTTTCTGTTGCAAGAGCTGTAACACTTGGGAAGAGATCTGCTCTCCCGAAGTGCCTTCAGGACCCTCCCCTCCTTGCTAGTTAGCCAGCATCTCACCAGCCCAGCCCAGCCCAGCTCGTCGCAGAGGGACAGATGCAGCACCTGGAAGTGACTGGGTGGCAACAGCAGAGACATGGGGGGAGGCAACAGCAATGAAGGCAACTCCCTCTCCCTGCTTACACTCTATCCCCTTGGCCCAGACCCCTGCAACCGGCCGGGCCAGAGATCTTCATGGGACACCATCCAGAACAGGGACCCACAATCACCCCTCATCAACAAAACAAAACAAAAATCCAAAACCTCTGCAGCAGAAGGAAACAATTACAGAAGCCCACAACCAGTCAAAATTCAGAAAACTACTGAACTAAATGCTATTCAATCCCAATTGATACATCTGTGAAACAACTTCTACACCTAAGACTCTGAAAACATCAGGATTTAAAAAAAAAGACAGAAAGATGGTAAGAGCCACAGGACCATGAAGTCAGCTGTGAAGTTGTGTCTTCTAGCTATGAAAAGGAAACTATACCCATGAAACCTCAACAGTGTTGCTACTAAAGAAGATATCAGTTGACATCCTAACATAGATGGGGGAAATATGGGAGGGTTCCATCCCTAGTTGAATCTACAAATAATTATCAATCACTGAGAAAGGAGAAGCAGTCTTCCCCAGGGATAACTAGTTGTGGGAAGCGGCTCCGCTCTCGCCATTACAAGGTGGCGCTTGGCATAGGCATTGCTTGAGAGAAAAGACAACTCCATATATGAAGTTGTATGTGCTAAGAGGTGTGGTTACCCGATCATCCCACCTCGCATCATTGAGAATGGCCAATCTCCAGTGACTTCGTGGCAGCTGCTGATGGATTAAGGCAATGCTTATAAGGGGCTGCGGGAGCTGGGGAGAGAGAAAAAAGAAAAAAGAAGAGAGAGAAGAAGCTCGCTGTACAGGGATAGCTGAATAAACCGTTTGAAGAAGAACACGGTTGCCTTATTCCGCTGGTCCGACGTGGGTATCAACAACTGGCTATCTGATATGAAGTGCTGAGCCCTAAAAACATAAGCAACACTAAATGGACTAAGCAGTTATAAGTATTTTAAGTCTGTGTGCCTGTGCATGCGCGCGCGCGCACACACACACACATACACACACACACACACACATACACACACACAAATTTTTTTAAAGGCTATAAATTTGAAAGGGGGAGATTAAGATATAACAGGATAAAATACTTTTTTGATTGCATTTTTTACTAAAATGGTGAATTTTAAAAAAGAAAACAATCTAATGTAATATTGGAGTTGTCTGATGAAGTCTGACACTAAAGTTCCTTATTATTTTACTGCCTATTCTGATTTACGTATTTAACTTTTTAAAAACAATTTCCCACATGTACATTTTGGATAATGGGCACTTTCACCTCTCAGTTCCATGGCATCCCCATACTTCTTCCTTCCCATGAATCTTTTTTTGTGAGTTTTGTTTACTTGGTTTGTTTTTGTGATCCACCTCAATTAGCCAAGGCTATCTGTGACTACTGCTTGTTCCTATCTGTTGAAACCTTGTGGTGTTCTGCGAAGAAACATTCATGAACCACGAAAGACCTCCAAGGAGCAGATTCCAATGCAGTCACATGAGGGTCTCTTTAGTCAAGTTCGAGCTTGGGCTGTCTGCCAACCCTGACATAGCAGGAAGTTTTAGTTTTAGGAGCCTAGTTTTAGTCAAGCATTTACTGAGGCGAGAAAGGAGTATCTAACCTGGTACACATCTGATTGGGGGCCATTATGACCGTTAACATAATTGGCTGGTACTGGGAGCCAAACCGTGAACTTAACTTGTTTTCCTCCTGATTGGTGGTTGTTAGGAAGTGAAGGGTCAGGGAGGGTCTTGTAACCTGAAGGTGCAGGTTTGTTGGGGAATAACCTAGAAACTGGTGCTTGGTACCAGCCTGTTAGTTTACTTGAGTTCATCCTAAGGCCAGGTTCTCTAAGATGGAGTCTGAACTCAAAGGATTTGGTCTCTCAGTGGGTTCAGTAGATGGTACACAGCTAAAGAAAGTGATTCCCCCTTTCAGAAACTCGAGTTCAAAGATAAAAGGTAGGGTCCTTTGACCCCTTTTTCATCAGTCAATGAACTGCTGAGAGCATTGATCTTGTGTGAGCCTATTGCAGGTAAATACAGTTAAGGTGCGTTTATGGTTACAGCAGTGGTATGTAGTTCAGGTCATGGTATTTTGTAGCCCTTTACTCTATTATGTACATTTCTTTATTTCTTCTGAAATGTTCCCATGGCATTTGAAGTTCTAAATGATTTGGTTAGAGCTGTGTCCATATACATTGCTTTTTTTTTTTTTTTTTTTTTTTTGTATTTCGGGTAGCAATGAGTCAGCATTCAGCCTTTTCCTTGTGAGCAAGTAATCTAATTAAGGGTAAGAATTGCTTTTGTCTCTGAGTATAAGCTGCTATACCAGTTTTAAAAACATTAGAAATACATAATACACTATTCACACGTGCCTATTACCTCCTCACATCGGTTAATACAAATTTTATATAAGCTGTAAAAATTATTTGCACATTGATGTGCCTTATCTAACTTGGGACATAGCTACAGTGAAATACTATTCATTAGTTCAAATTTTTTATTGCATATCCTTTAGTTATTTATGCAGACATACATGGTGCTATGCTCCTGTGCAGGTCTAACAACTTGTGAAAGTCAATTTTCTCCTTGTGCCATGGAGGTTCTAGTGATGGAACTCAGGTTGTCAGACTTCAGGGAAGGTTTTGGAATCATGTTGACTGTCTATGGTTGGCAGTGACTTCTGCAGAAACATACTCATGACAAAATTTATAGATTATGATACTGTGAATAATTTTTATATGAAGAAATATTTTTAATATTCAAGAAAACTATTTAAGGTGTTTATAATATGCCCAATCCTATAAAACCTCCTGTTCTTGGGCTCTTACAAAAGAAGATGCAAATTACCACTAAGTGCCATTAGAACTGAATTCTCTTATAAATGCTTAAAGTATGGAGAAAATAGGACAGTTGCAAGGCAGTTCTGGACTCAGTCACTAAGAATGATTCCAAAGAGTATGAAGGTGAGTTTCCAACATCAAATAACCAAATCAAGATAATTTCTGACAAGTATGCTCAGAGGCTAGCCTAATCTACATAATCTCTTAGAAAAAGAGAGAGCTTCTTAAAATCTTTGGAGCCCAGATGATTTAATCAAGAGTCCCAGATGTCCAACACTGAGCTTTAGAGTTTGGTCCTTGCACTACCATTGCTCTGACAAGTCCTTGCTCTGTCTCTAGTCTGTCATTTTGGAATGAGAATGTTTATTTTGTGCATTGGAAATGTGTAATTTGTTTTTTAATTTTATAGGTACTCACAGTTAAAACATCATCTTGAGTTCTAGATGAAACTTGGAATTTGAACTTTGAAACACATTAGATTATCAAAGACTGTAGGAACTATTGAAGTTGGACTATGTTTTGCCTTATGAGATGGTCATGAGCCTATAGAATATCATGGCTTCAATGTAATGATTTTGTCTGTCAGAATTGACAAAAAGGCAGAGTTGTGATGGTTAACCTTGACTGCCAATTTGATAGGACTAGAATCACCATGGAAACAAGTCTCTGGACCTGCCTTGAGTCATGGTGTAGATTAAGTTTATTGAAGTGGGATAAGTAATTATGACAGTTAACAATGTTGACTTTCTAATTTCAAAACTTTCCATGGTCTTTAACAATACAACATACTTGAGAGTCTAGATTCCAGGTCATTGATGAAATAAATATTTAGGATGCTCTAACATAGGCTAGACAGAATGAATAGGATAAATGCTACCAGGTATTATACTTGCTAACATGGTCATTTTCATACATAGCACTTTGGAACTTAGTTTTTCCTCTTAAGTTTCAAACATTTTAAACTTCAGAGAGGAAAAGACTATCTCAATTAGGCAAATCACGACTCCCAGGATCACATACACAAATGTAAATTTTCTACTAAGTAAAGCTAATTTAAATGACCCTTCCTTTTACTAGTGTCAGTCAAAAGTTTCACTCAGTGGAAAACAAAAATGGAAAGATCTCAATATTTATGCTTTCAAGATGGAGCAGCTGTTCTTCCTGAGATTTCTGGGGCCATGTCCACAGTATGACACAGGATATATGTCACCTCATATCCCTTGTTAGCTCCAAAGAATGCATCATTTCCTTGGCATTGGGTGAGGTTACAATGGATGTGCCTTCCTTACTCATTCCTTTGTGGTGTTGGTTTCCCAGCTTCAGCCTTTACATCTCTGCCTGCACGTAGATTCTCTATGACTTTGCAATTCTTCTCACAAGCTTCTTCCTCATACCCACTAACAAGAAAAGCAGCATGGAGCCTGAATTAACATTATCATACAAACGGTGTCTCCACTCAGTACAGTGGAAAACCCAGTGGGGTACAATGCCTATTTTCATTTTTCAGGAGGTAAAAAGTTTGGTGAACTAATTGTATAAAATGAAAACCACTAATGTTGCTCTCACCTATGTAGACTGAATGGAAATATGTGGGACAGTGCAATTTAAATGTATGCAGAATAACAACTACACAAAGAACTATCAGATATGGATGTGGAGCAGGGATTTTCAGACCTGGATTCACAATAATACCACCTGCAGAGCTTTCAATATTCTCCATCCTCACCTCTATATATTCTGACATAATTGTTCTGAGATAGGTGCAAGCATATGTGTTCATTGTGTAAACTAAGCTGTATAAAACATATGCAAACATATGTGTTCATTGTATACATTAAGCTGTATAAAAATAAACATATACACATTTGTATGTACATACATGTATATGACACATATGCATATGTACTCATATAACTGGATTATTTATGTCACCTCGGACAGATCTCTTTTAAAATTATAATCAATAGGATATCAATGACTTAATTTACTGTCCAGGAGACAAAATTGGCCAAATAAAATTACAATTTGTCACAGTTTTTTTTTTTAAATAAACAGGATTTTATACAGTAAGTTCTATGATTATCTCATTTTATTCTTTCTTACTCATGCGCTGACTATGCTTATAAGTCAGCTTATGAGGAGCTGTTACTAAGGTGGGGTGAGGGGTTGACTAACTCAGTACCAGTGTGGAGGAGACTCTCAGACTTCAAATTTATTGTTTTTTGTGCTACCTGGACCTGCAGTAAGAACTGGAACAGAGGCAAAGCCATGACTTCCACATTTTCAGAACCATTTTTTTTTTTTTTTTTTTTTTTTTTTTTTGGTTCACTGTGCAGGATGAGCCACAAATGCAACCATGGAGGGAAAGCCCCTTCTTTGTCCTCTGCAGGGATATTGCATCTGATATTACTTAAACTGGTGAGTGATAACGCTTACTCAATGTGTTGATAAATGACATGTTGGGGACTTTGGTACGGGAAGTAAAGCACACACTGGCAGAAACTCACCATTGTGTAAAGCACAGCTGGAGTTCCATCTGCCATGCTGATTTTCTTTACACTTAACCAACATCATAAAGCAAAGCTGGTCCCAAGCAGATGAAGTATGAAAACACCTGAGAAGAGAATGGGCTACAGAGCCCAGAGCCTCAGAGATAAGCTGCTGGCGTCTCACTTCTGGGACCTGGGGCATGGTGGAAAGTTCCCTGTTGGAGCTCATAAGCCCACCAAAGATTTACTGCCCCTTGTCAACATTCAGGTCGTTACTGTAAAGAGCCTGAGGACAACTGACCCTAAGAATGAAATATACCAACGCTATTTATATCCCCCTGGGATTCATGCTTGGGAAGTCAGACAGATTTGTGTTCAAAGCACTACAGCATGGGCTTGTTTCCTTAAGATAACATGCTGAGGTTTTCCCCCTATATCATAAATTCTAGCCTTATCCACAAAGGAATTCTTAGAAAATTGTTCTATTTTCAACAAAAATCATAAAGAACATCGGAGGCAAAATGGAAAGACACAGAAAATGGGACATGGGAAGGCAAAAGAGCCCCTTCACTCAGACCCTGATTAGACTTTCCCTGTGTCTAAGAATCAAGAGTTCCAGCAAAATTAACCCTTTCTGTGAAGACTGCTGAAATAGAAACATGTTTACATAAAAATATTTTTTTAAATAAGCATGCCAAAATAGCATTTAGCCATGCTTAGTTCTGAGTATATATGGCCTGAATGTGACCCTACTTCTCTGCCAGATTATTTTCTGAGAAGCTCACAAACAAGACTATTAAGTGGTTCACAGTAACAACACACCATAAGCTCTTCAAATGCTCCTGTGTTCTGAAGTTTATCTTGTTAGTTATAGTCCTGCTGATTCACACCAGGAACCACACTGTGACTTTTGATAGGCATCTAGATAGGCATTAAAAGGTATGGAAGCCATTGAGGATAAATTTTCTTCATGATTCACGATGAACTGTTTAAAAGTTTATTGGTCTCTGAGAATTTCATATAGTAAAATTTTATATTCATTTATTTCCTATCCCCAACTCTTCCCAGATCCTCCTTACAACCTACTATTGTTTTTCCCTGTCTTGAAACAGCAAGAGAGAGAGAGAGAGAGAGAGAGAGAGAGAGAGAGAGACTACCAAGAACATGGAGTCTGATTGGTGTTAGCCAATTACTCCTGCTGTGGAGTGTGGTTGAAATGTTGAGTGTCATTCCATTGAAGAAGACTGACTTTCCTCACCCTAGTTACTATTGTTTGTGAATAGTTTCTTGGCTCTGAGTGCGACTTTTTCCTCTCATACTCCTCCTGTCAAGTCGCCAGGATCTATGCAGAAAAGAAGACTGACAGATAGATTCTTCTGACAGCAAGAACCAGACATGGTAGACAATTTTAAGGATTCAGCATTCTCCCAACACAACAGGGTAAAAGAGCATATGCACTATAATAGCATACTTGAGACCTGCCCCAGCTCAAGTCTGGTAAAGCTTCATTGTCAACTTTTAACCTTACCTCCTGTTTACCAGATGAAGAGGTGGAGGTATGGGGTTTTGCTAAGGCCTAATGATGGAAGCTGCATCTTCTTCTTCAAAACAGAATCAGAGTTCTGCCACTGGCCCTAGTTAAAGACAGGACTTTCTGATCTGTCCAGTTCAAACCATTGTCCCTGTGTTAATAATTAATCCAATTTGGTTTGTCAGTCACTCTGTCTTGTGATCACACCTCAAGAAAGTGAGTTTCTCTAAAGTCCTACTAGAAAGATAGGAGGAATAATAACACACTCATACAGCCCAGGGGTCTTCCTCGAGGCAGTGGCTTGCAGATTTGCTGGTCTGCTCTTTAGGATTCTAACTGGAAAGGCATAATGTTTCCTTTTCTGTCTTTAGACATTAAAATCTGACATTTGTTCCAAAAAGGTGGGTTTTCTCAATGTTTTCTCTGAGGATTCCCTTATTTCTACAGCTGCTCGAGGACCTTCATTGCTAATGTGTGTGTTTGTGTGTGTGTGTGTCTGTGTATGTTTGTATGTGATTTTATCCAGAATTTAATAGAATTAAACATACCAACTTTATTTATTCATTTGCTTTTTTAAAATTTTTTTTGTTCACAGTACTTTACTAAATAGGAACACTTTCACATAGCCATGGCAGAAGGAAATAGAGAGGGAACGCTAAGTTTAACATATAAAGAAAGTGTGTTGACAGAGGACTAGAAATTCTATCACCCGTGTTACAAGCAACAACCAGGGAATGCCTGTGATATACAGAGGTGGGTGCTATGCAAACAATATACAAAGAGTTGCAGTCTTTGTGGTCCTGTGCTTTGAGCATTTGGCTTTTCCCAGCATTTGGCTTTTGAGCTCACTGCCTACTCTCGTTCTCAGGCATGGCTCTCTCTTTCTGAGTAAGCAGTATCTGTTTTTCCTACTAAATGCGCACTCCCAGTATGAGTTTTCATTCTCAGACCTGGATATCTTAGCAGGTGCCAATGACTCTGTGGTGTGTCCTGCTCTACATCCTCCTCTTGCCTGCTGGTCTCTTCTGCTCTGCTACACTGTTTTGTTTCTACTTTCATGTCATATATACATGAAAATATGTACATATGCAAAATCTATCAATTTCTACATAGGATAGTAGGTATGTATGTGGTAATGAATATATATGATAGTATTTATAATATTCATACACATACATATATATATGTATATGATATATGATCCATGATGAGAGGAAATATAATTGTCTGTGTCTAACTTAATTTATTAATATGATAATCGCTATTTGAATTCAATTTTCTGTAAATCACCTTAAATCTCTCTTTCTCTCTCTCTGTCTCTCTCTCATTCTTTCTCTCTCTCTCTCTTTCTCTCTCTCTCTCTGTGTGTGTGTGTGTGAGAGAGAGAGAGAGAGAGAGAGAGACAGAGAGACAGAGAGAGAGAGAGAGAGAGAGAGAGAGAGAGAGAGAGCAAAGGATATAGAATCATAGAATTCCCTTGTCAAGTTCTCAACATAGTAAATAGAATAATTTAAAAATATATTCAGATGAGAACTCAAGAATCCTTTTATTAGAATTTGAGAGAGAAAGAGAGAAAGAGAGACAGAGAGAGAGAGAGAGAGAGAGAGAGAGAGAGAGAGAGAGAGAGAGAAGTAGAAGGAGAAGGAGAAGGAGAAGGAGAAGAAAGAGAAGAAGAAGAAGGTGGCATGTTGTGACTCTATGCTGCCTGGAGGAGAGAGATGGATGACAGGAAGACAGAATGCCATGTTGTTTGAGTTAGAAGTACAAAAATCAGGTAAGCTCAGCAAAGAATTCTGGGGGATGCTGTGTTAGGGAGGGACTCTTCAGAGAAAGATACACAGAGGGACAAAAAAAGAGAGAGAAAGAGAGAAAAACAGAGTCTGGGAATGCCCAGATGTCTAGAAAGCATACTTAGGATTTGAGGTGTTATCCAAAACTGGGAGGTAAAAAGAGGGAGAAGGCAAGGTTAGACCTTTTTAGTTAGGCTTTGGGAAAGAAGGCAGACTTAGTCCACAGATCTGCAAGCAACTGTGTTGAAGGAGTGGTTCTAGGTAAAAAAGAGAATATCTCATTATGGCTAATTGTCCCTTCTATCTTAACATGTATTCAGATATAATAGTCAACTTTCCATAGGGTAGAGTTTCTGTACAGGAATTTACAGGGTCACTTGGATTAACTCAAAAAGAAGGAGGAAATCATACATCTTGAAATCATAGAATCATTTTCAAAATTAATTTTTATGAAATTTTTATAAAAACTGACAAATAAAGAAAAACATGTACCAAAATTAACCAAATCAAAGACTATGTAAATCTCAATAGGTTTCCAAGGTTAGACTAGCCACTCTGAGGATATGTAGCTCTGTAAAAATCCAGGAAAGGCTTTGCACTACCTGAGTCCACAGTAGTAGGGCAGTGGAAGAGACAGGAGTATCAACAGAGCTTACTAGATACCAGCCTAGCTGAAAAACTAGAGGTTCCCAGTTAGGGAGAGATCTTGTCTCAAAAAACAAAATAAAAAGCAATAGAAAATGATATCTAATGTCTTCCTCTGGCCTCTGCCTCTCTGTCTCTGTCTCTGTGTCTCTCTCTGTCTCTCCCTCCTTTTTGCTTTCCCACTCCCTCTCTCTTTTGCATGGACATGTGTATGTGCACACACACACACACACACACACACACACACACACACACAGAGTAAAGTGGCTGGTGTCACCCAAATCCTGTATATAAGTATCAGAGAACAGTAAAGTGTAATTTTCTCTTGTATAAGCCCACACCTGTGCTCTTGAGTATATATCTTTCCCTATGCACATTTTTTTTTTATCCTTCACGGTTAAAAGCAATAGTAAACACATTTTAAAATGCCATCTTTGCTTTCACACTGTCCTGTCTTAAAATTCCTATATGTGTTGAAGCCAAAGATAGTTTGTAAAAGACTAGGAGATCTCCTGAGGCAATTGAGAGTGTGGCACCAAGGCCTCCTTTCCTTCACTGCTAACAGGTAGACATCAACTCAGAGAAAAGAGCTGGGAGCAGTGTCAACTCTAAGTGTACTGAATAATTTATTGCATTGGATAACAGAATAGAGGGAATTAGCATTCATGCTGTGGGCTTTGTGAGTCCTCTCCTTAGCTCTCAACTGAGCCTTACTATGTAACAGTTGTAAAACTGTTATATCTCTTTGTAGCTCTAGGCATTTGAAGCTCTGTACCATTCTCAGGATTGCAAATCTGTGTGGAAGATTCCAATTGTCTGGCATGCCAAGCAAACAGTAAGTACTAATTAGGAGACTGTTCTTTTCTGTAACATTTTAAGATTTTTTTTAGTAGAAATGGAAAATGTGATGTTAAAGCATTTAGGGGTAACAATAAAACTTCGAGGGAACATAGAAAAAATAAGAAGGTGAAAACCGTAGAATGTTTACAATTTTTTAGTTACAACAATGAAATTATCCAAAAACATAGTGAGAATTTAATTAAATACAATCAGCATCACATTAAGGTGAAAATATACACTACACATGCAGAGTTTCTCACTGGACTGAAAAGAACATGTCTACTATTATGCTAATAGTAATATCATAAAATAAAATACACAAACTAAGGGAAAGTTGACACAAATAACCAGAAAGAGTAATCTGTTCGTTGTGCCATTGGCTCACTCTCTTAGGTGGGAGGCTGGGGAAGAGCATGAGAATTCGTTCCACAGAAGGAAGACGAGCGGACTTTCTTTGGCTTAGTTAGAAGGAAACTTCTAGTTGATATACATGATATACATGAAGCACTTCCCTGCTATTCTTGTAAAGATCTTAATAAAGGTCAATATAAGAATTAAGGCATATAGTTTTATTACTTCATGGTCTGTTTCAAAAATTTATAACAGTGAGTGGAAATGTTGAAACTCAATCTACCAGCTCAGGAATTAGAATAATAATGTCAGCCAGCAAGTAAAATTTTCTCTTTCCTATATTGTGACCCAAATGATTTTTCCCTCAGAGGCTAGTATGGTAAGAGGACAAAGGGACAATTCAATTAATAAGCTAATCTAAGTGAGGTGACTTTTGTATTCTACACTGTTGTTGGCTGATACTGCTGATCAGTTTGGCAGGGTCTAGAATCATGTAGTTGATACGTCTCTGGGCGGATCCCTGAAGGATTATGTATATTAGGATAGCCTTTGAGCATGTCTGTGAAGGTTTATCTAGATAAAATTATTGGAGGTTGGAAAACAAATGAAAATGAGATGGAAAGCATACCCTCTGTTTCCTCCCTGAGGGTAAAATAGGGCTAGGGATCACCAGTTCCTCCCACCAAGAGTCTCCCATTACAGTGGGCCGTGTCCTCAAATTGTGAACTGGAACAAACCCTTTGTCCCTTAAGTTGCTCTTTTAAGGGAATTTTATCATAGAAATTGATACCAAGAATAGGAGGTTTGTGGGATCAACTTCATCACGTGGTTTATAAACATTTGAAGTTAGTTTGCAGGAGGAATGTTGAAGGAATATTTAATGATTTGTGCTAAAAAGTCCTTCCATAGTGTGATGAGAGTTTAGTGGACTATATGGTAGGAGTATGGAAGCTCAGAATGCTGAGAGAAATGCTGATAGTAGCCCATGGTTTTATAAGGGAACAAAGACTGTATTCAGAACTGGACTAGAGGCTAACTATATAATCAAATATATATTGATCACACACACACACACACACACCTATATATATATGATTATATATCCAATGGAAAGAGCTCAATATTGGGCAGAAAGATACCAAATAGTGTAGTTCGTTAAGGGAAATAGGTTTAAATTTTAAAGTTTTAGCTAATGCTGAAAAAGAAGTGTCAAGTGTTGAGGAGATCACTCTATTCAGCACTGCGATCATAGGAAAGGTGTTGTGAGGTCAAGACATCCACCCCTCAGGCGCTTCAACTTTTAAAAGTGCAAATTTATGTGAAAGGAGGGAGACAACTGAGAATGTGTTGATAATGTTTCTTGCTTCTCCCAGGAAAAAAAAAAAAAAAGAACAGCAAAGAAACAAAACAACAAAAATTTGCCTAGGAAATGATTTACCATATTTAACCAACTAATCGTACAGAGGCAACTATAGCCATGGTCCAAGGAGTCCATGTCCCATCCCAAGCAGCAGATCTAGGCAGTGTTATCCATGTGGTACTGGTTATCTATGCATGGAATACACATGATTGAAGGAATCATGGAGTTTTATATCATCATTCTGTAAAGCCACAGAGGTCAGGAATTGTGTGACAAGGACAAAGTTCCCAGACAAAATGCTTTGAGAGACCACTGGATGAAGTTGTAATGGTAGATCAATGGAGAGCCCAGGGTGTTAGAGATGCCTAGATCACAGGACATCCAGTGAAAAAAAGTTGAAGGCCGATGAACAGAGCTGGCCTTGTGTACTGCAAACAGTTGAGCTGGAGAGGCAGTGCTAGCCTAGCACATTGAAGTTCAGATGTCTTCCACTGTGGATCCCAGGCATCTGACATGGAACTTCAGTGTTTGGTATGTTTCCTGCTGGGTTTTTGTGCAGCTTTAGTGTGATCAGCACTTGCTTTGTCCCTGTTTCCCTTTTGGGAATGGTGCAATTAGTTTATATCACTGCACAGAGAAGGTCTGCAATTTATTTTATTATTTTATTTTATATGAGCTCAAAGTTATAAGATTGCCTTGTGTTCTCCAATGAGATTTTGATTTTTGTCCTTTAAATGTCATTAGTGTAGGGAGTTTTGAAGTTGCAGTGAATGTATTTTGTACTATGAGGTGGGCCTGGGTCTATGAGAGCAAAGAGAAAGGTTGTGGCTTCAACATGGTGTGTTTTGGTGTCCAATTGACAAGGGATAGAGATGTGATGGTTAATATTGATTGTTACTAGACAGAGTAAATAATCACCAGTGATAGTATTTGTATATGACTATGAGAGTTTGCCTAAATTAGGGCAATTAAAGTGGGAAGATTCATCCAAATAATAAAACGAGAGTGTTGAGACTAATATGCACCCCTCTCTGCCTGCCTCTAGACTACGGATGCAATGCAATCAGTTGCCTCAAGGTTCTGACACCATGGCTTCCTCATTATGATGGACTATACCATTAAACTGTAAGCCCCAATAAATGCTTTTTTCTTTAATCTGGTGTTTTTATAATATTTTATCACAGTGATAGCAATGCTCACTGAGACATATGAAATAATAAAGAGACTTTGAAAATGTCTTTATTGACAGGGTGGTATAATACAATAGGACACTCTGTACAAGGGGTTACAACATCTATTTTAAACATATAATACAGAAATTTTTACTCTCTTGCTTTGTAACTTTGTAATCTCTTGCTTTGTAATCTCCATTTTACAATTTATATAGAATGTACCTGTAGATCATATATTTAATTGTTGGAAATATTTCTTTTCATTCATGTTTGATACAGGCTTGAGTCTATGTCATATTGTGATTCTTAGTGTTAACTGTCAATTTAACAGAATCTGGAATCACCTAAGAGATGGGCCTTTGAGAATGCCTTGAGGATTAACATGGTTATATTGATTGTGGATATGAGCTTTTTCAGAACAGGGGTCCTGTGTCATATAAAAGTAGAGACATCCAACTGAGCATGCATTTACCTACTCTGCTGTTGACAGTGGATGCAATGGAACTAGCTACCTGAAGCTTCTACCACTGGCTTCACTGTCATGATGGATAGGACCTTGAACTGTGAAACCTTTTCTTCCTTAATTAGGTTTTGCCAGGGTAATTTCATCACATTAATATGAAAATAAACACAAGGAATATGATTATTTGACAGAAATCCAGACATAGAGAATTCATCTCTTCTCAGTGGCTTATGTACATTATTGTAGCTTCCATATTTTTGTCCATGCCTAGAGGATGTCAGGTGATAGAGAAGAAATGCTTCATTGTAAGGCAGCTCATCAAGCAAAACTTTTACAGTATTCATGAGAAGACAGGAGTCTGGATCCCCAAAACCCATATTTAAAAAAAAAAAAATGGCCACTAATAGAACAAGCCATGAGAAGCAAGTCGGTATGCAGCCCCTGTGGCCTCTGCTCTGGTTCTCTTCTCCAGTTTCCTGCCTTGGGTCCTTGCCCTGACTTCCTTCAGTGATGGACTGTGATGTGGAACTGTAAGTTGAAATAAAGTCTTTTCTCCCCAAGTTGAATTTGGTGATGATGTTTCATCACAGAAATACAACCTTAACTAAGACAGAAAATTAGCACCAGGAATATGATATTGCCGTGTGACAGGCTTGGCCATGTTGTTTTGAGAAGTTTTATAGGAGCTTGGGACTTTGGGATAAAGAAGCCATTGAAATGTTCACAGCTCACTGGGATGTTCTATGGGAGCATGGAAGATAATGCAGAGAGAAAGGCCTGGCTTTTGAAGATTCAGAGGAAAGTAAAGATTCTATTGGAACCTTTGAGTGATATTTCAAATTAAGAATCTGGTTCTGAGTAGCTGGCTGAGGAATTGATTGTGATTGACAAGAGACCAGAACTACAGTGAGACATTTGCTTTGCCAATACAGGGGGAGATAGTGAATTACAGTGAAACTAGCTGATGTGTACAAACCAAATAGGAAGAAAGTCACTGAGAGGAAAAAATATCACAACTGTGTGCTTGACAGCATGCAACCAGGACACAACATTGTGCTGTGAAATGACCCAAACCCGGGATGTTCTGGCAAACTGGATGAAGGCACTTTGGGTTCTGAGGGCAGCAGCTCATCTAGATTTAGAAATTCTGGTACAATGAACAACTGAATGAAATCATTTTGCCTGTGCAGATCCTGGACCAAAAGGACAAAGATGAATTTTGGTGATAACTGACAAAATTTAAATGTCTTCTACTTGAATTTGTACCATTATTCCTAACTGGTCAGATTAGACAACACCACTACTAGGAAGCATTTTGTTTGGAGAACGTAAGCAAGGGTGCAAATTTGAATTCTAGCTTAAAGTTTTCACATGTTTCTTATGTTGGGCAAATTGAATAACATCTCTTAGGACTCAGCTTCCTTATGTTAACAATGCAGATCACAGGATTGCTGGAAGTTAAGTGGGATAGTTTACTCCCAGCATGTCCTGTAGCATGGAGCATCTCTGTGACTACCTGGACATAATTGTTATTATTCTTTAGACTCGGTTCTCAGGACGGTTGCTTCCTCCTAGGCTTCAGACTCTCCCGAAGCAGGCAGCGGCACTCTTTCTCTTCATATACAGTTAGTTAAACAAGGTCTGGCACACACTAGGGGTCCATTCATCTTTATCAGTGAGTAGATAGTCGTGGAGTGATGCATTCTGTGGGGATAGCCTATTTATGGCCTTGGTCCTCATGTAGACTGGGGATGTAGGTGACAGTGGGCATTGTCTGGATTTCTGCCTTAAACTTTGGTGTTTAGAATTGCAGAAGGAATTACAAGGCTTTTTTTCTGTGATGTCCTTCCCCTGAGCTCAGCCCCTGGCGACAGATGTTACCAGAGCAGTCAGTGCTGAAAACATGCCTCTGGTGTGGCTGGAAACCATCAGTGGAAAAGAGTCTTTAAATAAATCTACGCAGTCTGTGTAAAGACATAAATTTTCGCTTGGAGGAAAGGACAGGAAGCGAAGTGTAAAGTGCTGCAGCTGAGGGTTTCTGGGTCACCTGATTCCATTCCAAATGACAAATCACTTCCTCATGAAAGGAAAGGCCAGAAATGAAATCTCTGTTCAGTTGGATTTATTTAAAATTTTGAAATAAAAACTAAAGTAAAGGAGTGAGTGAACAGACTGTTCAAAGACTTGGCTAACACACACACAGCCATGCTAATCCTTATGATTTGGGCCACAGGGCTCGCTTACATGCCCGCTCTGGGGGGCACTAGATGCTATTTGTTACCAATTTAATCTAATTTAGATAAAAACTAAGAACCAGTTTGATGAAGTATTTAACACATCAAAAGTAAGCAATACTACTAAAACATCAGAGCTGTGTTTTATGTAAAAGTTAACATTTTAGAGCATCAAGAAAATGTTTGGTGCTTCAGGTGCTTCATGTCTTTGTGTAGAAGTAGTTTGGAAAAAAATAAACACACAGGGTGTTCATATACTTTCTGATTTGAAACAAGCCACTTCACTACCAACTTCCCAAAGCAGATTGCCAGTGCTCATGAACGAAGCCATAGACATCGTCCTTTGTCTTCACATAAACACTGTAGCTCTGGCTGTTGGGAAATGAGGGAATAAAGTCTTGAAGACAGCCAAAATTTAGATTAATTTTATTAAAAAAATTATTTAATGCCATTTGTAGTCTTGAAGTCTCTGGATGGATTAATTGCACATATTTAGCATAATAGTACACTCTCTATTTTCTGGCTCTTGGGGAGAAACTACAGTTTAGTTCGTACTTTGTAATATCTTTCAAGTAGAGGAATTACTCTTGTTGATTAATGTATGTGGAGATTTGAAGTCTGTCATTTGATACCTCAATGCCCTCCTGGTATTGTTTTAGGAGACCACATGGGCTGGTTAATCCACAAGAATGAATACTTGGCCAGCAATACAGTGGGGTACCAGTCCCAGTACATCACTAACATCTCCTCAGGGAGCTTTGGTTTCCTCATATGAAGGCAGTGATAGTCTCTTAATAGTCTCTCCAGACTGATGCCATGTGAAACTTTCATATTCAATCTTTAAAGACCTTCGAGTATCATTTATCCTACTTCCTTTTCCAAGGAAACAGGAGACATTCAGGGTGACTACTTATTACTTTATTGTAGTAGTTTATTCTGTAGTAGTTTAGTAGGGTCGACTCAACTGGAGACCAGCTTGAGAAGGGCCATGCTCCCTATCTCTGCAGTCTTACATGTGAGCACCACAGTGGGAGAACAGAGCTCAGATTTCACAGTCAGCATAACTTCAGTGTAAACTGTGACATTACTACTCTTCCAATGTGGCCATAGTCTATACACTATGAAGTTTATCGTAAATGTGATTTGTAGAGGTATGGACAGAATGAAGGGAACTGGGAGATTCTGAAGCATCAAAAACTCATAGCAGGAAACCATTAATTCCTTAGTCCAGAAGAGAGGACAAGAGGAAATGGGTACCATCCTTCCAGAGAAAGTTCTGAAGGAACCTGGACTGAACCTTTAACTATAAAGAAAAGTGTCTTGCACTCACCATTGTAATGCAGGGTAATAGAGAAAGGCCAAACCTGACATTGCTCTCATTCAGCCTCTGATCTGCTATGTCCCACCAGAAACCAGGAGTGATGATGCCTCTACAGTTCAGACTCTAGCACAGACAAGACAGGATACAGCTGGAAGAAGATGCAATACAATAGTCTCTCAGCTTTAAGTCTTGGGATTTATAATTCCTGAACCCAAGTTTACTGGAAAATATCCATGATGTTAACTTTCAAAGCACTATGCTAATGTATATGTATATATATGTGTGTGTGTCCCTGTGTGTGTTTATATATACATATATATAGTCTTTCTCTGTATATATGTGTGTGTGTGTGTGTGTGTGTAAGTGACAACTTTATGGAGCTATTCAATAAATAAACAAACAGCACTTCAATTTCAATTTACATGTTAAAAATGAACAAATGGTTTCTAGAGGGCAGACACATTTCGCATGTACAGCCCAACTGAGCTGTTAGCATACAGACAGTCAACAGTGGCCTCCAGATCATACTGCAACAATGTACTCTGAACAGAGGGCTCTGGTTTGCTTATGAATAACACGAAGCTCATGAATATGGAGCTGAGCTGCTATTGGCATGGCTTGTAACAACACAGGCTGCTCCACTTTCCTGTGCACTTGGGAGATATTTATAAACTCTTGCTTGCCAGATGACTTCCTGTGTGAGGGCTTTGCCTTTTGTTTTAAGCCCTATTACTAATTGCTAGGCACTTGAACACAGAAACTAACAAAAGAAAAGTTGTCAGAATCAGGCTGGGAATTTCTGTCTAGTTCATTAAAAGGGATCACTGTACAAAGTGGGGAGTTGTTGAGCAAACAGGGGAAATTAGCTGACCCCATTGGTGAAGACTGGGAAGTAAAAAAAAAACTTCTGTGTGAGAATCAACTTGATCTAAGAAGATCTATACTTGGGTACTCCTCAGCTATCTGCTTGGTCAATAATGGCTCACAAAGTTCTTGATTCTGACCCCTCCTAATTGAAAAACAGAAATACAGCATCCACAATATAAGCAACTAAGAGAAAATGACCATTACATTTAATTCCTAAGAAGGATTTGGGTTAAAGATTCTTCTATTTAATCATCACAAGGGGAAAAGGCAGACTCTATTACACAAGCTTACTTTTATTTGCCTTCCATACCTTTAAATAATTGTCATTTTAAAAGAATAATTCAGTATCTATTCAGTGGCTCTAAGCCATGGCGATGTGACATTTTCTGCTGTGGCTGTGCTGTGGACACGTAGTGGGATTGGTATCAGTGAGACATTATGTGCTAAGAACATCTTTCTATCATTCTAGAAGCCAAATATATCATTACACACTGCCAGACACCTCTTAGAAGCAGTACAATGCTCCTCTAAGAAACACTAATCTAAGTACACCTTCTCTCCCGCTGAGGCCCAATCAGGCTGTCCAGGTAGGGGAAATGGGCTGTTACCCAAGGGTGGCTTCTTCTCTGAGAAGAGGGGAGTAGGTAATGGGGGATGATTTTGCAAGGCTGGGACTGGCAGGAGAGGGGGGAGGGGTGTAATGTGAATAAAGATAAATAATTATGAGAAAATTGTTTTTAAAAACCCACTAATCTAGAGAAAGAGAGATAGCTCAGTGGGTAAAAATTTCTTGCTGTCAAGCCTGATTATCTGGGTTCCAGCACTGTGGCTAACATGGTAGAAAGAGAGGCTGGGCTCCAGTATGCTGTCTTTGGCCCTCCACAAATCATCCCTGGCACAAAATAAACAGATATGTACCAACAAATAGACATAATAAAGTTTTTTTTTTTTGAAGAACCACAACTCTGGAATGTTTATTTTATAAAATGTCTATGTTAATGTGCCTATGGAAATGATGTTCAGGATCAAGAACAAAGGAAGCATGAAGTCAGTGGTGGGCCTGGATACCTCAGGGCTCATCTGTGCTCAGGGCCTAGCAACATGGCAATTTTTAATGTATTGATTTTATTCCATTCCTTCCCTTCATATTGGAGCAGAAAGACTGTAATTGATGCTTTTTAATTTTGTTTTTTATTATTCATGTGAAATAAAGTCATCATCTAGGGAGTGGATGGCTATTTGGCAAGTTTCTTGTAGGATGCTCAGGGTGAGAAATGTGTAGTGATTTCTTGGGCATTTTAAACCCAAAGGTTCTGAGCTGATCATTCTGAGTTGAATAGATTCAATGGTTCCATTATACTAACGAAGCCCAGAAATGACTGAGAGATGTATCCGTCACATTTAAAAATGTGTTAAAATACATGGAGGGAGTAAGACTACAGATGACTTCTAGTGGGTAGTACCACAATCCTAGGCATAATGGTTTTGGTTTTAGACAGCTCCACTGGGGTCAGTGAGAGACGAATGTGGTTGGCAAGTGTAGCCTGTGACAGTTCATTGCAGCACATCAAATTACAATTCTCATTGTGTGGGGTTAATTTATAACTGGTAGTTGAATCTTTCCGGCTTTCTGGGTTCAGTAACTTTTCTTCTCAAAAGAGCTGTGATGAAAGTGGCATTCCATGGCATTCTTTAGTGAGCACCATCTGCATCAGCAAGATCACCTTCCTCATGCAGAGCTGGCCTTCATTTCAGGTACACATGGCTTGAGTAGATTCTCTGGCTCTGCCTTCCCAGCTCCAGCCATGAAAGAAACTGTCTTTTGAGACATTCTCTGTAGATACCTGGTTCCTCCTTTGTGACTAGTTTATTTGCTAACACCATAAGTTATAGTAGTTATTATATACATTTATAAACTAAAAGACCCAGTACTATAGTGCAAATATGAGAAAATAAACTAACAACAAAACACTGAGAGTATATGATTAGCCTTTTTAGGGCTGGAGAGATGACTCGGAGGTTAATCCCATTTCCTGCTGTTTCAGAGGACTTGTGTTTGGTTCCCAGCATCCACATGGCCCCTTACAACCACCTGCAATTCCAATTCCAGGAGATCTGATTCCTCTTCTGCTCTCTGAGGGCACTGTACATATGTGCACATGCACCTACTCTCACACACAAACATATATACAAAATAAAGAAAATAACATTTCTAATACCAATAATTTTGAACCACTCATTTTGAAAAAAAAATCATATATATATATATATATATAATATATATATATATAATATATATATAATATATATATTATATATATTCCAGTTAGTAGTAACTGAATATATCAATATCAATTTGCCCTCAGTTAATACCTTTAAAAATATTTTGTAACAAAAACTTATAGATTAGATGTAAATGATATAACTTCTTATTCATTCTTTGTCAAAAAAATTGTAGTGCATGCCATTTTCTGTCTCTTTAAAAAGAATGTTATTAGCCAGGCATGGCAGTAAAGGCATAGGAGCATGTGGTTACTGTGAATTCGAGGCCAGGACTATATAGTGAGTTCAAGGCCAGCCAGGACTACATAATGATAAAATACAAGAACACTTACAGTGGAAGGGAGAGTGTCATGGTAGATGAAATAAACCATTTTTGTGGTGAAAGTTTATATTCAGTATGTTTATCTGTCCTCTTCACTTACTAGTATATTAGATTCATATTTAATTATTTTATATTTTCTGCATTGAAAAATGTACTGAATCTAGAAAACATTTCTTTGGGATCTGAGTCACTTTCAAAATGATGATAAATTTTATTTTTGATTACTCAATTTTGCTTTAATATGATCTGTCAATGGTATCACATTATATCTCTTAATAGCCTCACAATTCAATACAGCTCTAGGCTTTCATTTGCAGCTCATTAGAAGACTATTAAAGACGACAGATTTCATGCTGGAGTGTCTCCTCCGCTGTGACCTGGCTCCTTTATTCCTTTTCTTTTGCTGTATTTCAAAAGTCTCATTTTGCAAAAAGATAACCCCATACTTTTTCCTAGATATACTTCAACTCTCTGGTTCCATTTGGTGAATTCTTGTCACCTATTACACTTCTGCCAGTTTCCTGTTGGCATTCAGGACCTTCTGTGCCTATGGCTAACAGTGCTTTTCTGTTTGTACCTTTTGCTTGCACCAACCCGTCTCCTTTGGCAGATACAACAGAGCCTAATTCCACCCTGTTCCGTGATACTAGATACTCACTGGGTCAGTGTCTGCTCAGTTTTGAGAATGACCCACAGACAAAACAGAACAGTCATAAAGATTTTGTTTATTTAGTGGCTAAAGAGTTGACCCAGTGGTTAAGAACACTAGTTGCTCTTCCAAAAGACCAACATTCAATTTCCATCATTCACATCGTTGCTCAAAACATAACTCCAGTTCCCAGGCATCTGATAACCTCTTCTGGACTCCTTGAGAACTAGGCATGGATGCGGTACACAAACCTGCATTTAGGGAAAACACCCATACACATAAAATAAAAATAAATCTTAAAAATACTGAGTCTATATTTTTTTAAAAAGAAATTTATTTGATGTTTATAATAAGTGTTTTTGCCCACACGTCTGTATGTGTAACCAATGTGTACCTGGTTTCTGCAGAGACCAGAAAAGGATGTTACATTCCCTGGAACTGTAGTTACAGATAGTTGTAAGCCATTCTATGGGTGCTGGAAACAAAACCCAAATCCTTTGGAAGAGCAGCAAGTGCTCTTAGGTGCTGAGCCATCTGATTAAAGGTGAGCAAAGCAGTAGACAATAGAGATTCCAGCTGTTGGCTATTACTCCCTAGTATACACACATGAAGTGCCGAAGTGGAAGCGACTTGTCATGTAAGGAAAGGAGACCTGGCCTTCACAACTCATTATTGAGCTATCTATGACTTACGGTTGCGCTTTGCACCTCTACATATTGTACTGTGGTATCCATTCAAATATGTCTTAGATTTGAAATAGACATGTTAGAGGGAAATAGCTCTCTCCACATCAAATGGCCCAGTCAAGTAGAAACAGGTGAGGTAACCTACTTTGCATTTTGTATGGATGAGAAGATTTAAGTTTTATTTTATTTTATTTTATTTGTCTCAGGGATTTGTATTTCCCAAATTGAAAACAGTTTAAAATAGGAAAAGTGTGAACTTATTAGCACAGCATTACCCTCTAAATTCTCACTCCCTGGTGCAGACAGAGAAGTGCTAATTAATCGATTGTTCAATTAGGAAAGGCTCTCAAGACCATGTTTGTCCTGGGGAAATATAAGCAGCTGATGATCTGCCTTTAGAAAAACCATCTTACAGGAGTGGTGCTCAAAGTAGGCTATTTGGGCTGTGAATATCCAGTTCAAAGTGTATTTGTCACCAGGGGATTAGCTTTCACTTAAAAGATGGAGTTTTGGAGATGTAGTTTCTCTGATTGGACTATTGGGCGGTGGCAGGGGCAAAGCATATGCTTACTTACTCGTTCATTCTAGTAGTTATTATGGGAGCCTATGTGCTCAACTACATGCTAAACTGAGAATTTGCTAATACACCCCCCACACACACACACACATACATTGTTATTTCATATTGTAGGGTAAAGGACAGAGACAGATACCATTGTATCTAAGAAAGACACATCATGGATGTTACAAACACAATAATAGAGTGAGCATGTGTTCTATTACCTTGTCCATGTTCAAGATTCTCTCTTAGGAATGGCAAATGCATACACCTCCATTCCTAACAGTTCCAAGGCCCAGGAAGTGAATCTGTGAGGGTGAGTGGACAGCAGAAGTCTATTATAAAAAGGATTTTATGGGCTATGTGTAGAAATGTAAACTTCATAATAGGAAAGGGCAGGTTATTTTAAAATTATGGACTGGTGTGATGAGTTCTGGCTTTTAGAATAAATTAGAGATCAGTGTGGAGATATAGGATGCACGAGAACATACTGGAGGATGGAGACCCTGGGCGTGTGCAGATCAGCAAATGCTCAGAAGAGGTGCTCTGAATCTGATGTCAAAGGCTATTAGAAATCCTGGTAAGCTGGTTGTTATCTCACAAGTACTTGCACCTCCCAAATAGCTTTTTAATAATCTATCTAAGAAGAAATTTACTTTACAGACATGGAGATAGAGCTTTTTGGGAACTCATAACTACAGTGTTCTGTCTCTGGGTTGAATAGCCCAGATACAGCTGGATGCAAGAGATGGGAGGACTTGTCCAAGTTAGCTCTCCTACCTCTGGTCCAGTGTATACTCTCTCCACATATTGGCTTCTTCCTGCATCTTATCTTTGTTTCTAGTCACTATGTAGCGAAGTTAGATGACTCACTGACTTATGATCAATGAAAAAATTTTTGAACCATCCATCCTCTCTTTATGATTGATTACCATACCTCCAGCCTTTTCTGTCCTGAGAACTAGGACATTTTCCTAAAATTCCTGTCTTAATCTGTTGTTCTAGGGGTCTAGCAACAATAAAAGCTATAATAGTGATATCTCAATGTGTTTTAAAGGTTAAAGCTATATTTAAAATTTAAACAGAAGTTTTAGATGGTCCTCTGATTTCATCAAACATAATAACAACAGCTAATAATTAGCAGAAAGCCAATGTCAGTCAGTGTGTAAATAAATCACCCAAAATAACAAGAAACAAAGAAACATCTTTCATAGTTCAACTTTTTGTAGTACTCCTTGGACTCAAAATATTTTCCATTGAAAACTCATACTTGCCATCTCCCCTGTCCCTCTGATAAGAAGTCAGCTGGTGAGCCTTCAGGCCAGCTAAAATGTAGATAGCAAGAAATGTGACTTCTTGGCACAATTCTAGTGTCGCAAATGAACTGCTTGCCCTTACCCTGAGGTTTTAAGTGGGTGGAGCTCAGTTTGCAGAGCTCTTCTGGGTTGTCTTCATGTACTTACTGTGTTCCTGCTGCATCTTCCTGGGCAACCCATTTGCGTTGTTTTGTTTGTTTTCCTGTAATAAGCACCACCACCACCTGTAAGTGTGGCTTACAGGTCACACTCCATTGTTCAGGGAAGTCAGGGTCTCAAGTTGGGCAGGTTATTGGTCAGCCTCTGTTCTATCCCCATGCCTACATTTCTTGTAGACAGAGTAAATTTAAGTTGAAAGGTTTTTTTTGTTTTGTTTTTTTGTTTTCTGTTTTTTGGTGGAGTGGTGTCTCTATGGCTCCACTGGAGTTCCTGCCTGGCTAGAAGAGGTGGCCTCTTCAGGTTCCATATCCCCAAGTTGACAGTCACAGCTAAGGACACCCCCATTGATTCTTGGAGCTCCCTTATCCCAGGTTTCTGTCTCATCCTAGAGATGCCCACCCCACCTCATTCATTGCATGTTTCCATTCATTCTCATGGCAATTTAGCCATCCCTCCTGTTCCTCCCCACACCTGATCCTGAACCCCCACAATTTCCTTCCTCATCCCCTCTTTCACCCCGTTCCTTCCCTCTATCTGCTTCTTAGGACTGTTTTATCAAGGATCCTCGCTTGTGCCTTTCTTCTTGTTTAGCTTCTTTGGGTTTAGCCCACTAGCCTAGGGATGACAAAGTCCATAATGTACAGGGCCCTTGCACATCAGTTAGTGATCAAGAAAATACCTGACTGGCATGCTTCAGTAAGATAGCATGCCTGTAGGCCATCTTACTGAGACAAGTCTTACAACTGAGTCTCCTCTCTAGATGTGGCTAGTTGATAACTAAAAGCCAGATAAAAGCAGTGTCTCAAAATTGATCAAACTTTCTCTGTTGTTTGAATTAAATTAGCCCCATAGGCTTATATATTTGACTGTCTAGTCCCTAGAGGAATGTTTGAATAAGATTAAGAGGTATGGCCTTATTGAAGGAAGTGTGTTACTGTGGATGGACTATAAGGTTTTAAAAGCACCTATTCTTCATCTCCCTGTCCATGTCCCTCTCTCTGTCTCTCTCCCTGTTCCTCTTTCTGTTCCTGTCCCTCTTCCTTCTCTGGATCAGGATGTAAAGCTCTCAGCTCTAGGACTATACCTGCCTTCCTGCCTCCATGCTCCTTACTATGGAGATAATGGACTAACCCTCTGAAACTGTAAGCGAGGCCCCAATCCATCAAGTTAACAAGGAAGGTTAAGGATCATCACTCCTTTTAAACTGACTGTATGTAAGTGTATCTTTTTTAAACACTGATTTCAATCCAGAAAACGGGTCATTACTCCCTCTCTCTGATGTCATTATTGTCTTTTTAAAAATTGTTGTTGCGATAGACTCTTGCTATGTAGCCCAGGTTAGCCTTAACCTCGTGGCAATGCTCAGCTTCAGTGATCAGATTACACAATCTATCACACCTGTCTCCTTATCTTTTAAAACACATTTACTCCAGATCTTTACATTTACGTTTTCTCTTTCCTTCCCTCTCTCTCCCTCTCGCATGCACATACGTTAGTACACACAAATACATCCAGCATGTAATGCAAATGTAGACAACGCAGTAGGTATCAAATGATAATAAAATTAAATTCTAGATTTACTGTCTTCTCCCTAGCATTCTTTGTTTTCTTGTTTTAATCTAAGTTCCAGCTAGTATCTTTAGCTTCTGAGCTAAAGATCCCCTGGGTTCTAAATCAATTAGAAATGTGTATTAAACTGGAAAAAAAAAAAAAAAGGTCTGCATAAAATATGTGTCTCTGGTGTTAGTGCCTGTCACACTGTAAGTTAGAATCAGATGATGTGTTACATCAAGAGTCCGAGGCTGCTGGACATAGTCGCACATGCCTTTAATCCCAACACTTGGGAGGCAGGCAGATCTTTGTGAGTTTAAGGTCAACCAAGGCAACACAGTGAGGATTTATTTCAAAAACCAACCAACAAGCAAAATTTTGAAGGCTAGCCAGAGTGGTTCAGTGGGTCAGTGTAGTGACTGCCCTTCCAGGAGACTTGGATTCAGTCCTCAGCACCCACATGGTGAATCACAAACATTTGTAACTCCAGTTCCAGGGATCTTGATGCCCTCTTTTGACCTCCACAAGCACCAGGCATGTATGTGGGTCACATATTGTATGATATTTTAAACACACTATGAGCCCTAAGATTGCGTTCTTTACTGAAAACCCTATTTTAGTTGTGGTGTGGCTCAGCCTCAGCACACACAATTAATTCAAAAGTATTTTGGTTATTGTAAACAAGATTAAATAAAGTCAACCATAGGTCAAGAGGCAGATCAAGCAATCAGTGGACAGGGAGTGAACAAAAGAGAAAAAACCATAGAGAGTGAGAGAACATCAGGGGGATTGAGAGAGACACACGAGAAGTAGATGGGAAGGGCATGGAGTGTAAGGGCTTTTGAGAGAGCATGGAAAAAGAGCTTTTCCTTTTGTGATATTGGCTGAGGTGAGAAGGAAGGTCAACTGTTTTGTTTTTGTTTTATTTTTGTTTTTTTGTGTTTTTTTTTTTTTCTGTGCCTCTCTTAGCTAGTGGGCTTTCACCACAGCATCTCAAGTCTTCACTGGTAAAAATTGAACAGTTACAGTTTTGATAAAAACAACTTTTGCAAACACACATGCAAGCAAAACACTCATACCCACTCAATTAAAAAAAAAATTAGTGTGGGGAAGGGCTTTCCCTGGGTTAAGTTGCTAAATATCTATAAGAAAGAAAAAATACAAAAGAGGGCAAATGCAAATGAGTTATGTAAAAGGAACCTGTTGCAAGTTTGTCTGAATTTATATGGTCAATTTGTAGGTATGTAGAATGTCACTCTGAAGCCATAAAACTGACATACTCTAGACATGACACGGCTTTAGAGGAATCAGAGTCACATTTTCAATGAAGTTTTATCCTACCCAAGAGGGAAAGTTTCTGCTTCAGCAATTTATGAAAGAAGAATATGTGTCAGCTTTTCTTCACTATAACAAAAATCTAACACAGAAGATTCCTGACTTCAACATCAGGCTTCCAGATGTGCACACACTTGCATCTGCATACATACAAATATGCATACACATGGGCATACACAACACATATGTACACGTGCAAAGAAGTTTAAAGTGGTTTACTTAGCTTTACTGTTGCAGAGAGATCCCAGGCATGCAAGCTGAAGCAGCTGTGTTCAGGCTGCTTCACATTTCAGTAGATTCAGTGGTGACAGCCACCAGCTATGTCTCAAACTGAAGAGTGTTTACCCAAGAATATTTTTTTTTAAAAACAGCTTTGTGAAAACTGCCTTCTGAGGAAATGGTCTTCTGTGACCAGAGAGTTTCCACTGGGTTCACCTCCCAGAGGTCCATCACTTCCCAATAGTATCACCAAGAATACCATGCCACCATGATATCAAGGACAATATACCATTGTTGAGAGACATATACCATACCCAAACCATAGCACAATGCCAAATAGGACACTGCCAGATGTGTTCAAGAAACTATATCGATAAAGTGGGTATTAGGAAATTATTAGATTTTTCTGTATAAAATTACCAGTTTTTCCAAGAATCATTCTTTTAAAATTTGATAAACATATTAGCATGACTAAAGTCATGTATTTTAAAAATAAATTAAAGTCTTAAAGATTGGGGGGGTAGTTGAAAGAGTAGAAAACAAAGCAAAGTGGTTAAAATTATTATTGCATAATAACAAAGGCATGGAAGACAAAAATGAGGTATGGGGGTAGAAAAAGATGGAATTTGGCAGGAAAAATTCCATAAAAATGTAAACATGTTTTAAAAAAGGAGACATTTCTGTGGCATGTAAATCAAGACATACACGCTCTGGTTTTAGATGGTGAAGGAGGAGACAGTGTAGGGCAGAGAGCTTGTGATGGCTTGCAGAGATGCACTGACTCCTACATGGAAACGCCCCATAGGCAATTAGAAGTGTGACAGTGGAGGTCACGGGAATGGTCAAGCTTGAAACTCAGTTGGGGAATTATACAGCTAGAGGTGCTAATTGGAAACTATGAGACTTCATAAGGTTCCTGTAAAATAGAAATGAAACCGTAGATCCCATTATTATAGTCTTATTAAAGTTTCAGAAATTAGTTACTCTCAAAGAGACAGAGGAAATGAAAAACACGTCTCTTTTGTATAAGGTACAGATACACATTCCTTTTGCTGGCTGTGCCCTACTTTTATAAGCACATTTATACATGCACCCACAAATAGCTGTACATAAAACTTCATGGACTATCCTACGATAATGACTACCTGTAAGCTACTCAGTCTTAAGTTCATATATGTAAATATTATACAGAACAGAATTTCAGCATCGAAGGGGTTTAAGTTGTTGCTATGTCCTAAAGATAGATATGAAAGAATGATATGGAATCTGTTTAAATTGTAAAGTCAGAATGTAAGAAAGGGAGGAAGGGAGGAAGGGAGGAAGGAAGAAACAAGAAAGGAAAAAAGTAAGTTAATTCTAAAGTTGGAATGTGCGACACGCTACCTCGTCGATAAGGAGCACGTCACACTCAAGATTCTTCTGACAGCGTCTTTGCAAGATGGAGAACAAAGGAAGGACCCCAAGCCCCAGAATGTACTGACTTATATACTATCAAAGAGACATGATCTGTCCTCATTGGCTTACAGACTGGGGTCTCATTTACATATCCACTGATAGTACTATCAGCGGGAAAATTCAAGCCTACGAGTGCACACAGCTGCAGACACCAAGGCCAAGAAGAACCAGGAACAGGAAGCCAGCGCCATCTTATAATGGCGAGCGTATAGCTACTTCAGCAAACGCAGCATGGCTCCTAACATCTCCCCCTTCTTTATAAATAGCATAAAGTGACTAGAGACCTTTTGTGCCTTAGTCCCGTGCAATGGGAACCCGAACCCTGGGAGGCATCAAAAGGTTGTCCCGTCTACAGCTTGGTGCAATGGGATCCTGTGCCCACAAGCAGGTATAAACGGAACAGCGTCTCAGCACTTTAGCATATTCAACCAAGCTTGAGGGGATGCTCCAGTCTCAATGGCCATAAATGCCTGAGCAATAACTACTTTATCACGTTGTTGTTGAGTTTTCATTTTACAGAACAACCAGAGTAAGATCAATGTCCCTCCAAGTAGCATACAGCCAAACAAACCTACCCCCACCCACTCCTTAAAGAAGGAAAATGCAGAAAAAAGCCAAGAAGTAAAGTCTTTGAAACTGATTATATCAAGGCTTGTATTTTTGAGGTCTAATATCTTCAACTGTAATTCTTCTTGAAGAAACTCCAACTCCTGGGTCCAATTCCCCTTCAGATATTCTGAAATAATAGAACTGTTAACGAGGGAAGAATTATCAAAAAGTAAGGGGGTTATACATAGGGAACGTGTGGAAGCCACACAAGAAAGTTGTATGACATCTCCAAGCGCTTGTAATTGTTGTTGTAATAAGTCAATGCGCTGATTGACCAATAAGACCCCTGAGGCCAAATGAGCATCAGTTCTCTTCACTGTCTCAAGTGCATCGGATGCCTTTTCAGTAATTTGACTAATAACTGAGGCTGTTTGCACTTGATTGGCCATGGCAATACCTGCAGTCACTGCAGCTACAGCAGAAACAGTAATGGCAGTGATTATAGCTGCTGTAATGCCAAAATCTCTTTTTTGTCTCAATAATTGTACGATAGGAAAATCTTTGGGGTCAGCTTCAACAGGCACTGGTACAAATGTGGGAATATTCACCACAATTGCTGTCCGGTTTTTCCCATTCCAGCATTTTGTTAAGTAACATGTAATATTAGGACTGTGGAAATTAATTATTGAGCTGTTTTTAAACAACTCTTCATCGCATATAAGGAAAAAATGTGGTGCTTGAACACACACTAGCGATGGCTCAAGCGTATAATTAGAATATTGTTGATTAATCTTCAAATTAGATAAACTGATCTTTGTTTTATTACTTTGCGTGGTCTCCAATCGTGTACCACTGACATTATTAGATGTATGGAAGCTTCCTTGTAGATTAGCAAAAGCTGATATACTAGTAGATGCCTCATTTATAATTAGAGATTATCATTTATAATTATCATCATTTATAATTGTCATTTATAATTATCCATTAATAATTATCATCATTTATAATTATTATTATTTATAATTATCTAGTCGAAAAATGGCCACTCACTCCCAGGGCCAGAGTGAGTGTTATTTGTTTTAAATCTTTTTAACTTTTGATTAAAATAGAAACCCTCCGATAGTTTAAATTTCCGTAATTCTGGTGGTTGACATGCTGTAAATGTCGGAGGAAAATCCAATAATGGATAGCACCATGGTATCTGTCTTTTAGCGGTCACATTAAGAGGAGAATTATCAGGTAATGGTATAGTTACATTGCTAGTGAGCATAATGGTAGTGATATTAGAAGATGTATTATTACCACCAGTTCCATTTCCACTAGTTGCTCCAGTACTTATTTGTGACAGGGCATTCATTAATATCCCTGTGGGAATTTTATTAGCAACAAGTGGATCTTCCCAATATCCCAATTTCATTTTTGTAATTTTAATACATGGCCCTTTCCCAGAGCTAATAGTCTCATTTTGGAAAGTAAAACATAATGCCGTATTTAATTTTATTGAGGTGACATTATATGGTTCTGTTTCAAACTTAGGCGTTTTGATGCATGGTGCTTCCATGGCACAACTTGTCGATAAGAATAAAGGAAGTTTAGTTGAATTAGCATGTACAGGCATTGGAACGGGCCATGTTCTCACTATTGCCCACAGAGGTAGGCTGCTCCTTATGGGAGTCCAAAAAAATTAATATCAGAAACATTGATGTCCACAGCCTCTGGATCCAGATTTTCTTTTTCTCCATCCTTCACTATTCTTGTCAATCTTGTTGGTACCCAGATCGGATTTTCTTGCTCCTGTGGGAAAACACAAATAGCTCCCCTGGCCAGTTAGCATATCAAAGCTCCATTGGGGGTGATTTTGTGCCATGTTATCTCTGGCCTGTGTAGCACACAAATCATGATAAAGAGATTTCCATTCTAAATATTTGCCTGTAGGGACGATTGCCTTGATAGTACTACACCAATCCCCAGGCGTCATAGCACTTTCTGCAAGTCTCTCTATTAAGGCTTGGGTAAAAGAGGCATTTATGCCATATGTTTGCACCGATTCTGTCAATGACTTTAATTGTTTCAAGTCTAAACTTCGATGGTATCTCTGCTGATTCTGATCTTCAAAGACCGGAAAGGCTGCTCTAATCCTTCTTCTCTCCTTTTCTGGAATCAAGGAGGTGGCTATTTGAATAACGTCTCTTAGCCTGTTTCTGTTTTGTCTTCCACACAAGCAGCTGCGGCCGATGGCAAACTGCCAGGTGCATAAGGAGGATCCGGACGATATCTTTCTTTCTCATAACGAGCTGCCTCCTCATCTAATTCTGTTTGTTCGTTCGAATTTAACCCATCCTGGGACGAAGTATCGTCCTCGTTTTCTCCATCCTCAGAGGACGTCTCCTCTGAGGCGGAGTCATTCAGTGTTAATTTTCTAAACCCAGACAAGGCTGGATATATATTTTTATATTTCTCTGACTGAGCTATTTTCTCAGCTCCATTATCTTTTTTCTTTTTTCTTTTCTCCCCCTCCTTCTTCTTCTGACATGGAGGGCTTAAAGGCTGTTTATCATTGCCTTTTTTTCTGCTAGCATTCCCTTCCTTTTCTGCTTCTGATAGACTATCCTGACCTTGGCATTTCTCATCCGCTATGCATGCCTGAATCATCTTAAAAATAGGTAATATGCCTGCTCTCAATCTTCCCTCCTCCTTTTCCCGGGCTAAATCAGCTCCTAAGTTTTCTGAAATAGTCAAGCCGCTTTCCTGCAGCAGCGCCTGCACTGCCACGAGAGCCGGCTTAAACTGTTGATTGCCCATAATTCTTTATCTACAGAACTGGGCGAACCTGCACAGTTATCTACCTGTGATTTACGGTTCACTTTGAAAAGGAGGACATGTACACTCCCGTCCCTTAATATGCCAATTAAGGCAAAAGCAAAACATGAGAACAACCACCTCCCAGACAGGGATAGCGAAAGCAAGGCCAAGCATAGGATCCACCATATCTTACAGAAAAGTGTCTAGACTTACTGCACCGTCAGTTCTGAATCTTGTTTCTTCGAGCTAAGCAGGGTCCTTCAAGGTAGACGATCCTCGGGGGTGTTCGGCTTCACTCCCAGGTTTCGGCACCAAATGCAACAGGCTATCTCGCCGATAAGGAGCACGTCACACTCAAGATTCTTCTGACAGTGTCTTTTATTGTTACAGCTCTTTTAGTTAGAAGGATGCAAGATGGAGAACAAAGGAAAGACCCCAAGCCCCAGAATGTACTGACTTATATACTATCAAAGAGACATGATCTGTCCTCATTGGCTTACAGACTGGGGTCTCATTTACATATCCACTGATAGTACTATCAGCGGGAAAATTCGAGCCTACGAGTGCACACAGCTGCAGACACCAAGGCCAAGAAGAACCAGGAACAGGAAGCCAGCGTCATCTTATAATGGCGAGCGTATAGCTACTTCAGCAAACGCAGCATGGCTCCTAACAGGAATGTAAGAATAAAAAAGTAAGATGATTATGGCCTCTAATTACCTTATAGTGCATATGCATGTGCGTTTGTGTCGATAAAGGGTACATAGCCTATAATGTACTTTGTGTAAGCATACTAAAATGTGATGATTTTTCTCTTTCATTCACTAGATAAGTGTGAGTGTACTCACTAACTCACACATTTACTATATACTCAAGGAAGTTGCATTTTAGCTGAGAGACAGATAACACACAGAAGAATGTGTGTATGCATGCCGGGAGGTTCAGTTGTGGTTGAAACCAACTGAATGAAATAGAGAATGAGACAATGGACAGGTAAGTAGGCTGCATTTCCAAATAAGGTAAACATGGAAGATCCTCCTGCAAGAAGAAACTTGAAGAAAGTGAGTTTTTTCTTTAAGTGAGTCAGGTGGTCTCTAAGAAACAAGCATTCTTGAAGACCCTTTAAAAGTCATGGTTTTTCATATAATGAAGAGCCACTAAGTATTTGGGGCAGAGAAAGGACAGTACTTGGGCACATCCTATAGGACATCTCCAGATGTTGTGTTGATAATTGTTAAATGCAGTTAGTGTGACTCTGTACCAAAGACAAGCATAGATATTTCTTTAAAACCCTCATGAGAAGTAGGAAGAGAGAAGGATGGAGTAGTCCACAGAGCAGGAGATGGAGGTAAATAAAGAAGAAGGGTTCACAGAGAGGGAGAAGAATAAAAAGAGGGAAGTCTACAGAGTAGGAGAGAAAGAAAAATGAAGAGGAGGGGTTCCAAAGAAGACAGAATCAGAATCATATCATAATGAATGAATGTGCAATTGTCCACAGAGCAAGAGGGAGAGGAGAATTAAGAGGATAGGAGGAGGAAGAATTAGGAGAGGAAGAGGATTTTTTTTTATGGAGAAAAAGGCTGCCAGAATAGGTAGTATATTTTTCTCTTTGTACGTAAGAATATTTTGGAATACTCAATCCCTAGAAGTGTGTGCATTTTTTATGGAATTCTTAGTGAGAGCAAGATTAGACCTGAGCCTGTGGATCTTCTGCAGAACCAGAACTGGGCTCTGACTGTGGAATTTGTTAGGCTGTTTTTTCCTAGGAAAAAAGCCAGCACACTGACCCTGTCAACAAGCATGGTTGTGTGACTGTAGATTGCTTTATAAGTCCAAGGAACTTGCATCTGATTCACTTTTTTAAAATCCCACTGGTTTGAGGAAAGTCAGGGTAAACCATGGCCACATAGCAATTGAATGAAGTATCTAAGTGATTTGATGAAATTGGGAGAAACAAACAAAAAACTTGGTTCTGTTCATATGGAAAAACCGAATAGTGAAAGGACAAGTTGTATGTACTTTAAATTTTAGTTTGTTTTCTCTATGCCAATTTTACTTTTAGTACTATTTGGCTGAGTATGCATTTTCCTGATGATTTTGAAACAGAGTAGAGAGCTGTGCTGTTCAGGACTGGGGTTTTATGGCTAGACAACCATGAAATTTTTTAACACGATGCGAAGTTCACATAAAGTAAAATTAACGATGCATTTGATTCCGATGCACTTCAGTGATGTCTGCATCATGCTGACTTAGAAAAGGCTGTTTATTTCTCTTATCTCTTGTTTCCCGAGCAAAATACTTCTTCAAATGATTTTGTAATTGTTTACTAAATTGTTTTTATGAATCAGTATAATTTATGGTAAATAAAAAGAGATAATATATAGCACAACATAGCAAGAAGTATGCTAGACTTACAGTCTCAAACTCTATAGAATCCCTTACCCATGCCATATGATCAACCGTCTACACATCTGTACAAATATTTATAGAATTCATGTAAGTTGTTAAAGTCTCCAAATCCAAGAATATTTGGAATCATATTACAAGGCAGGATATTTCAATTATTACCTCAGTCTATACTACTTAATGTGTTTGGTCCATAATGTACTTATGATAAAAAAGGTCAATAAAAATGCAGCTTGATTTCCTTCTATATTTTCATTTATTTATTGAAAGAGAGAGAAACAGAGAGAGAGAGAGAGAGAGAGAGAGAGAGAGAGAGAGAGAGAGAGAGAGAAACATGTGTGTGAAAGGCATTGTGCACCTACCAAGTGACTATATTAGGTATCTTCACCAACTACTCTTCATCTTATTTTCTGAATATGCATTTTTATTTATTTATTTATTTATGTGTGTGTGTGTGTGTGTGTGTGTCTGTGTGTGCATGTGTGTATCATAGATATGTGTGTATCCACAGAAACCAGAAGAGGTCATTGGGTCTCAAGGAGCTGGAGTTACAGGTGTGAAGTGGAAATGTAATGGTTCTTTGAAAAGTCAGTTGGATGGCAATTTGCTGGTGCAAACACATGAAGGAATGTTTCATGAAAGTGGACACAGGTGTGAAAGGCTAAGACAGGCCCATGAAGGTCTCACTGAAGCAGGCACAGGTGAATGAAAGGATGTTCTGCTAAAGCAAGCATGTGAAAGGACATGTGATGAAGGATTCTTTGCTAACAACACGCATGTATCGGCTCACCTTACATTGTGTAGTTGAGCTGCCTTTGTCAGGACTCCATAGAGAGAAACACACTGGAAAATCTTCTGGGGTTTTGTGTGTGCTGCAGCTTCTTGTTGCTTCTGTGGATTCGGGCTGATTGCCAGAGTGATGTCAGCTGAGACAGACGCATATTCTGAGGCAAAACCTGTGGCAGACACAGGTTTTGTGTGTTGTTTTGGGGGTATAAAAAGGACTCCAGGGATAATGACTGAGGCTAAGCTTGGCTTACTTATACAGTTAGCTGTGTAAAGCTTGTGGATCTCCATCTTTGCTGATCTTTGCTTCTCTGAGAGAGCCATAGCTGAAAACTTCTCCTGGCTTCCTTCTGGTCCCTCCTGCTGACTTGAGCCTAGGCTGAGGCCTGGATGTTCTGCTAGGTCATGCCACTGCTACTGCTGACCCAATATTTCCATGAGGTGCTGACTGAGCTGCCACTGCTAACCTGTGAACTGACAACACAGATGAGAGTTGCTCCAAATAACCTTTCTAAAAAGGGTTATTTCTACAAAAACCCTTCCACTTTCCCCATATTCTTTCTTTTCTACTTTTCTACTACCTCTGGTGGGTGGTGGGCTTAAAGGGAGGTTAAAGTGTTTAAGAACCATCATTAAAAATAGGCTTTTAAAAAAATTAAAGTTACTCAGGTGTTTGTGATCCAGCTGCTCTGGAAGCTAAAGTCTGAAGTCTGCTCATTGTCATTGGAAAGAACAGCAAGTGCTCTTGACTGCTGAGGACCTTTCCACCCCTGTCCACCTTACATTTTGAGACAGAGTCTTTCACTGAACCTGGAGCTCACCACCTAGCTAGAATGCCTTATCAGTCAGGAGCAAGAACCCTCCTGTCTCTCTCTTCACTCCCTGGGGTTACAGGAGAGAACTGCCCTCCCCTCCCCTGCCATGCCCTTCCCTGTCCTGCTTTTATTATTTTTGTGTGTGAAAATCTTTATTGGATATTTTATTTACATTTCAGATGCCATCCCCTTTCCCCATTTCCCCTCCCTAGAAAACCCCTATTCTATCCCCACTTCTCCTTTTTGCTTTTATAGTATTTTTTAAATGTTAGTCAAAGGCTTTATAAGTTTGGTAATGCTCAATATCAATCAAAAGAGTAACCCAATACCCAAAATACCCAACCTAGATATATCACCCCCCCCCCCCGTCACCTAGCTCCTCCTCTTTTTCTCCTCCTCCTCTCCATACTCCTCCCACCTTAGCTCCTCCTACATATCAACCTTCCTGTTAAAATAAAACTTTTCTCTTAGAATACAATTAGAGCATAACTATACCAATTTGTGTCAGTAAGATACAAGATAGACCTAATACCCAGTCCATCATTTTGTTGACTAAACAGAACCTCTGTTGTCCCTCCTAACTAAAAGACTTAATTCTGAAGCTGTTTTTTTTTTTTTTTTTTTTCTTGGCTTTAGAATGAATATCAGCTGAAAACCATCCTCTCAAACCTTTTCTCTCAAAGTAAATGGCCGGGATTGGCTATGAGACAATAAGTCTTCAACCCGTCAGAAATCCAGAATGACTGAGTTAACTGAAATTCTGGGAAGCAGAAAGCATAGCTTCTAAAACTTAGCCAATTTATAGAGACTGCTGAGCACCTGGACAGTCCCTATACTACAAAACATTGAAGCATTCAATCTGTAGCCTTCTGGCCCAGGATCATCTGACAAACCTTAGTGATGCAGAATTATTAAGGGCTGATTACTCTGTCTTGGCAGATATAATCACTCACCTATTCTGCAAGCGTGTCCTTTTCTGGACAGTAATTTGTCTATAGATGAAAAGAGGCAATTCTTGCCTAGTCTCCTTGCCCCTCTTCTAATATCTCAACGCCCATAATCAGCTTGAAGAAGTTAATGAAGAGTAGGTGCCCCTATTCCCCGGGCTTGGGGACTGAGGTAGTTAATATTGGGCTATCTTTCTAGGGAAAAGTAGTGGTTTTGTTGGAACAGGGAGGATTAGCTAGCATTTATTGTATAGCCATAACCTACTGGTAGAGATATTTATAATTGTTATTAAGATGAAGTTATAATTTCTTAAATGGTACAAAAATTTACATTGATTTCAAATTTAAGGTTTTCATTTTATTGATATAAAAGTGAGATTAATATTGTTACTCTCATAGGCATTGTGTCTATATAACACATTTAGGAATACAAGGCTTAGACCCAGTTCTTCTTTAACTTTTTAAACTGATTTAAGATTGTTAGCCTGTGAGTTAAAGGGCCTATAGAAAATTCATGACTCTAAGTTTATTATTAGGGTGTTTTCTATATTTTATTTAGCTGGGAGGAATTAACAAACAATAGTCCAGATTGCCTTACATGGATAGTTGGTTTTTAAAACATTAGAAGTCCACAGAATTGACGTTACAAATATTTCTGTATTAATGTCCATTTTGATTAGAGACCTGTCTGCTCCTGACAGCTTTCTGTCTTGGATCCTGTCCTGTTTTTTATGTGGGTTCTGGAAAACAAATGATCTCTGTGCTTTCAGAGCAAGCAGTTTACTGACCGAGTCATTTCTTCAACTCTTTAGACAGTTTAAGTGATCATTTCAATTTCAGCCAAGAAGTACTGGTCATTATGGATTCAGAAGTGATCTCATTTGTTAGAAATTTTATTCCTTCACACCAAATGTCCAGTTAATACTCCCTAACAGTGGCCGCAGGAAAAAAAAAAGATTTATCTAAAGAATCTGAAGTGCCATATTTCTAGTAAGTGAAGTTTATATTAGGCTTTATTTGTATTATTTTCTTAGTACCCAAATTAAAATTTTACAGGTCATGGCTTATTCATACATAAATGCTTCCCCAAATCTAGAGTATGAAGGACTGTTTCTAAAGTAAGAAGTCAGTACTTGGAGTCCTCAGTATTCTTAAGCCTATTGTCCTGAGTCACTCATTCTCTGCCTTGCCTGACTATATGAAGAATCCCTCTTTCTACCTCTCCATTGACATTGTCAGCCACTGCTGGGTCAATCTCTGGCCACCATTCATGGGACCATTCAAAATTCTCCCATGCTTACTTGCTGCTACCAGACCAAATGCCTGATGTCTGCAAAACCCAGCTCCCACAGGATTCAGCATCTTCACAAACCTACTGCCTATCATAACCAATTTATCTCCCAGAGAGACAGGAGATACAGTGTATTAATGTGTGCCTGTGACTCGAGAAGGAAAATTAATTGGCTAGTATTTGCTTTCAATTTGTTGCTTTGGATATGGGAGGTGATGCCCCTTATATTTATTTATACTCTAAGTCAGTGTTGCATGCAAATAATGATTTAATGAAAACAGAGTTTTATGAACAGGAACAAACCCATTACAATGAGAAAATGATTTTCACAGTTAAATAGAAATTTATTTTTAACACTTGTATTCACTAGTTTGTTTGTGTAGTAATAAACACACAGAAACTTAATTTGATCTCGCTACAGTTGGGACACTGTATGAAAGCCACCTGTGGGACCTGAAAGAGATTTGGTCCCTAGTTTGGTACTGTAGGAAAGTGTAGATTCCTACAGTCAGTGGGCAAGCTTGTGGGACCTCAAGCCCTTGTTTCTCCTTCACTGTCTGATGATTACATGGGTGGTCTTCCTAGAAGTACCACTCCGGGTGTTTGACTCAGCTGGACTACAGGAGAGAATGCTAGGTGAGTGAGGTGGATGAGGCCACGTGGAAAACAAGGGTGAAAGTTTGTGCAGTTCCTGTGGGGCATGGATGCTGAAGAAGTTAGTGGGAGCCATGGTGCCAAAGAGCACCCACCCATAAAGCATATACTCCTTGTGGGCACATACCACAGTGGGTTTGCCATTTAGTGATGGCTGCTGCAGGTAAGAATTGTTACCTAATAGTTTCTCTCTCTCTCTCTCTCTCTCTCTCTCTCTCTCTCTCTCTCTCTCTCTCTCTCTCTTATTAAGCATTCCATTTGTTTACATATCAAATAATATCCCACTTCCCAGTTACCCCTCCACAAGCCACCCATCCCATAACCTTCCTTTTCTCCATCCCCTTTGCCTCTGTGAGGGTTCTCTCTCACCCACACACCCTCTCCTACCCCACCCTTCCAGCATCCCCTTATACTGAGGCATCAAACCTCCAAAGCACCAAGGGCCTCCCCTTCTATTGATGTCAGACAAGGCATTCCTCTGCTACCTATGTATCTCGAGCCATGAGTTCCTTTCTGTATACTCCTTGGCTGGTGGTCCTGAGAGCACAGGATGGTCCAGCCAGCTGATGCTGTTCTTCCTATGAGGTTGCAATTCCCCTCAGCTCCTCTAGTCCTTCCGACAGATCCCTCACCAGGGTCTCTGAGCTCAGTCTGAAGGTAGGCCCCACATATGCATTGGTCAGTTGCTGGCTGAACCTCCCAAGGAGCAGCCACACCAGGTTCCTATCAGCAAGCACATCTTGGCAGCAATGTCAGGTTTGGTGTCTACAAACAGGATGGATCCTCAGATGGGGCAGTCCCCTGATGGCCCTTCCCTCAGTCTCTGCTCCAATTTTTGTCCCTGTTCTTCCTTTGGACAGGAACATTACTGGGTAAAAAACTTTGAGATAGGTGTGTGGCCCCATCCCTTGACCAGAAGCCATGCCTATCTACTGGAGGTGGTCTCTACAGGTTCTAACTCCCCTTTTTTGCTAAAATCATCCCTGTTGGGTCCTGGAAGCCTCTCATTTCCCTGGCATCTTTCTTTCTGTTCCTTTTCCCCCCTGTAGATATGAAGAAGTTCAGTGACAATCTCAAACAGGGGTATATTGGAGATGAGATGGCTCAGAGGGAAAAGTCTGACAGCCTTACTTGATCCCCAGGGCCCACATGGTAGAAGAAGTTAATGGGACTTCCATACATTGTCTTTCAACCTTTATATGCCCCACCCCTGAACAAATCAATGAATAAATGTAAGAACAAATAGAGAGTATACTTTCCTAAAAATTCATTATGAACATATATCTTGCAAAATCATTTATAATGGTTTATCCAATGTGGACATTCTAGCCACAGGAAAAAGCATAACATTTATTGGAAAACTATCAGAATTTACTTAAAATTAGTAGTTATTTCTAAAATATACTTCTCAGTGAAAGCTACTCAAATGAACACAGAGTGCATGTGACAGTGGGTAGATTTCTTTTTCTTCTGTAATTTAGATAAAATGGAAGTTCTTTTAAATTTTATTTATTTGATTTAATTCCATTTTTGAGAATATATAAGACATGAAGAACTGGGCAGTGGTGGCTCACGCCTTAATTCCTAGCACTTGGGAGGCAGAGGCAGGCAGATCTCTGGGTTGGAGGCCAGTTTGGCTTGCACAGTGAATGTCTGGACAGAATACAGAGAAACCTTGCTTTAAAAAAAGAGTATGAATCAGTAAGAACACTATTATGCAACTATTAAAATAACTTCACAAACATGTGTGATGTAAAGTTTTCTATTGGCAACTTCATTTGCTTTAGTAAGAAAAAGTTGAGTGCAATTATGATTTTGTTACTTTTAGTTCAGCTCTTAGAATCAAAGTAAAAATTTAGGAAGTCATTTGGTTGAGCTTTAAAACAAATCAAGCATGACTAAATATAATTAACATACTCTTTCTTAAAGAAAACACTATGTACAAACTTGGATGGAGCACAGTCCCATGGAAGAAACATGCTCTACTGTATTAAGAAGCTGGCACATTGAAGATGTGCTTGAGATAGGCAGCATACACAATCATGACTGCAGTTTATGAAGATGAGCTTTCCCATGCCTTGAAGAAGAGAATTTCCAGAGCTGCATGTATATTGAGTTAGGATGACTTAATCATAACCAAACTTGGGACAAAACTATAGTTAAGTGATTACAATCAATATGGAAGAATACACTTTCTTTACTGTCTATTCTTTGGGGTTATAAATTATTATAAAATATTTCCAGAGGATTAGTTTGTAAGCATATATATCTATAATTTAATGGTGTGCATAGTTATTGTAAACAAATGCTCTGAGACAGATTCTCTTGGCTCTTTTCAAACAAATGGAGCACTGGAAGTTTACACTTTGAATCTCTGTTAATTCATAATGACAAAAATGTAATTAAAATTAAAAACATCAAAATTATTGGGTAAAAACAAGAGATCAAATGAGCAAGCCTGAGGTCATATACTGTATTTAAATTTAGTTTTAAAATTCTGTAGTGTGCTTTAGAAACATTTCAAAATTCAGCTAAGGAAAGCTTTTGTGGAGTTATAATCATTTTAAACATTTACTTTTAGTTTTTATTCATGTGTCTATGTGCCTGCATGCCAGAGGAGAAAATTGGATCTTCAACAGCCAGAGTTACAAGTGGTTGTGAGCTGTCTAATACTGATATTGGGAACTTAATTTTGTTCTCTGCAACAGCAGGCCATGTTCTAGGTTGCTGTGCCATGTCTTTAGAGTGCAGAGTTACCATTTATAATTGGACACATTTCTATATGGAAATTATTACTTTTTTATACTAATGAAATCAAACTACGAATGCCTAAACTTAAGCCCTGCAGTATCACAGCACTCACAATCATAAATAGACATATTAATTATGTTTAAATGTACTAGCATTATTTTTATATAGACATTTTAAATTTTAAAAACAAGGTTTTTTAAATGAGTTCTAAATGGAACCCTTACAATTCTACTGACAGAATAAATGGTTTTTCAAGATCTCACTTACAATGATATTTGATATTTAGTTAATATTTAATCCCTCCTACCATTTATAGATATATTTTAGTGTAGGTGATAAAACAGTGTTGTCCTAATGTTGACCCAACTTGAAGAGGTTCATCACAGGAATTTGGAAACTGGATGTATGTAGCGGGAGTTTGGCTGTACCACAACTCTAAGGGTCCTGCCCCATCTCCCTTGCCCAACCACTGGCTGCTAACATCTATATTGATCGACCAAAAACCAATTGGGGACAAGGACCTTTAGCATTTGGACACAGATTTCCAATTGAATCAAAGCATTAGAACAAATCTCCAACAGATGGACTGCACCATACAGAGGCAAATGAAGCAGAGAACAAAGCACAAGTTTATGACAACAGGAGCAAAAAGATCAGAAAGCATGATGGAAATAGAGGCCTGGTATAGAAGTGTACACAGGCTTCCCAGATCCCCAAACCTCTTTTCATTAGCACCAATGCACCTCTCAAGAAGCTCAGTTTTAACTGCTGTGACCGAAGTGAGTCCCTGTAATTTCCAGGGAAAGCATGTAACATGAGTTTTCCTTTCTTCTCACGTGACATTCTATGTTTGACTGTTTGGTCTATCGGTTGGTTGGTTGGGTGTCATGAGCTTTAAACTTTCTGGGGATTTAGGGTTTCTTTTTTATTGTTTGTTTGGTTGTTGTTGTTGTTTGTCTTTTCAATGAGCTTACACAAAATTAAAGAAACAATGTTAGTGTGCATGTCCACAGGACGTTCATATACTGGGTCTCATAAATCTTGATTATATGAGTCAGATCTCAAGCCACCTTGTCTGATAAGTTTACACCTCTATATGCAAGTGTGTATTTTAGCTAACTCCTAGGTAGAGGGAGAGCATAGTGCATGTATATCCTGGAGGTGGGCATAATGACTTTTACCCTATGCAAATCGTCTGCTAGGTTATTTAAACTCTGTGATTAAATTTCCTTTGGTATATAAGCTAACAACTGGGCCTGCCTTACTTTGTAAGGCTTCTATTAATGAAAACATGCAAACTTAGTACTCAATACATAATAACACCTAATACAACTTAGCACAGTACTAAATGAATTCTGTAGACATACTTACAGGCAGTAAAACTATGAAAAGTTAAAAGAAGCTAGCAGCTCCATAGCATTTGAACATTCGTTTATTTCTGATGTTTTGATTGTCAAAAGCCCCAAATAGCTATGAAACTTTTTCAACAATGAAAAACAAAGGGAGAGAATAAAGGGACAGATATTATTTTTATAGTCAAAATTATGTTATATAAATAGCAGGAAAGAGCCTTCCAAGTACACTAATCAGGTCCCCATGCTTAAAACCCAAACTACATGGGTGGTTCTCATCCACACAGCCTTTACCCTGAACGCCACAAACCTCTCCATCCAAGAAAATCCCAACGTGTTACCCACACAATTCAGCTGCCAGAATCATGAGGAGAATTTAGTTGACGTTTGAATACACAAACTTCAAAGGGTCATGGTAATTGTGACGTGCAGCAGTTATTAACACCATTGCCTGATAAACTGCTGTGTACTGCTGTTTTTATAGAATGCTTTTCAAACATATTTTTTTTTAACAGTGCTAAAGCTAAATATGTTTTCAAACACTTTATCTAAGGATTACATTGATAATTCTCAATTTATAAAAAATGACCAGTTCAATAATAAGCCAGCTTTTGCTACATCATAGAACTGAGATTAGAGTGCTGAGCTTTAAAAATTGGATGTTTTGTGACATTTAAAAGCATAATTAAAAGTAATGGATTGACTGCTGCTTTGTAGAACTGTAAAATGTCTTCTTTCATATACAGCACCATTCTTGGACATCTGTAATTTTGTAAATGTTTTATTTGTCTGAGAAACAGAATGAATAAATGTACTCAGTAGCAAAAGTGTGAGTTTGACCTAAAATTCCTCTGATTTTACTTCTACTCAAAAAAATCACTAAAGTTTTTTACATTTTCACATTTAACAATGCTACTTTATTCAGGTAGAGGGAGGTACCTACAGACACAGCAGCAGGAGAGCAGGGAGGACCTGGAGTGACAAAAAGCAATGAGAAGCTGCCTTATTTGATTACTAGTGTTTTTCTTCAGGGTTCTTTTTGTCTGCGACCAGCTTTTTAAAAAATGTTTCTATTTTATAATCACAAAAGCAAACATGACTGCCTGGTAAAATATCAGGCAAGGACAATGTTAATGATTTTTAGAGGAGTACAATTAAATATGGGCACCAAATGAGGTATGTGTAATAAAGGGCCACTAGAAAAATATTAGAACAGAAATGGGTGAGATGACTTATTTGCTAAGTGTGCCTGCCACAAAGCCTTGGTGACCTGAATTTAATTCCTGAAAGCTAAAGGGTGGAAGAAGAGAGCAGACTCCCATTCCTTGTCTTCTGACCTCCACATGAGTGCTGCAGCATATGTGTGCGCATACACACACAAGTAAACAAACAAACAAACAAACAAAATAAACAAATGCAATAAGAAATTAGAATATTATCTTTATAAAACAAGGCAAATATGTGAATACATTGAAAAGTAAATATATAGAACGTTTTGTTCATTTAGACAAGGGAGATTGATCAAAACCATTTATACTCACAATTTAAAAAATGTTATCTTACAACCATAAAAATAAGAAAGAATATGTAAGTTCATCTATGGGTTCTGACCCATGCTCAGGAAAAACATACCTGGAATCCATGAGAAAACTTTGTGTTATATATAAGTAGTGGACAAACAACTAAACCAATAATTTTTGCTCTGTAATGCACCCCTAACAGGGTGAAAAATCAGTGATGGTTTAATGGGAAAAAAGAGAAAGAAATATATAGCATCCCACAAGCAGATAGTCACTTTGGAGACAGTGCATCCAAAGCAGGCCAGTAAGAACAATACTGAAGCGTTATAAGGCAGAGCTATGGTGCCACTGTTCAGAGGGCAGAGACAGTAGGATCCAGCAGGAGGCTTGGGGAAGAGTGAGAGCTCAGAAAGGGGTGGTCCATCTCTCAGAGTGTAATGAAGGGAAGTATCAAAACATGGAGGGTGTAAGCCCTGAAGACTCAACAAAAACCACGAGACAGACACAGAACACCCATGTCTTCTTCCCATATGAAAATGTACCACACATTGAAAAATACACCAGTACTCGAAAGACTGAGGTATGAATCTGAGACCATCCTGGGATAGTCAATGAGTGCTAAGACAGCCTGGTGTGTCAAGTGACTCTATCTCAAAAGCAAACAAAACATGATCACTATCCCGCTACACTAACTGGAGAGGGCAGAGGTCAAGTAGATCACAGTGAGAAGTTTGCCACTGGCTAATATAATCTAGTTGCTAACTTAGAAAGTGATAACTCACAAAACAAAGAATAGTAAATACTGTTCATACAAAATTATCACTCAAAGAAAATAGATAAAAACAAAAAATTTCTAGATGATCATGTCCCAAGTATCAACTTAGAAGCAAAAGAAAAAGCACAAAACATGCCTGCAAGCATGCATGCACACTCACACACAAACTAAATTAGATTTTAAAGAGGAATTATCATATTAGGCTGTTAGACACTAGTGGGCTTGAAGTCCTCCTCCCTTATAATTTATAACTAACAAGGCCTGGAACTGGAAGGTGGGGCTCTGATGATCTGTCAGCAGAATTGAATTTGAGTCTTAAATCTTTCCCAGGTTCCCAGAAGGTCACAAGACCTTTCCTAGGTAGGACTTACTCACTAGAAGAGAACAAGGGCATCCCATTGCCTTTTTGAGAATTTTGTATACTGTGTTTTGGTCCTACTTACCCTCCCTCCCCCAAGTCCCCTTCTTCTCTTCCCACCTATCCATCCTTTCAGTTTTGCTTTCTATCAAGGTCAATTCACGTGACCCAATAATATTCATAGATGTATAGCCTTTCACTAGAGCATGGTCTACTTATCACAAAGGGGCTACACTTTTAGAGAAAACTGTCCCTTCTCCCAGCAACTTCTATTGCTATGTTAAATACCATGACCAAACCCAAGTTGGATGATGAAAAAGCTTATTTCATCTTAAAGTTTGTAGTCCATCATCCAGTGAAGTCGGGGTAGCAATTTGAGGAAACAAGCTGGAGGCACCTTCTCAATCGAGAGTCTCTTTTCCAAAATTAATCTAGCTTGTGTCAAGTTGACATAAAACTGGCTGCAATGTGACCCAACCACAGACTTTTGTCTGAGTTATGTAGGAGCTGTTATCCCATGAGCCCTGAATGAGAATAGGGCTTCAGGGTGAGCACCTAGCATTTGCTAAACTTGTCTCGACTTCACTGGAGTCTTTGGAAGCCTATGCAAAGCCTCTGAAGTTTAGGCAACAAATATGGTTACAGTGGCTCTCACGGCTGGACTGGACCTCTCTCAGAGAGAAGTGAAGTATTCAAAACAACCAGAAGATGTGAAAGTCCAGCTAAGGGTCAAAGAAGGGCTTCCTCGGCTAATCACTCCTCTCTCAAAGAAGGGAGACACTTAGTGTGCCACTTGTCAAACACGTGGCTTCCCGTGTTTTACCTCTTTACAGCTTAGTTTACAGAAGAAAAAAATTACTAAAGCATGTTTACATAGTGGCTGGTATGAGAATTGATGCTTTCCACAGTATGTAACAACAGTTAGCTCCTAACTAAATAACTTCAGGGAGCTGAGTACCTTTGACCTGTGTGAGGAACACATCTCTATTTTATTAATTCCCTTCAGTAGATGGTCTCACTGGAGAATTATTGAAGCTCTTACACCATCCAGTGTTTTAAGAAGTGTTCATAATCTTTGTCAAGCTACATTTCTGATCTTACTCATTTCTTCCCTGCTACGGTTCCTTCGTCATCTTGCTTTTCTTCAAATGTGCATAAAGGGTCCCTGAAGTAAGCCAGAAATCACTGACTTAATTCCTGAAATACTCTTATCCCAGAACCCTGTCTTCCTGGGCCCTTGGATGACATACCACATTAGGGAAACTACTGTAACTTACCGACTTGAATTTTAACTTATGACTCTGTAGTCTATATCCACTTTTTTCTCATTTGCATTTTTCATTTTCTCTGATGTTTTTCTATATTGATATAAATTTAGTTAAAGGTCATGCATTTTTTAAAAAAGTAATTGACATAGAGTTATAAAAGGTGGCTCAATTGAGTGGGCCTGGTGTGGGCTTTTAAAGCCTCAGAGCCAACTCCCAGAGACCTACTCCAACAAAGGACCACCTCCTAATTTCTTGACAGCACATCAGCTGGATACCAAGCAGGCAAATATATGAGACTATGGGGGATGTTCTTATTCAAACTACCACAGAGCCTCAACTAAGAAAAGGTTTTAGAGGTTTCAGCTTGTGAATTAATAATTATCAATGTGAAATGCTAACATTTTGAAAAATGCTTTGAAATTTAGCAAAAATAAAAAAGACACACACATACACACACATGATGTTTTAAAATTACACATATGTAGGGAGTGGGGAGGATATATGCGCCTATGGAACTCAGAAAAAGGTGTCAGTGTTAGTAATATATATATATATATATATATATATATATATATATATATATATATGGAACCAAACATAGGTACTGTAGAAAAGCAGTATATACTCTTAATCTCTGAGCCATCTCTCTAGCTTTATATTGCATTTTATTGACTGAATACTTATTAATGTTATTTAATATTTTAATTATAAATCTTGTGTACTTTCATCTTTTTTCCTGATTATCTCTTTTTTCTTTTTTTTAAGTTGGATATTTTATTTATTTACATTTCAGATGTCATCCACTTTCCCCATTTTCCCTCCCTAGAAACCCCCTATCCCATCCCCCTTTCTCCTTTTTGCTTTTATACCATTTTAATTACATGCATGTATTAAGGTCGGTTCTAGGTTGAGAAACTAGCAATACACTAGATGCAAATAGTCAAGGAACAAGGAAGACAATAAATACAAATAGTCAAAGAATAAGCAAGGCAATAAAATTCTGTGAACATTTTCATATCTGAGCCAAATTTCCTGTTCTAACCTGAAGTCATTTTCAGCAGGAGGGGGAGGAGGAGGAGGAGGAGGAGGAGGGGGAGGGGGAGGAGGAGGAGGAGGGGGAGGAGGAGGAGGAGGAGGGGGAGGGGGAGGAGGAGGAGGAGGAGGAGGAGGAGGATTTTGAATGGTTACACTATTCTATTATTGCCAGGGTTAACCCCATTATATGTCTAATATAAGTTGATTCCTGTTGTGGGTATATACAACTAGGGAAAACACAACATATGGGAATGTCTGTAGTACTTGCCTTCTTGGACATCTGTTGGGTGTTGGAGCATCTTGTCTTCAGGCAAGAGGTCCTCCTGCGTATGGGTTTGGCATTGGAATTCACAGGATTATTGGAAAGGAGGTGCTTTCCCTTGGTCTTTTCCTGTATTGAAGTATTTCACTATGAGCACAGGTTTGTCTGTAACTGTTTATTAGTCTTGTGACAATCTGGGTTTTATATATCCAGATATGGAACAGTTAAGATGTACATGTTTCATATCCAAATAGACAACTACATAGTTTAATCTACAAAGTAATTTACTGACTGCACTAAAGACTGTTGTAACTTTTATAACCTCAGAAAAAAAAACCAAAAATTGCTTCATAATTATAATCTAACTTTCAGTTTTCTTTATTCCATTTGCAGTGAGCTCATTGCCAAACTGTAAGTTCAAGTTAAAAGTTTATAAGAGATTGGTGTTTGTGTCTCATTTGAAGAGTGAAGCACAGTTCTCTACTCCCATGAGACCTTGAACTTCCTGCCCTGCCACCTTCTCACACATACTTAATTAACAGAAGTGCTTGTGTAGAGAAGAGAGGAAAATAGGGTGAATGTTCAGATTTCTGAAGTTTTAATAGTGAATGAGTTTTAGCCTTTAATTTGAATGCTTATCACTAAAAGTTATTATAGGGTATTTAACAAATCATACAATGAAATGTATTTACAGGTTTAAACCTGTAAGGTGGCTGATTACTTTTTTATATCATGGTATCTAGATTAGAAAACAGAACCTTATATGAAAGTTACTATATTAAATGGATTAAAACTTTGTCTTTATATCTAAATTTTTATACCAAATAAGCATGATCTGATTTAAGAATTATTTAATGCAGGCAAAACCTAGGAATATATAGTTAAATATTGTTTTCATAACTACCAAATATGACTTAGGTCCCCTTGGCAAGTCAAGAATCACCCTTCCCTTTTAGTGAAATTCATCTTTACATCTGTAAGTGATAAAAGGCATACTTTGATCTCTCAGACATGTGGATCTTAAGATAACAAACTATATTTAATATTCTGGAAACAGATCAGTGGTTCTCAACCTGTGGGTCACCACCCCTTTACAGGTCAAATGACCCTTTCAGAGGAGTCATCTAAAACCATTGGAAAATATTGACATTTATATTATACTTCATAACAGTAGCAATGTGAAGCAGCAATAAAAATAATTTTATGGTTGGAAGTCACCATAACAGCATCAGGAAGGCTGAGAACAGCTTAGCTAGATAGAAACAAAAACAAAACAAAACAAAAAAAACAAAAAAAAAAACTCTTTGTCTTCAAAATAAATATATGTCAACAAGCCTGAAGGGGTAAAAAAAGCAAACAAACAAAAAACAAAAATATGTGTGCTGAAATGTATACATTTTAATTTTAATTATAAAGTACTACCTGATTAAAACAAAGAGGACAGAAAAATAATCCACTGTGACTTCAAGAAAATGTGATCTTACTGTAAGATGAGAAATGTGGCTGACACACTAGGAGTCATTATTGTGAAAAACAATATTGGTGCAACTGCAGCTTGCTCACAAGCTAGCCAGATCCTTCTTTCATCATGAGACTTCCACTCTTCCAAACTGGAGCTTCCCAGATTGATGAAGTCCTTGCATTATTCATCATTGCCCCTGTCAGAGTTAAAAGTTTTGTTGGTGATAAAAAGCCAATTAATCAAATTTATGGTGACAACCATGACTGTTACAAAGCTGACACTCCTAGAAAGCACACCCTTCCCTTGATAGCAAAACCTGGTGGTGTGAGCTTGTAACCCCAAAAGTTTGAAGATTGATTGTTGTTCTTTCTGAGAAAGAATCGTGATTTACTACAAATCTAGTAGTAGCCATTATTAATAGTAAAAATTGATTGAAGTAAAAAATTTAAATCCTGTGTGTTGACATGTATTCTTTTGATGTCCATTTAATAATTGGAAAAATACAGATATGGGTCTTTATCAAATATACAACTCAATACAGCATTCTTATAGTTCTAGATTGGTCTTTATGTGCTTAAAACAAGAAATGGGAAGAAACTGAAAATCTAGTCAAATGCTAAGTGTATTCATGAGGTGACTTAAAATGTTTACATTTAGTTATTTTGTCCAAGTCATGTCCATAAAAAACATTGAATTTCTTTGTGGTAGGATACAGTTAGAAAGGTTTCATTGTCTATGTTTTTTTATTTTTTTTATTTACATTTCAAGTGTAATTCCCTTTACTGGTTTCTCATCTGGAAACCCCTTATCTCATTTCCCCCTCCCCCTGCTTCTATGAGGGTGTTTCCCCACCCATCCATTCACTCCCACCTCCCCACCCTTGAATTCCCCTACACTGGGGTATCAAGCTTTCACAGGACCAAGGGCCTTTTCTCCCATCGATGCCAGATAAGGTCATCCTCTGCTACATATTCGGCTGGAGCCATGGATCCCTCCAGTTGTAGTTGTCTTTTTAAAATTGTCTCTTTGGTTTATTTCCTAAGATTTGGAAATAAGGGTTCTTTTTAGTGAAATACAATTTTTCCATAGTGAATCCGTGGTAAATATTTTTATAATTATAGTTACTGACTTTTAGAAATTAACAGTAAAGTGTATTTACCAAAAGCGCCCCTCTGTTCTTTTGTGCCCCAATTCTTTGGATCTTTGATGAAACCTGTGACTCAAAATGGACTCACAACAAATATGACTTCTATGAAAGAAAATCCATAGATTCATAAAGAAAACAAGCTATTCTGAAACACTAATCAAACTGTTTTTAAAACATAATTTATAGTAATAAATTAAATGGCAAGGTCTAGTAACCTATTTAATGGCTCTGTGAACTCACAACCGAATCAAGCAAAATTACACCTGCAAATATGAGCAGTACCTTTATTTTTATGATTTCTATCAGGAACAAGCTATAGGTGAATATGCCTACATACATGTATACACACACGTACCCACACACATATATGTACATACATGCACATACATACACACACATACACACTCACATACTGGTCACATCGGTATACAATGATGGATCATTATTCTTCATTGAAGAACTGTTAGATTTTAACCAGGGATTAGTGAAAAGGAATAGGTAATGATTCCCTGTCCAAGTCTACCACATTTCTGGAATCCCTTTATAGGCCTCTTAGGGTCCTTAGACTTCGTGAAGAGCAGTTCATCTTCCATGATATTGAAAAGATAATGAGAAATCCTCAGGTTTTAAAACCATTCAACCTGAGACACGTGTAGCTAGAAATAACACCTGTATATCACTTTCTTCGTTCTCTTAGGTGACACTACAAAGTTCCACAAAAACTTTAGCATGAACCATGAGTTTTATTTAGTTTCCACTTAAATGATGTTATTATTAAAATATAATCCACACGTGTTGTGAACAGCTAGCGTTCTTTCAAGTGGGTGAATTTGCCGAGAACAAATTTGTAGCAATCAGATTCTTCCTTAGCGCTAACAATGTAGACTCAAAAGAGCAGCCTGGGTTCACAGTGAAGATCAACCAGGTCTTTTTAAGAATGACTACTTTTGTTCTGTTTTCCCAGTTGATGATCATCCCTACATGTTTTCACAATAGATGGACAAAACATCCTTTGCAAGGTGCTTGTTTGAGATGACTAAACCATTAATAAACACAGCTCTATTTAAAATGATATTACTAGTTGTGAATGGATGAGCACTTGTTCTTTCTCTGGGCAGCAGAAACCATGAAGCCCGAGATTGAAATCCAGCTTTGTAGCTGTCTTGCTTTCCTTTGAAACAGAATATGGGTTGACTGGTAAATTAAAAACAGAAGAGAGTCTTTCAAAAAGTCTTCATAATAAATAAAACTTACAGGTATTACTAAAAGAAAATGCCTTCAAAATAAAAATGGTACAATAAGAAAAATTAGGGGACAATAACAAAATATCAGAGATGACAGAAGCTATGAAGACATCTCCTGCCAAGAGATGGGGTTAAATTTTCAGAAAGCAACACAAGTGATTATTGGGAATAAGTAAAACATAGGTTTGGGTCACAAAATGCGTACTTCATTAGGGTCAGGGACTACGTCACTGCCATACATTTGTGTTTGCTAACATTTGACTAGAAGAAATTCAAGTACAGCATTCTCCAAATACCTTTTGAAATAGAAAAGCTCAGAATTCTGAGCAGAAAGTGACCTGAGAAACAGGTGAATCTCTTAGGCAGAAAGGCTTTTCCAATTAGTGGTCCAAGAGTCACCTTCTGGAAATACCATTGAAATAATTTTACTAACAATAAGTTATTAGGTATTCAGGAAAAGACAGCTTAATTCAAGTTTGTCCAGACCGTGTAATAAACATATGAGGAGTTTTAGACAAACCACTTAAAATCACTTCTTAGTATTATCCCCTCAATGAACAAGCTAATTTATGTGTTAGAAGGTAAATCAACAAATCTAGGAAAAAAGGCATTGAGGGTCTAGAGTCTGGATTCAAAACACATATACTTGCTTTAGAATTTTATTATTGTATAAGAATGAAAGATAAAGCAGGGATTAAGAAAGATAGATTAAGGAAATAACTATTATTAAAAGAGCTTAGATTTGCAGTGTGCATACATGTGTATACATGTATTTGTCATGAGGCACAAGCCAAACATGGGAGCTCATTGTCAGAAGGAATGAGTGTGCCTTGTGGAAAAAAAAATAAGAGAAAAGGAGAAAGGAGGAATAAATATCTAGAGACAAATTATATTCAATATTCAATAACAAATCAGATGTAAATTCTATGTTCAGTCTTCATGCCATAACTGTGGGATAATTAGTAGTAAACTACTCTTGTGGAAAACTTTTATTCAATGAAGTGCAAAGTAGAACTTTGAAGATATTTCTGTAGAGAAAGGTAAGCAATTCAAATCTATAAGGTTTTTATAACAAATTCTGAAAAACTGAAAATATTTTTACTTTACCTATAAGTTTTCTTAATTAAGTAGAATAATGAGAACACCAATTGCTGCCATTAAAAGGTGTTCATCATGCAAAATCTCTATTCTGAAACTATACACTCTTTGAGTAACATCTTTTGAAATTGAGAAACAGATCTTTCTGAGACAATCTTTATTAATAAATCTTACCTAACTCAGAGACATGTTTCCAACTAATAACATATATATATATTTTTTATATTGAGACTCATTTTCTGTCTTTCTGGAAGGATGGGTTAGAAGGGGAAAGGAAAGAATCTTGCCTGCCCTGTATTTCTCAAGGACATCTCTTCAATTTTTCTAAACTTTCTGTATTAATCATAAATCAACTAATTAATTAACTAATTAATTAATCAGTATGAACCATGGGAGTGATCCGGGCTCATGTGAGGCTTGTGCCATAATTTTAAAAGATAGTTTTTTGTTCTTAACTAGAAATGTCATCATGGGCAAGAATTAGAAATCAGTATGCTAGTTGAAAGATCAGGGGTCCACTGAGCAGACTGCCCCATTCTCACAGAACCCAGAGGAAGTGGGCCTCCCAGGAGCTCTAACCCAGGCAGTATCTTAGGTAAGGAGACAGAAAGACCGGCCCCAAACAGGGAGTAACTGGGACCCAGAAAGTCACTCCTGGCCTGGAGCACTGGTTTCTTCCTGTCTGGGCCTGAACATTGAGCAGGTCTTGGGCCCCAGCTCTAACCACAGTAGTAACATCCACCCCACACAGTTCTGATACAACCAAGATAATAAGAAAGACAGGCTCCAGTTAGAAACAGGGCAGGTAGCACTAAGCAGATCCAGATGGCAAAAACCAAGGGCAAAAGCATAAGCATTAGCAACCCAGGGTACTTGGCATCATTAGAGCCTAGTTCTCTCACACAAGAAAGTGAAGAAATTTTTCCCCATATCACTAGGAAAACAAGATTCAGATATAAAATCATTTCTAATGATGATGATAGAGGACTTTAAGAAGGACATAAATAACACTGTCAAAGAAATTGAGAAGAACACAGGTAAACAGGTAGAAACCTTTAAACAGGAAACACAAAAATTCCTTAAAGAATTACAAGAGAACACAACCAAACAGGTGAAGGAATTGAACAAAACCATCCTGGCCTTAAAAATGGAAGTAGAAACAATAAAGAAATCACAAAGGGAAACTACCCCAGAGATAGAAAACCTAGGAAAGAAATCAGGAGTCATAGACACAAGCATCACCAACAGAATATAAGAGATAGAAGAGAGAATCTCAGGTGCAGAAGATACCATAAAAATATTGACACAACTGTCAAAGAAAAGTTCTTAACACAAAACATCCAGGAAATCCAGGACACAATGAGAAGATCAAACCTAAGGATAATAGGTAGAGATGAGAGTGAAGATTCCCAACTTAAAGGGCCAATAGTTATCTTCAACAAAATTATAGAAGAAAACTTCCCTAATCTAAAGAATAAGATGCCCATAAATGTACAAGAAGCCTATAAAATGCCAAATAGACTAGACCAGAAAAGAAATACCTCCCGTCACATAATAATCAAAACACCAAGTGAACAAAACAAAGAAAGAATATTAAATGCAGTAAGGGGAAAAAGCTAAGTAACATATAAAGGCAGACCTATCAGAATTACACCAGACTTCTCATCACATACTATGAAAGCTAGAAGATGCTGGACAGATGTCATACAGATCCTAAGAGAACACAAATGCCAGCCCAGGCTACTATACCCAGCAAAACTTTCAATTACCATAGAAGGAGAAAACAAGATATTCCATTACAAAACCAAATTTACACACTATCTTTCCACAAACCCAGCATTACAAAGGATAATAGCGGGAAAGCTCCAATACAAGGAGGAAAATTATACCCTAGAAAGAGCAAGAAAGTAATCCTCTTCCACCAAATCCAAAAGAAGATAGCCACACAAAGATAATTCCACCTCTAATAACAAAAATAACATTTAAAAATTGTTTTAGAATCAAATGTGCTTCCCAGCTGAAGTTATTCTCTAGTGTCTCCATTAATCACTTTGCTCAAACCAGAAACTTGCACACATCTGGAAGGAAAGAAACCTGGGGAGGGTTAAATTCTGTTCAGGTAAAAGGGCTCTTAGGAATTTTACTCTGAACACACTGCTTCATAATTTTTGTGAGTAATGCTCATTCTTTTCACCCTAGCTTTTAAGTATGTGGTATATGTATAAAGGTGAAGATATAATGTCAGACAAGTACTTTGCTTCACCAAGAGTCATCATGGAGATTCATCTGCCTTGCTATTATTAAGTTATTGTTGAGATCAATTGTTCTGTCCTTTTATTTTGTACATGACGGAATTAAGGCCAAGAGTTTTTAAGACATGCTTCTATACTCATGAACCTAGTAAGAAGTGATTGACACCAAGCTCACTGGATTTTCCACTATGTCATCCTGCTACTCCACTGTTGCATTCTGAAAATAGGACATTTGTGACTCCACTTACTAGGTAATATCAGTGGATAATTATTTCTTAGTTAACCACATGTATTCATAAAAATTCTCCTTTTGTGGACTATACCATCTCACCAGGAAAATATCTATTCTGAATTGACCAGATATTATGCACACTGAGTTCTATATTCAAAGAATAACTATCACTTCTAGTAAAGGCTCAGAGTGTATTAGCCACATTTTTTCATTCTGTGAATCACTACTGACAAGGAGATAAACAATTTATGAACCCTTCTTTAAAATCTGAAGCTTGCCTCTCATGCACTATTGAGCATCTTTAGTTTCCTTATGTGTCGGTTGTGATGCATGGCTTCTTAATCTCTTCTTATCCTCTGACATATACCCATAGGAAAGAAGCCAGAACCCAGAAGAAACTTCTCAGTTCCTGGGCTCATTGCTGCACTATTCACAATGGATAAAACATGAAAACAACCTAAATATCTGCCCTTGGAGGGAGAGATAAACATTTTAGAATATACATAAAATGGAATGTCCTTCAATAATAATTCTTTAAGAGAATATCATGGTGTTTGTAATGGCATGCACTGAGAAAAATATTCCATGGAATCAAATATATGTAGAATTTAAAAAATGTTGATACCATGATACCATGAAATATTTTTCTCTATGAAATACATGAAGAGAGGAAAAAAGGAAGGAAGAAAAATTTGTCTGATTTCTCACTATTTCTTGATTTCCTCTTGATTTTCTGCCTTTCTTTCTCTTTACTCCTTCATGACTCCATGTACTTTGTACCACAGACTGTCCTACCCAAACCCATAATAGGAAGTCAATGTATTCCCAGTGATGAGTATGCAACTAGTTGTATGACTTCACTTACTGCTTTAATTTCTGCCATAGAGTGTGCTTTTCATTTTAGAGCTTTACATTCAGGAAAATAGACTTAGGTCCTACAGGAAATACTCACTTGATAAAGACTTGATTATCTCTCAAATTGTTTGGGGAGCCATGCTACATACTGTTCAGGGTTCTCACCTTGCAAGGGGTTTCACATTCTGATAAGTCTGAAGGAGTTGTGTGGTTGGTGAAGGAGTGTACTAGAGAACTGCTTTTCTTTATAAAAGAACAGAAAGTAATTGTTGCGAGCCGACTTTTGGCAGAAAGCGGCTATCAGCTTTGCAACCATCTTGAGCCATATACCCTGACATGAGACTTGGGTTCCAATAGCCTACAACAGCTGAGCACACTCTGATAACATCTTGCTTTAGATACCTAGAACTTTCCTTGAGTGTGTGAGATTAAAGGTGTGTTGTAGGAAGCCGCGGTTAGCGGTAATACATTCCGCCATTCCAAGATGGTGCGGGCATCATGTCCTCCCACAAGTAAACAACTGACTGCGCAGGTGCAAAGGCAAAAAGCGCACCAAAAGTCACTGCCAATCCCGAGGCGTATTATGGGTAATGAGTGAACAGCCAATCAAAAGTGAACATGTCACTCTAGGGTGTATATGAGCAGTGCCTCTTCCAGTCTTTCCATCTTTTCTGCTTCTGCTTATACAAGAGTGAAGCCTCGCTGTAGTATTACCCGATCCACTGCCTCCGTGTCCTTTTTCGCGGGCGAAGGGGACTCGGGAGGCGGTTGGAACATCTGGTGCCGAAACCTGGGAATTTCAAGGCACCACAGAGAAACCCCTCAAGTTTTGGGGCGGGTTAAAAGACTACAGGATCGAGGTACGTCTTTGGAAGATATGCCTGGGGTGGAAGCGTTTGTTGCAAGCGGACTTAAAATCACCACTGCCGCTCCACTAGCTAGCATCTTGCTTGCATTGCTTTTGTTTTTAGCTTATTTGTGTTGTGAGAAAGAGGGCCACTCTAGCATACCAGAACCAGAGCGTGTTAGCCGGCATCAGGCCAAAGAGCCTGGAGATCAGGCCAAAGAGCCTGGAGAAAGGAAAGAGTACTCAAGAGGAACAAGGGCTACTGCAGAGCTCGTTAAGCTTAAGGACCCTCTACTGGCTGGTGGAGAGAGAGTGGAGGTCAATAGAACTCCCCTTCACCCCATTAAGGAGCTTGAGGCCATAGACCTTAGCAGCTCCGAAGAAGACCTAACGCTAGGAGAGGAGCAGGAGGCAGCCGCCTATGCAAAAAATAACCGTTCTGAGATAAGACTAAGAAAGACCTTGAGCCACTCATCCCAGCCCCATCGCCCTCGGCCGGTGCTGGCGGCTCTCTTGGGCTCGAGGGTCCCCTGCCGTGCTTCCCAGCTGGGGCTGTGGGAACAGAGGCACTGCGACAGGGCCCGGGCCAGACCGGTTACAGGGGCGTCTGCGCTCTGCTATCTGCTTCAGCTTGCAGCCCGGCAGAGTGAGAGCACCAGAGGAGGGAGACAGTCTGCTCTGGGAAGTGGCCTCCCGCTGGCGGGCACACTGGAAGTGGCCCTCAAGCTTAGAGCAAGCAATGCCATTAATTGAACAGATGATCTTTGAAAATGCCACAGCTGAATGCGGTTTGGGAGACACACTTACTAACGCAGGACTAGCGGCAGCTAATTTACAGATGGCTGCGGTCCTTCTCCAAGGTCAGGGATGAGATAGGCCCAAGCCATGGCCGGGAAGGGGGGCTGTTTGTGCTTATTCCACAGGTGAAAACAATTCAATTTGGGTCCCTACGTGGCTGGTTTAGATCGTGAAGAAGGAAGCCAGATTGCAAGATGACGACCCTGATTCTTCTGATACTGACGTTCAATTTGGCGATAAGTATACCACTATGGGACATAGTTAGATCTTGGCCTGTTCCCATGCCATTACATTCAAATTCTGCAGTGCTGCCATTGTTTATAGCTATTGAGTGTTACTTGGTTGCCCCGGCCTCAGGCGCATCCACCAACAGCCTGGGTCATAAATGCTACAAGTTTTCCATTAAATTTTACACTTTGTTTTGTGGCAGCAAAACTTTACAGCATAAAGGTAATCTACTTGGTGTTGATTTTAGAAAAAATAGATTGCTTACATCGTTAAAGACTGGTTTTGTTTCTCAAAAATATGGTTGTACTCTAATATTGCAAAAGAGGCTTAAAAACATAGTTAAACTGCCAATATTCCATTGGCTACAGTTGGTAGTTCAACCGAGAGTTTGAAAATTTTTGATTTGCCTATGTTTATAGAGAAAAGATACAACACGTGTCTTTTAAGGTTTACAGTTTAAATTTAAGGTTTAAAGTTAAAGTTAAGGTCAAAATCACACAATTCAGGACTAGCCAAGCCTCAGAGAACAGGCCGGAGGGAGGTTACATTTACATTTGAATTAAGACAATGCAGACTGAGCTGCAGAAGCCCAGGTGCTAAGCATCCCTTTTGTTCTGGGTCTTCACCACCTGGTCCTAGAAATGTGCTTACCGGAATTCTGTCTCTTGTCTTCATTGTTTCTTGTGAGAAGAGGGATAAATCGAAGACCCAAAGACTTTACAACAGTCTGTGGGCTAAAAGTTATGATTATGCTGGAGAAATTAAAATTATATCTATTTCGCTCCATGAGTATAACTGTACCTGCTGATAAAATATGGTTCAAATTGTTTTAATTCCTTTATATTCAAAGTTGTTAAAAATGAGATGCTTTGGATTCCTCTAATGTATGTAACAATTATTAGAGAATAAGGTTGGCTTTTTTCTGATATTCTCATTGGACTAAAAAAGATTGGTTATTAAATTAATTCAAAATAAAGTTCAAATTTAAGATTTATAAAGCCTAACTTGCCTACTCCAGCTGCCATTTCAGTAAATGCTTATATAAAAGATGTTTTATACCTTCCCTTTACATTTCTGGTAAAGGTGAGAGATTTACAGTTAGTAAATTTATTCATAATTTTTAAGAGCCCATGAAGCGATATTTGTTAAAAATAATTGCTTCAGAAAATGGTTAATTGTTTTACATTTTATATATATATATATATATATATATATAAATATTGTTGTTCTTTTAATACAAAAAATTAAGAGGTTAAATCTTTTAGTGTATATTATTCATTGTGTGATACTTTATTACTGGATTTCTCTAAAGAAGTTTTCTACAAGCCATTGCTCCAATATAACGAGATTTAAAAATTTTTTTGAACTACTTGTTGCTCCAGAAAGGATTCAAAGGCAGTGTCTTTTCAATATTTGAGACAAGTTGGGGCTAGAGAGATGGCTCAGCCATTGAAGGCTAGACTTGTAATTTAAAATATAAAAACTGAATTCCCAGCAACCACATGGTGGCTCACAACCATTTGTGGTGGGGATCTAATGCCATCTTCTGACTTTTAATCTTGATTTGCTCTTAGTGATTTTTAAAAGTTGTTTAGAGATATTAATTGGCTAAAACCTCATCTTAAGCTTACCATAGGAGGATTTAAACCTCTGTTTGATATTTTCAAAGAGATGCAAGTCCTAATTCCCCTTGACAATTAACTATAAAGGAGAGATAACTTTGCTGAAAATAAAGTAAGCTGTTAGTTATCAACAGATAAATTATATAGACTATGATAAATTGTTGGCTGTTTGTGTTGTTACTACTCATATTTCCACAGCAGCCCTTTGATAAAAGAAACCATTAATATGAATTTGTCTTTCTTCATTTACAAATAAAGTTTATATGATAAAATCCTAAAAACATTTTAGATAAAAGGTTTTTCTTTATTCCATATAACAATTAAATTGGTTATTAAATTATTAAATTTGGCCTATTACATGACAAACATTTTAGACAAATTTGATAATTATATGTTACAGTTTTTCTCTATACATGCTTTTATATTTCCTAAAATTTACTATACATGCAGACCATAGAAAAGATATTTGCTATATTTACTATATTTACAGATGCCTCATCTATTGAGAAGACAATATATGTAATTAAATCATATGTGTATTTTCTTGAGTTTACCCTGCTTCAACACAATTAAATTATGTGTTGTAGCCACTGTTTAGAATGTTAAAAAGGGGTGTATCTGCCTTTGTCTTGTAAAATGATATATTTCATGAAATACAAAATGTTTCAGCTACATGATCTAATATCTCTAGCCATTTGGATAACATTAAAATTAATAAGGTGTTTAGGAATGCATCTGCACAACCGGTGTCGGTGTGTGTGGACCCTCCATTTTTCTTTATGTTATCCAACTTTCAGAATAATTCTGATATCTTGGATTGTAAGAATGTTACATGCTTTTTAGCACAATGCTGGAATGGATCACTAGACCTAGCCTTGGTTGTGCACGTGCCTACCTTTGTGCCCATCCCAGTAGAAGCTGATCCTGAAACTCTCCCTTCTACATCATTATTGAGACATAAAAGAGACTTTGGTCAATCAGAGTTGATTTGCTCCAAGCCCATGTGGAACAACTCACGGATGTGGTTCAAATGAGCTGCGTGTCAGCAACCCCATATTCAGGTATTACACCTCTGAGATTTATGAATGATACATTTATTCAAAGCCATAATCTTTCTGCTTATTTAAAAGGGAATTGGACTGGGGAGTTGGACCAGATGCAGCAGCAATTGCAGATCCAGATCTTGAGCCTTGACGGAACATGAGTGGACCCTGTTACCCCTGGCGATTTTACTTCTTGACTTACCTCTGCCTTTTCCTTCTTTCTTAAAGGGTGGGGATAGGTCTGTTTGGTGCAGCCCTATGTTGTGGATTAGTGTTCATGATGGTTGGTCTGTAAGCTCAGAGTCCAACAAAAACGTGACAAGGCCGCTATCGCCCAAGCACTCACAGCCTTGGAGCAAGGATCTCCCCCTGAAATTTGGCTATCTAGGCTGAGAAAGTAGCTGATGACTGAGACCCTCAGTCGATGCACCCCAAGGGTTCAGCCCATTGCACTGGGTCGATGAGAGGTCTAAGTCCAGCCAGCCCTTGCCTAAATAGCTGTGGTACCTGAATAGTAGGTTGACAGCCCTTGCACTCCTGGTAACTATACTCCATTGCACAGGGACGGGTGTCAATTCCTCTTTACATCCCCTTAGCTCTTGTACCCAGAGGACTTGTTTCCATTGCACCTGGTAGGGTAAGGGAGAATCTTCGGGCTGTAAGCTCCTGATCGCTTATTCCCCCAAAATGGAGTTTGCTTGCTCGGGCTTGAGTTCGAATCTTGATTGGTGCTGCGCTTGATAGGCAAAAGGCTGTTCCACATTAATAATTTAAACAGGGGGAGATGTAGGAAGCCACGGTTAGTGGTGATACATTCCGCCATTCCAAAATGGCTCAGGCATTGTGTCCTCCCACAAGTAAACAACTGACTGCGCAGGTGCAAAGGCAAAAAGCACGCCAAAAGTCACTGCCAATCCCGAGGCGTATTATGGGTAATGAGTGAACAGCCAATCAGAAGTGAACACGTCACTCTAGGATGTATATGAGCAGTGCCTCTTCCAGTCTTTCCATCTTTTCCGCTTCTGCTTATACAAGAGTGAAGCCTCGCTGTAGTATTACCTGATCACTGCCTCCGTGTCCTTTTTCACAGGCGAAGGGGACTCGGGAGGCGCATGGAACAGTGTGTGAGATTAAAGGTGTGTGACTTAAGAGTGTGACTTAGAGATCAGATTTAGAGACAAGACCTAAGGGCATGATTAAAGGTGTGACTTAGAGGCATGTCTTAGAAGTGAGACATATAAAGGCGAGAGGCAGACAGAAGAGAGATCAGAGAATCAGACACTTTAGAGAGTAGAGAACAATTTGGAGTAACAGAAATTCAGACACTAGGAGTAGAAGTAGACATTAGACACTCAGAAGAGAACAACAGGAGTACAACTAGGAACTAGAAGTAGTACAACTAGGAACTAGGAACTAGGAGCTCAAGACTTGGGACTTAGACTAGGAAGAGAGACTGAAGAATAAACGGGATTGAAACACACTCTGTCTGGTCTCCATTCTTCGAATCCATCCTCACTCTCTCTCTTGCTGAACCCCAACCCGAGGACCAGAGCGTCATCTTGGGCAGGGATACAGTGGCTGCCAAGCGCGGAGTGGAGAGGGCCCCAACATTTTAGGCCGACCAAAGTGGGGCAGCCTAGGCCCCAACATTTTTGGCACCTGAATGTGGGGCTAGTGCGGTCCTCAACATTTGAGAGGTGTTGAGTTTATAAGAAGATATAGATGAATTCAACTTCAGGGAGGGCTACTGGCTCTTAGGAGGCGTTGACTGTCAATGGACAGTGATGATTCATCTGTCTGAAGAGTGGAAACATCGTCTCTTACCTCTAGGTTTTCCTATATTTCACTCCATTCTTATTCTTGTTGCTTCTGGTTATTGTAGTTTGGTGGTGGTATTGTTGTTTGCTTTGTTTTCTTTTTGAGAGTGGGTCTAGCTTAGCTCATGCAGACTTTGAACTTGATATGTAGCTGGTAAAGGTCCTCTTTCCTCAGCCTCATTTGTTTATTTTCAGAAGAGTCTCAGTGTCTCATCCTTTACATTTTGGGTTTGTAAATTAATTGGCTTTAAAAAAATCAATAATTTGCTTTAGAGGGTTTTTTTGTCTGGTTTTTTTTGGGGGGGGGTTCGAGACAGGGTTTCTCTGTGTAGCCCTGGCTGTCCTGGAACTCACTCTGTAGACTAGGCTGGCCTCGAACTCAGAAATCCGCCTGCCTCTGCCTCCCAAGTGCTGGGATTAAAGGCATGCGCCACCACCACCTGGCTAGAGTTTGTTCTTATTTCAAATACCTAAGTGGGGAGACTCTGACTGTCAGATTAGTCCACAGGTGAATTGTCTTGAATTAGATACTCAGTTCTTCCTTAATCAATTTTGCTAGCAAGAAAGGAATCAAATGGCATCTACTGCTTAGATGAAGATCTAGTGAACAGTCAGAATAATCAGGAAAAACAGCACTACCCCCACTCACTACACACTCAAGCACAGGGATTCTCATTTTTGCTCCACAAGAACAAAAAATACATAATCATATGCATGGAGATCTTATATTATTGGAAGGGTTTAGCTCTTCTACAGTTGACATTCAAAACAAAAGAAAATATTCTTTACCTATTACATGATTCAACTCATAGTAAAAAGTGTAATCTGTTCAGAATTATGTAATATATGTCTTTCGGTGCAGCAAAAGAAAAATATGTGTGTTTTGAAACATTATCTTTGTACACAATATTTGTGGATGAACAAAGACCATTTCCAAAACTTACAATATAAATTTTCTGAAAACACAACTATCAAATTAGGAAAAACATTCATATTTAGTGAAATATACATGCAAAATTTCATGTTCCAAATATGAATATCAAGTTATATATTATATAATCAATAATAAATGAATGGTTTACATATTATTTAATTTTCACTTTGAAAGTGTAAAAATGAGAATTCAAATGAACAAATGGGTTAAGAGAAAATTCTTTAAGAAAGCCAATTTATTTAACACATTATTATAGAAGCAAAATTTACCATGTTTATATATTATTGTCAACCTTCATTCAGGATTCATGCAAAACTGAAATGTAAATTCAGATTAATTGCCAATTGAGTAGGCAAATTCAGGAGTGTTTTAATAAATGTTCATCAAATGTTTCTGCCATTCAAATACTTTATATCCATAAAATACTAATAATCATTCTTCATGATCTTTTGTCATTGTAAATTTGACACAAAACAAAAATATTTAAGGACTAGATTTAGGGAAGTCTTTCCAAATTTTACAAAGTATAGTCACTCCCTCACCACAGATGTCCTTATGTTCATGGAAGATCATTCATGCCCAATTGGTAGCTTAGTAACATTCTGAAGAAAAGGAGACATTTTCAATCCAAAGTGTGTATTCATCTTGTATATAAATTTATAACTCTTTTAAAGATTTTGTTACCATTCATTACAGATTAGTTTGCAGTCATTCTGTGCTTTGAGCTAAGATAAAAATATTTACATGACTGTAACATTTGTCCTTGGCTGTTTTCTTTGTGGTCACTGCAGAAAATAAAGCTACTAATTTGGAAGCTTCCATGTTTCATTACAGAGACAAAGAGGAATTAATTTAAGCTATATCAATTTGACTAATATAAACTCAATAAATTCAGCCCTAAAGATTTATGAGAGTTCTTCTGAGGCCATGTGTTGAAGCTTTTTCACCTTGCAGTTTCAAAGCACTTATGTGTTTGTTTGAGTCCACTGTGGTCCACTGTGTTGCTATTGGATATAGGCTAGAGTCATCTCCTCAGGCCTTTAAATGTGTGCATCACAGGAAAATAAAGGTTCTTGAGAGACTTGAAAGATGGATGCAGATTTTTTAAATATAAAATAAAAATGTGAATTGTTAATGGAAATTCAAGTGAATGAGAAGCAACAGGACTAAGCTAAAAACAGAGAAACTGAAAAATTTTTGGTAGAAATCTTAGTGTAATGTAGTCCAATATCAGAACTAAAGCACGGAATCAACTTTAAGTCACAGCTTGAACATGGTAACTCAGAAGGAAAAGAAGTTATGAGGATTGGGGGTGGGGTGGAATGGCATACAAATCCATAGAGAATACCAGAGTCTAGGGGTTCCCAAAGGAAGTGTATATGAGAATATTTGAAGCCTTCTCACTTTCCATTATGACTTGATGCTATTTTTTCTTGTGAGCATAGACAGTTTGAGAGATGGCTCAGCAGTCAACAGTACAGGTTGCTTTTCTAGAAGACAATGGTTGGATTTCTAGAAAACATATGGTAGTTCACAAGCATTGGTAACTCCAGTTCCAGAAGATCTGACATCTTCCTCTGGCCTCTGCAGACATTTCATGCATGTACTGCACATACATATATGCAGGCAAAACATCCAAACATGTGCAATAACAATAAATAAAATTTTCAAAAAGAAAAGTGTCACAAGTGATAGTAGTTTTTCCATACTTCAAACTTGTACTAACATTATAAGACTTCACAAACTTGTAAGAGGATACAGTAAAAAATATTTCTTTTTAAATGATTGCTATCTCAAGAGGTGTTGTATGCCTCCAACAGAGACATTGGTAAAAATTTTTGTTGAGTGCAAATTATTCATTAGACATACACTTTGTGCCAAGCTGGTTGCATCATGTGATGCAGAGTCACGTAGTATCTTGCTGAGGCACATTCATCTGGTGTTTTGCTGAGGCAAGACCCATGGGAAGACATGTTTGGAGAAAGTATAAATAGGACTCAATGGACAGTGACTGGGCACTTGCTTAGCTAGCTTTGCAATGTTTCCTTGATCTCAGATCTTCACTAATCTTCACTTCATTGAGAGAGGCATAGCAGAGAACTTCTGGCATTCTGACTGGTCCTCGTCACTTTTGCATACTCATGACAACTCAGTGAAGGCCTGGCTGTTTCTGCTAGATTGTTCCTCAGCTGCTTATTTGTGTTTTGTATCCTGACACTACTGAAATGGACTGTTGATATCCTGATATCCTGATATTGCCCAAGGAACTACTTCTAAACAGGTTCATATCCCCTTGCCCCATTTACCATATTTTCTTCCCTACCTTTGAACAGTGGGCTAGAAGGAGGTGGTTGCAACATTTGAAAACCCTCATCAAAGTAGGTTTTGAAAATTCTAAAATCTATACTTACGGGTTCAATAATATGTAAAACAAGACAGGAGACCGTTTTTTAAGGATATATAACAAGCTGATAGAAGAAGCAACCAAATTATATTTAAGCATATAATTTCAAATTGTGCTGTGTGAAGTAAGAGTATAGAGAAGAGAGGTGGGTCCTAATCTAGTGTTTAGGAATGAGACTCACTTTCCTGTGAATATATTACATGAGATTAAAATTAAACAGAACTGTAAGCCAGTTGGCTGAAGGGATCTAACAAATGTCCTAATGAGGAGGCAGTGGCATGCCTAAAGGCCTCCAGCATACAGTTGAGAATGACAACATTAAAGAAGACTCAGCACACCACAAGCCTGCAACCAAAGAGCTTTCAAAGCTGAGGTTGGGGAGGTCCTTATGTACTTTGTCATTGTAGAGTGAGTGTGGTAGAATTGGGACATGATGGATCATAAGGCCTCCTCACCTAAGCAAAGCACAGCTGTGCTCCAAGCAGATGCCTTAGGAATTTCCATTAGAACAGAACTCGTGGTTTGGGGAGATAGATCAGTTTACAAGGTACTTGCCATGCAAATATGAGGACAGAAATTTAATTCCCAGCACCCATATAAAAAGCTAGGGGTGTTGTCATATACTTACAATGTCTACACTGATGAAGCAGACAAAGGCAATTGTCAGGCTCCCTGGACAGCAAGCCTAGCCAAGTGGTGAATCCTAGGCCCCAGGGAGAGACTCTGTCTCAGAATTCCAGGTGGATGATGTCTGAGGAAGAACATCTGAAGCTGAGCTCTGCTTCCACATGTACACACACAAACCTGTACACAGATGTGTATCCATATACAAGCATGAATAGATGCAAGCATGCACATATAAGCTTGCACACAGAGAAGTCACACAAGTGCACACACACACGTTCACAGACACATACAAATGTACACTTTTTTTAAAAGGTTGAATTGGAAGAGAAAAGATTTGCTCTTTTCTAACAAACACATACCTCTCAGTAGGTAGGGGGTTGTGCTTTGAATTGTCAGTCACATAAGCTGCTCTCAACTGAAAGCCCATTCTAATTTTACTTTATGGAGAACCATCTATCACAGAGTAGAAACATACAAGGTCCATATAGTCCTGGGCAGCAGTTTGAATGATAAGATGCAGTAGTTTGCATGTGTAGAGTCTACATGTGGCCAGTTTACTCTGAGGTTAGATTGCTGTAAAATGTCCTCTATCCTCACCCATTATTCTGCTGGGTGTACAAAAGGCTAGACTAAGTAAATAGCAATTCATCTCCTAAATTAAACACATAGACAGACTAGCCAGTAAAGTTTAGGAAAGAGTTTAAGGAGGTTAAGAAGTTAACCAAAAGGAACCAAACACAATCATTGGGTAACGAGGAAAGGCTCAAGGCAGGATGGTCCCCATGGAATCCCAGAAACATTTCCAGAGCAGTCTAAACAAGTTGTTCTTCAGATGTGACCCTCAAAACAAACATCACCACCTGGGAGCTTGTTGGTGATACAGATTCCTAGACTTCAGTCTCAACTAAGGAGCCTTAGAGCAGTGTCATGGGACCCTGTGCTCATAGAAGCTTGACAGCCACTTGCAGATCTATGAACTGATTACCCTTGAGAACCAAGAATAGGTTGGAATTTCAGTCAATTGCCATCTGCTGTGTGTCTGTGTGGGATGAAAAATGCAAAACCTAAAATGAAAATGACTTCTTCTTAGTTCCATGTGTGCAGTTAATCATTCATCAAGTTTACTGAAGATTTCGTATCACATTTCTTTCCACTTCCGAGGGTCAAAGTATACCTGCCTTTGTAAGGGCACTTGTGACATACAAGTTCACTGTTGCCATGAAGCAATAATGCATAATTGGCTGGCAACTTCACAAGTAAAAATATTTTTAATACCATCCATTGACAAACTACAGAACCAATTAAAAACAATGAGGTAGCATAGGGGTAATTCAGCAATTGAATGAAAATAAGTAGGAAATTATAACTTTATTCTTTTTATAAATATTGCACAATTTACTTGCATAAAGTCACTATTCTCTGTTCTTGTAAAGAGTGAATCATGGGATGTTGGGGTCCACACTAGCCCCACGTTGGGGCGGCCAAAAAATGTCGCGGCCCGAGCAAAATGTTGAGGCCCGGGCCGACCCACGTTTGGCAGGTGGCCACTGTATCCCGGCCCAAGCTGCTGCTCTAGTCCGTGAGTCGGGGTTCAGCAAGAGAGAGAGTGAGGACAGACTCAAAGAATGCAGACCAGACAGAGTGTAATTCAATCCCGTTTATTCTTCAGTCTAAGTCCTAAGTCTTGAGTTCCTAGTGTCTAGTCCCTAGCTCCTAGTCCCTCCAAGTTCCAAGTGCTAAGTGCCTAATGCCTACTATCTAGTTCTTCCGAGTTCTCTCCCAAGTGCCTGCTACCTGTCTTCTCTCTGCTGTGTCTCCCTAATGTCTGATGTGTTTGATTCTCTCTGCTGTGTCTCCCTAATGTCTGATTCTCTACTGTCTGCCTCTGCCTTTTATATGTCTTACTTCTAAGCCATGCCTCTAAGTTACACCTTTAATCATGCCCTTAGGTCTTGTCTCTAAATCTGATTTCTACACTTCTAAATCATACTCTTAAGTCACACACCTTTAATCTCACACACCTTTAATCTCACACACCTTTAATCTCAAGGTATCTAAACCAAGATTATCGGAGTGTGCTCAGCTGTTGTAGGCTATTGTAATCCAAGTCACATGTCAGGGTATATGGCTCAACATGGCTGCAAAGCTGATAGCTGCTTTCTGCTAAAAGTTGGCCCCCAACAATGGGACCTTTTAAATAATGTGATGTCTGTGTGTCTTTCTGATACCAGGAAAGTCAGCACTGATTCTAGCCAAATACAGCTACTATAACCCTAGAGTAAGGGTGGGGATGAAGAACAAGGATGGCTAAAGAAGTGGGAAATGAGAAATGTTTCTACTCAGCAAACACAACTTCAGTTAAGTTGGTATGCAGCAGTCACCAAGAAGCACAGTTTGCTAGCTTTAAATAATGCAAATCAAATGCAGAGTTAGTTGACCTACTAACCCAAGCAGGTTTATGGATATTCCAGGCAAATGGCTATGGTACTCTAGTCAGATGGCTGGTGTACTCTAGTCAGATGACTCAGGTAGTCTAATTAGAAGGCTCAGGTACTCTAGTCAGTTGGCTCTAGTAGTCTAGTCAGTCGTCTGGAGTACTCTAGTCAATGGCTGTGGTATCCTAGTCACAGAGCTATGGTATTCTAGTCAGATAGTTGGGGTAGTCTAGTCATACAGCAGTGGTAGTCTAGTCAAATGACTGGATATTCCAGGCCAATAGTTGGCTTTCAGGGTCAGCTTGGAAACTTAACATTTCAATGTAGATGTTCTTTTGTCTTCAAAATGTTGGTACTATCATCACCCACATGAAAAACTGTTGGGAATATTCAGAGTTGTTGTCCCTAACGTGGTGATCAATAATAGATGTTATATAATATGTTTTGCTGTTTGTATTTTAAAGAAAGCCCAAGGAGTTTTACTGAACCAATATTAGTCCTTCATAATCTATAAGGTGCTTAACCTGTAATGTTGCCAAATAATTTAGCCATATGATTCACAGTTCAATGAAAACTTAGCACACTGATTTGCTGCATGGACAGGCATAGATTTGTGTGGTAATAGTATATGAGGTGGATTTAAGCAAGCTATTTGGAATAATCCAGGAAAATTGCAACCAGCTGATAGAAGTCTTCTTCACGTGGAGCTAGTTTTACTCTGGTCTTCTTGCCTGTTGGTAGCAGCAAAATATCTCATTAACTTCATCCTTCTGGCATCCACCTGGCCTTGTACTGCTGGACCATGAGCTTTAGTGATGTCATTCTTTGATCTTTCCATTTTAATGTCCATCTGGTGCATGATCCTAGTTTGGATCATAGAACTATGAGAAAGAAAACCTCCAGTTAACATAATAAACTGATTATTTTTATTAAGTAATGTTTAAAATAGAGTGGTCTAATGCTTCCAATAGATCTGGAGTGATAATTTCAAACTGTATTTCTTGCCTATGAATAACCTAAAAGAAAAGTGGGGCACTTAGCACCTCCATGTATCCCTGTCCATGTGTTAAAAATAAAAACAAATTAAAGCTGTACAATTAATCCCCAGTTCTCAGTAATCAGGGAAAAAAGAAATGGTTTGTGGGTTCTGAATAAGCCTAGTTGTATAAAAACTCTTAGAAGGAAAACTGAAGACATATGACTGACAAGATAAAAGAATAATGAGAAAAAAATGCTGAGACATTGTGCATGGTGGCTTTTTTTCTCAACTGAGCCAAAGAGGAGAAGACTTTGTGGTAAGTATTGCAGGCAGAAAAGCCAGGCACATGTGGTGCTGCATGCATCTGCCATGCAGGTGTCTGTATGGATTTTACCATCACTCCAAAAAACAGTCAGACATTGTCTTTTTAAAATTGAGAGTGGTGTGAGGACCAGTGGCAGTCAGTGTTAAATGTCAGGCATACAACATATTTATTTAAGTCAGAGTCACTACAGAGCTGCTGTGTGACATTTCTTTTTTTTTTTTTTTTTTTTTTTTTTTTTAGTAATTCTAACCAGTTGAAAATATTTAATGAAAATGAGACAGAACCCAGAGATCCCCTGATCTGTGTGTGTGTGTGTGTGTGTGTGTGGGGAGGGTCTGTATCTTTCTCATCTCTGTCTCACTGTCTCTGTCTCTGTCTCTGTCTCTGTCTCTGTCTCTCTCTCTCTCTCTCTCCCTTTCCCTCCTTCCCTCCCTCCTTCCCTCCCTCTCTGTCACTCTCTTCAGAGAAAGCAAAGGAGAATCATTTCTTGTTTTGGTTGCTGAAGAACCTTCCTTTAAGTTTGGGCTTACAGAAGATAAATTGCTTCTTTAGTTTGAAAGGCATAAAAATGTGGTCAGGATGGTTGTTGATCACAGAGTCAGTTTGAAATTACAGTTCCATAGTTAAACAGAATGCTTGTGCTAGCAGGGTCAGCATCCTCTACTATTTTTCACTCTCTTGGATTCAGTGTTACGTAGATTTAGTTTTCTCTCTCTCCCTCCCCTTTTTCTTCCCTTCCCTCTCTTCCCTCTTTCTCTCTCTCCTCCCTCCTCCTTCCTTTTCTTTCCCCTTTGCCTGTCCTCTCCTCCTTTCTTTCCTTTCTTTTTCACTTTTTGGAGAATGTTGGGCCCCATTTCGGCCCTGGTTTGGCTCTTGTAGACAAGCAGAAGCCTGGCTCAAGTTTTTGCGGGCTTGTGGGAGAGTCTAAGCCTGGCTCAAGTTTGAGACCCGTCTTAGTCACTTCCGTACTGGAGTGACTCAACAGGACCTCTGCTCAGCTGTTCCTGATACAGAGCTTTGCAATCGGCCCTGTCAGTCATCCCATACCCTCTGTAACTTTTCCCCACCCCCTACGTTGTCTCACCCCTCCAAAACCCCTCCTCCCTATGCTTCAAGTTTATATATACAAGAGGTTGTTACATTAAAGTTCAGTTCCTGCCTCGACAAGGCTCCCAGCTGGGTGTGTTTCTTTTGGGCCGGTTGACACTAACCATCCCCATCAGCCCTGAGAGACTCGGCTGGAACAGGATCTCTCTCCTCTCACCTGGACCTGGCAGCTGCAAAGAGCCAACAAGTGAATATTCATTCTACAAAATCGTGGGCTTCAGTACAAAACTGTCGTGTATGTACAACATATGCTTGACCCAGCCTCATTATCTTGTCCTGCTTCTCTCTTCCCTCTACTGATCATTCCTCATTCCTCTAAAAGTAATACCTTCAAGTCTTATTCCCCCATCAATACTGCACATAAAGAGAGCCTCTGACGATAAAATTTTCCTTAGGAATCAGCTTTACAATTTGTAACTTTGGCTCATGGCTATAACAGGAACTACCACTGTTGCCTTTAAACGTTCAAATATAACTTCAGAGCATCTCTGCCTGTCTGTGCACTTCCAATAGCACCTAGCTGAGTGACACATGCATGGCTGCCTATAGCTAAGTCATGCTATGATGGTGACCATAATTTATTCTCCCATCACAGATGCACAGACTTTGGAGAACTTAAGTACCTTTTGGTTCCATAAAGGATGACATTGGGCAATTTGTTTTCTATAGACAGAAATTGTCTCAACCAGTGTGTGTGTGTGTGTGTGTGTGGGAGATTAAAAGAGTAAAAAAAAATAACAAAATCATGTTGATTGATATTATTGATATTACCCATATTTCTTTTAAAATAAACCTAGTTTTAAAATGGTAGTGTGTGTCCATTATTAAAATTTGTAAGTCAGCAAATCTGCACTTCCCAAAGATAACCATAATTAGATACTAATGGATATCATTTTGTTATTGAGTTTTATGGTAGCCAGTGTGCTAAGAATGTATTCCTACATGTTAGTTTAGAACACCCAACCAAAAGTATGCAGTGGATACATAAATATTAATTTATAGTAATGGTGATGTTTTAATGGAATGTTCCATGAAAGTAATACATGTACTATATGATTTAAATTGTACCAAAATTTATACAAAATTTATTCTGCACTGAGAGGTTTGATAAGAGATAAGACTGAGAACTTAAAAGTTAATTAATCAAGAAAACAGTCCTATTATGGATAAATCAATCTATTCATGTATTTGTGAATGTGTTAGTTAGTGTATGATTTGAATTTTGAATGGTTTGCCCACATTGATCATTAATGGTGGAACTTTGTAGGGAGCTGCTATAAATCATGATGGCTTGAGGAATCCCACACAATTCTCACTTTTAGTGAGTATATTCTATAACTATAAATGTTATTTTATGAATGAATTCATGTTACCTAATGCTTACCATTAAGCTTACTTCCTGGCTATCACCTGCACCAAGGGCAGCATGGTTTGGGATAAGGGTTTCTGCTTCATCTTTAGTTCTGTGGCCATCTACTCTTGCCAGACTACCCATCTAATGCCTCCTGCAGGACTTCCTTAGGTTCAGTTTCTTACCCTTCTGCTTTTCATCCAACCTCTCACTCATTCTGTTTCAATTTGCTTTGAGTCCATCCTTAAAAAATAAAGACATGTTATACTTCTCCTATCCAGGATTCTTGTTAAAATTGTCTGAGGGATGTGTTGTTCTCCTGTACTCTGTTAAGGTGATGAGTTACAGTGCTTCATGTTAATCAGCTAGGTTTGTCATGCCTGTGTTCACATGCCTGTGTTCCCATAAGGCTTTGTTTGGCTGCCTATTTGACTGATAATGTTTACATCCATGTTCATGGGTTACCTTGTTCAGTTTTTTTATTTGCAATGCATTTGTCTGTTGGATATATTAATGTCTGCATATAAAATTACTTGAAGACATGCCAACTTCTATCTTGGAAGTGTATTCAAAATTTGGTACATTTCCCCAGAGCTTTCCTTAGGTTAACTTGTGATTTGGTTAGATTTTGGGCTGTGCATTGAAATAACTCTTTAATAATGGTTTTAATTTCCTTACAATATATCCAACCACATACATTTTTGTAACAGTTTTGATAATAGATACATATTTTACTATTTTCATTTAGTAATACTATACTAAATTATGTGTATGGTTTCATTACCTGGGTCATTTAAATACATGTTGCTTATGTTGCAAGTTTTTGAACATTTAATAGATTGACCTGAATTTCTAATCTTTCAGGTCAGTAGAATTGCACAGTGGGTAAAGGCACTATGGCTGAGCCTAATGACCTGAGATCAATCTTTGAGCCCTACATAGTAGGGCTTACACATAGTGTCTTATGACCTCCACATTTTTACCATGCCACAAGTGTACACACACACATACACACATACACACACACACACACACACACACACACCCTCAAAGTCATGGATAAAGGTAATTGCATGCTGCAAAATACAGCAGCCTAAGTTCAGTCCCCAGGACACACATGGTAGATGGAGAGAACTGACTCCTGAAAGTTATCTTCTTTCTTCCATATAAATGCTGTGGCATATGCACACATGCACACACATATGTGAATGCAACAAATGATTTCTAATCTAACACTAGGACAAACAAGGAACATACCTTATAGTTTTCCCATTTTTTGACATTTGATCTGATTTGTTTTTTAATCTATAATACCATATATCTTAGCTAATAGTTTTGATCACTTAAAAATAATACTACAACTGATTAAAGATACATTTTACTAAGTAAAATGTATTGATGTGTGCCTCTATACTATCCCATAACATTTCCTATTTTTCATTTTTTCACATAAAACCACATCAGTCAAGGAAGTGCATCATGCAGGGTGTGGGTGACAAGAAGCAGGACTCACACAGCTACTCAAAAACTTTGATGTTATAGCCTCCATTGAAAATATTTTTCACTGTAAATATCATATATTTGGCTTTGTGTGTTATTAAGCTTACAATTCTCTGCTATTTAAATATGAAGACATTTACTTCATATAATCTTATACCACTCTGCCCCAGTCCACCTTTACTTTAAAATGACATTGACATTTTCTTCCTTTTTTCATGAACAGATTTGGATAATGCAAAATTTTCGTATGACTAGAGAAACAGTGACTAGGCACAATATGATTGGCAGAACAATGTGACTTTTAAACTGATTGGTCTTTGGGGAATGAGGTAGCAAGGACCTCCCTTGTCTGTAAGTGGCTAGGATTGGTCCATCCTGTGGAATGTGTCTAAGTGCTCTGGGCCTTTCTTGCACACATGCAGGTGGGTTTCCTCTCCTGTGGTTTGAGGAATGTTAATCTGCTTTTTCTCTGAATGTTAATCCAGCAGGGTAATCCAGTAGGTGTCCTTGGACTAAGGAATGTGTTCCTCCCAGGACGTGTGCAGTTAAAAATTAACTTTAACTAAAAATTATGTTTAACCGAATTCCTACATTCCCCCCTTTTCTTTGTGGGTGATTCCAATCCTGGAATCACAAGCTGTCATCTTGGTGTACACCATGATATTGTTGTCTAAGCATAAGCACCTGCATGGTATTAACACAATCTTTAACAAATTTAACTAAGTGATTAAATATGTAGAGGCCACCAGGTATATGGGGCCACTGTCTTTGAAATGGACAAAACAACATCTCCAGTTTATGAAAGCTTTTGGGGAACATGAGGGTTACCCTTGAGGACTAGTCCAGGCCTTCTCACCAGGAGTAAGATCACAGTCTAGACCACAAGTACCTCAGGTGGAATCATGCTGGTCAGCTACAGTCTGTCTCTGGATTTTGAGTGCGCTGGACTGTCTAATTGGGTGATGGTTCCTCTGGAGCTGGTTTTACATGGATGGCGTGGATCTAAGCTGATATTTTATCAACTTTTACAGCAATGGGAGTGGTCAGCAACACCAGAAATGGTCTCTTCCAGCGCCATTCCAGAGTTTGAGCTTGGTGCTGCTGGATGTAGACCGAATCTCTAACCTAAAAATTATGGGATGTTTCTGGGGTCTCCAGTTGCTAGGTGTGGGTCAGCAGGGTCCACACTTCTTTCTGCACCACCTGAAGTCCTTTTAACCTAGCATACAAATTACTGTTACTATGACAAGTAAGTCTAGCCACTTCTCCTAAGGTGGTCAGAGGAGCGGGTGCACCATATAGACTCTCAAAAGAAGTTAGGTTAAACCTTGAAGGGGTGTTTCTAACCCTAAAAAGAGCCAGAGGAAGGAGCACCACGCAGTTTGTACCACCAGTCTCCATGGACAATTTGGTCAAGGCTTCTATTTATTTTTTTCTACCTGATCTGAGCTTTGGGGTCTATAAATGCAATAAAATCGAATCAAACTCTAGGTACTTGGCCAATCCCTGACTTACCTGGGCAACAAAGGCAGGCCCATTATTTAAGCTGATTACCATAGGCACCCCAAACCATGGAAAGATTTCTTCTAGAATCTTTTTCGCCACCACCATTGCATTTTTCCCCTTTGTTGGAAAAGTCTCTACCCAGCTGGAGAAGGTGTCCACAAATACTAGGAGGTACTTATTACCATACCTGGCGGACTTGATCTCTGTGAAATCTACCTCTCAATAGGCCCCCTGTCTGTCTCCTTGGAGAAGTTTGCCAGGTTCAGTCTTGGTTCAGCAGGCATTTGTTGTTTGACAGGATATACCTGCATGTACAATATCTTCAACCAGCCTCGTGAGTCCAAGTACGTGGAACTTGGTGTTTAACATGATGGCCACAAGTTTTTTGACTCCTAGGCAGGTCCACTCCGCTGGTACATTTGTTTCACTATCTCCTCTGCCTCTTTCTGGGGCAGAATTATCTTTCCAGCTGGGGTTTTCCACACCCTCAAGTCCTTATCGAACTCTTTTTAAACTTTCGTCATTAAGGCCAGATTTTGGGGCATATATAGGAATGGAGGTGTAGGTTCTGCCAACTGACAGAACCCCACTGTCCCCAGGACTTTCCTTACTTGTTTGGCATTCGAGGGAGGGGGGATGCAAAACACAGTTTCTTTTCTAACCTCTGATAGCCATCACTTTCCATCTCTGAGCAGATACCCCAAGTAACTGCCCTGTTTTCTGCAGATCTGGACCTTCTTAGCAGAGGCCCTGTTCAGTTCAGCTAGTAACTGGTGGGTTCCATCGAGGCACGTGTCTCTGTTAGGGGCAACCAAGCTACGAATTGAAGAAGGGTTACTTGGGGGTTCTCTGCTCTGAACGGGGTGAGATCCTGGTGTAGAGCTTTATCAAAGATGGTAGGGGAGTTCTTACATCTCTGTGGAAGTCGAGTCCATGTTAGTTGTCCAGATATTCCTAATCCCGGGTCTTTCCATTTAAAAGTGAAGATTAGTTGGCTTCTCAGGCTCAGTCAGAGGCAGAAGAAGGCATCTTTAAGATCGAGTACAGTATACCAAGTTCTTTCTGGGGGAAGAGAGCTCAACAAATCACCCACTTGTTTACCTCACATAGGTCTTGCACCGGTAGGTAGTCGTTGGTACCTGGCTTTCGTACTGGGAGCAGGGGTGTGTTTCATGGTGACTGACATTTTTTAAGTATCTCTAGACCTAGCAATCTGAGGATATGAGGTTTAATTTTATTTCGGGCTTCTTTGCTCATGGGATACTGATGGACTGTTACTGGGGTGGCTAAGGCTCTCAGCTCTACAGGGACCACCGGGTGGTTCTTAGCCTCACCCAAGCCTGGGGTTTCTGCCCATGCCTGAGGGAACTGATTAAGCCACCAGTCTATATCTCCGGGATTTTCTTTTGGGTGGTCAAAGAGGCGATATTTATCTTTGACTTTTACAGTCAACACATGTAATACATTTCCTTGTCTGTCTTTTACTTGGGGGCCCTCTGGAAGGAAGTGAATCTGGGCTCCAATCTTTGCAAGCAGGTTCCTGCCTAGGAGAGCATAGGGGCATTCTGGAATGACTAAGAACGAGTGGGACACTCAGCCCATGCTGAGGTTCACTGTCTTTCGGGTAGACCATGAATATTGCTTATTACCAGTAGCACTCTGGACCCATGACCTCATGCCAGAAAATGGGCTCATGGTTCATGAAAGGTCTGAATGTTGGGCCCCAGTGTCCAAGAGAAACTGGGTGGGCTTCCCTTCTACTCTCAGGGTTACCCTGGATTCAGGGAGGGGGTCCAAGCTCTGTCCTCCCTAGTCACTGTCTTTACCCAGGACCAGTATTTTGTGGCCTGGGGCTTTTTCTCGGGTCGACGAGGTCCATCCCCCTTTTCTTCAGACATTCTCTTGTCCAATGTCCTTTTTCTTTGCAATAGGCACACTGATCCTTATCTAAAGGCCTCCTTCAGTTGCCCTGTACTCTCCTGCCTGGTCCTCGATTCTCTGTAACTACTGTGGCCAAGATTGTAGTCAAATTTTCTTCCTGGCTTTTTTTTTTCAGTTCCCTAGCTTCCTGCTCTTTCTACTTTGTCTCTTCTTTTTTCCCCCTCAGTCTCTCTGTTATAGAACACCTTTTCAGCTACCTGCACCAAGATCTCTCAAAAACTTGTCCTATAATTTATCTAACTTCTGTAGCTTTTTCTTAATATCACTGGCAGATTGGTCAATAAAGGCTATCATCTCTACTGCTTTATGCTTCTCAGACGTAGGGTCATAGGGAGTGAATCATCGAAATGCCTCCATCAGCCATTTTAGAAAAGCTGAAGGGGATTCGGTAGGCCCTTGGACCATTTCGCTTACGTTAGCCAAATTAGTGGGGCACTGGGCAGCTCCCTGGAGACCTACCATTAGAGTCTGGTGGTAGATGTTCAGGTGTTCCCTACCATCAGGCATGTTGAAGTCCCAATCAGGTCTGGTCAACGAGAACCCAGTGTCTATCTCAATGGCGAAATTAGAAGCAGTGTGGGAGGGGTCTGCCCTGCCATGTGGCAGCTGTTCCACCATGGCGTGGCTGGGTGTTCCAGCAGAGAGGTCCCCTGTATTCCCTGTTTCCTCCTCCTCCTCCTCCTCCTCCTCCTCCTCCTCCTCCTCCTCCTCCTCCTTCTTTTTAAGCCGGCAGATCCTAAATGTAGAAAAGGAAAGGGAAGGCCAACTTTGAAGAAAAGCTTAGAGAAAGAAACATAGAGGCTTGATAGTAGAGTCAGAGTCAGAAGTAGTGAGATTTGGGGTAAGAGAGAGAGAGAGAGAGAGAGAGAGAGAGAGAGAGAGTTTTGTCTTGGAGCCAGTAGCTCTTAGGCGCAGTTTTCCCATGTCCAGTTTGGAGTTCTCAGCCACGAGAAAGAAAACTGTCTCAAAACAAAAAGGAAAATTTTTACCCAAGTGGAGAAATCCTAGAATGAGAGTCTAAGAAACACAGGAGTGACAATAGCAAGCAGGGTTCCAGACCCGCTGCTTTAGGCAAGCTGGCAGGGGTGTAGCCAGCAGCAAATGACCAAGGAGGAGGGGAAGCAGCTTATGCTAGCAGGCAACACACGAAAGACTGATCCCCGGGAGAGATACACTAGAACACAGTAGATTTAGTCCAAAGTAACATCAGTCAAAGTCCAAGAACATAAAGAATGACAATCAACACAGAGACAGCCAAGAAAACAGATAAAAACTACACAGACAGCTCACCCCTGTCATGGGCACATAAACCAGGTTAAACAGACAATCAACTAAATTTAACAGATTCAGATGACTTGGCCATCCTATGCTGGACCAAATCTAACAGATTTCTAACACCACCAGCAACGAACAACACATGGATGTCCGACACACGAGACTGCCACAAGAGAGCAACAGACACCACCTCAGGCAGCTGTGGCTGTGAAACCACCTTCAGATGGAGAAGGAGTTGTTTCTGACTCTATCTCCTAGACAGACTCTGGGGCATCGCCCAAAGTCTTGTGGCCTGTGACATGTGGATACATCTAGCCTCACCCATCACTTCCACTCCCATGATTCCCCTTTGGGAACTCATAACCTGATCCTATCCCAGGGTCCCTGAAACCTGACCCTATCCCAGAGTCGCAAACTGCCCTCCATGGCTTGCCCGGTTCTTGCCCCTGCCACGGGCACACAGACACTCCATAGACACAAAAACGAAAAACAGACAGACAGCACACAGACCTACTCAAGCGAGTGTGGACCTCCAATCCCTGGAGCTGTGAGGCTCTGGAAGAGTGTATCTCGGTGGAACCTCCAAAATGTTGGACTGTAAAATCCAAAACCAGGGGACTCGCTCCCCGAGAAACTCACACAGACAGGATTCACTGCAATAACATGAGGTTTAATGATAATAATTCAGTACACTAAAGTTCTCTTGCATGAAGGCAAGAACCTTTGATAGATCTTTAAATATTATTTATTGCAGTACATCTACACTTAATAGCCTTTGGCTCTTATTCTATATCTCAAAATTCTTCAGAAATTTAGACTCCTATCATAGTTAGAAATTTCAGGTGGTCTTCCGCGCCCCTTCCGAGTCCCCTTTGCCCGTGAAAGAGACACGTGAGGCAGTGTTCGGGTAGTTACTACAGCGAGGCTTTATTCTTGTATCAGCGGAAGCGGAAGACACCAAGCCCCGAAAAGGCATTGCTTATATGCACCCTAGAGTGGCGTGTTCACTTCTGATTGGCTGTTCACTCATCACCCCATATTACGCCCCGGGATGGGCAGTGACTTTGGCGCATTTTGCCTTTTGCATCTGCACAGTTAGTTGTTTACTAGTGGGAGCACAGGATGCCTGCGCCATCTTGTAATGGCGAATGTTGTCACGCTCACCGTGGCTCCTAACATCTCCCCCTTTCAATTTTATTAAGATGGAACAGCCTTTTGCCTATCAAGTGCGGCACCAACTCAGTGAGGGAAAGCAGAGGCCTCATCCCCTGTGCAAAATGAGATATTGTAATGGGTTTCTTCTCTTGTCATCGTGCAATGAGTAATACTTCCCATATCCATCTCAATGCCTTTTTGTTGGGGAAAGGGAGCCTCCACTCTGGAGCGCCTGGTGGCCGTCCGTGCGCAGAGAGGAGGTTTTAGCATCAAACCTTTGTGCAATCAGGCATACTTTCAGGAAATCTATCCACACTCGTGGAACATTCCCTGTCAAGTACCCACTCGAAAACACCTCTAAATATTCAGGTACCACAGTTATTCAGGCAAGGGCTGGCTAGACTTAGACCTCTCATCGACCCAGTGCAATGGGCTGAACCCTTGGGGTGCATTGACTGAGGGTCTCAGTCATCAGATACTTTCTTAGCCTAGATAGCCAAATTTCAGGGGGAGATGCTTGCTCAAGGCTACAAGTGCTTGGGCAATAGTGACCTTGTCACATTTTTGTTGGGCTCTGAGCTTGCAGACCAACCATAACATGAACACTAATCCACAACATAGGGCTGCACCAAACAGACCTATCCCCATCCATTCTTTAAAGAAAGAAAAGGCAGAGGTAAGCCAAGAAGTAAAATTGCCAAGGGTAACAGGGTCCACTCGTGTTCCATTAAGGCTCAAAATCTGGTTCTGCAATCGCTGTTGCATCTGGTCCAGCTTCCCAGTCCAATTCCTTTGTAAATAAGCAGAAAGATTATGGCTTTGAATAAATGTATCGTTCATAAATCTCAGAGGTGTAATACATAGATGTGGGGTTGCTGACATGCAGCTCATCTGAACCACATCTGTGAGTTGTTCCACATGGGCTTGGAGCAAATCAACTCTCTGATTGACCAACAGAATGCCTGATGCCAAGTGTGCATCTACTTTCTGTAGAGTGGTCAAAGCCTCAGAAGTCGTTTCTGAAATTTGATTAACAACAGTAGCTGTTGTAACTTGATTAGCCAAGGCTATGCCAGCTGTCACAGCTGCAGCTGCAGAGATGGTAATAGCAGTGATAATGGCTGCAGTAATGCCAAAGTCTCTTTTATGTCTTATTAATGATGTAATAGGGAAAGTTTCAGGATCGGCTTCTACTGGAATGGGCACAAAGGTAGACACGTGCACAGCCAAGGCTAGGTCTAGTGATCCATTCCAGCATTGTGCTAAAAAGCATGTAACATTCTTACAATCCAAGATATCAGAATTATTTTGAAAGTTGGATAACATAAAGAAAAATGGGGGGTCCACACACACCGACACTGGTTGTGCAGATGCATTCCTAAACATCTTATTAATTTTAATGTTATTCAAATGGCTAGAGATATTAGATCGTGGAGCTGAAACATTTTGTACTTCATGAAATATACAATTCAACAAGGCAAAGGCAGAAACACTGGCACTAGCTCCAGCCTCATTACTCAACACCCAATGATAAAAGGGCCAAATATTTTCTATGCCAGTGCTCTTACCTGTATTATTCATTATAGCCAAATCGAGAGGAGGGGATAAATTAAATCCTCTGGCAATTTGTTTCTTGGGTTTAATCTTAGACTGGCAAGGTGAAAACACCACTGGAAAGGACAAATCTGGATAGCACCACAGTATCATCTGTTGTGAAGTGGCATTATTGGTATGCCAATTGGACCTCCCAATTATAGTAACATTACTTCTAATCATGGTGGTGGTAATGTTTATAGGTGCTGATTAATTCAGACCAACATTTCCCCATCCTTCCATCTGTCCTGAACTAATCTGATTCAAGACAGCCCCTAGCACTCTTGTCTCTACCTTACTGTAAGTCACAGGATCCACCCAATTAGCAAGAGTAGCTTTCTTAAATCATACAAGGTGTATGTAGTTTACTTGTCTTATTATCCTTGCTTGCTGCCACAAAACAAACTGTAAAATTTAATGGAAAACTTGTAGCATTATATAACTCAGGCTGCTGGTGGGTGCACCGAGAGCACGGGGCATCCATGTAACACTCAGTAGCTGTAAACAACAGCAGCACTGCAGAATTTGAATGTACTGGCATGGGAACAGGCCAAGATCTAACTATGGCCCATAGTGGTATACTTATCCCCAAATCGAACATCAGCATCAGGAGAATCAGAGCCATTATCTTGCAATCTAGCTTCATTCTTCACGATCTACACCAGCCACATGGGGACCCAAATTGGATTGTCTTCACCCTGTGGAAAAACACAGACAGCTCCCCTCCCCGGCCATGGTGGGGTTCTATTGCATCCCTGACCTTGGAGAAGGACAGCAGCCATCTCTAAATTTGCTGCCGCAAGTCGTGCATTAGTGAGGGGACCTCCCAAGCCACGACAGGCTCTTAACCAGTCTTGTAGCCCCTTGGCTCTCCGGGGAGCAATGGCTGCACGGCATTCAGCTGTGGCATTTTCAAAGATCATCTGTTCAATTAATGGCATTGCCTGCTCCGGTTCCCCAAAGATTCTGCCAGCAGCCTCAGTCATGTGGGCCACAAAGTCAGAGAAGGACTCACTGGTCCCCTGAGTTATTTTGGACAAATAAAAATTACTGCCTTCCTTCCTAGGGAGAGACTTCCATGCCTTTATTGCAGCTGATGCTCTCTGTGCGTAGACCTTCCAGGGATGAGTGGTCTGTTCGTTCGCGTGTACGCCAACTCCAGCCAGCATGTCAAAAGTCCATAATTGTTGTCCCTCAGTGTTTGCATTAATCCTGGCTTGTGCTTGCAGTGCCTCATGCCACAAGGCCTTCCACTCTAGGTATTGGCCCATATTGTTAAGTACTGCCTTCACCTTGTCCTCCCAGTCTCCTGGCGTCATAGCAGCTGCACTTAACCTCTCCACTTGGGATACAGTAAAATTAGCCCCAATTCCATATGTGTGTACTGCCTCAGCTAATTCTTCAACCTGCCTATACTCTACTGGGGTATGAACACGGGCGCCTTCTGCCCCTTCAAAGACCGGAAATGCAAGCTGTAGCTGTCTCCGATCTCCTGGGCTGAGAAATGAATTAGAGATGCTGCCCAGGTCATAGGCCGGAGGCAAGGGCGGGGCCAAGGGACTCAAGGTCTTTCTTAGTCTTATCTCAGAACGGTTATTTTTTGCATAGGTGGCTGCTTCCTCCTCTAGGCTTTCTTGTTCGGAGCTGCTAAGGTCTATGGCAGAAAGCTCCTTAATGGGGTATAGGGGGGTCCTTTTGACCTCCACTCTCTCTTCACCAGCCGGTGAAGGGTCCTTAACCTTAACAGGCCCTTCAGTGGCCCCTGTTCCTTTTGAGTACTCTTTTCTTTGACCAGGCTCTTTGGCCTGCCTCTGTTGCCCAGGCTTTTTTGCCTGCTTCTCCTTTCTAGGATCCTTGGCCTTATCTTTTTCCCCAGGCTCCTTGGCCTGATGCTGGCTAACACGCTCTGTTTTTGATACCCTGGAGTGGACCTCTCTTGAAACCTCTTGACTTGCACTAATAGCTGTGCTGCGAGCTGGATTCTCACATCACAAATAAGCTAAAAGCGAAAACAACACAAACAAGAGGCCAACTAGTGCAGCGGCGGCAATGAGTGAAAATCCGCTCGCAACCAAGGCTTCCACCCCAAACATACCTCTCAGAGATGTACCTCGATCCTGTAGTCTTTTAACCCACCCCGAATCTCGGGGGGGGGGGGGGGTCTCTGCGGAGCCTTGAAATTCCCAGGTTTCGGCACCAGATCTTCCGCACCCCTTCCGAGTCCCCTTCGCCCATGAAAGAGACACATGAGGCAGTGTTGGGGTAGTTACTACAGTGAGGCTTTATTCTTGTATCAGCAGAAGCGGAAGACACCAAGCCCCGAAAAGGCACTGCTTATATGCACCCTAGAGTGGCGTGTTCACTTCTGATTGGCTGTTCACTCATCACCCCATATTACACCCCGGGATGGGCAGTGACTTTGGCGCGTTTTGCCTTTTGCACCTGCGCAGTTAGTTGTTTACTAGTGGGAGCACAGGATGCCTGCGCCATCTTGTAATGGCGAATGTTGTCACGCTCACCGCGGCTCCTAACAAGGTAGCATATACCTTCTACTTTTTTTTAACTCCTGTATCTTGATAGATTTCTCTCTAGTTGTTCACATTTGAAAAACTGTCAAATTTTGTTCTTAAGATATTTTGCTTTTGGATCTGCTCAGGTAATTCTTCAGTCTGTTCTATATCAATGTGTTGAATTGTATTAGTATCCTACAATACCTTGAAGGAGTCTTACATTTATCTTCAATGAGACAGAATGCCATGCTCGTATTTGCTTATGTGACATATTACTGAATATAATTTGTTAAGATTTTTCTTTTTCGTTAGGTCTGAAATGGCAGTGATTTGTGATTGTCATTTCCAATTCTATTTATGTGCGGATTGCTGTTCACTAAACTGTCATAATATGTGGGAGTGCTCACATCATTTCAAATCTCTGTAAGCATTTTGTGATTTTGTTTTGTTTCTTTTGTTTGTTTGTTCTTGCAAGGGGGTTGTTTCATCTTCATGTTTCTTTGTCCTATTTATTTTTATTTTCATTGTTTTCTTTTTGAATATATAGTTGGGGAGAACATGAAATTGGGTGGATAGAGGTAGGCAAGATCTAGGAGAAGTTGGAGGAGGGATAAAAACACATTCAAAGTATACTGTATAAAGTTTTTAGTTAAGGAAGTATATAAGTTTTTACTAATTATGCTCAGCTGAAGTTTATATAACTCAAATTTAACATTTTTCTGGGTATATTTCATGATCATTGTCACTGGTAGTAGGGCTATAAATGTTCTCCACACTGTTTCATGTCAGCTGTACTGAGTAGAAGTTCTCCCTGGGTGATTCTTTAGAATGACTGTATTTTCTCATTTTGTTATTTAAAGCAGATTCTGATTTTGTGTTACTTTTAAGGCTTTACTTTTCTACTTCCTGTGTATTTGACTTTAGGCCATGTGTCCATCATAACAATCTGTTCCTCAGCATCCTCAATTCCCTTGGTCCCTCTTCTCTGCTCTCTCACATAGAGTGGTTAAATCTCAGACGTGATCACACACAAGCTATTTCTTTTATGAGTGTTATATTTAAATGTGATAGTGCTGACTGGGTGTGCTTTAAATTTATCACAGCATACCTTAAGTAATTCACCAGGACCTAGCAATCTCTCTGTTCCCACAGTCAATTGCCAACTCCATTTTCCAGAAGACACATTCACACCTTCCTCCCCTCAAGCCATCATCACATATAATGGATGACTTTACCTCTTCTTCACTGAATAAAGAAATGGTAGTAAAAATAGAGTGGCCTAATTTCTCCCCATGCTGTTTCTGGCAATGTAGCTTCTCTTGTAATTCACTTTACCCTTCCATTCCAGTGGGTATGGTACTGCAAACACTGAATTCCAAATATGTGATGACAATTCTACCCTTTCTTTATCCCACCCCTTCACTAACTTAATAACTGCTGCTGCAGTTGCCCTTTGACACCTCGGCATTCAAATTCCCTAGTCAGTTTCATGACTATATATGAACAAGCTGTTGATAGGTCTCTGCCTCAAATGTCTATGGCATCTCTCTAGCTCATCATTGGAAGATGGAGGTACAGGGCCAAGCATGCCTGTAGCACCTAGACATCAAGAACTAGTAATATAGAACTAAGCCATGTAAATCTTAAATAACATCTGTTTTTATTTCATTTTTTAAACTATAAAGTAATTTGGGACTAACAGAAAAGAATGTTTTCAGCAAATGGAACATCATCAACTATACACTAAAACAAAAAATAATAAAGGACTCAATTTTCTATTCATTAAATATTTGCTACTTTTGTTTTTAAAAGTTGATAATAAGTTTAGAAACTGATTCTGGATTTTCTAGCTTTATTCAATTGAGCTTTGTGTCTAGTATGGCTTTAAAATTACATTGGCATTATTACTAAGGATAAATCAGTTTACAATCAGTCAGTGTAAATCTACTTCTCTTTAAAAGTTATTTTAGCTGTTTCTAGGTCTTATATATTTCTTGATATATTAAGATTATCTTGTTCAAAAACAACAAAATTATGTGAGCTTTTAAAATATAGGTTGTGTTTCATTATCATTTAATTATAGAGAGCTGATATCTTAATAATATAGACTATTCTAGTCCTTGAATACACATTCTTTTTCAATCTCTTTGTCATATAATTTTTGTTAGCAATTCTATAGCTTTTATGTACATGTTAAAATGATTTTGTTAGGGCATTAGATTATCCTTATGTGCATTATAAATGAAATTATTTTGTTTTTTGTTTTTATTTTTCATTTTTAAAACATTACACAACACATGTTTTGTGTATTGATTATACGGTTAGCTCAGGCTTACAGGCAGTCTGAATGCCAGTATTTCCACCACCATTTTGCTTCTGGAATCTCCAAGGTTGTAAGTGGCTTCTGAATAATTGGGTACAAATTTTCATGGGGCATTCTGTATAACTTCAGATTGTCTCACTTAAAACAGGAAATTCAGTTAAAACACTGGATTGGTGATCTACCATTGGTTTTTCTTTGTCTGTTTTGGGGATCTCAGGGAAGTATAGAATAACTGCTCTTTGGAAAAGAAAAGCATTTAGTGAACTGAAGACACAAAAATCATTTCTGTATACTATGTAATGATTTAATAATGAAAACTAAAAACAGAAAAATAACATCAACTCCCTCTTCACATACATACAGCTTTGTGATAAGGCTTTCTCACAATTTTTATTGGGCAAGGATCTGAGAATGTACAAGTGTTCAGAAGAAAATATATAGAGTTTCTGAAATTCAAGAACAAATGTAAGAAAATGGGCCTTGAACTGAAAGACATTAAAGGAAGTTTTTCTGTGATACACTAAAACCTGGACAGTGGTCTGGAAGATATCATATCTTTGACTTGAGTCAGCTGAGATGAGGCATCTAGATCTTGCAATGAAACCACCCTCCTGCATAGGCCCTGCATAGCCCACCTGTAAGGAAAGAGAATGAATATACTTTCAGATATTCTTTCAGGGATTAGTAAATTGAGTATAGAGACTGTACTTGCTATTGTCCATGAGCCCAGCTCTTGAGTTAAAGAGACAGAAGATTTGGGTGTGTGGATGCCCCAGACTTCTTCTGGTCTCTTCCATATTGAAGTCATTATATTTTGAGAAATGCCTTTCCCATCTTGGCCTTTGAGAAAAAAATACTTGTATCTTTCTAAACTCTCTATGTCTTCACTCAAAAGCCAGCCTGACTTGACTACCAAGAGCAGTGAGGAGAACTGAGAAAGTACAGATACAGCTGTTGCTTGGACCTAGATGCTTTCCCCTTGACGACAATGGCAGACTGTATGCTACTCCATGTTGAATGCAAGGGAAAGTATCTTCGAGGTAACCTCTGTTTCCCCAGCCTATTACTGCTAATCTGGTTCTGTAAGGGCTGAGTTAGAAAGGATGCACTTTTCTTCAAGGAGCAGCTGCTATGCTTCCTTGCTAATTCTTTTTATTTATTTTGGCTTGGACTACAATCATCAGCTTTCCATGGCATTGGGACCTCTCCTCTAAGAAGATATTGTCATTTTGAGTAACCACTGGCAACTTCTCAAAATACTAAGAGGGTGAGCAAATAGTCCATGACCTAGTCACTTCCAACCTACAACTAACTTCCACCCCCACCCCCACCACAGTCTCATTGAACAATCTTCAGAATGGTATATGTAGGGCCACTTAGGTGTAGAAACCCATCTGTTTGCTTTGGTTTTGTATTGTGTTGTATCCATCATTGATGACACAAATACAAGGGGCACATGACTATTGCTAACTACTGTGATCTGGAGAACTGTTTTAATGAGAAATGTTAATGAATATTCAAAAATAGAAAAGAAATTATATTTTGAGTGCCTATAACTTTCAAAGTTTATTTGAGCCATTTACTGAATAGGAAAGTTCAGATTTTGCTAGGTAGAATGCTTACTTTGTTGGCTTTTCTGCACAGCCTGGTTTGTCAAAAATTTGTAAAGTTTAGTTTAATCTTTCTCCACATTCAAGAACATATCACTGGATTCATGTTCACACACTTTGTAGCACTATAAGGTATGAGATAAATTATCTCCATCTAAGGTCTACTTTGGCATGGGTACTGCCTATGTTATGTTCTGGGATAATGATCAAGGAGCTAGGAAGCCACTCCTACATTTGAACTGGAGTAAATATTTGAGAGATCACTTCTGTCATTTATTGAGGCATAAGGAACACTGACACTATGGGAGAGTCTTGCTGGCTTGTGTTTATATGATCTAAGGGTGCCCTGTGCATTGGTGGAACAGTTCTATGTGCCATGTGTGTGCTAGTCTGTGTCTATGATAACTCGCTTGGTGAAAGTTGGAGAAATGATAGCTATAGCAATGGTTCTTACTAAATTAGAGATCTATCTGCATGAAAGTCTTTTGGACTCCAAAGACAAGAGGTTGATGTAGCCCATTTCATGAGATTGTAGATGATCAGAGTCTTATCATCTACATGGTACTGGAGTGATTGGACCTGTGGCCTGCAGCAATCTTATAGGGAATTCTATCAGAAGAACACAACCAGTTTCTTGGTTTGAAGGAGCTGCATCAGTCTGTCCAGAAAATGCACCAAAGGGCTGCTTACTCTGCACCTTGAGTAGCTGCACATCCCTAGGTACCCAAGTTTCCTAGAACACATGAAATGGGATGTCTGGCAATTGGTGACACCCTGTGAAGCAATCCCTATTAAGCAGCATACACACTGACCCATACAGTCCCTTAGTAACAACTCTTGCTTTAGGAACCAAGAAGACCCTCTAACCCAAAATCCAATTATCTCCTAGGATTCCTAAAGCTCACCAAGTGCACATGGTCACATAATTTTTGTAACTCTCTGTATACTAAAATTATTATTGTTAGATTATCTAATTTAAGTGCCAGATTTGAAATTGCAGAGTTGCTGTGTCTCATGCCCAGCCCTCACTTATCTTGGAAAACTAGTTATTTAAATTTTTTATTTCAACCTAAAAGGAATATAGACATTGAAGTACATTAAACTTCATGGTGTCCTAATAGTTAGGATCCAATTCTTTCAAATGTTAATTCTGGATTCTGAAGCTGGGGAAACAAACAAACCAAAGCCCTCTTGCTACCAAATCTTATTTGTCTTAAATGGAGCTGAGACTTAACTATCTGTCCAAAGAGCTGGTGACCCTGTACTGTCTCCTAAATACAAGTGCCTTTAACATTTTAAACCTTATTGTAACTTTGTATTTGGATCTACTAGAAATGTTTCAGAAAATAATGAATTGCTATGAATATATTATGAGATATTTGAACTCATTTTAGGAAGATAATAAACATCTAGTATATTTTCCCTGAAAGTATCACTTTCATAAATCAGCATTTATTCAGTCAGAAAATGACTTTTGTTGAGTTATAAAGTTTTGTACAAGCTTCATAAATGCTGATAAGGATTTTATTCCAAAATAAACTGTAGAAAGTTCTAAAATTAAATTTCTTTCATTTTGTTGAATAGGCAAAATAACAGAAAAGTAGGTAATATGAAATACATTATTTTAAATAATTAAAAAAATATAAATAGACTGCAACTACAATCACTTTGTGTCATGTTAACATGTATGTTAACAGTCAAGATTTCTAATCATGAATTTGATAAGGCATCTAGTTATCATTATATATAATTACAGAAATAGATTAGTAATATATAAAATATCAATTAAAAGTTATTTTACTAGATTATTGTTATTTTTCTTAAGAATAAAACTGGTAAATATAAGTTCATTATTAAGGCTGTAATTGAGATAAAAAGATGAAAAATATTAATGGATGCTTTAGTGTCAAAGTCTGGGCTCTAGAAGTCTTACTCCTGGTTTAGCTAAATATCTTTAATGTCAGTACAGGAGCCAAATAATAATGAAAACAGAGAAAAGAGAGTTATTCACTGTGGCCATGTTGGAAAAGAAACAAATAAAAGATCCAGTGGCTCCAAGTCCATCCTTAGGGTGCCAACTATGAAATGTAGGTTCAAATGGAGAGTTGAAAGTTTAAATAATCAAGAGTCCAGGCCTGGGGTGTTGCCCCACCAACCACTGAACATCATTGTCTGAATTCCTGTCTGCCCTATAGTTAGTTTGTCTGCTAGGTTTTTAGAACCGTCTGGGATACCTTCCATAGGTCTGTGGGTTTGTGTCTGGGTCTTCAGTTGATTTCATTGAGCAACATTGTCTGTTTTTATGCCAATACCATGTGGTTTTTATTATCATATCTCTGTTGTACAGCTTGAAATCAGGGATGGTGATACCTCTGGAAGCTTTTTTATTGTCCATGATTGTTTTAGCCAGAGGGCTAAGTAACAAGGAGGACTCTAAAGAAGATGACTAGATCTCTCTTGAAGCAGAAATAGAATAGCTTTGGGGAAGGTATGGCCAGGTGGGAGTGGGAATAGGAGAGATGAAGCAGAGGGAAGGGGAGGGAGAAAGGGAGAAAGTACTGGGATAGACAACTGGAATTAGAGGGCCTTTTGTGTGGCAGAAGGGATGGATGATGTGGAAACCTCAGGATACTATGAGAGTAACCCTAGTGAGGCCTCCTAGTTATAAAGGATTCAGGGCCTGAACTGGCCATTCTCTGTAACCAGGCAAGGATTCCAGAGGTAGGACTGTGGCAGTAACTCAGCCATAAAACCTTCAACCTATCATCTATCCTGCTTAAAAGATGTACTGGAGCAGTGGATGCACAGAACTTGTGAGAGTGGCCAACCAATGACTGGTCTAATTTGAGGCCCAGGTGAGGAATCCCATGGGTGAGGGCCAGGAATCAGAGGCTGGACAGCCCAGAGTCCTATGATAGAAAAAAAAAGTCAATGATTCTTAATAATCTACTCATAGACTTCATCAAAGAGGCTACCACTGGCAGCTAATGGGAGCAGATGCACAGACCTATAGCTTAATATTAGGAGAGAGAGAGAGAGCCCAAATTGTAGATTTTCATTAGGTCCCTCCCTTGGAGCTCCAGGAACCCCATGGAAGTAGGGGAGGAAGAAATGTAAGAGTCATAGAGATTGAAGATACAAGGAGAACACGGCCCACAGATTTCAACTAAGCATGGCTCATAGAGAATCACAGATTGAAGCAGCAATCACAGAGCCTGCATGGGTCTGTGCTAAGTCCTCTGCATATATAATATGTCTGTTAGCCTGATGTCTTTGTGGGAGTGGGGGTGTCTGACTCTTTCATCTGCTCTTTTCTCCTGCTGGGTTCCCTTACTCAGCCTTGATAAGGAGAGTTTTTGTCTAGTCTTATATTGTTATGCTGTATTTGGTGGATATTCCAGAGAGGCCTGTTCTTTTCTGATGGAAAATGGAGAAGTGGTGGTGGTGGGGGGGGACAGAAGGGATGTGGAGGGGATGAGTGGAATAGAAAAAGAAACTGAGGTTGGGATGAATTGAAATTAAAAAAAAAAAAAATCATTTAAAAAATAAATCCGTATGGCTAAATTCAAGCAACTAAGAGATCTTGGAGAAGTATCTATCTTCGACCCAGCCCACCTGGAATCCATCCTTGAATTTAATTTTGCCTGTCCTGTGGGAGATAGCCTAGCATCTCCTAAACAAAAAATCCTGTTTAGGCTCTTTTGACAGAAGTTGTACTTCTGCATAATTTAACAGAAAACAGTTAAAAGTTTCACAGTAGGAAACACCGCCAACAAGAGCAAACATTTAAAGAAAGCTAGTTTGAAGATTAAGTACTTGTTTACAGATGTGCTCCTCAGGGCCTCTTCCCCAATACCTTTTAAATAATTAGGAGACACTGCTCAGGGTGCACAGTATTCAGGCATACCTAAGTATCTTGACTTCAATAGAATAGTCATGACAAAATTAGGAACATATGAACACAGGCCTGGAAAAAGTTAGCACCACTAACATTCTAACTTATATGACACTAGCCTGGCAAAGTGTTCTCCTTCACTTTGCATTCTAGAAAGCTTAGGTATTTGTGGAATATAAATCCATTCAGTACACGAAGTAGCTAACAACAATTAGCATGGAAGTTCTTCACATCTATGACTGAATTTGGCTGCTACTTATGAAACAAAACTTAGAATCTTTGGCTCAGGAAAATAACAGGTCTATACTACAGGCAAAATTCAGAACTTTGGATATCCTACATATTTGGGGGACAGTGACCACAACTTGACTCATATTCTGGTGCACAAGTGCATTTATAGGTTCAGCCATAAAATACTTATGTGTCCAAAGCAAACAAATGTAGACCAGGGTTTCTGTAGGATGCCTTCCTAAATGGCATATTTGTTTGATTTTGTATCTGAATGGAGATGATTAAAAGCAGCAGAAATGTCAGAACACTTTTATTAGCATTATGTGTATGTGTGTATCATAAAAGAGAGCACTTAGTGAGCATTTTGCATAAAGTTTACATGTATTCAATTTTGCAAAATTTGCCTAATAAATAGATAAGCTTCTAACACACAGTTCCACATATTTCTAACCACAGGGCACAGGGTGTTAAATGTACTACAATCATCTTAACATAGTTGCTTAGAAGTGTCCATTTAAGAGATTATCACAAATACATAGTTAAATATACCTTGGCTTCTTTAAAACTCAGTTTTCTAAACAACCAGAGAAGTCTAACAATCAGATGAAAGAACAAACAATAACCTTAAGGCCACACAGAATCTTGTCCTCTAAGCCAATTCTTATATTTCACACAAGTACGGATGATATGAATAGATATAGTCATTAAATAGCCATTAAAATAAAATACCAGAAAACTAAAAAATGATACAGTTTATCACAATATTTTAATTATATCACATTTTCAGAGACCTACTTGTATAACATTATACTGCCCAAGTCATTAGAACATTGTCTATTACAAAACAAGTAATGAGTATAACAATTCAGTGACCAGAGAGACCGTGCCTAATATTGCCTTTTTTATAAACAATATTGATTTAGTCACTATAAATTTACCATGTATACCCTCACCAATTTTTTATCAAAATACTGAAGCTATAACATCATTTATAACAACACATACCATCTATTATCAATGAATTGCTGAGTGACAACTTTATTATCACAATAGAAAAGTAATCTATCTACACACTGACAAAATATGTGTATATTTCCTATGAAGGAAAACCAAGAAACCATGCAACAGTGTCTCTGTGGGAAAGAGATAGAGGTATAGGGAGAGCAAACATGAGCTTCCTAAGATGGCAGCTTCTTATTCCCTGAAGCCATTGTGAAGAGAATCATCGGGAAGGCATGGGGGTGGTTATCTAAACGGGAACAACAGAAAAAAGGAAGAATACTGGGACACTGTAAACCAGTGTCCACCTAGCAGATTCCCAACCTGAGGGTCTCTCCCATCCTGAAGGTATTAAGCTATCACCTTAAATTTCTCTGAGGCTCATTTTTCTTTATTTCTCAGCCAATCAATCATTTATCCACACCAAGGAACAAATTTGTTGATTCTAGAGATGACTGCAAGTACCTGCATTAAATCTACATATGGGCTAAAACTTAATATTTAAAATTTACATTTTAAGTTTGTCTAGAAAAGACCACGATAGAAATTTTCTGAGCATTTTATAGAAAAGTAGTTTTTAAATTTAATCACTCCTTAAGTAAGCTGTCCTACTTTGCTTTAACTGTCAGCCTGACACAGCGTAGGTAAGGTGACGACCTAAGAAGAGAGGTCTCAGTTGAGGTATTGCCTATATACAACTGTCCAGTTGCCATGTCTGTGAGGGATTGTCTTGATTATTAGTTATGTAACAAGGTTTAGCCCACTGTAGGCAGCACTATTCTTTGGTCCTGGGCTATTTATAAGAGCTAGCTAAACAGGAGTATGCAGGAAAGCCAGCAAGTAGCATTCTACTTTTTGACTTTGAGAAACATTGTGTTTGTTTTGTTTTTGTTTTATCAGAAAACATCTACCAATGTAGAAGCAGAAATTATTTTGTTTCATCTATCCTGCACAGAACTCTGCTGACATTCTGGAAAATTAATCTGTGCTGGTTTGTTTGCTTCTTTAAAATGGCTGCGATCACTAGTCTACATATTTAAGAAACTTTATATACAATTTACATCTGTTCTTTTCCCTTTACAAAGTTTTAACGTATCAGCCCAGCAAGGAATCACGTGTCCTGACACTATCCTTTCTCCTTTGTGCTGATTAGTGAATTGCATTAGATTGTGAATTTGAGCTTTCACCAATGATATAATACATGGTGATGACCTAGATCACGGACAAAAACCAAGAGCCATCTTTGCCACTGTGAATTTCTAGCCTGGTCTGGGTTCTGGAGCATTCTCTTTGGAAAAGAACTGCCCTGTCTGAGCTACTTTGGCTTTGTTGATTGGGTCTAACATCTGTGAGTAGGTTTGCTGGCCAAAAGTAATTCTGTATTACATAGCAAACAGTCCTGCCTCCAGAATCCTGTCTTGAATTCTTGTCTTAACTGTTCTCAATAATGGACTGTGACTTGGATGTATAAGCCTAATGAACTCTTCTGTCTTCAAATTGTTGCTGATCAAAGTGTTTTTGTATCCATCACAATAGCAGAAAGAAACTCAAAACGTTAGTTATCTCTGTTTTTGGTAACACTAACATAACACTTTTTAAAAAATTACATTCATTTCCTTTGGGGTAGGGGTGGAGGTGGGAAGATTGCATATGCCAAAATCTGCATGTGAGGACCAGAAGAGTTTGTAAGAAAGGATTCTCTTCTTCTACCATATTAGTCTTAAGAACCAAATTCAGGTTGGTGATCTTAGTGGCAAGACAGGTGTAATATATATTACATATATATATTTGGTAAGCTTACCCGGTCTTATATGTTACTATTTATTGCAATTTGTATCTTACCCGGTCTTATATGTTACTATTTATTGCAATTTGTATCATCTGTAATTTACATTATGAAGTTTAACATGGATATATGACAGACATATATATCCACCATTTCATATACATCACAGCATTAATTATAATTTCCTATTTATCACCTTATGTATAAGAGTATTTGTGATAAAGAAACTCATAGCAATCATTTAATTAAAACAGTAAAATTTGAAGCATTTTTTGCATTAATCAAAACCATTTCATTTTTTGTATTTTGTTCTCCTTGACTTTTTTAATTTAATTTTTTCTAGAATTTTTAGAAGAAAAATTTTCAAAATCTATGTAGCAAAAGATAATTTAATAAACTCTCCTATTATCATTCCATTGAACATTATTGTATATAAACAAACTATATTTCCGACAAAATAGTTTAGATGTATATTTACTTGCTTAAGTACTTGTTTTAGAATACTGGATTTTTCTAAATCTAAATTCTAAAAGTTGTTTTCTGAAAAATATTTAATAGATTTTAAAATGATACATTTAAAGTAAATTTGAAAATAATTAAAAATACCTATGCGTATAAGTATAGATTTATCATGTCTTTTAAAATAGAGGTCACAAACTGTATTTGTGACAAATCCAGATTATCTGCTTTTCTTTCCCATCAACCATCTTGTTATCTTTTGCAAGCCTACAGCAAGACACCATAAATCATCCTGTATTTCAGAACTAAAATCTGAAAATGCCAGAACCAAACCATTCTACTAATTAACATTTAAAGGCACCAGATATAAACCATTCCACCAGGAAACTCAAATTTAACATTTCAATATCTACATTTTAGTTCAGCTGGGCTGAGTTGAAATCTGTGCCTAATCAGCACCCGACCCATTAGTCCCAAATTCTACAGATTTCACTTAACTGCTTGATTGTCAGCTAACAGCTTTTTCAAAGAAAAAGGTGGGGGGAATGGAGTGATATAAATAGACACAGGCAACAGCTCCGCCATATTAACACAATACAGTCATTCCCCAACCATTTGCATTCATACACGGACCACGTGAATTTCAAGTTAGTCATGCCCCAAATAGCAACGTTCACATGCACAGAGTTAAAAACATGCACGACTGAAGTACCCAGAGCCTGTCACTCTCTTGTTTCAGGGAACTCTTGGAGTAGATTAAGTTTTTTTCCCTGCTGTTTAAGATACAGAATGAAATACAAAAATCAATTACATTAATTTGTGATGCATACTGAGATAAATAATTATACATTCAGAAGGGAAAAAAAGCCAGTGTAATAATTATCAGAAGGAAGCATCAACATCCCAAGAACCGTGTGTGTTAGTCTCAAATGAGTTCATAAAGTTCTTCTCCACACCCTCCCTCCTCCTTGCTCCTTCCTCTCTAGCTGCCAACACATTTCAAACTTTTGTTTGTGATTGTTCTTACTGTTTACTTGTTAGGGGCTGGAATCACCTAGGAGAAATACCTCTGGACATGTCTGGACAGAGTTTTGTGAATCCAGATGTAAGATACTAAATGGCATAATTCTATAAGCTGGGGTCTCAGGCTGAATAAAAAAGATCTGAGTCCCAGCAGACATCCAACTGGCTCAGAACAGTTCTGAAAAGACTATGTAAGTCACACAAATGGCAGTTTCCAAAAAGATTTGAAAAAATCCTATTGGCTCAAGAAAGCCTCCCCCGAAAATAATTTAGAAACCAGAAATTGAAATTAGTTCAAAAGGACTCCCTCCAAAGATCAAAAGACCTTCCAAAATGACAAGAAAAACATACAAAAAGCAGGCCAGAAGTGTACCAAGTAGAAGACCGCACCAAGGTTCAGACTTTGGTGCTAGTACACTTTAAACATTCGTTTTTTATGCTTCATTCCGTAGGTACAGAAAGAGGTTAATGCCTGCTGAGCTGAAAGTATCGTCCCAGAACAAAGTGATCACTCAATGTGGGGTCAACTTGCTGTGAGCAGCTAATAACCAAAATGTATCCCTTTTCCTGACTTACGACAAACTTGTTACTGAGCTTTTAAAGTTAAAGTGAAGCGGGAAGGCAGAGAAATGCGAAGGAAACCCTGAGAGTGAGGGAGATTGTCTTAACTCAGTCGCTATAGTGTTTCGAATCTTAGAAAACCAGTGACCACCAAAGCCACGCCAGGTCAGTGGCTTTTGAGTCCTGTGTCTCACACATTCGAAGATGGAGCTAGATGAACAGCAGGAGGACAGGTATAAAATGGAGCTTCATCTGCAGATTTATCTTAAGTGGAGCTTAGGAAAAGAAAGGCAGACTCCATAGAGCAGCTTGGGGAGATGAGAACACACACTGCCCATTGCATAAGCCTTATGGCAGACACTGAGGTGAGGCAGTAGGAGTGGCTGGTTCATCCAGTTGGCCACTGATGTGCTCAGATGTCTCTGATTTTGATCCAGGTCCTCTTTTAATGCTTCAGGCAAGAGGTTCTGGAAAAAGAAGAGGGGCAATAAGAAACCAGGATGGGAGCCAAAGTCCATTTCTGACATTTCTAGTCCCCTGGCAGGACAGAAAGAAAGATGTTTCCAGATTCTAACCGAGGACAAGAGTTAAGGTCCCTGTCACTAATGGCCTGACCAGTTTCTATCTCCTGTTCCTGTGTAAGGCCTGGGTCCGTGCAGCCCTGACTGTGCTTGACCACCTGTCCCTAGGAGGTGAGCTAAAGATGAGTAGTAGTCAAAGAAGGGGAAGGCATACATTCGATGTGACCACTTGGAAAAGAACAAACAAATTCCAGGGATCCCTGTGCTCAACGTTGGGGTACTAATAAAAGATTTAGGTTTAAATAGAGGGCTAGAGGTATGCGTAATTAATCAGTTCACCCAAGGTGTGATCTCACTAAGTCACTGTGTACTCTAGTATGTCCTGCAAAGTGTCCTAAAAAGATTTCAGGTCTGTGTGAAATCACTTATTCCAAATTCACCCTCCAGCTGGCTTCTTCTCGAGGGTTGAAACATTCTTTTCTCTTAGCATAAGATTCCTGAGAAAATGCCCATTCCTTGGGGTCTGCTGTTTCAACAGTGTGGCAGCCAAAGGCGGGGGCAAGTATCTTGATTTAGATAGATTTTCTTTGCCACCTGCACTATATCAAACTTTCTTTTCAGAGCAGGATTGTAGGTGATACTCAGGAAATGGATATTTGTTTTATTCTGTATGTAATAGATAAGAGCTATGCTATTAAGTCTTACCGAGAAAAGAGATAGTTAGTCAGTACTTTACACCTAAATGGGGATTACAGTGTTAAAAGCTGTTGTATTAAATACTGAGAGCCTTCTAATTTGTATATTGCTGGAAAAACATAGGAAGTAAATTTAAAATATAAAAGATCATGAAAATTAAAGTTTGGTTCTCTATGAAGAGACACTTTTGTATAATCTCTGGTCTTTGCTCTCTATGAAATATTCTGATTGACTAGTTCCCATCTCCTGCTCTTTATAACAATGGCCAAATGGGTTCTTATTGCAATTTATACAATACAGTTTAACTCAACATTAATTCCGTTGGGTATAAATAATTTTGAAAGAGTGGATGCCTTGGAGCTGGAGAGATGGCTTAGTGGTTAAGAGCACTGGCTGCTCTTCTCAATTCCCAGCAACCACAGGGCAGTTCACAACTCTCTATAATTCCAGTTCCAGGGCATCCAACATCAACACTCAGACATATATGTGGGCAAAACACCAACAGAAAGAAAGAAAGAAAGAAAGAAAGAAAGAAAGAAAGAAAGAAAGAAAGAAAGAAAGAAAGAGAGAGGGGGGAGGGAGGGAGACAGAGAAAGAAAGAAAGAGAGAGAGAAAGAAGAAAGAGAATTTTATAAAATTTATTATAAAAAAAGGATTGGATGCCTTAATATATAAGTTGATATACCTATACAAAATGAAACAGCCTTGTTCAGAAAAAGGCAACATAAAATTTAGAGCGTTTAAACATTGAACTGATCATGGGGTCCCCAATGGAGGAGTTAGAGAGAAGACTGGAGAAGTTGAAGGGCTTGTGGTCCCATGGGGAGAGTGACAATACCAACCAACCAGAGCTCCCAGAGTCTAAACAGTCAGCCTGGGAAAGCACATGGAGGGACCCCATGGCTCCAGCTGTATATCTAGTGGAGGATAGCCTTGTCAGGCATCAGTGGGAGAGGAGGGTCTTGGTCTCTTGAAGGCAGGATGCCCCAGTAGGGGGGAATTTGAGGGTGGGGAATTGGGAGTGGCTGGATGGGTGGGGGCACATCCTCATAGAAGTAGGAGGAGGGGGGATGGGATAAGGGGATTCTGGGGTGGGGAATGGGGAAACGGGATAACATTCGAAATGTAGATAAATAAATTATCCAATAATAAAAAAATGAAAAAAAAAAAAAAACCAGATACTGAAACTGGCAGTTGCAGTCAAACATTCGAGACTTTTTGTCAACAATTTAATATTACCAATATTACTGGGATTCCTTATAATCTTCAAGGACAAGGGACTGAGGAAGGGACCCATGGAACTTTAAAACAATATCTTTATAAAATAAAAAGGGGGACGTATACCCCACAAATTTATTTAAATCATGTTCTTTTTATTTAAAATTTAAAAAAAAAAAAAATTTGGATGCCAAGGAACTTTCTACTGAGAGCCTTTGGTACTCTACATACTTATGTCTAAGTGAAAGAGAAGGATCCACTGACTGGCATATGGCATGATACCAATCAGGTATTTAACATGGGGAAGAGGGCATGTTTGTGTTTATTCTGAAGGATGCTGAAGGAGCATGGTGGATGCCAGAGTGATTGGTGAGACATACTGATACTGGGACAAAGAATGATGCTGACCGGTGAGCTTGCTGAGTGTTCTGACAATGGTGACTGGGAAGCTGTATTGGACATATGTTCGTGACTCACCTTTGCTTTTCTATATCACAGATGGGAGAAGCTGTCTTGCCTCAAGTTTTCAGACCTTGTGGAACAGAGAATCAAAAAGAGAAGTTATAATGACTCTTGCATTTTTCTTAAATGTGACCAGTCATTTGGACTCAATCATGGACTGGCAGAGAAATCAATCTAATATTCAAAATAACAGTCTTCCTTTGGAAGGCTGGTTCTGGACATTTTCAAAGACATATTTGGAAGTTAGCTGCAGTTCTCTATGATGTTATGGTAGCAAGAGATGAAGCTGGGATAATATCTGCATTTCAAACAGGTGTTAGTACAGTGTTACAGCTCTTTTAAATGTCAGGTTAAAATTACTATTGTTTCTTTTAAAGTATTTAATGTAAGTTGCATTGATTGTGCACTTTCTAACTGTGTTAGTGTGCTGAAACCTGGCATGTCTGTAATGGAGGTCTATCAACCAGATTTTGTTTTATTGCCTTGAGTATTACAGAACCTTCTGAAAAAAGCTTGCAAGTACTGGAAGAAGTGAGTCAGGCTTTAAGCAGAAGCAAGAGGGTAGTTGGCTTGATTATTGCTCGTATAACAGATTTAATTACATTAATTGCTAGCTCCACTACTTCTACAATTGCTTTGACACAAGAAGTTAAGACAGCTACTTTTGTTAATCATTTAGCAAAAAAAAAAAAAAAAAAATGGGACTAATGCATTGGTTATACAAAAGAATTTAGATAGGTGTTTGGAACAATGGATTGATGCTTTTTATCCTATTCAAATTAATGGAAAGAGGTTCAGAGTTTAAGAGTAAGGAGCCATCTCAACTGTCATGCCAAACATCATCGGATTTGTGTTACTTCAACATATTTACAATGATAGTCATTATAATTAGGAAAAAGTTTAAAGACACTTGCAGTGTATTTGGCATAGTTCTAACACCTCTCTGGCTGTTTTAACTTTACATAGTGAGCTTATGAATTTCAAGAATGCTGCTCTGCTGAGTGCTAATGCAAATAGATACTGCTGATAAAATTACTCATGATAAAATATTTCTATTTTGGTCAAGCTTCAAGAATGGCATATATAGCTTGATCATGATAGCCCTGTTTATCCTAGGAACACTTATATCCTTGCCCATCATGTTAAAGCTTGTCTTTAACAACATCAACATGTTGGCAGCCAAAGTACATGGCTTGAAACTGAAAATGGACCCCCATAGTTATTAAATTAATAGGCTGGCAAGCCAAGGACAGGTAAGATTTTGCACAGAGCCTTACCAACCTAAAATGGAAGTGCATTGCTTTTGATAATGTATATTCCATGATAAGTAAGAAAGGTATTCTTGGCAGAATGACCTAAGACAGACTCAGTCTTGTTAATGAAATAAATAAGATGGAGAGGCAGAGAGCCTTTGGGGCTGCTCAACAAGAATCTTAAATGGGCCAAGAACAAGAAAGTGGGCTGCTGGCCAGAAATATGACATTGGCCAAGGACAAGGAAGTAGGCTTCAAGCAGGAATCTGACAGTAGGCTGAAACAAAGAGATAATTTCAGGCAGGAATCTAAATCTTAGGCTAGAACAAAGAAGTAATTTCAGACAGAAATCTAAATATTAGGCTGGAACAAAGCAGGCTTCCTTCAGGTATAAAAATAGCTTTGGGCTAGGACAGGGAAGTAGGCTCAGATATTTTGGTCAGCCTGATAAGCCCTTAGAAACAGTGATCATGGGAGTGATCACAGGACTTTGTTTATTGCTTTGCTTGTTCTTTGACTATTTGTGTTTATTGTCTTGCTTGTTTCTTGGCTATTTGCATCTATTGTATTGCTAGTTTCTCAATCTAGAACTGACCTTAATACTTATATGTAATTAAAATGATATAAAAGCAAAAAAAAAAAAAAGAAAGAAAGAAAAAGAAGGGGAATGGGATAGGGGGTGTCTGTACAAGGGGCAGGGGGAAATGGGGAAAGGGGATGACATCTGAAATGTAAATAAATAACATATCCAATAATAAAATTTAGAGCATTTTTGTTCATTGCATTATTAGACTCCATATCTAATTGAAAACATATTTAATGTAACATAATGGCATACTTGTTTTTATAGATATAATAGCATATAAATAATTCTGAAAATTATTATAGAAATTTTATTAAAGCTTTTGTTCTCATACTTTTTAGATATATATGTTTACCAATTTACACAAATTTTTGTGTGACAAAAGACTCCCTTTTATCAAATTACGTTATGTAAAGAACATATAAGCTACACATTAGATTTCCTTCACCTCATAGATTCATATATTGTTAATAAATAATGCTACAAGAAGTCAGTATCAATAAGTTTTATTTAATTATTTTATGTAAGTAAGCTGGCTATAATGAATTTTTGTCCATAAGATTTTCTAATACTTTGTATTTGAGCACACAAGTAGTAAGTTCACCTGTATTTTATTCTAAGGCATACAATGACTGTATCTTTTCTTGATTGGCTGGGGCCAACTTCATGGTCTTTTGACAGAGGCAAGTTTTAATAGAATTGACATGAAGAAAATTAAGGAAAAGGGGGAGGGGTTGGCCTCTCCAGGCTCTCAGGTTCTTGTCATGAAGTGTGTATGTGTGTCTGTGTTTGTGCATGTACATGTATATGCGTGAGAGAATGTGTGAGAGAGACAGAGGCAAGAGAGAGACAGACAGAGATAGAGTTCTTTGTATAAACAAAAGTTTTAGCAGATAGGTGAGGTTAACAAATTTGAACTCTTTTGCACGAAAGTTTTACAAGTTGAAGAAGATTTATGGAATATGACCTTTGGCAGCCTAGCTACCGTATATCTACTGGTGGCCACTAGTACAAACCCTCAAATTTGTAAGAGGATCACTATTTTCATTTTCATGCTATAGAACACTTGAGTCTTCTGTGTTAATGTGATGCAAGGTTTTGTGGGGTCCTTTGTATGCTGAGGGCATAGATGTTTCTCAGGGATTCAAGCTTTTTACAATGCAAACCTTAGAACACTTTGCTAGGTTTCTGTCCTAAACTGTTATCAATAGGTTTACTGCTGCTAACCTTGACAAGGTCATGTACATGTGTTCCTAATCACATGAAGACTGCTTAATAAAGATCCTTAGACAAGTCTTAGCTGTATAGTCTAAATAGTTCTTGTCTGATGATTAAACACACTTGGGGAAATTTTCACCTAAGAAATACACCTTAAAATTTTTTGTATTTCATTTTGAAACTTTTCATTATTCTTAAAATAAAAGTTAGATGGTTGTTTATGTAAAATGTGATTTATTATTTGCAAATTATATCCTCTGTAAACTGAGAAAAATTTCAGTGTATTTCAAAGAAAATAAAATTTAGGGAAAATCAAGAATTCTGAAATGATGCTCTCAATAATTATTATTCTGAAATGTTTCGTGCAATGGAACTATGTAAACTCTAAGCAGTTACACTTTTTATTTTTTAATTCTCTTGTAAAATTTTATAATTTTTATCTGTTGATTTTCTGCTGTAAAAGGACAACATGAAGCTTACCTCTTAATTAAAAAATTAATGTACAGAACAGGACCCACAGCAAGCTGAACTTCTAGCTAACCTTCATAAAATGTAAGGAAAAGCTTCTGCCTGTCAGCCTTTTAATGGGAAGACATTTAAATCCATCTGAGTATCTTGAGAAAAAGAACTATCATCAAGTAAATAAAGAACTGGGGTTCTTTTCATATAAGATTCAAAAGTCCTAAAATTTAAGGCTAGACTCTTGCTCCAAATTCTGTTTTACTTGCCTTCTCATTTGCATGCAGTTAACAAGTACAAGGGCTCTCTCTCTCTCTCTCTCTCTCTCTCTCTCTCTCTCTCTCTCTTTCACACACACACACACACACACACACACACACACACACACACAAACCCCCCAAAAGCAAAAAATAAAACCTCAATCCTTCCAACCTCAATATGGCATTGCTGCAAAAGAGCCTATTTCTTGGCTCATTGTCGCTACCCACGTCTGACCAGCAGAATAAGACAACTGCAACAGTGTTCTTCTTCAAGCGGTTTATTCAGCTATCCCTGTACAGTGAGCTTCTTCTCTCTCTCTCTCTCTCTCTCTCTCTCTCTCTCTCTCTCTCTCTCTCTCTTCTCTTCTCTTCTCGCTTTCCCCACCTCCCGCAGCCCCTTATATGCATTGCCTTGATCCTATCAGCAGCTACCACGAAGTCACTGCTTATTGGCCACTGTCAATGATGCGAGGTGGGGTGATCGGGTAACCACACCTCTCAGCACATACAACTCCATATATGAAGTTCTCTTTTCTCTCAAGCAATGCCTATGCCAAGTGCTACTTTGTAATGGTGAGAGTGGAGCCGCTTCCCACAGCTCCCCCTTTTTTGTTTTATGCGAGCAGAAGGACATAGAGGTCTGACCCCCTGTATTTGAAGGGAGATTGTCAACCCCATTTTCACCACCTGCTGTCTACAGTATGGTTACCATGGGCGACCCAACCCAATGTTGTTTTCCAGGGGACAGGAACTATGGAAAAACCTGTATGCAGTCAGACATATGTCCGAGGACGTACAGCACCCTCTGCAGTGCTATGCCCTACATCTTGCTGCATGTTACAACTCAGAGCACTTCAAATAGCTTAGCTAGATTTGCGGGGACTGGCCTCCTTCAAGAGAAGTAAATGCTTGAACAATCATGGCATTAGCATTGCGCTGTTGCATACGCATCTTCAGAATGGACCACAGTGCTAGGCAACTGACAAAAACAAGGCAAAAGCTAAGGGCTGCAATTCCTGCCCATTCTTTTAGGTGGTTCATTGCAGATCGGATCCAGGATGCCAGGCCCTCAGCAACAGACAGGTCAATACGGGTGGAATTCACTTGCACCATGGCTAACTGCAGCTTCTGCATCAAGCCATCAAAATCTTCCATCTAATTTCCTATAAAATACTGAGACAAATTTCTAGACAAATGAGCTGCTTGACTTGCATTTTCATATCTTACAGATGTCACACAAAGACCTGTATACTTCCACTGACAGCCCAACTGAGATAATTTCATGAGCATGTCTACTTGCTCCTGGACTAGATCCACTCTTTGATTCATTAGCATAATGCCGGCTCTCAATTGAGAATTAATCTGCCTCTGTGTATCCAGGGCTGTAGCCGCATTGGCCTGCTGCAGTAGCAGCAGTAGCTGACACTGCAATAGGTGTCACGATGGTGGCAGTGATACCAAAATCCCTGCGTATCCTAAACAAGGTCATAGCTGATGGTGCCTCCAAATGATTTCCCTTTTTGCACTTCAGGTATAAACCTGGAGTTTGGCTTCTTTGATCCTGATTACCCTGCAGCTGTGGGCTTTGACGCTTCAGGTGTCCTGGTTGCCCACACTTAAAGTACGCATTATTATTTGCTGCACCTGTACCTCGAGTCATTTGCATCACAGCAGCGGCTAGTCCTGCATTAGATAAAGGTCCTCCTATTTCCCTACAAATTTTCATATTTAGACCAAACAAAATTTTCTTGTCTTTCTAGCTGTAATTTCAAGAGAAAAGCACCTTGTCACTGAGATTTTTCTAAGAAAGACAACTCTTCTTTATCATAGATGCCAAAAAGCTGCTGGGCCTTTTAAAAGCAGCTTATGCTGACAATCAGTTCCTGGAAAGGTTTTTCTAGCTCAGCTTGACTCTTAGCTACAGGTGTAGGGTAACTTATCAACCTCTGCTCTGCATATTAAGACTGTCTTTCAAACCAAGGTAAACTAGATCAAAGTCTGGATCAAGCAGTTTTAACAATCTTTTCTTTTGAACCTGAAACATAGAACACCATTCATTCATTCAGACAACGAAACAAACACAATTGACACATGTGGACATTGGTGCACCAAGGACAAGACAATAAACAAAGAAAGCAGAACTAAGAATTTCTCCTGTGGAAGAGAGAAACTCAAGATGTCTTCTGAATTTTCTCTTGTTCCTAGGAGAACTCTGAAACAGCCTTTTCATTCTTTTTTGCTGACACAACCCAGAGAGAGAACAACTGCTTTTCAAAACCCTTTTTCTCTCTGATATTAGAGATGGTCCATCTACCTTGTCCTAAAAGCATGTCCTGATCCCATTGTTGCTGTTCAGCTGCCTGATTTTGAGCCACATATTCAGCTGAATATTCTATGAAATAGGCTTTCCAATCTAAATATTGGCCAGGTGTTAAGCAGGCCCGTGCAAGCCTTGTACCCACAAATTTTCAATAGAAGAAATTATACCAATGAAATCCTTGAATTTGCATCAGCTTAGTTATAATTATATAGATTTCCACCAATAGATTATAGCTGTGTAATCAATTTTACCTCTTCTTTCCTGTTCCAATAAAACCATTACTTTTCCCTAGAAAGACAGTCTAATATTAACCACCTCAGTCCCCAAGTTCAGGGAATTGGGGCACCGTCTGTTATCAAGATAATTATTTTGTTTGATTCTCTGGAATCTAGTCTTCTGGAGGCCTACCTCTGTCATATCTGATCCATATAATTCTGGAAGATATAACTACTACCTTAATGACCTCATCAAAAAACTCATAGAAAAACCTTTTTTTTTTTTTTCCCAAATTAGCCTTTCCTTAAGCCAGTAACCAGAAAAACCTATACATTGACCTTTTGTCCAGAGGAAAAATATAACTATACAACTCAAAATCACACCCATTTTAAAAGTTAAATCAATTAACATTATCATTCTTGGACCCTTCATTCCTTGGCCTTCTTAAGATCCTTCCCCGAAACTGAAACCTCATCCATGGCCTGTAAGAACTTTTCCAAAGTAGCCTTCTTCCTTTCAATTTTTCTGCTTAACTTGTCCCAAAACCGGGAACTTTATAGTCTCTAAACCGAGAACTTATCCTTGTCCCACTTACCTGGGAACTTTATAGTCTCTTCCGAGAGCCTGACTTGTTCCACTAACCAGTATCCTACTTTCACTTTCAACTGTCACCTTCAACTGTCACTTTCAACTGTCACTTTCAGCTGTCACTTTCAACTCTCACTTTCAACTTTCATTTTCAACTCTCGCTTTCAACTGTCACTTTCAACTGTCACTTTCAACTCGTCCCAATACCAGGAACTTATCTTGTCTCCTACCCGAGAACCTAACTTGTCCCACTTACCTGGGAACTTACCCAGTCGACTGTCCTGAAGCCGCAAGAAGTTCTGAACATGTCCCGAGAGGTTTTGGTGGTTCCCAGATTTCGGCACCACTTATCGATACCCACGTCTGACCAGCGGAATAAGGCAACTGCAACCGTGTTCTTCTTCAAGCGGTTTATTCAGCTATCCCTGTACAGTGAGCTTCTTCTCTCTCTCACTCTCTCTTTTCTTCCCCCTTTCCCCAGCTCCCGCAGCCCCTTATAAGCATTGCCTTGATCCTATCAGCAGCTGCCACGAAGTCACTAATTGGCCACTGTCAATGACGCAAGGTGGGGTGACTGGGTAACCACACCTCTCAGCGCATACAACTCCATATATGGAGTTGTCTTTTCTCTCAAGCAATGCCTATGCCAAGTGTCACCTTGTAATGGTGAGAGTGGAGCCGCTTCCCACAGCTCATGTGGACTCGGAGAAACGGGCTCAGAAACTCAATGATTATCCAAATCACTCTAAACCACTGCCTGTCTCTGAAGAGGTCATGGTAAGGGCTTCCCTTGATGTGCTATTGCTCAGAAAATGACAAAGAGGGGAGATAAAGAAAAGGAAAGCATTGAAGCTGAGGCCAAGAATTGGGGAGTTGGTGTCTCAGAAGCTAGCAGCTTCGGCTAGGACACAACCTTTACATTTAAAAATTTAGTTTCCTGATGTGAGACACCTCTCTTCTTGGTACAGTTCTTAAATTTTACAAACCATTTTTGTAAATTACTAATTCTATCATTATTTCTTATATAATTTTAAATTCCTGTTAAAATATATTGAGCACTAGTATTTATTTCTTACTGGCTAGTTTGGATAGGAAAACAGAAACAAAACCAATATCCAAACAATTTGGGAATATTAAATGGTCCCCGTTTAAAAACAAGAATTGTACAAAGTGAATTAACCTAATTGTCAGACATGAAGTCAACTGTAGTGCCGAATGGAGGTTTTCTCCAAACGTTTTATTATTCCTTGAATTTCTGTTTTTCATTTTAGTGTTTCCTTCCCATCCCCACCCAATTGAAACCTACTATGACAGCTAGAAAAAAAAATTTTTTTTAAAAAATTAGGATTTTATTTTATTTTTATTTTATGTACGTTGGTGCTTTACCTGCATGTGTATCTGTGTGAGAGTGTTGGATATGCTGGAACTGGAGTTAGAGACACCTGGGAGCTGCCATGTGGGTGCTAGGAATTGAACCCTGGTCTTTTGGAAAAGCAATCAGTGCTCTTACCACTGAGCTCTCTCTCCAGTCTGGCAGCTAGAACATGTGATGATTTGGATTAAATTTATACATAGTCATAGAAGGAGATCCCTTGAGTCTCATCTAACGTGGTCTCTTCCCACTGTGCTGGGTCATTTTGAGTATCTAGGACAGTGGTTCTCAACCCGTGGGTCACCACTTCCTTAAGAAACCTTCATTTCCAAAAATATTTACATTACAATTCATAAGAATAGCAAAATTACAGTTATGGAGTAGCAGCAAAATTAGTTTTATGGTTGGGATTCGTCCCAACATGAGGAACTGTATTTAAGATTCAGCACTTTAGGAAGGTTGAGAACCCCTGCTCTAGTGCTTGTGGGAGAGCTCAAGGCACTGGATGAGGACCCACTATGTCTTTCTAGATGGACCAACAAAATTACTTACGCCCTGGGAGAGAATTACTGTTACTAGGGCCAATGAATCCATGCTGTGTCTAGAAGCCTTGACAAGCCAGGCCAAGCCATCTTCACTAGGCTAGTACAACAGAAAAGTAATATTGAAAAACAAAAAGGTTACTTAATACTACAGTGGGAAGTGGGGCAAAAGGCTCCAATGACCCAACAAGTTCATCTTTTGTCGCTACCCATGTCTGACCCATGGAATAAGGCAACAGCAACTGTGTTCTTCAAGCGGTTTACAGTGTGCTTCCTGTACAGTGTGCTTCCTCTCTCTCTTCTCTATTCTTGTCTCTTCCCCGTGCATCCCCCTTATAAGCATTGCCTTAATCCTATCAGCAGCTGCCACGAAGTCACTGGTGATTGGCCATTCTCAATGATGCGAGGTAGGGTGATCGGGTAACCACACCTCTCAGCGCATACAACTTGTCTTTTCTCTCAAGCAATGCCTATTCCAAGCGCCACCTTGTAATGGTGAGAGTGGAGCTGCTTCCCACAATCTTTGGGGTCACAACATGAGGTTTAAATTTAGTAGAGGACAGGACAAGAGGTGTGCATAGCTAAGCAGTCTCATCAACATGAGATCCCAGCCACCACCAGTCTGGGGTTCAGGATTTCTTGCAAAGTGATCTGTCCAGTTGTTAAAATTGGGGACATCTTCAGAAAGATAAGCATTTCCTCTGCCTTCTAGCATAAATTCCTAGGGAAATTCTAATTTCCTGGGGTTTCTTCTTTCAACAGCCTAATTGTCAAAAGGCATGTGGGTCCAAGAAAGCCCTTGGTGTTCTGTGTGCATAGGTTATATGAATCAGAATCAGGGAAAATGCTACAATAACATTGTGTTGTATTTATACGTGTCCGGACAGCACAGAGAAATGTCCATGTAAGTACAATAGAAGATGTCTGGTGTTATGTTTGTGTGAGGCATTATGGCTAAAACCATTTTCATTCAAAGTATCTGCTGAAGTGTTGTGATGTGAGGTTGCAGCTTAAGAGGGTGTTTTGCATTAGCAAAGACTGCCTAACTGGCTCTTCCAAGATCCCTGCTTCCTTTATATGATGTCTACTTCCAAAGCCCAAATTTTCTGGCTGAGTTCTTATTCAACAATTTGTCAGACAATATCTGACAATTTGAGAGTGTGAAAGGAAGGAACAATATTTTTAAATATCGATTTCTGTTTTGGTTTGTGTGTGTGTGTGTGTGTTTTGTCTTTCTAATAACAAAGAAACAGTTAACATGAGAAACCTTAGCAATCTTAGTTCAAACACTTGCTCTAGATAAAGAAATGAGAAAGAGGTCTATGAAAAGACTGATCAGTGATCTTCTCACTCCTAGTAATTATACAGTAAACAATAGTTACAATACAAGCTTGGCAGTTTAAGTTTGATCCCCAGAACCTACCTTTTTTAAAATTTTTCTTTATTTTAATTTTTGTTAATCATTCCATTTATTCACATCTCTATTTTATTGGATATTTTATTTATTAAATGTCAAAGGAGAAAACAGACTCCATAAAGTGGTCCTCTGATATTCACACATGTCCCTCACATCACACACATGTATATGCATAATAATAACAAATAAAAATTTTGAAAAAGAATTGTTGCTTTAAATCACTTAGACTGTTTTATATACAAACTCATTGTTCATTATAAGTTAAAATAACATTTTTCTATAATTTACTAAAAGGATGCCAAGGACTGAATAGTTTTTATTATTTTCATGTAATACATATTAGAAACCTAAAAACTGAACTCAGTTTTCAGGGTCAGAGAAATTCAAAACAAACAAGAAAGAGAGGAGGTAGAGAGGGAGAAAGGGGAAAGAAGGAAGGAGAAACAGACGGACAGACTGACAGAGGGACTGAAGGAGAGATGCTCCTTCTGGGCCCCTAACATTTCTGCTCTGGTTTTCCAAAAGTTTAGTTTATGTTTCTTTCATTCTGGCGACGAATAGTTATAACATTTCTTTAATTGTGTATGAGATGAGAGTTTAAATCAACTGAAAACTTCAAAATTACTTTGTAAGAAATAACTTTAATTAAAAATACCCAGGCAACAATAAGCAAAGGTGATGTAAACTACACATTAAGAAGCTCCTTGTGCTCGGTTTTACTTCAGGCTCTAAAAGAGCATAAAGGTGAGTGAGTGTTACTCTGTTTTAGGAAGCACGGGATTTGCTCATGTAGATAAGGACTCTTGTCATGACAATACAACAGAGAACCAGAGGAAGCTCTGAGTGGCTTGTCCTGAGGTAATCTGAGCTAGCCTGGGCATAGGGCAGGTGTGGCTGGAAGGCAGCCTAAAAGAAGGGCTGCTCGCACTGCTTCTGCTCTTTGTCTATGACAAGGAACACAATCATCATGCCAATGCTAGCTTCAAGGAAAGTGGGCAAAATTCATCTCTAAAGGAGCCCCTCTGAGAATTTAAGGTGAATTGTAAATGTTTCTTTTGCATGTATTGAAATGGTCATATACGGTTTCCCTTCAGTACTCTCGTTCATATACGGTGAGCATATTATTTGATTTTTAGTTGAAACTATTTCGTGTACCTGAAATAAGTCTTGTGATGGCTAATCTTTGTTGTCCACGTCTGGAAGAAACTAAAACGCAGGCATCTAGGTAGAGCTGTGATGGCTTTTTTTTTTTTTTTTTTTTTTTTTTTTTATTTTGGCACCATTAAGATGGGAAAATACACACACACCAAATCTGGGACACCCTTTTTGGTGGAAGCTTACATAAAAGGAAATGAAAGACGAAACTTTTTGTTTTCCTCCTGCTTGACTTCACTCTTGATGGTAACCTCATCTGCCCTGATGCTGAATCAGCCCTTCACTGGTTTTAGACCTAGTTCTTCAGAATCTCAACATAGACTGAAGACAGCAGCTCTTTAGGAATCTTCTAAAACTTCAATATCAGATTGGGAGTGCTGAGACATCCATGTCATGGACTGAATGACCACCAGATTCTTGACATTTGCTGTTAGACTACCAAGACCCCAACCTGTAAGCCACTCTAATAAATCATATATACCATACACATACAGATATACATGCACATACACATATATATGCATGTATTCATAAGCTACCAGTTCTGTTTCTTTGGAAAACCTTATTAATACAAGCCCCAAAGTAATAACAATGTTATCAACTATAGACATTTTTAGGTTTGGCTTCCTAATTATTTTTTCTTTTTGTAACTATAATGATTTTTTAAATGTAACTATATATATACACATAATATACTCTCATTAACTGAAGAGGGGACTTATCTTTAACCTTTGGACTACTTCTGATTTGCCTTAATATTCTCAAAATTGTGTAGACTCCCCTATGATTTTCTACTACTAAAGCTTCCTTGTGTTAGAGGGGTTAGTTCCATAAATGTGATCTGGATAAATCAGGGTGGGGATTTAAAGTGCCACAGATATTGCTAGAACCCAAGAGACTGCAGTCAGAGACAAGACACAACTTAGTACATGAGGAAAATGATTTTTAAAGTTATATTTTACAATGGAATAAAAGAGAATTTTTAAAAGTTCACATGTTTGGGTATGGTGGCCTAGGCATGTTTGGAAACAGAAGCAGAATAACTGTGACTACAGACCAAGTCATGGACTAGCCTGGGCAACTTACCAAGACCTTGTCTCAAAAAAGAAAGTAGAAAATGCTGGAAGTCTGGGGCTGTAACTCAGTGAGAAAGTCCTTCCAGCAGATCCTGAATGCTGTCCCTAGCAGTGTACAAGATAAATGTATAGTATTGTATTATTCACTTGAAGTCCACAGGCTTTCAGATTAGCAAACTTCACAGAGCATCTGTGTTGTTGCTTCCTATAGGTCTCTAAGGTATTGAGCCCAAGACTGATAACCCCATATGGAGCCACACAGGTGGAGTGAGCTGGAGACACCATGAGTGCAGCCCCAAGGGGCCTGAACAGGGAGCTAGCCAGAAATGACCAACAGTATGATGTCTTGAAGGCCTGGGAGGTGGGGGAGGCAGACAAAGCCTAAGATCTGATCCCAGGCATCAGAGACCCCAGGCCCCACTAAGAGGGGCAAGTAAGTGATGGAGAAATGAAAGAGAACAAGAAACAGAAAGATATGGGCACAATGAAGAGAGGCAGAACTGAAGACTCAAGGGTAGTGAGGAACATCCTGATGTGAATAGCCCGTGATGCCCCTTGGGGCCATGTTGGGTCCTGGCCTCTGCTCCAGCCAGGGGTCAAGTCTGGGTCTGTGACCCTGGTGCAGCAAAGGTCTAAAACCACCAAAGCATCCTGCTCTGGACTACTGCCCTGGGATATGATCTTGTACAGAACTGGCTCCATTCCTTACCTGGGCTCATAGGAGAGCTGCTCCTGGAGGCACAAGAGCATCAGAGCTGACCCTTCTCTACAGCTTAAGTACTCTGGAGAGTGAGCCCTACACATCGCCCAGGAAGCACAGAAGAGTTAGCCCTGGTTGTGGAGGTTGCCAGTGAGATGGTATGAGCATGGAAGATTTGGCCTGGTCCCTCATTTCTCTTGTAGCAGCATGGATGAGGGAGAGATACCCTACTTCTTCCATGCCCCTCATCATCTGCTGCAAGTAGGAGAACTGGTCTTGGGGTCGTAAGAGCAGGAGAGCTGCCTCTGTCCCTCATCAGCTGCAGTACCTAGAGGAGCAGACCCTGCACCTCATCTGGGCAGCACAGCAGAGCTGACCCTGGTGGTGGGAGCATGAATCAGCTGGTCCCAAGACCGTGAGTGTGGGAGAGCTGGCCCCACACTTGTCTGGGTTGTGGTGGTATGGGCAAGGGAGAGATGTGCCCCTCTCCCCCACCCCTTGTCACTTACAACAAGGAGGAGACTTGGTCCCAAGATTCTCAGAGCAGGAGATCTGTCCATGTCCCTCAGCAACTGCAGCACTTGGGGAAACAAGCCCTGTTCCTTGCGGCCAGCACAATAGATCTGATTCTAGTAAAGGCAGCATAGGTGAACCAGCCCCAAAGGTGTGAATGTGGGACAGCTGGTCCCACAAGTTGTCTGCCATGAGTCATGGGTGAGGGAAAGATACCATCTTCTACCTTCATACATTGCCATCGATAGCAAGTGACAGAGCTGGCCTTGGACCTTAGAGAACAGGAGAGCAGGCCTGCACCTCACATGGACATCACAGTAGAACTGGCCCTGGACATGAGGACTGAGGGTGAGCTGGTCCTGAGGGTATTAGCATGGTCCTGACTCTTCTCTGGTGTGCAGTGGTCCAGATGAAGGACAGGTGCCTTCTTCCCCTCTTTTGTTCTCTGCCACCTATGGCAAGGGGAATGCTGGCTCTGGGGTTGTAAAAGTAGAGCTGGGGAGTGGGTCGTGCCCCTTGTCTGGGCAGCAAGGTATAGCTGACCTTGGTTTCAGAGTTTGCAGGTGGGCCAGCCCAGAGGGCATGTGAACAAGAGAGGTGGCTTTGCCCTTTGCTGGCTGCAGCATTGGATGGGACAGCTAAGACAGAGTGGGAGAACTTGCCCTGTTGCTGTGGTTGTGGGAGAGTTAGCAGGCTGACAAGCTCTGATACCTCTAAGGCCAACATTAAGGGCTTTGAATTGTCCCACCCCAACCTCTACCCTATTTATGAACTGCTGGGTTGTATGAAGGGGACAGTTCTACAGATCTAAAGCCAGAAGATGTCAATGACACAAGGCAACTACAGGATATCCAAGAGAAGTCCCAGTGAAAATCCAGTACTGATACTATACCAGAAGCCAGAAGCCTCCAACCAGACCAACAACTCCTTGCAATGAACATTTTCAAGCAAAGGAGTGTGGACAAAATGATATACTGTGGTACATATCGTGACGCACTACAGCTTCCACAATGAGTTTTTTCCCCCTTTTTCTCTTTTGTGGGGGAGGCCACAGGGGTTAATGGAGGGAACAAAGGGACAAGAAGATGAGTGAGATTGGGGTACCTGATATGAAATTCACAAAGAGCCAATAGAAAATTTTCAAAAGAAATATTGAAGTTTTAACCAAATATATTATATGTAGTTTTTCGATTTACCTTTGTTTTTTTCTACTTTAGTGCCAGAAAAACAAACTTCTCACATAGTCTGCATTTGGTCATGCTTTCCCAATGTGAACCACATTTTTGCTGCTAAGTTCACAAACATGAATCTTTATTCACTAGGCCTTGTGTGCTGAGCTCTTTCTCCACCCTCTCCTGTCTGTAATATGGCACTCTGTGGCTTCTACCTATTTTATGACTCATATTTCATGTTCTTCATAAGCTCATTTCCAAACTGAAATGACTTACGGTTTATTTCTGACCTTTCTGCTAGACTTGCATCTTTTCCCCCAGGAGATCTCACTGTTTGTCTTTAAATGTCATTTAAATTTAAAGTTTCTCAGCACTTAGCCAATATTTTAAATTGACCGTGTAATCCCAGCCACAGGACCACAATTAACCATATCCTCAGAGTCTCTTCTCTTTTGAAACCTTCTCCTCGTGATGAATTACTCCACTGTGATCCAAGTTACTGAAGGAAGCAAGCCCTTCCTTCCCTTTTTGATTACTGCCCATCTCCAACCTATTAGCCACTGCGGTTCTCTTACTGAAGAGTACCTCAAAATGGTGATGTCCTCCTCGAGCCTGTTCAAACCTTATCCAAGGGACTGTTATTATCTTTTGGCTTTTAGTCTGTATGTCCCATTGTAACCAAATTGACTCTTTAAAAACTTGCCACCTCAATGAAATTGGCATGACTAAAGTCATTCAGAAGAATTTCCAAAACTTATAAAATCTAACATTTTAGCCCAAAGATGACTGAATAGAGAAAGCTGCTTCCTCCAACCTCATTATACTGCAACCACCTTCCACACTCCAGCTTGTTTTAGTATTTCTGTGTGTCTCAATTCAGGCCATGCTTTTTATGGTCAAGATTTTTGCACATTCCATTTTCTTCTTCCATTCCATTTGCGTTCTTAAATGACCATAGTTGTTTGTGTATTAGTCAAGGGTCAACTTACTATCAGCCTTTCGAAGAATTTGACTGGCTGATATTGCTAAGTGAATTTTTTGAGTTAAAAGTCTGTGTTCACATCAATCTTTAATTCTCCTCTTCCTCTTCCCCCTCGTTGTCCCCATCCCCATCCCCTTCCTCCTTTCCCACCCCTACTCCCCTCTATGTGTTGATTGCCAGCACCTGGTAGTATGCAAACCACCTGAGACCAAGACCACCAGTAACCTACTTATTCATATCTACCCAGAACCATACTTACAAGAGTTTGTTCAATAAAGACTTGCTGAGTGGACAGACAGGCACATTACTAAATAACATAAATGCTTGGATCTGTTGGGACCAAGAGTTTTACATAATTAACAGATGTATTTGTCAGCATGATGTATAATTTTGTTATTTTATTTTTAAAGCTGTAGATAACTCAAATACTCTTATTCCTTCAGCTAACTACTTAATGTACAGTAGCTAAATTATGAAACAACCTAAAAGCCAGATAGAAAGTGGCTACTTAAAAAGTTTATAGAAACTGTCACTACAGCTATGGAATTGACAGAAGTGGAGACAGTAAAATATCATTCATAATATGACCCCTCTTGTTAATAACAAGATCACATTGAATGAAACTTGGAAAAACAGATGTGAAATATTATCAGAATATTTTTGTAGGGCTATTAAAAGTCATTTTTTGTCCTTTTGTTTTCTTTTTCAGATTGCATAAATATTCTCAAAGTAAATATAACCTAAATAGGTTTTACTTATAATTAGAAAAGTAAGCCATGAGACCAATTATATCGGAAAGATTTTAGATAGATTTTTAGAGTTTCATACATAAGCACTATATTTCCATCATTTCTACCCTTTTCTCCCCCTCTCTCTTACAACTCCTCCCATGTCCCCCTATTTCCTTTGCATCTATCCAGTGTTGCGCCTGTGTGCATTGGTTTAGGGCTGAACACTTCTCATCAGCTCATCCCTGAAGAAAATGGATTCTTCCACGCTCAATAGTAATTGGTTACCTGTAACACTTCATCTGGGGCAGAATCTTCATGAGATTTCCCCTATCCACCTTGGCATGTGAGCTGATGTTATGAAGTTGCCATTATATGAGAATGGGTGAGGAAATACCCTTGACACCCAAGACAGATGACCCCCAAGTGGGGCCATGCAAATGGACCAGGGCAGGAGTGAGTAAAACATTATGAAGCTCTTGTTTAGGGTACCATATTTTTGAAAGTTCATAGGTACAGCTTCCCTGTCATACATAGAAGATGCTATTGCACATCAGACATTCTGATTCACTGGCTCTTACAATCTTTTCCTCTCTCTTCTTTGATTCTCTGTGAGCCTTGGGTATGAGCATTGTGTTGTAGGTGTTTCCATCAGGACTGGGTAGCCCATAGTCAGATGTTCTCTTTATTTTTACCAGTTTTGAATTTATGTAACTGTCTCTGTTAAAAAGAGACTCCTTTGATGAACGATGAGAGCTACACTTACCTGTGGGTTTATGAATAAGTAATTAGAATGCAGTAACAAATTATACTGGTTTAGGAATATGGCAGTAGTGGCTTCTCCTGTAAAGTTTTTGAACTCAATAGCCACAGAGAGTTGGATAGTGTATTGATTGGTTTTTGTAAACTTGGCACAAACTTAGACATATCTGGTAAGAAAGAATTTTAATCATGAAAATGTTCTCAATGATCACCCTGTAGGCAAGTCTGTGGCTTATTGTCTTGATTAATGATTGATGTAGGAAGTACAGCTCACCGTGGGAAATGATATTCTTTGAGACATGATCTTGAGCTATATAGAAAAGAAGACTAAGCAAGACTGTAAGCAGCATTCTTCCATGGCTTCTGCGTCAGTACCTGTCTCTAGGTCAGTGTCTTGAGTTCCTACCCTAACTCCCCTTCATGGTGGACCTGAAAGTATATTATAAAATAACTCCTGAAAGTATATTATAAAATAACTCCTTTCCTCTGCAAATGGCTTTTGGTCATGGTGTTTTATCACAGCAATAAAAATTCTAAGATAGCTTTGTTTACAGAACCAGGCATGAATACCCACCTCTTGAGCAGTCCATTAGACCAATCAGACAAGTGTGATCCTCAAGATATACACGTCATTGTAGTGTCATTGGGGGATGAATGAACTTGCCATGCTAAAAGGCTGAGTATGACTATTGATTGTTTTTCTTCCTAAGCAACTTGTGCAACACCTTCCTGTACTATGATAGCTAGACCTCATGGAAGAAGCTTCCAAGTTAATTTCAAACTAAATTCTTTTAAGTTATGTCTCTGAAATCTGTAGTATCTACAGAAATATGTTCTTACCTTCAAATTATCCCATGCAACAAAGAGATGTGGCAATAGACCATAATGCTTTAGAGGGTTTCTGGAACTACTTGACCAAAAACCTAGAAGGTTTTCCATGCTCAGCAATAGGATTATTATTAGACAGTCTATGTCAGGCTGAGAGCAGTATTTCCCCAAGTGGCATTATTACATTAAGTAGCATTAACTTCATCCAAAATATGTGTATGTAATATATTTGTATATGTAGTGTGTATATATACATACACCTTATTATGTATTATATGTTGAATAAATATATAATAAATTATTTCCTTGTGACTTCTCCTCCTCCTCCTCCTTCTCCTCCTCCTCCTCCTGTTCCTCCTGCTCCTCCCCCTTCTTCTACCTTTACCCTGTCTTCCTCTTTTTCCTACTCCTTCTTCTTTTTCTTATTCTGGGGTGGGAGCCAAGACCAGATTTCTCTGTGTATCTCAAACTGTCCTGGAACTTGCTCTGTAGACCAGGACAGCCCCTAACTCATAGATCTTCTTGTCACTACCTCCCAAGTGCTGGGGTTAAAGGTATGTGTCACCATACCTGGCTTTTTATGGCTTTTTCAAATATCCTTAGTGCATTTGGATTTTTACTAAGCAAAACAAAATTTTGCCATAATGTAATGAGGAAGAGACGGAAATGAATAAATATATTGCAGTGAATGCAAAATGCTTAGAACATTCTCGTGTTTTGTTGTGTTTGTTCCATGTTTTATCCTCTTATTTTCTTCTCTTGTGGCCACAAGCTCCAATGTCTCTGTCAGCAGTAAGGCAATACACTGTGGTCAAGAAATATGATCTCTCATCTGTTTTTCTCCCTTCAAATCTGTAAGAGCTAAAGCATTGGGTTTGTGCTTGCCATCATTATGGAATTTATATTCTTGGCGGCAAATTCCAAGCCCCCCAAAAGAAAAACAGCATTTGAGTATAAGAAGCACAGGAGGAATCTAAATCAACTCTAGCACTCTCTGCCCCTCATTCCTTTAATGCTGCTAACGTCTCAGAATGGACAACACATGTGTCAGAGAAACCATATACTGTCTGTGTTCTACTCTATGCAGGCCAAGGAAAATCATGCTTGCATAGTGGAACAGGCTTGCCAGAACATCACTTCCACTGTGGATACTCTCTCCCATATCCATGTATTTATACACATGTTCAATTAAGTGACAAGTATCTCAGCAGAAGCAAGAGGGTAGGGGGCTTGATTATTGCTGGTATAACAAATTGAATTACATTAATTGCTAGCACCACTGCTTCTGCAATTGCTTTGACACAAGAAGTTAAGACAGCTACATTTGTTAATCACTTAACAAAAAATGTTACTAATATGTTGAGTATACAAGAGGATTTAGATAGGTGATTGGCACATCAGATTGATGTTCTTTATCCTATTCAAATTATTGGAAAAATATTCAGAGTTTAAGAGTGTCATGCCAAATATCAATGAAGTTGTGTTACTTCTAAAATTTACAATGATAGTCATTATAATTAAGAAAAAGTTGAAAGACACTTGCAGGGTATTTGGCATAATTCTACTATTTTCTTGTTGTTTTAACTTTGCATAGTAAGCTTATGAATTTAAAGAATGTTGTTCTGCTAAACTTTGATGCTGCAGAGACTGCTGATAAAATTACCCATGGCCTGAGGTCAATAATTTCATTTTGGTCAAGCTTCAAGAATGGCATATATAGCTTGATCAGCTAGCACTTTTTTGTCCTGGGAATACTTTTATTGCTGCTCATTGGGTTAAAACTTGTCTCTAATAACATCAACACATGGTATTTACTCACTGATAAGCAGATGTTAGCCCAAAAGCTTGGAATAGCGAACTCAACTTACATGACCACATGAAGTTCATGAAGAAGGAAGAGCAAGTGGGGATGCCTCAGTCCTACTTAGAAGGAGTAACAAAAATACTCAAGGGAGCAAATATGGAAACAAAACATGGGACAGAAACTGAAAGAGGGGCCATCTGGAGACCATTCTACCTGGGTATCCATCCCATGTACAGTCACCTAAGCTAGACACTGATGTGGATGACTGGCAGTGCATGCTGACAAGAACCTGATATAGCTGTCTCCTTAGAGGTTTGCCAGAGACTGACACATTCAGAGGACGATGCTCACAGTTAACCACATATCTGATCAAGGGTTTCCAAATGGAGAGGTTAGAGAGAAGACTGAAGGAGCAGAAAGGGTTTGTGACCCCATGAGGAGAGCACCCCAGGATCTAAACCACCAGCCTGGGAACATATAGGAAGGTACCCATGACTTCAGCTATATATGTAGGGGAGGATGGCCTTGTCAGGCATAGGCGGGAGAGGAGATTCTTGGTCCTATGAAGGACGAACACTGAATGGGGAGGATGTGAGGGTGGGGAGGTGGGAGTGGGGGGTAGGTGGGGACACAGCCTCATAGAAGCATGAGGGGGGATGGGATAAGAGGTTTCTGGGTAGTGGGGGGAAGTGGGGTAAGGGAATAAAATCTGAAATGTAAATATAATACGAAAAAAATCAACATGTTGGCAGCCAAAGTACATGGCTTGAAACTTAAAATGGACCCCCAGACAGAATTATTAGTTTAACAGGCTGGCAAGCCAAGAATGGGGAAAATTCTGCACAGAGCTTTACCAACCTAAGACAGAGGTACATTGCTTTTGATAATGCATATTCCATGATGGGTAAGGAAGGCATTCTTGGCAGAATGACCTATGACAAGCTCAAACTTGTTTATAAAATAAAAAAGGGGGAGATGTGGAGAACTTTGGGGGCTGCTTGGCAGGAATCTGACATTGGCCAAGGATTGGGAAGTAGGATTCAGTCAGGAATCTGACATTAGACTAGAACAAAGAAATAATTTCAGGCAGGAATCTAAACCTTAGGCTAGAACAAAAGAAGTAATTTCAGGCAAATATCTAAATATTAGGCTAGAACAAAGAAGTAGGCTTCAGGCATGAAAGTGACCTTGGGCTAGAACAGGGAAGTAGGCTCAGATATTTTGGTCATCCTGATAAGCCCTTAGAAACATTGATCATGGGAGTGTTCACAGGACTTTGTTTATTGTCTTGCTTGTTTTTTGACTATTTGTGTTTATTGTCTTCCTTGTTCCATGACTATTTGCATCTATTGTATTGCTAGTTCCTCAATCTAGAACTGACCTTAATACTTTCATGTAATTAAAATGGTATAAAAGAAAAAAAGTATCTCAGACAAGGATTCTTGTTCTTACACTAATAAGAAATGAGGGGTTTTGATGAGATTAGGTACATTCAATGTGGTATGTCCTAGGCAAAAGAGAGCTTTGAAAAGCAAATGTTAACTTTTTTCTCTATTTTTATATTCTATGCATCTTAAAAGTTTCTTACATTTAAAAAAAAACTAAAGACTAAAATAATACACCATTTATCCAAGGGAGACTACATAGTGAGTTTTAAGTTGCATTGGATGATGTTAGCATTATTGTGCAGTAGGATAATATGAAATGCTTAGGGTCAATTTTCAGGAGGACTCAAACTATATGGATCCCACATTTTATTGTTTTCTTAACAAATGAAACCTACCACTCCCGATTTTTATCATTAAATATTTTTTTTTCTTAACTTAAAGTTTTATGCTGTTAACCTAGCAAACTTTCCAAAACAACATTTTTACTTCTGTGGATGCCTCCCACCTCCAATTTACTACCTTGCAAGTCTAAGCTATCTTTCCTTCTCAAGTGAACACCATCTGATAGCATCAACATTCTTCATAGAGTGTAAAATTACATCTTTTAAAAATTAAACTTCTCAAAAACCAAAAAATTAAACTTCTCACTTATTTTGACCTATTAACATATTGACATATTAGCATTGAAATATTAATAAATGGAGAAGCAAACAAACAACCCATCTGATCCTATACAATAAATTCCTAAGTACATATACTGGAAAAGGTCCATTTCAAAGCATGTAACAAACGACTGCTATCACTTTCTAGGATATTTGTGAATTGATCTAAAATATTTTCTAGAAATTTAACAGACTTAGTAAAACACATTAGGATGAGGTTCTAATCTAAGTAGAGAACCTGGCAGTCTCTGTGGCACATGCAAGTCACTTTTATACTGGGGAGTGACTGTACTGAACATCCATTTTCCAAATTAGGCACTGCACTAAGAATGACCGGATCATGCTATGCAGCCAATCCTTATAGCTTCTTCATGCCCAAGTGAGGTCATTTGGCTCCACATTAATACTTGCTTTCATTTGGACTCCAGGATTAATCATGATTTTGGCTAGGAAATTGAAACATCATTTGAGAAAACATCAACACTCTCGCAGAAAATCATCATTACTTTGTAATAAGTTATCCCTGATAGTCAATCTTCTACTATATCACAAATGAAATCTTCCCATGGAAGCCTCCAGTCTAATTGATTTGCAGCCAGTGCTCCTCTTGGTACATGTGTCTCCTCCAGTTTTTCTGTTCCTCTTCTACTGTGGTGTCTTATCCTTGTCTGAGGATAGTATTACTAAGGCTATAAGCTCATAAGTACTACTGTATTACTGCTGTACCACCAACTCCTCATACATCCTCCATGATTCCTTATAACATCTGCCTACCGAGTGCTTCTGAACTTTAGAAACTTGCCAGGATGCAGCAGTGAGTGGGCATTTATTTCTTCTGAAACTTCAGCTTTATGCTGGTATGGTCATTCGTTGTATTCCTAGATGAGGTGTTGAAGAAAGCTAGATTTTTCTAAAAGTTCTGGACTTGTATGGTTTGGCTTTGTTGTGGCAAATAAATGGTAGTGAGGTCACAATCTTGTATTGTGCATGGTTATCTTTTTCCACTGAATTATTACCTGAGATTTATTATTAGCTTTGATTCTTCCATGCATGTAGCAAACATCTATTTGTGTTGAATATGTATTAGGTATTAGGATCTAATTATGAACAAAATAAATGTAAGCCCTACTGCTCAAAGTTTGTATTGCAGAGGGAATGGGATTGGGTCAGTAAACAAACCATATAATAACACAATTGATTTGTTAGGTTGTGCTGTATCAAAGGATAAAATACTAATTTGATGATGGATAAATGGCCCAGTGGTTAAGAACACTTGTTGCTCTTGCAGAGGACTTGATCTTACTTGTGATGGTTTATAGCCATCCATAATTCCAGTCTCAGAGAATAAAATGACTTCTTCTGAATTCCCTTGGCAACACACACACACACACACACTTACTTTGTAGATACATATATGTAAGCAAAACACTCATACTCATAAAATAAATAAATTTGAGAGACATACACATAAATTAAAATTTGAGGAAAATACAAATAAAATGATTGAATGGGTAATAGGATGTCTAAGAAAGTCTTCACTGAAGATTGTGACAGCAGTGGCTCCAAGAGACCTCACAGGTGGCAGAGACAGAAAAGCAGCAGGCATGACGCTCACATGGAATGTGAAACATCATAAAACAACATGGATAAAATTGAAAGGCTTTTTTTAGGGGAATCAAAATACTAATTTCAGAGCATATAGAACAACTAGGACAAAGAAAAGGTACAGAAGTTCAGTGTGTGTGTGTGTGTGTGTGTGTGTGTGTGTGTGTGTGTGTGCGTGTGTGTGTGTGTGTATCTGTATGTGTATTAAAAAATGAAGCAAAGAAAAGAATGTTTTCAAGACAATTAACCCCAGTGAATTGAGAGCTTAGTTCTTAGAAACACTTGTGGGAGACCAGACAACTGAGGCAAGAGGTTCGGCTATTTATGCAATAATTTCTGTCCATCCTCGCCTGTGGTCTCTTCTTTGAAGGCATCATGCTCTGGCCTCTCCAATAAGCTTTCTGATGATCCTTAGTTTCAATTACAAGCAGAGGGCAGCAGACAGACATTAAGTTGCTGACCTTCAGAGTGGGTCCTGAATGCACACCGATACAGAGAAAAGAGATAGTGTGCTTAGGAAGGATGAAGAGCAGACCTCTTAGACCCTGGAGATCATGCCAAAGGCTGCCTGTAAATAAGTAGAATCATTTGAAATGCATTGAGCATAGATATTATAGGCTATTTACTTTAACACAGTCTGGCCAGTGCAATGAAGATGCATCTTGGGAGACAGGCAGAACAAGAGGACCTCTTCTTGCATGCTTTGTATCATTGCAATGGTACAACTATGATCACTGTGAAGGTGAATGGGACTTGCCTACAGATACAGTGGTACTCCACAAACATAACCATCAAAAGTGGCCCCAAAAATTTTGACCCAGTAACTGCAAAATAAAAGTATAATTTGAGGGACATGAAAGACAGGACAGGGAAGGATCAAAGGAAGGCCAGTCTCTTCAAGCAGAATGTGGGGTTATTTCTGCTAGATTGCAGGTCTAGGCTATTTAAAACAACTCCTGACTTGATGGATTTGTGTCACAGATAAGGTGGATTTGTGTCATGAGTTTTATTAATGGTGGGGGGAGCACTTTGGATAGATTTGATACAATTTATTTGAGCATGAACAGATTTATGGCTCAAGCAGCCATCAAAGCTGAAATGGAAAGTGGGTTTGAGCATGGGATTTGTGCTGAATTCAGAAACAGAGATAAGCCACTTCTGGATGGGATACAGTTCCACTCTGGCCTTTGCAAGCTCTGCTGTAAAGCCCTTACATGAAGCTTAGTTCACAGCTTCTCATTTTAAGCTGAAGTTTAATCTTTCAATTACATTTGTCTGCTGCTTATGTAGAAAATGACCACTATAGAGATGATTTTTTTGTTATTAATTTTTTTTACATCTAGAATGTTTTGATCAGATTCTTTACTTTCTTTTTCTTCTCCTGACTCTTACCACATCTTTTCCACTTTTATACCACCCAACTTCCTATTCTTTCTTTCTCAAAATGAAAGCAAAAAATGAAAATCAAAACAAACAACAATAACAAAAATCCATTACCACTATAAATATCAAAATAAAACACAATAAAAATGCCCCCAAACACCCACTGTGTTCATTTTATATTCCCCAGCTGTTCCTGGGCATGGAGCTCAGCCTGGACTGTGGTTGGTATGTCTGGTAACACTCCAATGGAGAAAAGTGATTTTCCCTTTCCCCAAAGATATCAATATCAATTAAAAAGTTTCTTGGTTTGGGTGTGGAATTTTGTGTATATTTCTCCTACTCCATCCTGGGGTTTTGTCTATTTAGAACCTTTGTAATCCCTGTGAGTGCTGCTACAATCTCTGAGTTCATATGTGCATCAGTCTTGTTTGTTTCGTCTGCAATGCACGCCGTTTCCTTGATGTTGTCCATAACCTTTGACTCTTAGACTTTCTGCCTCTTCTGCACAGATTCCTGAGCCCAGAGGGGAGGGGTTTCATGAAGACATTTCGCTCAGAGCTAAGTGTTCTATTCTCTGCGTACTGTCTAATTGTGGGTCTCTATGTTGGTTCCCATCTTCTGCATGAAAAGTTTCTCTGATGATTTGAGCAATCTGTATAGCATTGTGGTGAAGTCCTGTTGCTAGAGCTTCTCTGAAATCAGCTGATACTGAAGCATCTCCACAGGTTCCTGGCACAAACTTTTGACCATATACACCAGAAGAGAAACTGTTCATGATGCACACTTCACGAAGGGAGGAAGGCAGGAACAATGGAGGTTTAGTAGCTCATCAGTCTACTGTGCATAGATTTGGTACTTTTATGTTACTTAGCACAATATCTTCAACTCATTTGCTAAAACCAACTGTTGTTTTAATGTTCCTCTGATCTTTTAGAAACATTATTTCTTCACTAAGAAAAATATTTTTAAGCCGATTTAAATATGGTAAACATGTGCCAAACCAACACTGCTGTGTTATTTTCAATAATTTATTATGGTCAAAAATTCAAGAAGTAAGTATTAAGACCTGGAGAAACACTATTTATAAAGAGAGCTCCATAAAAGACTCAAGAGTTTAAGGAGAGTAGTGAACACTCCACTCTGGAAACCAGATATTAGATTCATAACCTTACTCTATCTCCTCTTTCAGTGTTATTTGTAGTAGAAATAGTCTCTCTAAATCTCTTTTCTCGGAAGTGAAATAGGTTCATGAGACATAAGTAAGGTATATGAATGTGTATTGTGTCTGGTAGATAGTAATTACTGGTGAAATGGTAGCTCCTATACTTGTCTTCTAATATCTTGACAAAGGACTACAGATTAGCAGCAGCAGCAGCTTGACACAACCCAGAGTTACTCTTATTATTGTATATTAGACATCCAACAAAAGTCACAGTGGTTTTTCAATCAGGATTCTAGGAAAATACACATTCTAGACTACAGGGAAAATCTATCACCTTCTCTTCTGCTCCTCATGACTGCTGAGACTCCTATGCTCACAGACCCTTTCTCCATCTTTGAAACCATCAAAAGGTCGCCAAGTTTTTTAATACCACCACAATCCTTGGTTTTTCACAACTGGAAGGTGTCCTTTGATATTTTAGCCTCATGTGATTTCATTTACCTTCGTAGTTAGTCTAGATTATTGTAGAGCTCTTGCCAGGCATGTGCAGTGCCTTAGTTTGAACCCCCAGAGCAGCATTGGGGAAGAGCACAGTTTTGCTGATCTGGCCACTATCCTCAGGCATGGTGTTCACAGATCTTTCTCTCCCTATTTTCACTATTGGCCATGCTTATTCTCTTTGATAACTCTTTATCAAAATAACATTTTGATATTTTTTTAATATTGATTTTAGCTGTAAGTACCTTTTCCTTTTGTTCCCTCGACAGATAAAGTATAGCTTTCAAACTATAATTAGTTGATTTGTCTGATATGTAGATTAGTTTTGACTCTTTCCATTAATATTTGTTTATATTAGCATACTTTATTGGATATACTGATTACTTTATGTGTTTTTTAAAAAATAACAGCTAAAAAACTTGGGAAGGTTTTACGTTTTAAAAAACTAATGGTAAATATAGTTTTAAATGATCTCTCTCCTTTAGTCAAAGCTATTTTCTTCTAAATTGGTGAAATATCAAAGTTGTTACCACAACGTGAAGAAAAGTCATGAATTTGTTCTCGCTCATGAATCTGTGACTTTTGAAACCAGGTCTATTAAGCCAAAGTAACTACAAGACTCCAGGGGGGAAAAAAAGGAGAAAAAAAACTTGTTTTTATTTATCAACATGAGATTGTACAAAGTCATAAGGAATGCATGGATAACTACCAAAAGCAAAATAAAATTTGGTCAAGTCACAGGTTTTAACTTCTACTCACAAATTCAATAACCTTTAGATATGAACACACCAGCCAGCTGGAGGATGCCATGAGTAAGAAGACTTCATTTGTGATCCCACCTGTATTCATTGCCATCTCTAAACATTAAATGTATAAATCTTCTGAGGAAAACCATATGTTTCTTTTTTTAAAGGCAGTAGATGTCAGTGTATAGAAAGTCACTCACATTGACTAGCAGAAGACAGCACTGTTCAAAGTTCATGGCACCTACACTGTATACAGTCATTCATCCCCAGTAGCTGAATGAGCTAAAAAAATTTCTTAGAGAAAGAAATTCAAAACACAGAATCAGCCTCTAGAAAGGAGAACTGCTTTGTTGCCAGTCTGCCTGGATATCACACAAACAATAAGCCTCTAGAATTAAGACATGTGAGCAGTAATGACAAGGATATGCAACAGAACACAGTTTTGCAAATCCAAAAGACAAGTAAAACTGTGTATTGTAAGTTAGAATATGTTAATGACTTGTCTTATATCACAGAGGAGGGTGATGCTGAGGTAGAACATCTTGAACAATTCATTTATGTGGATTCATTTCTGACTCACAGGAATGGATAAAATGAAATGCACAAATTATGGTAAAAACAAAACTGAAAAATGAATAGTGCTTCAGTAACCTCAACTCCAGCATCACCAACATCTAAACAGCAGCCTGCAATGCACTTGTCCTGTCCTGTGACTAGTGATATTCCTTCTGCTCTTCTGAAATTATTGTTTGAAGTAAGAGTATCATAATGGATAAAATCTTTAAAAGTTGGAATTAGCAAAATTATCGGTTTTTTAGTACAATATATTCTGACTATGTATTTCCCTTCCCTAGCTCCTCTCACGCCCTCCTAACCTCCCTGCACACCCAACTTCATGTTCTGCCTCTCTTTGAAAAAGACCAGAAACAAAACCAGGAGGAAGGTAATCGTCAATATCACCCAGCTACAACATCTGTGACCTACAACAGTGACCTGCTGCAAGACATACTGGTACAAGAGCACGACAAATGTTATGGAAATAGCCAACCACCTTTTAAAACTGGTCTCAAGGCCCAGTCCATGAGCTAGAACTCATATCTTACCTTGAAAAAAATAGTCAAGAACTTGAGTCTAGATAGGTCATAGGCCAAGAGGAAAACCTACTACTATTATCCTACTAAGGTGAAATAGCAATAAAATAAGTCCTATGACACAACACATTGCCATACCTACAGGTCAGTGCCTCATTCAGCCCCCATTAAAGAAACTTCTTGCAGGAGATGGGAACTGAATGGGCTTCTTAAACACTAACCGTACGTGGATAGTTCAAATACCTATGAACAATGTCGATTTTATATATACATCTCCCTTTCCTATAGTCTATTGTGTATACTGTCCAGTATTTATATTAAGGCATTGCACAGAAAGACCTTGCTACCCAAAAAGTGTTGTCATGGTGACCATAATTATAGTCACTTAGGACCCTTGTGGGGACATGATCTTGTGCCCAATGCCAGGACTGCTGTTTAAGAAAGTACATTTTAAGCAGGTGCTCAGAGATCCCAGGAGCCTGAAAGGCAAAGCTGTGGAACTACCTGTCAGTCATAATGTGCATGGTGAAGATACCAAGTGTTGGTGTGTGCTTCCTACTCTAAATGAGAATGCCTGCCATCTCTTCACACTGGTACCTTTCTTATTATTTATAGATATTATGTATTTCTGTTTAGGAAAAAAAATCTTGATTAGACAGAAGTATTTATTGTTCTAATTTGTTTTCCCAAATAATACCTAGTGGACCTAAAAGCCACTAAACTAAGATTTAGTTCACACTCTACTGCTTATTAACTGCATGATCTGCGAAATTCAATCCTTTCATCTATTTTTCCTCCCAAAGAAGAATAGAGATCACAAGCATACCATCACATGAGGTTATTTTATTATTATAATTTTATAATTATGGTTTTAATAACATAATTCTTGTGAAACACTTATGAAAAATACTAACAATTGACCATTATAAATTGTAAACATATCAGCATAATATCCACATAAATATTCAAAATGAAAATATTTACAAAGACATGTGTACTTTTTTAACATTAGAAAGAATGCAGATGACCATATCCAAAGCCATCCTAGAGGAACCACTGTACTCAGAGCAGCAGAGGAACCACTGCACTCAGAGCAGCAGAGGAACCACTGCACTCAGAGCAGTTGAAGAAGCTGGACTCCCAGTGTCTCTACATACAGGATCATAGGATTTCAGGATTCCCAGAGGCAGCCTGAGTCCCAAGAGCTTTTTCACCTAGTATTTCATGATCACAGGATCACAGAGACAGCTGGACTCTGAGGAGTTCTGACACAACCAAGATAGTGGGAGAGACAGGCTCCAGTCAGAGACACTGAGTGCAGGTAGCACTAGAAAGAGATAACCAGATGGTGAAAGGCAAGCACAAGAACATAAGCATAAGAAACCAAGGTTACCTGGCATTATCAGAACCTGGTTCTCCTACCATAGCAAGTCCTGGATACCCCATGACCCGGGAAAAGCAAAGTTCAGATTTAAAATCACTTCTCACGTTGATGATGGAGGAATTTAAAAGGCACATAAAGAACTCCCTTAAAGAAATACAGGAGAACACAGGTAAACAAGTAGAAGCCCTTAAAGAGGAAATACAAAATTCTCTTAAAGATCTACAAGAAAACACAGCCAAACTGGTGAAGGAACTAAACAAAACCATCCAGGATCTAAAAATGGAAGTAGAAACAATAAAGACATCTCAAAGGGAGACTACCCTGGAGATAGAAAACCTAGGAAAGAGATCAGGAGTCATGGATGAAAGCATCACCAACAGAATGCAAGAGATAGAAGAGAGAACCTCATGTGCAGAAGACACCACGGAAAACATTGACACAACTGTCAAAGAAAATGCAAAATGCAAAAAGCTCCTAACCCAAAACATCCAGGAAATCCAGGACACAATGAGAAGACCAAACCTAAGGATAATAGGTATAGATGAGAGTGAAGATTCCCAACTTAAAGGGCCAGTAAATATCTTCAACAAAACTATAGAAGAAAACTTCCCTAACCTAAAGAAAGAGATGTCCATGAATATACAAGAAGCCTACAGAACTCCAAGTAGACTAGACCAGAAAAGAAACTCCTCCTGTCACATAATAATCAAAACATCAAGTGCACAAGACAAAGAAAAATATTAAAAGCAGTAAAGGGAAAATGTCAAGTAACATATATAGGCAGACCTATATGAATTACACCAGACTTCTCACAAGAGTCTATAAAAGCCAGAAGATCCTGGACTGATATCATACAGACCCTAAGAGAACACAAATGCCAGCCCAGACTACTATACCCAGAAAAACTCTCAATCACTATAGATGGAGAAAAGAAGATATTCTATGACAAAACCAAATTTATACAATCTTTCCACAAATCCAGCCCTACAAAGGATAATACATGGAAAACTCCAACACAAGGAGGAAACCTAGAAAAAGCAAGAAAATAATCTTCCAAAAACCCTAAAAGAAGATAGCTACACAAACATAATTCCACCTCTAATAACAAAAATAACAGGAAGACACACTCAGTTTTCCTTAATATCTTAACATCAATGGACTCAATTCCCCAATAAAAAGACATAGACTAACATACTGGATAAATAAACACTACCCGGAAATTTGCTGCATATAAGAAATGTACCTTGGTGACAAAGACAAACACTACCTCAGAGTAAAAGGATGGAAAACAATTTTCCAAGCAAATGGTCCCAAGAAACAGCTGGAGTAGCCATTCTAATATCAAATAAAATTGACTTTCAACCAAAAGTAATCAAAAAAGATAAGGAAGGACACTTCATACTTGTCAAAGAAAAAATCTACCAAGATGAACTCTCAATTCTGAATATCTATGCTTCAAATGCAAGGGCACCCACATACATAAAAGAAACTTTACTAAAGCTCAGAGCACACATTGTACCTCACACAATAATAGTGGGAGATTTCAACTCTCAGCAATGGACAGATCATGGAAACAGGAAGTAAACAGAGATACAGTGAAAATAACAGAAGTTATGACCCAAATAGATTTAATAAATATCTACAAAACATTTCATTCTAAAACAAAATAAAAGAATATACCACCTTCTTCTTAGCACCTCATGGTACCTTCTGCAAAATAGACCATACAATTGGTCACAAAACAGGCCTCAACAGATATAAAAAGACTGAAATAATCTCTTTCATTTTATCAGATCACCAGGAACTAAGGCTGGTCTTCAATAATAACAAAAACAATGGAAAGCCCACATACACATGGAAACTGAACAACACTCTCCTCCATAATGACTTGGTCAAGGAAGAAATAAAGAAATGAAAGACTTTTTAGAATTTAATGAAAATGAAAGCACATCATACCAAAACTTATGAAACACAATGAAAGCAGTGCTCAGTGGAAAACTCATAGCTCTAAGTGCCTACAAAAAGAAACTGAAGACAGCATACACTAGCAAGTTGAGAACACACCTGAAAGCTCTAGAACAAAAAGAAGCAAATACACCCAAGAGGAGTAGACAGCAGGAAATAATCAAACTCTGGGCTGAAATCAACCAAGTAGAAACAAAAAGAACTATATAAAGTATTAAAAAAAAAAAAAAAAAAAAAAACAGGAAATGGTTCTTTGAGAAAACCAACAAGATAGATAAACCTTTAGCCAGACTAACCAGAGGGCACAGAGAGAGTATCCAAATTAATAAAATTAGAACTTTTAGTTGAAAGTCGATTTTATTTGATATTAGAATGGCTACTCCAGCTTGTTTCTTGGGACCATTTGCTTGGAAAATTGTTTTCCATCTTTTTACTCTGAGGTAGTGTTTGTCTTTGTCACTGAGGTGAGTTTTCTGTATGCAGCAAAAAAGGGATATATAACAATATAAACTGAGGAAATTCAAAAAAATCATCCGATCCTACTACAAAAGCTTATACTCAACAAAACTGGAAAATTTGGAGGAAATAGACAATTTTCTAGACAGATACCAGGTACCAAAGTTAAATCAGAGGCAGATAAACCATCTAAACAGTCCCATAACCGCTACAGAATAGCAGCAGTCATTAAAAGTCTCCCCAACAAAAAAAGCCCAGCACCAGATGGAATTAGTGCAGAATTCTATGAGACCTTCCAAGGAGACTTAATATCAATTCTCTTCAAATTATTCCACAAAATAGAAACAGAAAGGACACTATCCAATTTGTTCAATGAAGCCATAATTACGCTCATACCTAAACCACACGAAGACACAACAAAGAAAGAGAATTCAGACCAAACTCCATTATGAATATCGATGCGAAAATATTCAACTAAATTCTCACAAACCACATCCAAGAACACATCAAAACAATCACCCATCATGATCAAGTAGGCTTTATCCCAAAAATGCAAGAATGGTTCAATATACAGAAATCCATCAACATAATCCACTATATCAACAAACTCAAAAAAAAAAAAAAACACACGATCATATCACTAGATACAAAGAGAAATTTGAAAATTCCTTTGAAATAACAAAACCCCAAGATAGTGAAAACTATCCTCAACAGTAAAAGAACTTCTGGGGAAATCACCATCCCTGACCTCAAGCTGTACTACAGAGCAGTAGTGATAAAAACTGCATGATATTGGTACAGAGACAGGCAGGAAGATCAGTGGAATAGAATTGAAGATCCAGAAAAGAACCCACATACCTATATGGTCACTTAATCTTTGACAAAAGAGCTAAAACCGTCCAGTGGAAAAAGGACAGCATTTTTAACAAATGGTGCTGGTTCAACTGGAGGTCAGCATGTAGAAGAATGCAAACTGATCCATTCTTATCTCCTTGTACAAAGCTCAAATCCAAGTGGATCAAGGACCTTCATATAAAACCAGATACACTGAAACTATTAGAAGAGAAGTTGGGGAAGACCCTCGAATACCTAGGCACAGGGGAAAAGTTCCTGAACAGAACACCAAAAGCTTATGCTCTAAGATCAAGAATTGACAAATGGGATCTCATAAAATTGCAAAGGACATTGTCAATAGAACAAAATGGCAACCAACAGATTGAGAAAAGATCTTTACCAATCCTACATTTAATAGAGGGCTAATATCTAATATATACAAAGAACTCAAGAAATTAGACTCTAGACAATCAAATAACCCTACTAAAATGGGGTACAGAGCTAAACAAAGAATTCTCGACTGAGGAAACTCAAATGGCTGAGAAGCACCTAAAAAGTGTTCAACATCCTTAGTCATCAGGGAAATGCAAATCAAAACAACCCTGAGATTTCATGTCACACCAGTCAGAATGGCTAAGATCAAAAACTCAGGTGATAGCAGATGCTGACTAGGATGTGGAGAAAAAGGAACACTCCTCTATTGTTGATGGGATTGCAAGCTGATACAACCACTCTGGAAATCAATCTGGCTGTTCCTCAGAAAATTGAACATAGACTTACCTGAGCACCCAGCTATACCATTCCTGGGCATATACCCAAAAGATGCTCCAACCTATAATAAGGACACATGTTCTACTATGTTCATAGCAGCCTTATTTATAATAGCCAGAAGCTGGCAAGAACCCAGATGTCCTTCAAGAGAAGAATGGTTATAGAAAATGTGGTACATTTATACAATGGAGTACTACTCAGCTATTAAAAACAACGAATTCATGAAATTCTTAGGAAAATGAATGCAACTAGAAAATATCCTGAGTGAGGTAACCCAATCAGAAAAGAACACACGTGGTATGTACTCATTGATAATTGGATATTAGCCCCAAAGCTCAAAATCTCCAAGATAGAACTCACAGACCACATGAAGCTCATGAAGAAGGAAGACCAAAGTATGGTTGCTTCGGTCCTTCTTACAAGGACTAACAAAATACAGTAGCAAATATGGGGACAAAGTGTGGAACAGAAACTGAAGGAGGGGATGTCCCATGACTGCCCCACCTGGGTATCCATCCCTAGTGCTGTCACCAAAGGCAGATGCTGTTGTGTATGCTAGGAAGTGCATCCTGACATGAACCTGACATATACAGAGGATGATGCTCACAGCTAACCACTGAACTGATCAAGGAGTTCCTAATGGAGGAGTGAGAGAGAAGACTGAAGGAGCTGAAGGGGTTTGTGGCCCTATGGTGAGAGCAACAAAGCCAACCAATCAGAGCTCCAAGGGTCTAAATCACCAGCCTGGGAGCACATATAATGGGACCCACAGCTCTCGCTGTATATGTAAGTGAGTATGGCCTTGTTGGCCATAGGTGGGAGAGGAGATCCTTGGTCCTGTGAAGCCTAGATGCCCCAGTGTGGGAGAACTTTGAGGGCGGGGATGTGTGAGTGGGTGGGTGGCTGGGGGCACACTCTCATAGAAGCAGGAGAAGGGGAGATGGGATGGGAGTGTGTGTGGGGGGTATGGGAAAAGAGGATGACATCTGAAATGTAAATAAATAAAATAGCCAATAAAAAAGGAAAAATAATAATAAATGATTAAATGTCTAAAAAGAAAGAAAGAAAAAACCTCCTTCCTTAGCAACCTGCTTGCTTGCTAAGGGTCGGGAGCTTTGCTTCAGTGTCGAGTCGTGGGCACATAAGAGATCTCATGGACACAGACTTCATTCGTTTCATTCATTTATTTCATTCCGAAGCAAGTTTCCCCTTAGTAAGTAAATACCAATGCAACTATTGTCTGCAGCACACAGTGAGGCATTTGAATTGGTGAATAGCTAAGAAATATAAAGGCTTTGAGACTATCAGCCAGAACACGATGAAAAAGTTACTCATTTCTTTCTGAGAAAGTATATTTGTTTAAATTACGTGACCTGCCCCTTTAGTATGCTAGTCTCTTTACAAAGCTTTCACAATTTTGAACATAATCCTGAGAGGGAGAAGAAAGACGATCCCACCATCTTGTTTCCTGAGTGAGACAGTACACAACCCTGGAAGGCTGCTGAGCAGCAAAAGTTCTCCCACAATGCCTGCTTGGCTCTGCTTTGCACCAGCTGTAATTAGGAGCCTGAGACTTTGATCGGAGCTTTACACTTTTTTGCTTTCTTGCTTAGATAAGCAGTCATAAACACAAATGCAAACATAAAGATACATGCTAAACATAAATCTTAGAGCTGAAGGTTTGTTACAGTCAGATTTTATAGGGATTTCTCTGTTGATAATTTTATGTACATTTTCTCACTTACTTGGCTAATTTTATGGATCCACTGTTTTCTCCTTCTGAACTCAAGGGATTTTTTTTCTCACATCAAAACACTAAATCTTAAATTTTCACACATAAATTTAAAAAAAAAACACGGAGAGAAATATACTTTGCAGGATACAGACATAATCTTTTTTGCTAGGAAGAATTTCAGTTATGACTAACAGTGAAATCCTTCCCTTTTGTTAGGTAATGCTGACTTTCCAACAGGAAAATTGCCTTTAGTTCAACTAAGAATAAGCCACCCTGCACAACGGGCATGTGTTCACAGGGCTATACATTCCTGGGCACTTCAGAAATCCAACCACAGCTAGAGTTCTACACTCCCAGGGGTGTCATCCACATTTTCCAGAATGAGAACTCTGAGCCCCTCCCCCAGCTTAAGCTCTAGGGATAGAGAAAAGATGTCTGGGTCTCATTACAATGTTGTTTTGTTTTTAATGAAACCATCCTACCTCCCACATTTTTCATTTATGATCTCTTTAAAAACAAAATGGCACTGAAATAAAGTCAGGAGGCAGACAATTGTGCCCTTCCCCCAGCCATGAGCAGGCCTGACCTTGCTTACCACAACAGACCAAGTGACAGGTTCTAGTGACAGGACCTTAGCTGCACAAAAAACAGAAGCAGAACTGCCCCTGGGCTTGCCTTGAGATATCTTCGGCTATGACCTAGAACAGATTATGGATTATCCCTCCCATCTGAAACCAGGAGGGGTTTTGAGTTGGGCCTTCCCCATTTAAATTGAGAGCTGAACATTAAAGCTTGGAGCCTTGATCAGAGAACTTTGTCTTGGCTTCATCTCTTCTTGCCCTCTGTCCCCTTTCAGGTGAATCCAGTTGATTCGTGGCCGCAGGCGGCTATAGACAATCAGAATATTCACATTAATTTACCCTAACAAATGGCTCAGGAAAAATGAAACATATCTTTGACATAAAAGTGATGCAGCTGTTTATTGGTGTGGGATAACTGGGATCTTCTGATTATGGGCAGGGTTGGTGTGGCTCACCTAGGACGAGACACAGCATAAGTGCAGTTGCTTAAGAACGTGAGTTTTAGAACTGATTGTTTTCATATGCATAGCCACTTAGGGCTGTCCTAAAGGGTCACATTACAGGAAGAAAGACACTATTAAAGCTGCATCACAAAGAAAACATCAGTAAAACACGACTGGCAGCAATACACTCAGTATTCCACTAAGAAGTAGATTAGAGGCTTACCGATGGCTCAGCAGGCAGAAGTGCTGCTCACCAACAAACTTGTTGACAGGAGTTCAATCCGAAGGACCCAACTGTTCTCACTTCCTCTCACATATATTCTTCCCAAGTACAAACACAGAACACAATAATAATAAGGAAATGCAACCCGAATGGAAGCAGCACAGCCAGCAAACAGAGCAACAGGAGCTGCTGCAAGACAGCTCTTCAGCGAGACGAAGTTTCCAAACTGTTAACGATAGCATTGTTTTCAACCATGAGAGACTAAAATTGTTTGAAGAAGACAGTTTGACACCCAAATAATAGTAGACTTTTACGCTAGGAACATTTTTCAAAGCATACTTTCAAAGTCTGTTACTTCTCCTTAGGAAATTTTTAGAAACAACTCTCTCTATATATATGTATGTATATATATATATATGGCGTGTGGTTTATGCTAAAAATAGTAACACCTAAGTCAGGTGGGTAAATAATGGGTTTATCATAAGATATATTTATGAGAAAATAATGTAGATTAAATAGAAAAACCCTACCCCTATATATTGTCTATTTTAATAGTATGTTAACCTTCAAAAATATGTAAAAATTATTAAATTTATTTTAATAGTTTTATGCATAATTTTAAAATATTTTTATTAAAAACTGTAAACATCCACAATATGATGGTTTTCACATGTAATGAAGTAGTAGTAAAAAAAATAATATTATATCCAATAAATAGCTAACCTAGATATTAAATTATTTGACATAAAAATGATTTTTTAGATAAAATTTAGTCCTTTGGTTTTGGATAAGTTTTATAATAGGTTGTTATTTTCATAATAAAAAAGTAAAAGTATGTAATCAAAACAATAAATATCCATTATCACTTGCTAAATTATTTGAGCGCCATAGCCAGTAACAGATCCAGAATCAAGCTACTTTGAATGGCTACCAAAAGATGGTTTAGGCATTAAGTCTTTATAAAGATGCTGGAAGCATCATGCACACTAGTTAGGTATCCTTTGTTGGAGCTGTTGCTACGGGTGACTCTGAGCATCTTTAGCAGGAAACACTTTCTACTGAAATCCGGGCTTTTCTAATGGCGCACTTCACTTTACATCCTCACAAAGCCATAGCTCCATCTAATGGTCCTTACCCTCCAGACTAACTGTGATTAGTTGTCTCTGACATTATGGACGATCTTAGAACAGAAACATCATGTGAATTCATTTTGATAATATAAGTTATTTTTAAATCAGTACAATTATGCTCCTGATATCTCCTCTTCACACCCAACTATTGAGGAAATCACAGCCTATTTTTATTATTCGTATGAATTTATAATGATTTCTCATGACAAGCACAATATTTATACATATTCTAGACACTTGAGTAATCAGGACATTGAATGGATATTTTATTTGTTTTATATATGTTATTCAAGTATAGTCATTTTTTCAAGGTTTTCATTCTGATTTAAATGTGGAGGTGCGCTTTAATTGTGGTTATTTGGAGAGAGAAGAATGTTAAGAAATTGTGTTCTTGGTCTAATGTTAAGGCTCAGTGGTTACGAGAGCTTGCTGATACTCCAGAGGGCTCAAGCTGGGCTCCCAGCACCCACACAGTTGCTCATGATCCTCTATAACTCTAGTTACAGGAGATCAGATGTCCTTTTCTAGCCTCTGTAGGTATTACATACATGTGGTAAGCAGGCATGTGTACAGGCAGGGAAAACACTCACATACATGTAACAGTAAAAAAAATCTTTAAAAATAAAAAGAAATCTCACTGAGAACACACCGCCTGATTCATACGTTGTTTTTCATTTTCTGTCTGCTTCTTTTTGCCTAGCATACTTTCCTGCACTAGTGTTGAAATTAACAAATGTTTTCTATTAAACACATATGATATTTCCAGATACCCAGTCACAGGACATATGAAGGCAACTTTTGTGTTTTAAGGTGGCACTGTTGATGGCATAACCTTCCAATCTAAGCCAAGGATAGTTTCATTTATAACTCAGTTGTTAATCTGGAGTTTTTAAAAATGAGTTTGAGATGTCTGTACTTCTATTCACATATGCATTTGAGATGCCTATACTTTTACCTACTACGACACTTGACACTAAAATACTTCTCAGATGAACTAGAAAAGTGACTCCAAAAGCTACCAATGGCTGAGCACTGCTGTTTCTCCTCTGATTTTGCCTATCTTGAAAAAAGAGCTTGACCGAAGATGGCTCTAAATTACTTTGTGAGCTTAGTATAATTACTTAATAAAACATAATGGATCTCTGATCATATATATCAAATAATTCATCTGTGATACAAAGTCTGGTTGTTCCTGTACATGTGAGGACACTAGGAATGAAACCATAGCATCTCTGAGAAAGCCTTTGGGGAGAGGGTGGGTAAGGACACAATTGCCATGTATTTTTACTATTTTTCCATACAAGTAAAACTTCCTAAAGGTTTACCTTTGGTAAAACTGATAAAAAAAAAATGAATGAGAGAGAGCCTATCTCCCCTCAGTGATCAGGTCAATGCTTTAGAGATGGCTGAGGATATAATTCATAGTAGGCAGCTTGAAGTAGTGCTATGGCTGAGAGAGGCTTGGGTATTCAACAATAGGTCAGTGTTTGCTGGTCACAACAGACTTTCTCCTTACTTCCTCCCTCATCCAATTCAGTAATGCTAATGTAGCCCCATATGACCTGTCCATTTAAGTGGATGGAGAATGGGGTGCAAAAAGCAGGAACTGCAATTTCTCATCGCTGGCTTTCCTGCATAAGAAGAAATCTGAAAGATACTCATTTTTTTTTAAATTTTTCTGTTTGATTCAAATAGAAATATAAGATCATTGTGACTCAGACTTATCCCTTTCAATTTGAATACATGGTACTCTCCAGATTGTCTAATCTATGAAGCCTTACTACTGCCCAAGATGAAAGGGGTGTTTGATTGTTTGTTTGTTTGTTTCCCTTTGTTTTGTTTTGTTTCAAATTTCTGGGAAACCTCAGAATCTCTTTAATTTCAGCAACTTTTCATTCCCTAGCAGGAGATTTAGGGAACAGTTAGTCTCTGAAAAGTTTCCAAAGTATAAATAAAACATTTGAGATACTGCATTCCAGGGATCCCTAATCCCAAGATACCTGCAGTGGCCTTACAAGTACTGCTATCCAGGAGTTCATGAGTATTTTCACAATAATAAAACCAGGGGGATATCATGTGGCTTTGTCATGGAAGATGGATTTATTCTTAAGAACAGCCACACAGAAACATCCACTTTTGCTCCTTAATTTGCATCTTAACTTTATCATGGAATTTTGAAAGTTAGCTACTTCCACTTATAAATGTCTTCATCATATTTTAACATTTCAAACTTTGTTTTCATTATTTTTGAAGTACACTAGAGATTTTAAAGTAAGCATATGAAAAAAATTAGACTTCAATTTTTATAGCCTTAAAATGTGCTTAATATTGCAAACAAGCAGAAACACCTTTTTTTTTTTTTTTTTTTTTTTTTTTTCCTGCTGTGGTGCAAACTTGCTTTAACTGCCATTTCTGCAAGGAGTTTAGGCCAGCAACTTACTGCGATTTGAGCAACCCCTGTAAAGCCTGGTGAAGATCCTTACAAAGGTTTATTTTTCTCAGAGTCAGCACACACATTTTCCCCATTGTTGTAATTTATTGACTAATCATCATCTCTTCGTGAATGTGCACATGGCCACTTATTTCCCAAGAAGAACCATGGCCTTTGAGCAAATGAAACTTAATGCCTACTTCTCCTATTAAGGTCTATACACTGAAACTGCCAAAAACTACTTGAGCAGAAAATGCCATGCTTTGCACCACCAGTCAGGAAAGCACATCTCATGCCTTGATTTCTCCCACACAGTTAATCTCAAGGGTGTTAGAGGAGGGAGAATGCTAACAGATGGACAGGCTTTTGTTGCTGGTGTTTTCTTTCTTTTAAAGTGGGAGTGCATTGTAATCTATGGCAGAGAATTAAAAGGGGTGGGAGAAGCTAAGCACCCTTGTCTCCCCCAGATGGGCCATAAGCATCCTTGCGTGCGCTTTTGTTTGCTAGGTCAGCTTTTCTTTTAGAGGTCAGCAGGAGGTCACTTGCCAAGTGCTGGCCACATGTGCAAGGTGCTTACAAATAGAGCCTCTTCCTCTTCATTTCAAACACAAATAAAAATCAGAAATATTGGAGTCAATCGTAATATGATGATGAAGTGGTCAAAACAGTTTAAGGGCCTTGGGTTGGAAAACTTATTTAGAAACTTTTTTTTCTTTTACAATGTATTCATTGCTTCTTTGTCTTGCTTTTCATACATAAATTCATCTTTTAGTCCATACAACATATTTTTAATGAGCTGTCTTGTTCTGATTGTTGTATAAGACATAGATGGACCCTGGTTTATAACCTCTCTACAGATATACATCTTCTGGTAACTTGACTTCAACACATGTTTGCAGAAATCAGAATAATCCTGCCATCAATGCCTATGAATGCACAGTCCTGATGTTGCCAGGAGGCCGACAAATGTGTAGTCCTGACAGAGCTCTGATGTCACTTGTTGCTGATTAAAAGTAAACACAGCCAGAATAGGCTGCACTGCATAAACTGATCCTGAGAAATGTATTCTCTACTGGGAGAACTGTTTTATACGAGAATAATTGGGAATACAGGAATAAGCAGATCTGGTTTGTATTTGAATTGTTGCTCTCAAATAATTACAAATTTTTGCACCACTAGTTGTCTTAGGTGAGAATGTGACAGGACCACATCATTTGTCAAAATTAGTTTTAATTTTGGCAAGAAAGAAAAAGACAAACTCAAATGATCTGGATTTCTGTCTGTTTTCTACTATTTTTTGCAATAACTTTAGATCATTCTTTGAACAACTACAACATGTTGAACATTCTTCTGTATCTGCAGTTTTACTAGAAGCTACAGAAGTCTTGGAGACTTGAGTTTCAATCTACAAACTTTCTATCACTTATCAAGATGAGCCAAATAAGTTCAAGTTTCACAGAAATATAACATATTTCTGTTATTTTATGTAAAATAACAATGATCACATTGATTAATATCTATTGATCACTCACCATGGGCAAGACAATGAATTCGTCATATTTACGTTTATTCCATGTTTATGCCATATTTTAAAAAAATCTTCAATAGATAAATGAGACCAGGAAGTGCTTCCAAAGTTTAGAGCTACACTTTAGAGGAGTGGGGATTCCCCTAACTTTGCCACAAAATAAATTACAAGAGAGATTTTCTTCTCCTTTCAATACGAAAATTTTCAGTAATGTTGCCCAACAGCTCCAGAATGGCTGACATTTCAATTCAAAAATTAAGAAGAGGTAAAAGACAATTCTTAGCTAGATACAGAAACTCTGAAGCAAAACTTTCATTTTTAAATTCATTTCATATTTAAAACTTTCATTGTCCACAGCATATAATAAAATTTCTATTATGACCCACATGCTTGCACATAAACATTTGTATGTGACTGAAACATGTTTTGAATATGTGTCTCAAACATACGACCGTGTGGTCATTTGGGAAATGGTGGTGGAATAGCAAAAGGCACGAAATTCAGGGTGACTCTGGAAAGAACCCTGCGAATCCTTACTCCTTTTAAGTTGTGTTTTCAACCTGTCAGTGTGAAACGATAAGAAAGAAAAGGTAGAAGTGTGCATGAAATGTATGTTAATTTAAGTTATATTTTCAAATTTTCCAGGCTGGATGTATTTGTCATATCTTATCTCTAAGAAATTAGTAAAAACATAGCAAATGTTTCTTATCCTAATAAAGAGTATGATTGTATTTCTCATACATTTTTAATTATTTCTTGGCTCATACAGGTCTTGAAAACGTTAAATTCTGCTTTGGTGTATGCAAGGTCTTCTTGTGTGGCTTCTAACTATGTGCCTGCTTACATTCTGTGCTCAGGCACACTAGTTAACTCTATAAATAGTGACCAGCAGTACCAAAAGGCCTGTGTCCTCTCATGACACGGAGTTATTAACATGGTCATTCAACTCCATCATATCTCAGATCTGAGCTCAGAAGTCAGACAGTTTGTAAACAGTCCTTTGAGTCTTCCCACATCATTCCCATGTGTATATTGTATCATGCCAGCATGTATATAAATATAACACATTTTTTTACTATAAATTTCAAGAGAGGGGCTGGTAAGGATGCTTAGTGGTTAAGAACACTTGCTCTTGCAGACCTGGGTTCAGTTCATTTTACCCACATGCCTGTTTACAACTGTCTATAACTCCAGTTACAGGGGAAACAAAAATGATATCATGCCTTAAAAAGCATAAGGCATGCATGTAGTATATTACATAGATACAAGAAAACTCATATGCATAAAATAAAAGTCAATAAATCTCTAAAAATTTTCAAGAAAAAAAAAAAGAATGGAAGGTGAGCTTTGACCTGCAACACTTTTCTCTGTTATTTCAAAATTAAAAATGATTCTAAAGTTTAAGTATCAACTAAATCTACATATTTTAATAAGAATAAAGTAATGATTTTTTCATCTTATAATACTGTATATACAATAATATAGTATATACAATATTTCAATTTGTGTTGTTATTAAAATATTAAGTATGACAATACATAAATAATGAGATTCATCACAATTCACAATTTTCTGTTTACATTTCTATGCTTAGATTCATTTATTATCAATTTCAGCGAAACATAATGATAGATTGTTTAAAATTGAAAGATCATCTATCAACAAGCATCAGGATCTATATCAAATTGTTTCTCCATAATTACAAAATGAATAATAATGTAATAATTCTTTTATATTGGTCCCCTGCCCTGCCTCACAAATTAGAGTCTGTTGACAGCTGGTATGCACTTCCTGCATCAGTGAGGACTTTCTGTTAATGGCTCATGATTGCTCCTTTCTGGGAGAATTTCCCAGGTCTCATTACATTCTACTTTAAGGGGGATTTTCAGCAAATGTAGAAGCAGTCTGAGAAAGCTGACTAACATGGGTTGTTAAAGTTAGGTGTATTCAACTCTGTACTTTAATTCATCCATCAGAGTTCTGCCAGAGTTCGTACAAGGCTGATTCTATATCCCAACTGATACCACATCATCAACCAGTTTTTCCTATGGCCAACATTTGTTTTCTTATTCCCCATTTTTCTTCAATCACATCCCAAACAACTGACATGTACCCTACTGTCTTCTTCATGCTTTGATTTTCACGATGAGTCAATGCCAAGGATATGTTTTCTACCATTAAAATTTGACTTGGTCATGCTATATTTATTAAAACGTTTGTAGTTGGGTTTATCTTGAATCAGATTCATTTTTGTGTGACACTAAACTGTCTTTGAATGAAGCTATTTTTGATATTCTACATTGATGTCATAGGGTAATTGCTAGTCTGAGAAATAGGAGCCCAACTACCCCTCTTAAGAAACATGCAGTATCTTATAAACAATATTTAAAAGAAATCCACAAAACCAGGCAGATTCATTGTTAGCAAAGTTCAAAGAAAAACAATACCACTACTGCTTAAACAGCAAAACATCTCAAAATGAAAAAGGAAGAAAAAGTCAAGCTCATTCTACCAAGTCACTATCACCCAATATTGCTAAAACAAAATAAGAACAAAACACACACACAAAGCTCTCGGCTAATTTTGTTCATGCACATAGATGTAGGAGTCAGAATATTCTGACCAGCAGCCTGCAATGGCCATGCATACAGTAGACTTTTCCATATTCACTAACCTGGGAATCTGCCTGACACCCAGAGATGAACAAAGACAGCTGTGCAGGACGAACAGTTACAGGACTTGGGTGGAGGGTATAAAGGCATTCCCCACTATTAGAATAAACAAGTCTGCTTTTGCTTCTTGCCTGACTCCTGGAATATGTGTCATTGATTCCAGGGCTTCTTGCTATCTATCTCTGAGGATCATCCCAGGCACTGAGCGCTGGGGTAACATATAGACACAAAACTTCTCCACAAATCATTCGTAACTGAATTCAAGATCATATTAAATTGATTCATTTGACTAGATTGTTTTTTCTCTAGGGAGGGGGATTCCGTCTTATCACAATGAGATGGGCTAATATCAAGAAAACAGCTAACAGATACAGCAAGGGTGTAGGAAAAGAGGAATTTATATTCACTGCGGGTGTGATTTTAAACTCGTGCAGGCACTGTAGAAATCACTATTGCCAGTTTCAGTGAAATAAGAGTAATGTAGAAGAGATAAGAAGGTAATGGAGAAGGACTAAATGAAGTAACCAACTCCTGAGTCGGGAAGAAAACAGAAAGCTAATTGTTATTCTAGTTCTGACTCTGTCATGCATTTTTCATTGCTTTTCCTTTTCACATTGGACAAGTACATAAAATATATTTGATAATGAAAGTGAAAATTCAAATCTAAGCAAAGGGCAATTCTAGCTATAGAAGTTCATTGAGATGTTTAGACTTTGAGCCTGGTTAATTTTGGTGTATGATGCGTTTTATTTGCAACTTCTTGATAATACAGTTTTAATTTTAAAAGAAACCTAAAAATAGATAAACTATATAATCCAGATGTGCCATTCCTGGACATAGAAATTAAAATTTTAAATTTTACCATAGAGACACTTGCACATCGAAATTTATTGCTGTATGATTTCCAGAATCTAAAAATAAAAACAATATAGATTTCCATCAGTGGATAAGTTAACAAAGAATGTTGTATATATGTACAATGGAATTTTATTCATCCACAAAGAAAAATAAAATTACAAATCTTGCAAGCAAATAGGAAAAACTGGAAATTATTATATTAAGTGAAATGATCCAGACCAAGAGAGACAAATTTCATATGTTTTCATGTTTTCTGTCAAGTGTGATCATAGGTTTTAATTTATTAACAACAATTTATAGTACATTTATACTTTTTAGTCCTATGGATTATTGTTGAAGTATAGTAGGTTACAACTGACCTTAAGTATTTCTCTGTCTTATATGGTCTAGTATTGCTGCTGCTGCTACAGAAGTTTGTTTACTCCTGACTGAGTTATGTTATGGGCTAAGCATCCAAGGGTAGGCTGTTTAATAAGATTGCTGCACTAAATACAAAACACACAGTCAAACCAACAGATGAGGAAATTGCAAACAAATGAATACAGAATCTTCAAAAAAGCAAGAAAATGAAATTCTTACCAAGATCATAATTCCTTAACGAATAAACTGAAAGATGTTTAAATTGGTAAAATGACAGAAGATGATTTCAAATTGTTCTACTGAAGATGATCAATAACATGAATGAGATACTTACTAACAGATTGGCCCATTCTCTAGAGGGGAAAGTTGGCCACATGGGAAAAAGTAAGCAACCTGGATGAAAAGGTCAGCAACAAGGCAGAAAGTCGAAGCAAGTAAACAGAATTTTGGAAAAAAAATAGAAACATTGGAAATGAAAATTTTCTTGAACAGAACAACAATGGCTTATGCTCTAAGATCAATCGACAAATGGGACCTCATAAAGTTGCATAGCTTCTGTAAGGCAAAGGACACTGTCAATAGGACAAAACGGCATCCAACACCTTGGGAAAAGATTTTTACCAATCCTACATCCGACAGAGGGCTAATATCCAATATATACAAAGAACTCAAAATGTTAGACTCCAGACAATCAAATAACCCTATTAAAAGATGGAGAACAGAGCTAAACAGAGAATTCTAATTCTCAGCTGAGGAAACTCAAATGGCTGAGAAACACCTAAAGAAGTGTTCAACATCCTTAATCATCAGGTCTAGGTGGGCAGCTTGTATCATTATCAATTGGCTCTAAAATTAATGTGCGGACATCTTATAAATTGAGAATTTATTGACATATAAGTCTGACTAATTAATTATAAGCTTCTAGAATTTTGGTTTACTGAGTTAAGGGAATTTGTGACATCTACCTGTAGGGGGTAGATGACTGTGAAGGTATAGGCAGCTCTGAGGCAGGTGAACCAGAAAAGGGAAGACCACTGACTGAGGCTAGCCTAGAGATGGTGAGACCATGGGCAGAGAGTAGCTTGGAATAGTGCAAGATGCTACCACCTTTTTAAAATATTTCCTGCTATAATCAGGGAAATGTAAATCAAAATGTCCTGAGATTTCACCTCACAGCAGTCAGAATGGCTAAAATTCAGGTGACAGCAGATGCTAGCTGTGGGGAGCCGACAGAAGGCAGATATCATCCTTGCAGCCATCTTGAGTCATATACCCTAATAAGAGATTTGATTACAATAGCCTAAAACAGCTGAGCACACTCTGATAACATCTTGTATTAGATACCCAAGATCTTCCCTTGGGTGTGTGAGACTTAAAGGTGTGTAACTTAAGGGCATGACTTAGAGATCTGATTTAGAGACAAGACCCAAGGGCATGATTTAAGGGCGTGACTTAGAGGCGTGGCTTAGAAGTGAGACATAAAAGGCGAGAGGCAGACAGAGCAAAGCAACAGATTACTTGACAACAGTACAACTTGGAACTAGGAATTAGGTTAGAGAGTACAACTTAGAGTACAACTTGGTAGTAGGAATTAGGCATTAGGCAGTACAACTTGGAACTAGGAATTAGGTTAGACAGTACAACTTACAGTACAACTTGGAGTAGAAATTAGGCATTGAACTAGGGACTAGGAACTCAAGACTTGGGACTTGGACTAGGAAGAGAAACTGAAGAATAAACTGGATTGAATCACACTTTGTCTGGTCTCCATTCTTCAAGTCCATCTTCACTCTCTCTCTTGCTGGACCCACTTGTGGACCGGAGCGGGCCCCAACATTGATAGAGTGGTCCCCAACATTTTTGGCCCCCAAGTGTGGAGCAGCTTAGGCCACAACAGCTAGCGAGGATGTGGAGCAAGAGGAACACTCCTCCATTGCTGTTGGGGTTGCAAGCTAAAACAACCATTCTGGAACTAGGTCTCGTGGTTCATCAGAAAACTGGACACCTGAGGACCCAGCTATACTACTCCTGGGCACATACGCAGATGATGCTCCAACATGTAACAAGGACACATGCTCCATTATGTTCATAGCAGTCTTATTTATAATAACCAGAAGCTGGAAACAACCCAGATGTCCATCAACAGAGGAATGGATACAGAAAATGTGCTACATTTACACAATGGAGTACTACTCATCTATTAAAAACAATGACTTCATAAAATTCACAGGCAAATGGATGGATCTTGAAAATATCATACTGAGTGAGGTAACCCAGTCACAAAAGAACACACAAGGTATGCACTCACTGATAAGTAGATATTAGCCCCAAATCTCAGAACACCCAAGATACAATTCACAAACCATATGAAGCTCAAAAATAAGGAAGACCAAAATGTGGATGATGCTTTGGTGCTTCCTAGAAGGGGGAACAAAATACTCACTCATAGGAGGAAATATGGAGACAAAGTGTGGAGCAGTGACTGAAGGAAAGGCCAACCAGAAACTGCCTCACCTGGGGATCTATCTCATATATGGTCATCAAACCTTGACGCTGTTGAGGATGCTCGGAAGTGCTTGATGACAGGAACCTGATATGGCAGTCTCCTGAGAGGCGCTGCAAGAGTCTGACAAATACAGAGGCAGATGCTCACAGCCAACCATTGGACTGAGCGCAGAGTACCAGATGGAAGAATTGGAGAAGCGACTAAAGGAGTTGAGGAACTTTGCAGCCCTGTGTGTGTGTGTGTGGGGGGGGGCAACACTGTCAATAGGCTAGACTCCCTGGAGCTCCTGAGGACTGGACCACCAACCAAAGAGTACACATGGAGGGACCCGTGGTTCCAGCTGCGTATCTGGCAGAGGATGGCCGTGTTGGACATTAGTGGGAGGAGTGGCCCTTGGTCCTGTGGGGGTTGGATGACCCAGTGTAGAGGAATGCCAGGGTGAGAAAGTGGAAGTGGGTGAGTGTGGTGGGTGAGCACCCTCATAGAGGCAGGGGAAGGGGGATGGGATAGGAGGTTTTCAGAGGGGAGACTTGGAAAAAGGATAACATTTGAAATGTAAATAAAGAAAATATCCAATAAAAAAAAGAAAAAGAAAATCTCAATGCACCAAATGAAAAAATATACTGAAATGGATGAGAAAGAAGTAAACTTGATGAAACGCTGTGTTCAAATGACAAAGGGGAACACTGAGCATGACCACTTGCTTAAAAACTATTACATATGATCAAGAGTCTAAACACAAGAATCCATAGTATAGAAGGAGCTGAGATAAAATTTCCCAAATACAGAGAAATAGACATTCAAATGAAAGAGACATTTGGGAGTCCAAATAATGATGACCAAAGAAAAAATTCTCTATAAAGTCCTATTATCAAGATATCAAGATATCAATAATAAAAAGCAAAAGAAACAGTATTAAAAACTATAAGGAGAAATTCACCTAAAGTCAGAGATATCACTAAGAGATCAGATATGTCATTAGCAACCCTCACAGCCAAGAAAGCATGGAATTATATATTTCAGGCTTTGAAAGCAAATAGCAAACTAAAAATACTGTAATCAGAAAAACTATCTCATGAATTTGATGAAAAAATAAGGGCATTTAAAGACAAACACAAACTAAGACAATTCATGATCAGTACTACAGAACAACCAAAAGTAACAGTGTACACAGAGGAGATAGAGAGACTGTCTCAAGTATGAGAAAGAATAAGTTCCATGGAAGGAATGACTGAACAGAAGAGAGTCACAAGGAATGCAATGATGTCCAGAAAACCTCTAATGATAGTTTGTATCCTCAAACTCCAAGCCAAAATAAATCTTTCCTCCTAAATTTGCTTTTGTCAGGGCTATTGGGATCACATCAACAGAAAAAGTAATTCATAAAATTGGTGTCCAGAAAGGGGCTGATTTTGGTGTAAATTTTATCATATGTGGTTCTTAGGTTTTTGTGGAAGGAATATGGAAGAGTTTGTAGCTGTGGGTTACAAACCCCCAGAGTTCTGCAAGCAAAATGTAGTGGGCTATTTAGGGGAAAGCTTGGAATGTAAGAACGGTAACAAAATATGGACAGTATAAGTTCAGCTTATGAAGTTAGAGGGAAGTACAAGAACTGCCATCTGCAAACTGGGAAAGGAGTTTTTATTATATTAAAGTTTTAACAAAGTACATGGCAGTATTCCACCTGTATGCTGAGGACTTGAGTGGGGTTGAATTTGAATGGAGAGAAAATTTCAAGACAGGATAGTATTTGGATGTGGTACGGATACTCTTCATTCTTTCATCCATCTGAATGGTTAGAGAAATCAAAAAATAAAAGAAGAAAGATGAAAATATAAAGTTTGGTAACTTAAAGACCACAGACACATTGAACCTGACAGAAAAGGTGTGTCACAAAGCAGTTGAAACTGTTGGAGAGATCAGAATCTGTCTTAATTTGTTTTTGCTACTGTAATAAAATACTATGACCAAAACCAACTTGCAATTGCATTAGTTACTTTTTTATTGCCATAAAAATACCATGACTAAGGCACCTTATGCAAAAAAGTTTGATTGGGCTTATGTTTGCAACGGGTTAAGAGTCTGTGATGGTAGAGCAAAGGTATGTCTGGAGCAGCAACTTAGACTGCACATCTATATGCTCTATCAGGAGACAAACAGGTAGACAGACAGACAGAGACTGGGAGACAGAGATACACAGAGAGGACGAAAGAGACAGAGAGACAGAGATAGAGTGTAATGAGTCTTTTGAAATTTTAAAGCCTACACCTGTGGTGCACACCACTCTCATCCTTCAATCCTGTTCCATCAATAGGGGATCAACTTTTCAAACATGTGATCTGATGGTGGGCATTCTCATCTAAATACTGCAGGCAGAGCAGGATTTGCTTCACTTATAGCTTATAGCCCATAATTGAGAAAAGCCAAAGGAGGAACTTGAGGCATAAATATGGAGCCATGAAATTTATGGAGCTCAAGAATACGTGATCTAAAAATATGGTTTTCCCTAGAATCTTTTCTTCAGTGATAATTTGCAATGTTATTGAATCTTGTCATAATCGTTATTTGAGAGACCTAATTTTTCAAAACTCTCTCTCTCTCTCACTCTCTCTCTAGGTTTAAGCTTGGTGACTTTAGCAGGAGTTTTCTAGTATAACTGCTAGAGCCTTTATATTGTCTAAGTTGAGAATAGTGGGTAGCTATTCTTGAACTTGGCATATTGTGCTTCTATGACATCTATCACAGACAATTTATTTTGTTCTAGTTACACACAGTTAATATACAGCATGCTTTATTTGGAACAAATCTACATGTATTTGACATAGAAATCATCACATAGAACTATAGAGTGTTGGCAAGAAAAAGTACATCTATAATTTATAATCCCAAATTTATTTATCAATTGTAAAAAAGACCTACAAGTGAACTTATGAAATGCTCACCAAAAGCACTTAATCCAATAATTTCTCATTCACTTTTATGTCTTAATAATATTCTATTATATGAATATTATTTTATTTCTCTCCAGTATTTGATAAATATTTGTGTTATTGTAACTTTTTGGCTCTTAGAAATATGCTATTGTAAACATTCATGTACACATTTTCTCAGTGTACATTTTCAGTTCTTTGAGAACATGCCTGAGAGGAGAATTGTTGAATAACAGAATAGCAGTGCTTTATATTTTGACCAACCACCATATTCTTTTACAATCTCATCATGTCCTTCAATTTTTAAGGGCTCTGGTTTTCAAACAAAAACATTCAATCATTCTATGAAATCAAACCAGTAAAGGTAAGGAATAGTTCAGAGCATTCTGTTCCATTTACTCTGCAAAGGCATTCTCTGATGTGTGTAATTTTCACCCCTAGTGTTCATATATATTCTCTATTTTCTGTCAGTCTTTACTTCTTCCTCTAACAACCACCTTTTCAATCATGTTAGAATCTTGGTGCAGCCATGCTCTGAAACCATTTCATGATGAATGAGCTCTACTTGTCCCTAAGACCTGCTATGTCACCAGAGATCAAACTGAGAGACCAGATCTTTTGTGTTCAGCCTCCATCTTAGAGAACCTGACCTACCTAAGGGTAAACTCAAGTTAACTAATAGACCAGTTAGCATCAGCTTCCAGGTTACCTCCCAAGATTTAAGTCTAACACCAGTTTCCAGGTTATTCCCCAACAAATCTGTACCTCTAGGTTACAAGCTTGCCCCTGACACTTCACTTCCTAACAACCACCAATCAGGAGGAAAACAGAAGTTAAGTTTATGGTTTAGCTCCAAGCACCAGCCAACAGTGTTAAAGGCCATAATGGCTGCTCAATCAGATGTGTACCAGGCTAGATCCCCCCCCCCCCAATTTCTTGCCTCTATAAATGCTTGCCTGAAATTGGGCTCAGGGGCCCCTCCTTTTCTCTTGCATCAGAGAGAGTAGAGTGGCCCAAACTCAAGCTTGAATAAAGAGTCTGTAAGGCGATTGCATCAGAATCGGCTCCTTGGTAGTCTTTTGGGGGGTTCATGAATGTTTCCTGGCACAACAAAACAATCCTTGATAAATAACCAGCTAGGATAAGCATCATGGCTCTTGTCTCCCCTGCTGTGGCTGGTACATGGTCAGCTATAGTACAAATGCTATAATGATTTTTTTAAAACTTGCTATTATGATTTACAAAGCCTTGACTCCCGGCCCGGAACACTGGTCCCTTCCGGTCTGGGCCAGAGCACTGAGCAGATCTTGGGTGGCAGCTCTGCCCCCAACATCCAAGAACCCAGAGGAAGTGGGGATCCCAGGCGCTTGAACTCAAGCAGTATCTTAGGTAAGCAGACAGCAGGGCCTGCCCTAAACAGGGAGTAACTGGGAATCAAAGGTACCCAGGAAGTCACTCCCGGCCCGGAACACTGGTCCCTTCCGGTCTGGGCCAGAGCACTGAGCAGATCTTGGGTGGCAGCTCTGCCCCCAACATCCAACAACCCAGAGGAAGTGGGGATCCCAGGCGCTTGAACTCAAGCAGTATCTTAGGTAAGCAGACAGCAGGGCCTGCCCTAAACAGGGAGTAACTGGGAATCAAAAGGACCCAGGAAGTCACTCCTGGCCTGGAACACTGGTCCCTTCCGGTCTGGGCCAGAGCACTGAGCAGATCTTGGGTGGCAGCTCTGTCCCCAACCTCCAAGAACCCAGAGGAAGCAGGGATCCCAGGCGCTCTAACTTGGACAGTGTCTTAGAAACTAGTTCTCGGATCTGAGGCCTGGACCAGACCTCTGCCAGGTCTGCTGTTGTGTGGACCCCGGATTCCACCTGAGACATACTGGAAGGTCCACTCAACCCAGAACCACAGAGGAACAAATGAACTCAGAGCGTCAGACAACATATCCTGAGATATTCTAGAGGAGACACTGCGCCCAGAACAGCAGACACCTAGCTGGACTACTACCTTGGAAGCACCATATCCTGAGGCATCATAGAGGTACCACTGTAATCATTGCAGCTGGAAAAGATCACAGAGACATCTGGACTTCTAGGAGATCAGACACAAGCTAGATAACTAGAAAGACAGTCTTCAGTCAGAGACAGCAAGTACAGGCAGCACTAGAGTTAACCAGATGGCAAAACGCAAGCGCAAGAACATAAGCAACAGAAAACAAAGTTACATGGCATCATCAGAACCCAGCTCCCCCATCAGAGCAAGCCCTGAACACCCCATCACACCAGAAAAGCAGGAATCAGAATTAAAATCACTTCTCATGATGATGATAGAGGGCTTTAAGAAAGACATAAATAACACTCTCAAAGAACTTAAGGAGAGCACTGGTAGACAGATAGAAACCCTTAAAGAGGAAACACAAAAATCCCTTAAGGAATTGCAAGAAAATGCAACCAAAAGGGAAAAGGAATTAAACAAAACCATGCAGGATCTAAAAATGGAAGTAGAAACAATAAAGAAATCACAAAGGGACAATACCCTGGAGATAGAAAACCTAAAAAAAAAAAGATCAGGAGTCATAGACACAAGTATCACCAACAAAATACAAGAGATGGAAGAGAGAATCTCATGTGCAGAAGATACCATGGAAAACATTGACACAACTGTCAAAGAAAATGCAAAATACAAAAAGCTACTAACCCAAAATATACAAGAAATCCAAGACACAATGAGAAGGCCAAACCTAAGGATAATAGGTATAGATGAGGGGGAAGACTCCCAACTAAAAGGACCAGTAAATATCCTCAACAAAATTATAGAGGAAAACTTCCCTAACCTAAAGAAAGAGATGTCCATAAATATACAAGAAGCTTACAGAACTCCAAATAGTTTAGACCAGAAAAGAAATACTTCCCGCCATATAATAGTCAAAACATCAAATGTACAAAACAAAGAAAAAATACTAAAAGCAGTAAGGGAAAAAGGCAAAGTAACATATAAAGGCAGACCTATAAGAATTACACCAGACTTCTCACCAGAGACCATAAAAGCCAGAAGATCTTGGGCCGATACAGACCCTAAGAGAACACAAATGCCAGCCCAGACTACTATACCCAGCAAAACTGTCAATCATTATTGATGGAGAAACCAAAATATTCCATGACAAATCCAAATTTACACAGTATCTCAACACAAATCCAGCACTTCAAAGAATAATTGGTGGAAAACTCCAACACAAGGAGGGAAACTACAACCTAGAAAAAGCAAGAAAGTAATCTTCCAAAAACCCCAAAAGAAGATAGTTACACAAACATATCTCCATGGATGTTAGCCCAAAAGCTTGGATTAGTGAAGACTCAACCCACAGACCACTTGAAGCTCATGAAGAAGGAAGACCAAGAGGGGATGCCTCAGTTCTACTTAGAACGAGAAACAAAAATGCTCAAGGGAGCAAATAGGGAAACAAAACATGGAACAGAAACTGAAGGAGGGGCCATCAGGAGATCATTCCACCTGGGTATTCACCCCATCTACAGCCACCTAATCTAAACACTGTTGTGGATGGCTGGAAGTGCATAATATGGGGAACATGATATAGCTGTCTCCTTAGAGGTCAGCCAAAGACTAAAACACTCAGAAGACAATGTTCACAATTAACCACTGATATGATCAGGGGTTTCCCAATGGAGAACTTAGTGAGAGGACTGAAGAAGCAGAAAGGGTTATTGATCCCAGGTGGAAAGCAACAATACCAAACAACCAGAGCCCCCCAGGGTCTAAACCACCAGCCTGGGAACACATAGGGAGGGACCCAAGACTTCAGAGGTATATGTAGGGGAGGATGGCCTTGTCCTTGTTGGATATAGGTGGGAGAGGAGTTTCTTGGTCCCATAAAAAACAATGAACACACAGTGGGGGGGGGAATGTGAGGGCAGGGAGGGGATAGTGAGGGGGGGTAGGTGTGGTCACTGCCTCATAGAAGCATGAGGAGGGAGGATGGGATAGGAGGTTTCTGGGTGGTGGGAGGAAGTAGGCTAAGGGGATAAAATCTGAAACGTAAATACTACAACCAATTTTAACAAGCAAAAAAAAAAAGTCTTCAGAACCAACATCTTTAAAAAAAATGTCAGCCCCCTGGGGGTGGGAAATTTTTTTTTCTTGATACTAAAACTTGTTCTGAGAATTGTATATTGCAGAATACACAGCCTTGGTGTATCTACTCATCAAGCATACTGAGCAGACCTGCCCAAACCTCTGATGTCCTGGAATTCCATCTGGATTCAGTGAAGACACAGCATCAGAGGCTTATCAACTTACTCTTCCTCACACCCCTCTTCTAAAATCTCAACACCCTTAATCAGCTTGAAGAAGTTAAAGAAAAGAAGAGTCAGCGCCCCTATTCCCTGAGCTTGGGGACTAATGTGGTTAATAATGGTCTGTCTTTCTAGGGAAAAGTAGTGGTTTTGTTGGAACAGGGGGGATTAGCTAGGACTTATTGCATAGCCATAACCTATTGGTAGAAATCTGTATAATTATTATCAAGATGAAGTTAAAATTTCTTAAATGGTACAAAATTTACTTTGATCTCAAATTTAAGGTTTTCATTGGTACGAGCCTCTTATTAATATAAAAATGAGATGAATATTGATACGCTCATGGGCATTGTGCCTGTATAACACATTTAGAAATACAATGCCTAGACCCAGCCCTTTTATAACTTTTTTAACTGATTTGGGACAGTTAACCTATGAGTTAAGGGACTATAGCAAATTCATATTTTTGAGTTTATTGTTAGGGTGTTTTCCATATTTTATTTAGAAATAGCTGAGAGGAGTGAACAGACAACAGTCCAGGTTACCTTACATGGATAGTTGGTTTTCAAAACATCAGAAGTCCATAGAACTGACGCTACAAATATTTATATATTAATGTTCATATTGATTAGAGATCTGTCTGCTCCTGACAGCTTCCTGTCGTGGATTCTAAGAAGAAATTGAGCATCCTTGGAGTTACTCCAGTTGTGTGGTAACTGCCACTAGGCAAGAATTGCCTCTCTCCATCTACAGACAAATTACTGTCCAGAAAAGGACACACATGCAGAATAGTCGACTGATTATATCTGCCTAGACAGAGTAATCAGTCCTTAATAATCCTGCATCACTAAGGTTTTTCAGATGATTCTGGGCCAGAAGGCTGAAGATTTGATGCTCCAACGTTGAGTAGTATAGGGGCTTTTCAGGTGTTCAGAGGTCTTTATAAATTGGCTAAGTTTTAAAAGCTATGCTTTGTGCTTCCCACAATTATAGTTAACTCAGTCATTCTGGATTTCTGACAGGGTTGAAAATTTATAGCTATTTACCTTAAGAGAAAAGATTTGAGTGGATGGTCGTCAGCTGACATTCATCCTAAAGCCACGTTCAGAACTAAATGTTTTAGTTAGGATAGATGACAGAGGAGCTGGTTAGTCAACAAAAGGATGGACTGGGTATTAGGACTATCTTGTACCTCACTGATACAAATTGGCATAACTATGCTCTAATTGTATTTTGAGAGAAAAGTTTCATTTTAACAGGAAGGGTGATGTGTAGGAGGAGTACTGAGAGGAAGAAAAGGAGTAAGAAGAGGAGGAGAAGAAGGATAGGAGAAGCTAGGTGATGAAAGAGAGAAAGAGGGGGGAGACAGGGAGGCAGATATTCATGTATCTCCACCAGTCAAAGATAGTTGTTATATCTAGGTTGGTCAGTGGGTTACACCTCTGATTGAACAATTCCAAACTTAAAAAGCTTATGATTAACGTTATTTTTAAAAATGTATAAATGCAAAAAGGAAAAGGGGGCATGGGGTAGGGGTTTTCTAAGGGGGAGGATGGGGAAAGGGGATGGCATCTGAAGTGTAAATAAAATATCTAATAAAAAAATAATAATCCTCAAAAAAATGTGCTATTATGATTTACAAAGCCTGCTTAAAATACTGAACAGAAAAAAAGAGACAGACAGAAAGTGAGCATGCAGCAAGAAGAAAAGGTGGGATGGAGGAGGTGATAATGAAAAAATGATCAATCTCTTTTTCTTGAAGTTAGTTTTTGCTTTCAAGTAATTAAAATATCAGTTAGAGACACTCACCTAATAGTGTAAAGAATATTTCTACTCACTGATTTTAAAAAATCATACAATTTGAACATTTTCACCATTTTTACTGTATACCTCCCCCGGGTTTCCCCTTTCAGAAGAAATGCATGCTATAGAATGGTATAGAAAAGAGAGAAACAGGAAGGTTTGTGCTTGTTTTGTTGCTCCTCTGTTCTCTGTACATATACCTATGTATGTATGCATAGGTGCATTATTTATAACAATTTATGTAATTGAGTCCTACAACAATGTTGCAAGTTATTTGATCATGCTGTGAAGCCCGAGATTGTGATATTTAATGAAAAAAATCTTTTCTACTTTTGTGGCTCAACAATAAGCACACAACTTTATTTTTGTGGGGAGCCGACAGAAGGCAGATATCATCCTTGCAGCCATCTTGGACCATATACCCAGATAAGAGACTTGATTACAATAGCCTCCAACAGCTGAGCACACTCTGATAACATCTTGCTTTAGATACCCAGGATCTTCTCTTGGGTGTGTGAGACTTAAAGGTGTGATTTAGAGCTGAGGCTTAAGGGCGTGACTTAGAGATCAGATTTAGAGACAAGCCCTAAGGGCATGATTAAAGGCATGACTTAGAGGCATGGCTTAGAAGTGAGACATATAAAAGGCAAGAGGCAGACAGAACAGTACAACTAGGAAGAAGACACTTGAACTAGAGAACTCATTACCACTTGGAACTAGGAATTAGGCTAGAGAGTACAACTTAGAGTACAACTTGGAGTAGGAATTAGGCACTCAGAAGAGAACAGGTTATTATTATTAGGTATTAGGCACTTGGCACTTGGAAGAAGAATTAGTCATTAGACATTAGGCACTTAGCACTTGGAAGAAGTAACTTGGAACTTGGAGGCACTAGGGACTAGGAACTAGGGACTAGGAACTCAAGACTTGGGACTTGGACTAGGAAGAGAAACTGAAGAATAAACGGAATTGAATCACACTCTGTCTGGTCTCCATTCTTCTCATCAGTCCTCATTCTCTCTCTTGCTGAACACCAACCCACGGACCTGAGCAGCTTGCGGCAGAGCAGGTTCTAAGAATTTAGCCCCCAAGGCTTTCTGCAGTGCAGGTTCCAACATTGACAGAGCGGTCTGAAACATTTTTTGGCACCCAACGTGGGGCATGAAGAATGAGAGACCCAGTGAAGGACGTTACTGGAAGAAGGATTTACTGAAAATTCAGAAGTGAAAGAAGGTGATCACCGCAGGAATCTGTTGCTTCGAGAAAGGTAAGTCATGTTAATGAAAATGGGGCAAGAAATAAGTCAGCCTTAACTCAACTCTCTGTTTTGATTTTGTTGTTTGCTGCTCACATGTGTTAATTGTCTGTTTTTGTTTCGTTGTTTCAGTGCTGTCTTTCATGTTCAAAACAAAAAGAAACATATTTATCCAAAATTAGAATCTAAAATACAACTAAAGGTTGATGACGATTTGTCAGAGCCAAATTGTGCTGATTTAGAGGAAGAGGCTGCCGAACATTATGACCCGAATGGCCCTCTTCTGGAAGACCCCCACCCTACGCACTTCCACCTCCAAGTGCTCCCCCAATGGAGATTTTGGTAATAGATCCCAGATGGGAGTTACAGCAAAAAAATATCTGTTCTTAAACAACAAATAGAGTTAGAAAAAGAGTATCAGGACTTAATTAATCAGCTACAAAAATTAAGAACAGGAAAGATGTCTCGAGAGGTAAACTGCGAAAATCCCCAGGCTCCTTGCATTCCTCAACCAGGAGTCCAAAGGCAGTCCCTGTAAACTAGCTTAAGATTAGCCACAGATCATCCAGAGAAGGGAGGTGCTGAGGCTTTCCCTGTATCAGAGACCAGAGACAATCAATGGGTTGCTTGAAGACATCACACAGGGTTTAATTTTCAAATTATTAAAGAATTAAAAAATGCAGTATCACAATACGGTGCCACTGCTCCCTTTACTCTTACAATTTTGGAGTCTGCTGCAGAGGAGTGGCTGACTCCTAGTGATTGGAATACGTTAGTGAGAGCAGTTTTTAGTGGTGGTGACTATCTTATTTGGAAATCAGAGTATCATAAGAATTTTAAGGAAACAGCTAGGAGAAACATTCAGGCAGGCAATGGTTGGTCCTTTGATGCCTTAGTAGGAGAAGGGCAATTTGCTTCTAGTGATAACCAGATGCAATATGACCCAGGCTTATTTGCTCAAATTCAAAACGCAGCAATGAAGGCTTAGCGTAAACTCCCGGCAAAAGGAGAGCCTGGTGCATCCTTAACAGCAGTCAGACAAGGACCTGATGAACAATTTTCTGATTTTGTTCATCGATTAATGACAACAGCAGGGAGGATTTTTGGTAATGTAGAGGCAGGTGTAGATTATGTGAAAAAACTTGCATGTGAAAATGCCAATCCTGCCTGCCAAGCAGCCATTAGACCCTACAGGAAAAAGACAGACCTTACAGGGTATATCAGACTCTGTTCTGATATAGGTCCCTCCTAACAACAGGGATCAGCTATGGTGGCTGCCATGCAAGGACAATCAGTAAGAGATTTTTTGGCTAATAGAGACAAAAAGGCTTGTTTTAAATGTAGCAAGCCTAGACACTTTGCAAGAAATTGTGAGGCACAAAATGAGTTAAGCCAGAGACAGCCCAGAAAACAGCCTGGGTTCTGCCCACTTTATAAACATGGAAAGAATTGGGCTAGTGAATGTAGGTCCAAAGAGATGCACAAAGAAACATGCTTTCCCATAATCAGGGAAATGTGAACAGGGGCCAGCTCTAGGCCCTGAACCAACACAAGCCAAAACAGGCTTATGGAGCACTTAGTTTCTTACCAACAAACAACAATCCTTTTCTGAACTTAGTCGAGCAACACCAGGAAGCACAGAATTAGACCTCAGATCTTCTACCTACACGGTATTAACCCTAGAAATGGGACCTGAGGCCTTACCCACCAAAGTGGCTTTATCAGATTTGCAATAGAACTTAGATTAGGCCATAAAGGCTCATAAGTTACATCACCTTAATTCTAAAACTTTAAAAATTATGTTTAAAATTACCAGAGAACAAGCTAGACAAATTGTTAAACAATGTCAATCATGTGTTACACTTTTACCAGTTTCTCATTTGGGCATAAATCCAAAGGGACTGATACCAAACAGTATCTGGCAAATGGATGTTACTCATTATAATGAATTTGGCAATAAAAAATATATACATGTATGTGTAGATACATACAGTGCTTTCATTTATGCAACATTACAATCTGGAGAAACAAGCAAGCATGTGATCAATCATATGCTTGCTGCAATTGCTGTATTGGGTATGCCTAAACAGATAAAGACTGACAATAGCCCAGGTTAAACAAGCTTCAGTTTCCACCAAATCTGTGAAAAATTGGGAATACTACATAAAACGGGTATTCCATATAATCCACAGGGCCAAGGTATGGTAGAAAGGGCACATCGAACCATTAAATGTCAATTTGAGAAAATTAAAAAGGGGGAATGGTACCCTACCAAGGGATCCCCCAGAAATATCCTTCATCACACGCTCTTTGTTTTAAATTTTTTAACTTTGGATTCTGAAGGAAAATCCGCTGCAGATAGATTCTGGCATCCTGATACCAAAAAGAATTTTGCAACAGTCCTCTGGAAAGACCCATTAACTGGAACCTGGAATGGGCCAGATCCAGTGCTTATCTGGGGAAGAGGTTCTGTGTGCATATATTCCCAAACTGCAGATGCCGCACGCTGGCTGCCAGAGAGACTGATTAAACAAATAGACAACAATAACAAATCCAGGGAGGAGAAACCCCCTGAGAAGTGTATTTTTTCTTTGCAGGAAACATGAAGATGCTTCTAAATTGCCTTCAAACTTAAAACAAATCAACCAGCAAACCTGACTTGGGAAGTCCCCAGTGTGGAAGGAGGCATCACCACCCATAACTCCAGGGTGGCTCTATTGAACTCTTAGTTCCCCAACTTATGATTTAGAGGGGAACATTGTTTAGACCCAGGATACCCACTACCATAGTACTATAGTTAATTTTTGGGTTTGAGATTGACTGAAGCAGGAACAGGGATTTCCTTACTTGTTTTGTTAAGATCAAAGCTATGATCAGTTCTGTATTTCTATAGATTTAGATTCTGCTATAACACATTTGTAAACAGAATAGAAGAGGCTTATACTTTTTACTCCTCTGATAGAGGGAGTTATGTATTGCACTTAAAAAAGAGTGTTGCTGTTATACTAACTATTCAGGCATTGTTAAGTCTCTTGTCTCTCGGGTCCATGCTGTTAAACAAACTGATGGCTTTTGTATGCAAATGAAACCCATACAGGTCCATTATTATAGGCTGGAAGTAGAGGATTGTAAAACCTCTGTCATCAAGACTAATGAGGATTATTCCCTAATTTACGCACTAAACCGGATAGTCAATGATGGGTAAGAGAACACTTCAAGACCTTTGCCCCTAAAAACGGAGGCCTCACCATCCTAAGACAGGATGGTTGAAATACAGAGATGCCTTTAGAACATACCTTTAATCCCAAACAGTGAAGGTAAAGTTAGTTTGTAGAAGAGAACACCATATTTAAAAGTGATGTCTAATGAAGTGGCAAAGAGGTGACTCCAAGAAAGATTTGACAGAATAGGATTCCATTCTTCTGTTGAGGGACATCTGGCTTCTTTCCAGCTTCTGGCTATTATAAATAAGTCTGCTATGAACTTAGTTGAGCATGTATCCTTGTTATAGGGTTGGAGCATCTTCTGGGTATATGCCCAGGAGTGTCCTCAGGTAATATGTCCAATTTTCTGAGGAACTGCCAGACTGATTTCCAGAGTGTTGTACATATTTGGATTCTGGGCCAACAATGGAGGAGTGTTCCTCTTTTTCCACATCCTAGCCAGCATCTGCTGTCACCTGAGTTTTTGATTTTAGTTATTCTGACTGGTGTGAGGTGAAATCTCAGGGTTGATTTGATTTGCATTTCCTTGATGACTAAGGATGTTGAGTATTTCTTAAGGTGCTTCTCAGCCATTCGAGTTTCCTCAGTTGTGAATTCTTTGTTTAGCTCTGTACCCTATATTTTAATAGGGTTATTTGGTTGTCTGGAGTATAATTTCTTGAATTTTTTGTATATATTGCATATTAGCCCTCTATTGGATGTAGGGTTGGTAAAAAATCTTTTCCCAATCTGTTGGTTGCCGCTTGTCCTATTAACAGTGTCCTTTGTCTGAAAGAAGCTTTCCAATTTTATGGGGTCCCATTTGTCATTGTTGATCTTAAAGCATAAGCCATTGGTATTTTGTTCAGAAAATTATCCACTGTGCCCATGTGTTTGAGGCTTTTTCCCACTTTCTCTTCTATTAGTTTCAGTGTATCTGGTTTTATGTGAAGGTCCTTGGTCCACTTGGACGTGAGCTTTGTACAAGGAGATAAGAATGGATCAATTTGCATTCTTCTACATGCTGACCTCCAATTGAACCAGCACCATTAGTTGAAAATGCTGTCCTTTTTCCACTGGATGATTTTAACTTTTTTTGTCAAAAATCAAGTGACCATAGGTGTGTAGATTCATTTCTGGATCTTCAATTCTATTCCACTGATCTGCCTGCCTGTCTCTGTACCAATACCATGCAGAAAATATTTAATGTCCTCTCCATGCTTCTGCTGGTTGGGCACCTGAATCTGCACCTGCCCAAGAGCTCTGGATTTATGAATGAAGGACACGCACACACAGCCATTATATTTTAATACGCCTTAACTAACTCAATGGCTGGGCACTTCCAAACCTCCCTGTGCTTAGCACACACTCCATTCTGGTATTCCTGAGTTAACATTTTCTAAACTTATATTTTATGTTTGCTGCACTGTTTACTTCTGTGCAGCCTTCCCATGGGGCCACTACATTTCAGTGGTCTCACCCTCCTGCTCCCTCACAGCACAGTCTATCGTCACCCCTCTCATCGAAGATTCTTCTCTTCCCCTCACTGTGTTCTTTCCCAGGAATCCTCAAAGTCCACCTATGTCTCCCTATCCCTTTTGCAACCTGAAATTCTTCTTCCTGTTCTTCCATGAGAGTGCCCAAGTTCCATCCACTGTTTGGCTGTGGGCAGCTGCATTTGTCTGAGTCAGATGCTATGTCAAGCCTCTCAGAGGACAGCCATGCTAGACTCCTGTCTGCAAGTATAGTTGAATATAATCAATACTGTCAGTGATTCTATTACTGATGCTATGTTGTGCTGTAGACAGAAACCTAGCATGCCTGTCCTCTGAGAGGCTCTACCAGCAGGTGACTGAGACAGATGCAGATACTTACAGCCAAAAATTGGACTGAGGTCAGGGACCTTATGGAAGAGTTAGGGGAAGGACTGAAGGAGATGGCAACCCCATAGGAAGACCAAAAGTGTCAACTAACCTGACCCCTGGGAGCTTCCAGAAACTAAGCCACCAACCAAAGAGTATACTGGTCAGAGTATACTGGTCAGAGGCCCCAGGCACTCATGTAGCAGAGGACTGTCTCATCTGGCCCCAATGTGAAAGGATGTGCCTAGTTCTGTAGAAATTTGATACCCTAGAGAAGAGGGATGCTTGGGGAAGGGAGCACCTTCTCAGAGGCAAAGTGGAGGGGCTCTGGAGTGGAGAACTCTGGGTGGATACTGGGAAGGGGCAACATTTGTGATGTAAATAAATAAAATAATTAATAAAAAATAGTATCATGGATTGGTACTTGCCCATGGTATATGTTTTAAGTTGGGCCAGTTATTGGTTGATCATTCCTTCCATCTCTATTCCCCCCTCCACCCCTGTCCCTTCATTTCCTGTAGACAAGATAAATTTTGGGTCAAAAGTTTTGTGGATGGGATAGAAATCACACACTCAGAATACTGGATTTAGCTAGTACAGAACCACGTTTTTAATTCTGGCTTTTCTTCTTCCCTCAGACGCCATTTTTAGGATTGAAAAGCCTAAAAACAAATTTGGAAAGTAAAGTAAATACTGAGCAATCCCAGAAATGTGCAGAAGTGACTCAGGGTTCCCTGGTCACCTCTGCTAGCTCTGTGGGGCTGAGGCAAATAATGAAACCCAACTCTCCAGATGGTCCCAAGAGCTACCAACTTCTCAGAAAGAAATTTTCAATTCTATGAACTATTTTCTTGTAGGTGCTTTATGGCAGAAAATGACACATGAATATTTTGAATGTAAGTTTGCAACCCACCCCTTTAAACCACCTGTTAACTTGTAGGCTTTGCAGACCCATGCACAATTCTTCAGTTTCAATTTGTCTGACTAAATTTGTAGATTCTAGTGCTGCCCAAGAACTGAGCCCCAAAGGTTTAAGTAGGTGTTTACAGTGGAATACATGTATGCAGATAGCAATCTTTATTGACCTGCCACCTCTTGTTTACCCTGAAGTTTACACACTGGATCTCTTCAATAAAATTCCACAAAGGTCATAGGTCTGATTTCTGTTTTCAAGTAGCCCCATTGCCAAAACTGAGGTAATAGAAAACAAAACAACAACAACAACAACAACAACAACAACAAAAAACAGACAAAAGGCAAAATTATCTGATTAAGAAATTTTATGTAAAGAACAAAGAACATTAAATATGTTTCAGGCCACTTAATATGATGAGGTGTTATGTAACATTGAAGAAAAGTTTGAGGAAACATTGTAGTGTTGGGATCAAAGGGACATAATTACAAAGCTGTGCTTTGCTTTTTGTCTTTTTATAACATGATTTGAATTTAAATATGCATGCTTCATTTATAGCATGATGAGATAGTTTACAATTGAAAACTAAAATCTGATTATTTAGATTACAAAGATGAGTACAGAAAATGTAAGTATATATCACATAAACAATATTTGGATAAGTTTATTAATAAATGTGAGAGTTCTTGTGATTAGATTAACAAAACTTGGAATAAAAAGAGGTTGCTTTTTAAAATTGCCATCTATTTAAAAATGTGCATACATCCCAATGCATATGCTAATTTTATAGTATACTGTGTGGCCTCTTCAGACCATTTGTGAATTTCAATCTAGTTCAAAATGTTTGCTATAGGGTGAGAAGATATTAATGCATAGTATAACATAAAATATGTTTATACTGGAGATTCTCATTTTGAATTTAAAAATGCTTTGGCTGAGTTTTTGTAAATGTCCACATGTTATTCACCATCACGAAAAGAGGTTTCAATTCTGTTTTCAGTCATAAATAGTCTTTTTCCCTCTATTTCAATCCTTTCCTTATTTAGTGCTGAGGAATTAACACAGGGGCTTGTACATGCTAGGAAATCCCCTCTCATGAATTTAGACGTATAGCTTAAAATGTACTACTCTATTATCAAATATCATTTATTTATCTTCACTTTTAAGAGACTGACCCATAATAACGATACTACAAATGCTGCCGGGAATGTCTCTTTAAAGGTATGAAAATAAGGTAAGAGGATAGGGGGTTCTAGGGAGGGGAAATGGGGAAAGGGGATGACATCTGTATTGTAAATAAATAAAATATCCAATTAAAAAAAGAAGAGAAAAAAATTAGGAACATATAAGAGAACTGAGGAAACAAAAATTTCTGTGCCTTACTAATAAGCTAACCAAAAATTGCATAGAAACATTTTAAGTATTTCATTTGTAAAAGCAATAGCCATAATTAAGATGAGATAAAGTTTATTTAGCTTTTTAAAAAAATAATAATGATATGAAAAATGTCCAACAAAGCTTATCAATAGAAATATTATTTCAATACTCAGTATTTATCAATTAATGTCCCTAATGTTTTGAACTTCAATGAGTATAAATATTTCATACTTATCAGATTTCTCTAATGCACAAATTATTCATTCTTCATTTGAAAATAGCTTCTGAGCATTCTAAATAGCAGCAGTTGTGGTACCACACTAAAAATGATGTGTGAAACCTGCATTTTAGAATAACCACATTGTTAAAGGTGAGGAGAGAAAAGCCCCGTAGCTTTGCATTTGGTCTATATATCATCAGTGAGTGTTACTCATAAAGGATTTGCACTCTCTACACACATGTGTCCTTTTCACCGTTAAAATGGATTCAGGTGCTTGGCATGGCTGCCTTGAGACAGGCTTTCTGTAAGTAATTGATGGTGGTGATCTCACTGCTCCATTGAACTTTTATCTGGATGCACTCACATTGCATTTACAAGACACTCATAGATCTACCTGGTCTGCAGAACATGTGGGGAGTACCTGATGAATTATTTTATTCATATAAAGCATTTTCACTTTCTCGAGTGACAAATTGTCTGAAATTAGTTGTTTTTTTTTTTTTTTACACCATGACTGAACATGATGAGAAATTCATCTGGAAGCCACAGCTGTGTGTTACAAGAATTACTGAATCTTTGTTAGTGAGGAAGGCTACTGCCACAACAGAAGAACCAAGAAGAAAGTTATTTTTTTATGGGAGAGAGAAATTGTACTTCTCAAAATTTCCTCCAAAATATAAAAGATTGCCTGTTGACATTTGAAAATCTAAGTTAAAACTCTATCCCAAGTGTATTGTTTCTGTATATTTTGAGCCATTTCATTTTTTTATAAAAACATACTCCTTTATAAGTGCTTCAGTAGTTACCAAATGCAAGAAATGCCATAAGTATTGCATACAGGAGGAATAAAGCCCAGTGCATGCACCATTCACTCAAAACAGGAAATGGGCCTTTGTGAGGATTGAAATGTAGCACATGCATGTACACATGCCACATGACTCCACACACTAGGCACACACTCTGGCAATTACTCCCACCCATTATCCATGGATGACAACTGCATCGAACAAAGCCTGCCAAAGAAACATAATGGATGACTTTTGAAAGATGTCGGCAAGCACAAGAAATGTAAACAAATAAAATGCAACACTAACATCAAATAAAACCTTGTAGTAAAATTTGGAACACCATTGAGAAATAGCAAATAACTTTAGTAATATTTACAGGGGAAATAAGCTTGTGCTTTTGTTGGTCCATTTATGCAATTATTGGGAAGATTTGAACTGACTATTCTTCTCTGAAAAAAAGAAAAGAAAGCGCATTTCTCCTTACTATTAGTAAGACTTGTCATCAAATGAAAGGTCAAGCTAGTATTGAGGTTTTGTGACATGGCATCATATTTCACCATATTGCAAACACTGTGGGCGTGCTGAGGTAGAAGAGTATAATGAAGCTGGACCAATGGCAGCGCAGCAGGGCAGTCGTCACTCAATAGTCACTTCCTAGAACAAAGACTAGAGCTTCAGCTTCAAGCATGAGCATAGAATATGGTGGTTTAAATAATTCGCTTTAGGAAAAAACAAAATAGAGGGTAGAGAAATGACTCAGCAGTTAAGAATGCACACTGTTCTTGTAAAGGACCAGCAGTCAGTTCTCAGAACCCACATAGCAGCTCAGAACTGCCTCTGACTTCAGGTCCCGAGAATCCTACAGACTCTTCTGGCTTTCATGGGTACTGCATGTATATGGTGCACATAAACTCATTCGAAGTTCAAGCATACACATGAAGAAAACAGAAACAACACTTTTAAAAGGCAAAACAAAATGTACAATAATGTATATTTATGAAAGTTCTAGTATAGTTTGCTTTAGTTATTATCATAGTTTAATCAAAATATAATATGAGAAAGCAAATAAATGATAATTTAAATTTGCCCATATAAATGTAAGTGAAGTGCTAATTCTCATCATTAACTCCCTTAAATTTTGTTTCAATATAACAATATAATTATCATGTTGTATTCATTTTTATTAATTTTACTTAAATATTTTAAGGAATTTAATTGGCTACCAGAACATTTCAACACATTGCAATTTTAAATCCATTCTCATGACCTAAAAATCTCTTCTTGTAGAAGTTAGTACATTAGAAAGATTTCAAATTTAATTCAATATAATGTATCATAAAATAAGCACAAACACACAAAATGGTCAGCCCTATAGAAAGCTTAATAATGAGTTAGTTAAATTGTAATATATTTTACTGGAAATTTAAAAGAAAATAATTACAATAAAAATCATAATCTCAAAAATTATTTTTACTCAAATATAATAAGAACATTAAACACAAACCTTCAAGTTTTAAAAAAAAAATGCATCAAGGGATTGGAGAGATGGCCATGTCATTAAGAGCACTGAATGCTCTTCCAGTGGACACTGGTTCAATTTCCAGCACCCACATAATGGCTTACCACCTTTCATCATCCAGTTTCAGGGGACCTGATGCCCTCTTCTGTCCTCCATGGCACTAGGGACAAATGTGGTGAATATATATACATACAGGCAAAACACCCATACACATAAGATAATATAATTTTTGAAGTATTATGATAGTTTTAAAAATCAGAATATTAGATGGCTTTTTAAATTTCAATTCTTTTGGAATCATGGACAGTAAAATAGAGATGAACTCTTCAAGGTGGTCAAAACAATTTCAAACTATTTCTTAAAATAAGGTATATACTATATATAAAAAGGAAATAACAATTTTAGGAGATTTAAAATTTTTTTCTATAGGATAGAAATCCTGAAAATGCAGGAATCTTTTCCCACATATGTTTCCAGTACTGCCTATAGCCACACACTCATCAAATATCCCTCCTGAAACAAACCAGTATGATCACCAGGTGTTCAAAATGAGACATGGAAAAGTATTTCAATAAATCACCTTGAAACAAATTTTAAAGGACTCTCTTGTCAGTTTGGCCCTATATGAGGTATGCATGGTTGGATACAAATAATCAAAATAAAACTTTAAGGATTGAGACTTTTTCAACCAATCACTTTTCTTCTTATCAGGTGTAAATACAACTCATAGAATATGTTAAATCATCATAAGCAAAGTCATGATATTAAAAGCTTCTTATGGTAATTTATATTCTGTCTGCTAAACATTTATTAACATTTAATTACATGATATTTATTAGAAAAGTTTAGCTGGACAGCATTATCTACAGGGCAACCAGGACAGCCAGGGCTACACAGAGAAATCCTGTTTCAAAAAGCAAAGCAAAAAAAGTTTAAAAGTTGTGTTTATAAATAAAAGCAGTGATCTGGAGTCCTTTGTTATATATAAAGGAAATTTGTCAACAGATTTTAGCTTACACAATTTTTTAATTAAATGACACTACACAAAGAAGAGAGATTATACCACAAATGGCATTAGATTGGTCTTAGTAGTTTTTATGATCTGTCCTGTCACTTGTTCCTAAAGTTAGTGTAGAAACACTCATGGTAGCACTGCTGTCTACATGTGTTCACTGTAACATGTGTGTCTTGTCACTCCTTTGGTATACATTTCCCACCTCAAGAACCCTTGGATCAAAAGCAGAATTTATCTTGTAGTTTGCGGGGTCAACAGCCCTTAGCTTCTGGGATCCTGTGTGTGTGTGTGTGTGTGTGTGTGTGTGTGTGTGTGTGTGTGTGTGTGTGTGTGTGTGTGTGTGTGTGTGTGTGTGTGTGTGTACCATGGAATATGTACCTAAGGTTTTATTTTGTAATTACTTATCTTATGAATTAAAAATAAAGTGAAAAAGATGATGTTTTGTCTTCCCAACTCAGCAAGAACTAATATAATACTCAATGATGAATTCCTGTATGGGAGAAATTTAGCACATTTTTAATTCACTCCATTGTAGTTAGAAATGGATCTAGGAAACCCAAGTGAATCTTTCTCAGAAATATCTCTAAAAAACTAAAATGATACATAAATTAAATAAAGAGGATATTTTGTTCCAAAATATCATCGAAATCTATTTGACCACTTTTATTTTTACTAACTATAATCTTTAACAATTTTTCCTGAATACAAAAAATTCAAATCAAAGCCCTTACAATAATTGTAAGGTTTTCTTCTGCTCACCTCCAGCCTGGCCTTAGCGTTTTGAAGATAGAACAGTCCACAAAAAGGAAGCCGAATCCTGTGTGACATAAAAGGGAAGTCTCCCACTCTTTGTATCCCCAACTCAGTTGTTTAATTTACATTTAAAGCCATTGCAGTCTTGGAGCAAACACGAAAAATTTGAGCTGGTAGCTGGTACCTACATAAGGCCTTCAACCTGTGTTCCAGCATCTTTGGTATAAGAAGATGTTATAGGAGTTCAACTAAGATGACAACTCAGACACAGTGTATAGCCAATTGAAAGTCTTTATTCTAACCAGCTGGGACCATAGTCAGTATTATGGGGATCTAGGTGTGGCTTCATGTCCAAACATGAAGGGGGTTTTAAAAACAAGCCGTTTGAAGCAAGGATATTTTAAAAGAAGCTAAGATAGGCAGTTAGCTAGCCTGAGAGGGCATTCTGCACAACAGGCAACTAAGATAAGCAGTGAGCTGGAGGAGTTTCCACACAAACAAGCAGGTTTAACAAAGGCAAAGGTAAGTTAGCTAGGATTTCTTGATCTTTGTTTCCTAGAGCAAAATTGAGTAGTTTTCCATGGAATTCTTCAACCAAAAGGTCAGATTCTAGTTAGACCTGGAATGTTCTCAGCAAGAATACAAGATGGAGGAACCTCTGTACTATCTTGCCCAGTCACAAAAATATTCTGCATGCTATAAAAAGGGGGAAGGGGGAGAAGAAGAATATATATTATATTATATTATATTATATTATATTATATTATATTATCATTGTTTAGTTATTATTCTAGAATTGTCATTTTCTTTTAAATTTGCTTTTGGAGAAATTTGGTTAAATTTGAGGCTTAGAGTCAAATTATTTGTGATCAAAATATATCTGAGCTGAAGTTTACCTCAAATGGAAGAATGTTTATTTACCATGTACAATGACTTAAGTTTCTTATCCACCACTCCAAAGAAGGAAGGCAGTAATAGAGAATAAATAGACAGGGCTTTTAGAGAGAGGGAAGAGAGGGGAAACCAGGAGATAAAGAAGAAGCCAGTCAGTCAACCAGCCAGCCGTACACACACACACTCACACACACACACTCACACACACACACACACACATGCATACACACAGAGGTAGAGTGCGGGGGATGTGGAGATACAGAGACAGACAGAGACAGACAGAGACAGAGATACAGAGACAGGCATAGACAGAGGAAAGCTATATAAACTACTACCCCTATTTCATGGATCAGTTTTTTCTCAGGCAAAACAAGCTGCCTTCTGCTTCAATCCCAGTGCTGAGTCTATCTTGCTGCAATGAAGCAACCACCAACCAACTGATTTCATGTGTGACTACTTAGCTGTCTGGTTTCCTTGCTCTCACTGGATCTGCTCTATTGGTTAGACTAACCAGGCCTTTCCAGAATTGACATATTTCCATTCCCTTGTCAGAGATTTCTTTATAGCTGACCTTTCAGCAGGTGACATGGTCTGAGTGAGAGGACAAATTAAAGATAGAAAAGCTTGGGTCAGAAGGTCTTGCACAAGCTAATAACTTATGCCAAGCAAGTTCATTAAGAAGTACAATATCTTATATACTATCTGTGGGATAGTCAGCAGAAGGGTGTCATAAAATGGAACAAAGTCAGCAAGAACCTAATGTATCAATGAAAGAGAACACAGGTTATCTTAAGGGCATCAGAGACTGAAGTACACAGTGGCCTTGGGAACTCCAAACATGGGAAAAGATGGTTTCTCAGGATTTGAAGCCTCAGCTTTCCCACGGTTCTGGCTCCTCTTCATTGCTGACTATACAGAGCGTATTTCTGGTTTAGAGAAGAAGCTATGTTTCTTCTGCATATATCAGGACCTCAGGAAAAGCCGGAGTTAATTTAGTTCTCAACAGTTCCCTCCTCCCCTTGACTATTGTGAGGACAACGTAGTTACTTGTGTCTGAGTGTTGAAGGGATCCCTATATTCCCTGAGACAACAAATGCTCCCCAGCATTGCTGAAACAACCACCATGTAATGATTTCAATGATAGTATTGAGTCAATTTTGGATAATGTTTAAAGGGGTTGAGTTGCTATAACTTGTTGTGTAAGGAATGTTATCAAAGCAGCTGTGGATGTCATACCAATGACCACTACAATATTGCTAGTTAAACTCTGACCTAAAAATCTTTGCTCCCTAATAAGGGCCTGATGTAGTTCAAGGAGAATCTGCTGTCCAAAATTACCATGCATTTTATCTTAAGATGCATGGGACCCAAAACAAAGGATGGCTATCAAAGCAAGAAAAGCCTCCCAGCAGCAGAGAAGACACACAAATTAAATAGAATAAAATTGGTGCAAGTAATTTGAAGTGTTCCCCATTTTCTTAAATAGAGAGACTCCCAGTCAGTAACAAATATGGAGGGTTAACACAAGCACCAAAACATAATAACATAATAACACAAACAATCCAAACATAAAAATATGTCCATGTCATAGTTGTTCAATTTTTCCAAAAGTCCTATAACTGACTATATTGCCTAGGGCTACAGCCAACAACCAAAGCTTTGGTTAAACAATTCCTTCTGGAGATAATATCACAGGTCAATGAAGGGACCCTAGGAAATTTTCTTTATTCAGACCAGGTACATGCCTCTGGGACAGGGTAACTAACACCTCAAGTTGGACACTCAGAGGAACAGAGTTCTTTAAAATCAGGAACATGCCATCCAAGAGAGAATGCCATTATGAAACTAGGACAGAGTTTTTATAATGGGAAGCATCCATCCAACAGGGTACCTGTGGATGATAAGAAACTGGAAAACTCAAATGATGAATGAATTGATTGATGTCTGAGAAGCGATACCTTATAGGTCACTATAAGAGAGACACATATCCATATTTACCCATCAATGACAGACAAATAGAAATGCTGAGTTATATTCCAGTATAGTTAAAGAAACCAGTATAGTTTGCCACATGGCAAACACCCAGAAGATCAGTTATGGCAGTGTGATATTATGACCATTACAAGATATCTTAATAGCCAAATATTTTTAAATAAATCTTGATTTGACATACATTCGAACCAGTATTTTATAATTGTTGATTTTAGACTTGAAAGTGCTAATCCTCAGATTCACCATAGATAAGCAAGTTCTACAATTTTAAGCCAAAATTGAAGCAAGATTTAATTAAATGCTAACCAGAATAGACTTTGGTCAGGACCACTCTCTGAGATTCGCAACAAGTGATGACTAGACACATGTTGTAGAGGCTTTTTAAGGACAAAACTATTCTTCCACCATATTTTCCCATGTGGCTTTGTTATTTTCCAAAGACTACAACTCACAGCATTCCAGGAAGTTACTTGGCCTTTGGGCAGGTGGGAATTACAGGTTGACTTTTGGTCTTACAAGAAACTTAATATTGTATATGATATTCTAAGTCTGAACCTTGATATATCTTATATACCTTTTATCATTCTCTATGTACCTCAAATAACTCTCCTGGACCTTTAAAACTTATAAAACCTTTATTTATTTATTTTTTATCTTGTGAACATATGTTCATCTAAGTTTTTACATATAAATTCTTTTTTATCTATATATAAATAATATATACATAATTTTATCTATCTATATAAATCCTCCTTTTAAAAATAATTTATATCTTTTTAAAACCAATTAAGTTTTTAATCTTATATATTTATAACATTTTTGTTTTTAATTCCTTCAGACTGTATAATAAAGCTACAACTCATCTTTTGTACTTTTTGTCAAGAATTGGCTTGAATGACCTGTTTATCTCCTCTTACTGTGAAGAAGTATTAAACTTTAACAAAGCTAAAGGAAGAGGACCATAGTTTATCTTAAAGAGAAGAAACCCTGTACTGGATCTTAAAAACTCAGTTTGATTATTAGGACATACTTAAAAGAGACTGAAGAGGTCAAAGATATCTTTAAAATCTTTGAAATGTATATTGTATACATGACATACATACTTTAATGTCATGTATACTCCATCAGGGCTCATGAGTCTGAGATGTCACTTCATCTGTGTTTTGACTATTCTTTCTCTTCATTCTCTTACTGCACCTGTCTGTAAAATGCCACACAGCAGTAGGGTACCTGCCTCAGCTAAACAGATAGGAGTCATTTATAACTTGACACCTGTAGGTGATATCCTGTCTTAAAACATTTACCCACACATTCTGATGTATCTAACCTTACAGATCCTTCTTCACAGAACCAGGATGAGATTAAAGAAAATTCCTAAGCACTTTAACAATTAGTTACAAGATGACAATGCAGAAGCCAATGAAACATCTAAGGGGAAAAAGCTCTTCAAAACTGTTCTGTCTTATACTTTACTTCTGATTCTTTTTTGCCTTTTGCTGCAAGCCATTCTCCTGGCCTAACTTCTCTTATTTATCTAAAAATTGTAGCCATTTTTAATTGTCTCCCATTCTTAGAAGTCCTCATTCTGGCACCAGCTGCAGGGACAAAAAAGGGCATTGGATCCCCTGGCTCTGGAATTACAGGCGGTCGTCTGCCACCACGTGGGTGCTGGCAGTTGAATCTGGGTCCTCTGGAAATGTGATCAGGGTTTTACCTCCTGAGCCATTTCCTCAGCCCCTCTTCTTAAGGTCCAAATGGAAGCTATAATTATTACAATTATCTTTTTATTTATTTTTTCAGTATTTTATTAACAAAGTATACCTCTACCCTACCTATACCCATACGTACGTACACCCACACAAATGGACACACACACACACACACACACACACACACACCTTTCTGAATGGAGTGATACATCCTCTAAACCATGACCACGGTGCATGCTTGGACTGAATCCATCTGTACAAGTGTTCAAATAATAATACAAGAATTCTTCTTTGTTTTCTCTTTGTGAAGTGGTGAAAATGTAAGAGTTTGCAGTAGACATGTTTTGCCATGCTATTGGCTAGCACCTATCAACTTACTAAAAGAAGAAATTGGGTTCTGAGAAAGGACTTGAAGAGAGGAAAGCAACATGGTCTTACCTCAGTTATGATTCGGGTCACCATCTTTTCTCACCCTTAGTTATCTGAGCTAATATTTTCCCTTTCTATTTAGTCAGAATAACACACTAAAGAGATTTTACTAAAAACGATTTCTTATCGGGGTCTGCTTGAAGGGTTTATATTTGTCATTATACTTGAGGCATAAGACATCTTAGTATCACATCTTGGTTGAACATTCTGATCCCTGTAGTATTTAATCCTAAAAATATCCTTATTTTATACCAGTCACATATTAGTTCTTATTTTGTTATCTCATTTATTTATGCAGCTAAATAAAGAAACACTTTTGTGGCACTGTTGTTCAACCATGGAATCAATGGGCTAAGTACCAAGGTGTAAATCTCCAAGCTCAGTGCTGTGATCTAAATTTTATGTTGATTTTTTCCCCCTCGATAAAGTCATAGGCTCTCACAACAGAACTTCTTTATTCACATTACAAGATTTTAGTTAATACTGCAACAGTTCAAAACAATTGCTTTGTGTATTTTTATAATTATTTTTCTTTGATTGACAAAACGTATTCCTAGCTGTGATTCTAAAACTTAGGAGATGTCTTATGGAGATGCTTTTAGTTTTGTGTATGTTGTTAATTATGCAGTCATCCATAAGTCTGTGCGTGAATCCAAAGCTAAGCTGATGTTTTCTTCTAAAAGAAGGTTGAAAGCAGAAAGAGCTGGCAGCGGTACCCACCTAGAGTTTGTTCCAGCACAGTGACATCTTAAAGGCATAATAGTATCCTGGAGCTTTCAGCATACATGGAGAGCCAAGGAACTTTCCTCTGCTTGCTGGGCAAGTCTAGCCTGCTACACAGCTAATCTGGCACACAGCTGAGAAACACCGATTCCCCGGCAGAGCCCACTCCAAAGTGTCTCCAGAAGCTGGAACAAACAGCCTGCTCATTCTGCCTAAAGCAGAAAACCAGCCCACAGTCTGACATTTGAAGTTAAAGACTGCCGTGTAGCTTTCATATCTTTCTCAGATGACTGGAGATGGAACTGTAGACAACCTGTTATTTCTTTTTATTATTATTATTTTATTGGATATTTTATTTACATTTCAGATGTTATCCCCTTACCCCATTTCACCCTGCCCAGGAACCCCCATCCCATCCTCCGTCCTCCTACTTCTATGAGGATGTGCCCCCACCCCCACACACTTCCACCTCCCCACCCTCAAATTCCCTCACACTGGGTGTCCAGCCTTTATGAGACCAAGGCCATCCTTTTCTACATATACAGCTGGAGCCACTTGTTATTTTAATATCTTTTTTTCTTTTCTTTTCTTTCTTTTTTTTTTTTTTTTTTGGAAAAGTTTCCAGTGTTCTTTGGAAAAGTTGTCAAATAACCCTAAGCCTGACTTTATCACCTCTTATCTCAAAAAGAAAATGCAAAATTTCAGCAACTGGGTAAAATGACATGCTAATTTGTAGGTCTAAATATACTTAAAAACAAAAGAGGTTCTGTTGTTTTAAGGTGCCTAATAAACAGAAGAAAGAGTGTCACATAGAATTAACTTCTCAGGCTGGCTAGTCAGAGTCCAGTAGGTTTCCTTCCATATGGGAACAATTGTATTTAATAAGGATACTGATGGGGTGTTTATAGTATCACCAAGGAACTGTGGAGTCCACTTGGCTTGGGATTGTCTATATGACTCCAAGCTAGGCAGCTTGCCAATATTTATTTCAGTTTAATTATCATCTACACTGTGACTTGGGAAACACAGCAAGCTCCAAGGTTTTCTGCAGTGTGGTTCTATTTGCCTTTTGGCTGCTTCCCTAGTAGGCCCTTCAGATACAGCTCCAGGCTTTCACAGGTATGGGTACTTTGAACAGTAAATACTTTGGAGAACTTTCAATAGGTTCAGAAGTCAGTTCTGGCCATCTTTCACAAGAACTTCTCAAAGCCTGTCTGTTAGTAAGACTATGACAATTGAAGTCAATATTTCAGGAGATGTTCTTTTAATATTATTTTCTACATACATTAATGCAACGTGTTTAATGTTTTGGCACAAGAAGGTAAGAAGGCAATCTTTTATTTTATCTGAAGAGTTTTCTAGGTATAAATCAATTTCCAGTCTCCTCAGCTTATTGAGAGGAGATGGCACCTCCAATCCTTCCTCCCACATAGTAGCTATGAACAGAATGGACCTCCCAGGAGGCTGCTGAGTTCTGTTTGTCCAATACAACACAAGTTATTTGCAAAACAAAATCCTCTAGTAATAACAGGGCTAGGCAAGACTCTGAGTTTCTTTAACTTCCTTTTCCCTTTAGATAGTTACCTATTTTGATTCCACAATTCCACAGTGTGATGCTCTTTGTACATGGTCTTTTTCTAACATCCTTTTGTAGCTATTCAGAGTCCCATAGGTTTCCTTCCATATGGGAACAGTTGTATTTAATAAAGATGCTGATGGGGTGTTTACAGTATTACCAAGGAATCAGAAACTGTGGGGTCCATTTGGCTTGAGATCGACTATATGACTCCAGGCTTAGGTAGCTTGCCAATATTTATCTCCATTTAATTATCATCTACTAATTGCCCACACTGAAGGGCTTTGCTCTCTTCTTCCTCCCAAGCATGGCATTAATGACCACATATCAGACAACACTGCCCAGATCAGTTTTCTCAGGTACTTCTTTTAAAACCTTCATGCACATGTGATTCTTTGATACTTGCATTTATTTCACCCTTCACAGAACCAAAGCAGAGATCTCATGGTCCACTACTGTCTCAATAGAACTGTTTTATGGACTTTTCTCCCAGTATAATGACATCACCAATATGTCATATTACTTCAGCCAAATCCCTTATGCTGGTTGAGCCTCAGCTTCAAACCTGTCTGCTTCTTCCGAGACTACTTTGGATCCACTGTCTTATGCATCCACTTGCTCCTTCTCTCTGCTCACTCCTTCATCTACTCTTGCTCTGCTCGTATACAGTTTCGTCTCTTCGAAATGAAAGTTAAAGTTTTTTTCTTTAAACTTAAATTATTTTGTCATTGAATCCTAAATAAAAATTCACCATAGACTACAATATCCTGCATAATTGATCTTCTATACCCCTCTAAATTCATGTAGGACTTACCTGCCCTTGATCACTAGTCTGCCCCCACATTTACCTGCCCATTGTTAGAACATCATTGAATTAGTCACTTTTATTATTACTGTAACAAAGTACTTGGTGTGATGGTTAGTTTTATAACTGGCAGGCAATACCTGCATTTTGTGTTGTTGGTCAAAGAAATCCAAAAGATTACCCAAACAATATAAACTATTGCCATGGTGCCCAGTAACCTGCTAGAACATAAAGATAAGGCCTTACAGCTTGAGACACCACACACACTTCGGTCCCATGACTTAAATAAATAAAGCTAACACTGAACTAGAAGCCTCTTCCTGACGGTAGCTCTCAGAGTGTCAGAGGAGATAGAAAAACTCCTAAGGGAGAAAAGTTATCAACAGTTGTATCCAGTTGTAAAATCGATAACCATAACAGTGGGCTGGCTATAGTGCAACAGTCACACTTGTATCTTGAGGTACCCAATAAGTTTATAAATTGGATCTAAACCTCACTTAGTTGAAGAAAACTCAAGGCTAGTACTGTAAACATAGTCAAAAACTCATGGTTGGCAATGTTATAGGCCCATTAGGAGAACCTACTAATACCATATTCCTAAAGTAGTTTATATAATACCATATTCCTAAACATATAATACCATATTCCTAAAGTACATATAAAGTTATATAAAGTATATACAAAGTATATATAAAGTTATATAATACCATATTCCTAAAGTAATGTAGTTTCCAACTATCTTCCACATATTAATTCTTATATCTTCAAATAAATACAGCCCTCACAAGTCATCAAAGACCCTTCTTTTTACAGCAGATGAAGCCTATTATTAAGAAACACATCTTGCAAAAATGTAGAGAACAAGTGCCTGTGGCGTGCCCACTCCCAAATCAGACAATATACACAATCATCACACCTAAGGTTCATGTATCTCTGTGGAAGAGGGAACAGAAAGACTGTAAGCCTAATGACCAGTACATCTGTTGTGACAGCGTCATCTGGACAAAGCGACAGGGATGCTGATCGCATTGACTATTCATAGTGTGGCTGTCTACACAAGACCTGCAGAGACCACAGCTAGAGCAGCTATTACAATCTACTTCCCTGCCAACAACCCAGTTATAACTTGCCATGTTCCATCTGTGCAGCTCTTAACTCCAATTGGCTAGCTCTCAATGATCATGTTTTCATGACTCACCTACCCCATAGTGCCTTTTCCTCTCTCCACATACCCACTTCCTGCCTCAGACCACACCCCCACCCCAGCCCAGGAACCAAAGCCCCACCTACCTATCTTATGCTCAACTATAGAATGGACATCTTTATTCAACAAATGGTTTTAAATGAAGGAAAAAGGTATGTGAGGATTCTCTCATCCTTGAGGGACAACCAGGCCTTGGGGACCAGTATTTATTATTACAATACTTAGTAAAATACCAAACATCAGCACCTATCATTAACTCATTGGACTTTAATCAAAGAATAAATTTCCAGTTTCTGGTGTTAGTCTCTCTTAAAAGGAAGAAGCTTGACTCTTATCAGATGCCTGACTTTTCTGAGACTGGAAATTCCATCTAGGTAATCTTCAGTGGTTAATTTTCTAATGTGTGAGGAAAGTTTGAGGACTCTGGTTGTAAACTTAGAGTGCATGCCTTCCCATCCACTCTGCCACTGGCCTAAAGTAAGCCGACATTTGACATTAGTACTCCAAAACCTAAACTTTCCCCAGTGTCTGTTTACAACACAGCAGTCTGAAGTCAGGAATGCCCATCTTGGACTTCATACCATTTTCTAGCTATATGATCTGAGCAGAAGTTCAATTAACAAATGGGACCTCGTAGAACTGAGGAGCTTCTGCATGGCGAATGACATCATTATTCATACAAATTGGCAACCTACAGAAAGGAAAAAAAAATTAATCAACTATTCATCTGATAGAGAGCTAATTCCCAAAATATAAAAACTGAAAAAACTGGATAACAAGAAAACAAATAACCAAATTTAAAAATGGGGTGTAGGTCTAAACAAAGAGTTCTCAAAAGAGGTAATTTAAATGGTTGGGAAACAAAGAAATGTTCATCATCCTTAGCCATCAGAGAAATGCAAATCAAAACTCCTTTAAGATTTAATCTTAGACAAATAAGAATGGCTAAGATCAATACAAATTATATCCCATGCTGGTGAGGATGTGGAGTAGTGGGAAGAAAATAGTGGTGTTTCCTCAGAAAGATACGACTTGATCTACCTCATGGTCCAGATATACCATTCTTGGGCATATACCAAAAGGATGCTTGATCCCATCACAGAGACACTCAACCATGTGCATTTCTGCTCTATTCATAATAGCCAGAAACTGAAAACAACATAGAAATCCTTCAACAAAGGAATAGACAAAGAAAATGTGGGACATTTATACAATGGAGTATTATTCAGCCTTTTAAAAAATGAAATCATAAAATTCACAGGTAAACTCATGAAACAACAACAAAAAAATCTTGAGTGAGGTATCCCAGATCCAGAAAAATAAATATGCTTTGCATTTGCTTATATGTGCATATTAGCTGTTAAGTCAATGATAACCAAACTATAATTCATAGAACCACAGAGGTTAATTATAGAGTAAGGGACTTGGGGTGAGGTGCAGTAAATCTCCCTAGGAAAGTGACACAGCATAGAATATGGGAACAAGAATATCAAATAGAGCATCTTTTGGGTATATGCCCAGAAACTGTATAGCTGGGTACTCAGTTTGTATTATGTTCAATTTTCTGATGAACCACCAGACTGATTTCTAGAGTGGCTGTATCAGCTTACCATCCCACCAACAATGGAGAAGTGTTCCTCTTTCTCCATATCCTTGTCAGCATCTGCTGTCACCTGAATTTTTTATCTTAGCCATTCTGACTGTTGTGAGGTGGAATCTCAGGGTCTTTTTGCTTCACATTGCCTTAATGACCAAAGTATGGATGTCTCAGTCCTACTTAGAATGGGGAACACAGTAATCGCAGGAGGGAGAGGATGAGAGGTGAGAGGGACTTGAGAGGAAGAAAAGAGAAAGAAGAAAAAACAAGGGCAGGATCAAGTGTGGGAGGGGAGATGTACAGTGGTGAGGAAATTTAACAGAAGTGGGTATCAGGAATGGGGAACTGGGAGTACCCAAAAGAAAGTCTCAGACCCCAGGAAAGCAAGAGGCTTCAAGGACTCAATGGGGATGACATTAGCTAAAATACCAACAAAGGGGTGAGAGAACCTGTAGAGACAATATCTAGAGGCTAGGCATGGCCCCCGGTTGAGGGATGGGACTACCCAACCTTCTCTAAATTTTAACCCAGAATTGTTCCTGTCTAAAGGAAATACAGGGACAAGGAGTAGAGTAGAGACTGAAGGAAAGGCCATCCAGAGACTGCCCCACCTGGGGATCCATCCCATATGCAGCCTCCAAACCCAGTCACCATTGCCAATACCAAGAAGTGCTTGCTGACAGAAGCCTGAGATGGATGTCTCCTGAGAGGCTCTGCCAGAACCTTAGCAATACAGATGGGGATTCTTGCACCCCACTATTGGACTAAGCAGGGGGATCCCAATGGAGGAGTTAGAGGAAGGACTGAAGAAGATGGAGGGGTTTGCAACCGCATAGGAAGAACAATATCAACCAACCAGGACACACACCCCCTCCACATCCGCAGAACTCCCAGGGACTAAAACACCAACCAAAGAATACACAAGGAGGGACCCATGGCTCCAGCTGCATATGTAGCAGAGGATGGCCTTGTCTGGAATCAATGGGAGGTGAGGCCCTTGATCCTCTGAAAGCTTGATGTTTCAGCATAGGTGAATGCTAGGGCAGTGGGGTGGGTGGGGAAACACCCTCACGGAGGCAGGGGAGGGGTGTATTAGAGGGGTTTTGGAGAGGAAATCTGCAGGGAAATAACATTTGAAATGCAAACAACATAACCAATAAAATATTTAAAAAATAAAGAATATCAAGTGGAGAGAAAAAGGGAAAAGAGAGGGCTAAGTAGGGGAAGAAAGCGGTAAAATTAAGGGCCATTTGAGGGATAGTATAGAAACCCAGTACAGTAGAAACTTCCTAAAATACATATATGAATTCAATCTAAATTGAAATCACCAAATAATGGGGGAGAAAGAGCCCCAGCTGGTCATCTCTTATTACCAAATGAAGCTTCCAGACCTGGGATTAGATTATGTCTAATTGAGTTGTTAACCAGAAATGTTGCTGACCATTCTGTCAATGTTGGGACCCGCACTGCCAAAAGCCTTGGGGGCTAAATTGTTAGAGCCCGCACTGCCCCAAGCAGCTCCAGTTAGCGGGTCTGGGTTCAGCAAGAGAGAGTGAGGACAAACTCAAAGAATAAAGACCAGACAGAGTGTGATTCAATCCCATTTATTCTTCAGTCTCTCTTCTTCTCTCCAGGTCCCAAGTCTTGAGTTCCTAGTCCCTAGTTCCTAGTCCCTAGTGCCTCCAAGTTCCAAGTTACTTCTTCCAAGAGCTAAGTGCCTAATACCTAATAATTCTTCTTCCTCAATGCCTAATTCCTACTCCAAGTTGTACTGTACTCTTCTGTCTGCCTCTTGCCTTTTATACGTCTCACTTCTAAGCCACGCCTCTAAGTCACGCCCTTAAGTCATGCCCTTAGGCCTTGTCTCTAAATCTGATCTCTAAGTCACGCCCTTAAGTCTCAGCTCTAAATCACAGCTTTAAGTCTCACACACCCAAGGGTAGATCCTGGGTATCTAAAGCACGATGTTATCAGAGTGTGCTCAGCTGTTGTAGGCTATTGTAATCAAATCTCTTATCAGGGTATATGGCTCAAGATGGCTGCAAGGATGATAGCCACCTTTTGTCGGCTCCCCACCTGAGAACATGCCCCCATCCAAAACCCATAAGTAATTTCCAACTGATAACCACTTGCAAATGAAAACTGTGTTTACTCCAAAAGAGTCTCATTGTGAAAACAAACTACTCTTGAGACTAGGCAGAATGTCCAGTGGTAGACGGTCAACAGAAAATGAATTCAGTGGCAGCTTTGCAGGGTCCTTGTCTCCTAATGTTGTGTAAGGGCTCCCCAGCCCCATTTTTTCATTGTTTCTATTTTTTACTTTTACTTTTATTTTTCTTTCTCTGTTTTTACTGCACAAGTTCTTTGTGTATATAGTAGAGCTTCCAGTTTAGTGTTTCTATGGGATTCCTCAGTATGAGAATGAATGGTTCTGTCTTATGTGTTTCTTCTGGGCTCTTTTCCTTTTGTTTGTTTGTTTTGCCTAATTCCAACTTGTTAGTCTTGGTTTTATCAGTATGTCATGTTACATTGCATTAGATTGTATTATATATTATTACCTCTTAGAAACCTGTTGGTTTTCTAATGAGAGATGAAAACTGGTTGGATCCAGATGGGTGGGAATGTTTGGAAGAACTGAGAGGAGTAGAGGGAGAATCGGGATACATATATATGTATATAAATAGATTTTTTCCTCATATATATGTATATGCATAAATGAAAATGATCATGGTGTTATGAAAATAACTCCTTATATCAGTCTGCCTTTCATAAAAACAAAGTTTAAAAGCAAGGACTGATTCATGCAGGATTCTTCCTAACTTTCTTTTGTCAGGAGACATCAGCAATTTGCCCATGTGCTTGGTAAAAGGTCTCTTCTATCCCTAAGAAGGAAGGCTGCAATGCAGCCTCTCAGCCCCTAGAATTATCCTTAACAGCCATCTCCGCATTTATGCTGCGGTTTTCTGTTCACTGAACAATGCCCTGATTTTAGTTGAATTTCTCAAAGAATAAAAGGAGAAAATAATCCAGACTCCATGTGTTCTGGAGAGTTACATGTTTCTTTTCTTTTTAGATCTATATTTGGGTGTACAGGTGCCCTTGGAGACCAGAAAAGGGTGTAGGATTCCATGGGGCTGATATCACAGGTGGTTATGAGCCACTGCACGTAGGTGCTGGGAATAGGATTTGGGTGCTCTAGAAGAGCAACAAGTGGTTTTAACCTTTTTACTGCTGAATCATCTCTCTAGACCAGTGGCTTTCAACCTGGGGACCAATATCCCTTTGGAGGTTGCATATCAGATATCCTGGATATCAGATATTCACATCATGATTCATAATGGTAGCAAATTACAGTTAGGAAATAGAAACAAAAAAATTTTATGTTGGGGAACCATCATAACACAAGGGACTTTATTAAAGGGTCACAGCATTAGGAAGGTTGAGAATCACTACTGGTTAGGTTTAATTAGCAACTTGATCAAACCTAGAATCATATGTAAAAGTAGCTTCATTTGTTGAAGTACCTAAATCTGCCTGGTATGTGGACACGCCTGTGGAGAACTGCTAATTGATTGCTGACTGAGGGAGAATACCAACATTGAATGTTATTAGCACCATGTCATGGCCTGGCTGGGTCCTCGACAGTGTAAGAGTAAAGAAAGCAAACTCAAACAAGAAGGAAGTATGGATGTATTTACTCTTTCTTTGCTTTTAAATGTGGATGTGATGTGACTAGCTACTTGAGCTCTTTCCCCAACTTTCCTAAAAACCTGGAATAGAAAAAAAAGGTGGGGGGGGAGACCAAAGAACTAAACTTTCTTCCCTGAGTTGCTTTTAAACAATTTCAATAAACTTAATTATAAAATTCTTGCTCTTGGTTGCCACTCCCAACCGCCCCCCTCCAGTTTTGAAAAATAAGGCCACAGAGCTAAAGTCAGCATGCATTTCAGAAACAGGAGTCATAAGTCACTGAGATGGGCCTGACCCAAATGTCCTCTCTCTGAGCACTAGCTCCCATGTACCAGAAGGTGTCATGCAATCTTTCCAAGAAGGGATGCAACCAACCGTCACACCCAGCTATGCCTTCTATGAGCCATGTCAACAACCAGCATGGTACAGTAAGTTTATGGGTGCAATAGTAGCATACATATCTTAACAGCAATAAACTGCTATTTAATTGGATGTAAGACTTCCTCAACAAGAGGGACTCCCTTCCCAGTACTGAAAACCTAGCTAACTAATCAGTGCTAATGAAATAATGATTATAGATCAAGGAGAATCTACAAACACTAGTTTACTAAACCAGCACAATCCCTAAATACAACAATCTGTAAACATTTGTTCGTATACCACAGATACCTGTAGTCTTCAGCCTTTGTCAAAAAGAAATTTTTCTTTGAAACAAACATGAAACACTACAAAAGAATCATAACCTATCAGTATGCAGACTTGTGAAGCCCAGTCCCAGTGGATATATCTACAAAATACTCCCACACCTAAAGCTCAGGGAACCTTGTGGAAGAGAAAATGGAAATATTGTAAGAGCCAAAGGATCAAGGACTCTGCTATGAGATTGTGTTTCCTAGTACTATCAGAAGCTATAACCATATATTCTCATCAACACTCCCACCCAAACTGAATGAAGCTGAGAGTGGAACAGGTAGCCCTCCCTAGGGAAGAACATACCTATTGGTTGTCCAAACAGCCTGAAAAACATACTTACAAGTAAGATTATATAGGTTATATTTAGGAATATATATCTATATTCAAATGCAACAACAATTGTTTTTTTTTAAGCCCATGAATTTGAACAAGAGCAGGGAGAAATAAATGGGAGAGTTGGGGGAGAGGAAAGAAAGGAAGAAATTTTGTAGCTAAGTTACTATCTCAACAAAATCTTTAAAAATTGTGCATCAGATTTAACCAGATTCAAAGTATATACATCTCAAAGAATTTCAGTACAATTAGAGTAGCCATTTTGAACAGAAGCTGTGTAGCTCTCCATCAAATTTTGCATTTTCACTCATAGATATAATTTTTCATCATCAAAAGCAAAAGATCTATCACAGTTATATTAGAAAATCATTAGCTTTAAATTCCTCTTTTATGACTTGTGCCCATTACCTGCATGTAGTCCTTCTTCATGCTCAAATATTTAACCTTTCTCATTCTCCTTTCTATTTGATATGCTGTTGCAAGACATTTGATAACACTGAATTCTGAGATTGGTTTACTTACCAGAAAAACCTGTTTTTAGTTGTGGTGTGGCTCCTACTTAGCATGCACTTTTAATCCAAGAGCTTTCTGCCTGAATATTGTAAACAAGACTGAAGAAAGTTAACCATAGATCAAGTGGCAAAACAAGCAACCAGGTGACAGGCGGTGAACATAGGACAGTTGACAGGCTGTGAACATAGGACAGTTGACAGGCGGTGAACATAGAACAGTTGACAGGCGGTGAACATAGGATTATTAAGAAAAAAGAAACAGAGTAAGAGACAGTCAGAAGGATGGATAGAGACTCACAGGAAGTAGAAGAGAGGGGCATTCAGTTTGAAAGGGGTTTTTGGAAATGGTTCTTGAGAAGGGCACTCCTTCTGGGACATTGGCTGAGTGCTTTGTCTCCCTCCCTAAGTCAGCATGCTTTCACCCCAGTATCTGGCTCCTGAGTTTTTCAATTGGTAAATTCAATTGGTAAAATTGAATGATTGATATTTTGTTAGAAACTAATATTTTGTTAAGAACAATAATATACTGTACCCACATGTGCATTTGTTTACACAGATACATATATACTATTGACTAGATCCCATTTACCATTTATGAAGAATATGCAGGGTTTTATTTTTTTTCAGAGATTATATGACCTCCACACATTAATAGGACTAATTTTAAGATCTCTGCAAATTTTGTGATTACAATTTTCTTTATGGATGAATTGTATTCAATTTTATATCTCATTATCCTTTCATTCATTGCTGGACAAATAACTTGATTCCTAAACCCTTTAAAATGTTTTTTTAAAATAGAAGTCACCATAGTTTTCTTTTTTTTGAAATTGCCTCAGAGCTCATTGGGATAAGAAACTACTGTTTCTGTTTAGTTTCTTCTCCAGACAACAGTGACAGTGATGTCAGTGCAGCTTTTTTTTAAATTTTTTTATTTTATTTTTAAAATTATTTTTATTGGATATTTATTTACATTTCAAAGGTTATTCCCTTTCCCCGTTCCCGGAAACTCCCTACCCCATTTCCCCTCCTCTGCTTCTATGAAGGTGTTTCCCCACCCACCCACCCACTCTCTCCTTTCCCTACACTGACCCAGGGACTAAATCACCAGTCAATGCAGCTTTGATACAATAACAGCCTTGGCATAAAATTTACATCGTGTTGCCACTCACTGAACTACGGCACCATTCTCTCACATGTTTCTCCTCTCTTATATTCATTTACATAAAAATTTAATCTTATTCAAGGACATTGAGCATATATATCCTTGTACTTAATAATTCTTATTAAAACATATTTTTTCAAAATCTGTGAATGCATGTTTTACAGTATACAAGCCCAACATACAATGCCCCCTCCAAAAAGTTTTTGAAAGCAAGTTGTTAGTTTAAAATATTTCCCTGAAACTCTTCAGGGAGCTATTGAGATTATGCAAAGATAATGAGAATTCTTATGACTTTTTTTTTTTAATGACAACTGTTAAGGTGCTTAAGTGCAATTAAACTCAGCCCGATTGTCTTTCATTTGCCTTTTAATGGAAAAGCCACAGGGTGACCATGTGTTTCCATTGTAAAATTATAGCTCATTCCCTTTAGCACAGTTGAAGGATGTAAAGTGCATGACATCCTCTCCTGAGCACAGGAAATGAACACTCACCTAGGTGATTAGCAAAGTGCTTTACTAGAGGTCGAGAAAAACTACATTTCCATTGAGAATCATGTTTGTGCTTTTTCAGTTGTTTCAGCTCTGAGTTTATGCCCCTTGATACAAATGAGTACAAATTTCAAGTATAAGTGTAGACGAATTAAACACATAGGTAATTAAATGATAAGAGCTAGAGACATGTTATAGGCAGTGGATGTGGAAGGCCTAAAAAAGAAAACCAGGGAGCTGGGGCAATACTGTAGTAGGAAAAGAAAAGCGTGGCTACCACTGTCTTCCAGTCTTAATCATTTACCAGCCCTTGGGCAAACTCAAATTCCTGAGCCCTATGAGCTAATCACAAAATGGAGAGGGTGCATTATGAGCAAACACTCACCAAGAGACATGTCATTTGGAAACGAAGTCACCCTATGAAGCTGACTCCTTTGGGGCATCTTCTGTCCCTTAGCTTTGATGAGATGTACATTCTACCTGAGTGAGTGAGATTCTGTGACTGTGTTGGCTTTAGCTGCAGTATATCACATGCACATCTGTCCTCCTGCACAGGTTCCAGTTCCTTAAAATCATGCCTAGCAGTATGGCAAGGCCTCCTTGCTCCCTAAAACACCATTCCGTGGTTTTTTGTTTTTTGTTTTGTTTGCTGAAACCTTTTGCTGAAAAGGTTTCAAAAAACACTATTCAACTGGGTTATGATATTATCTCCTGTGTGTGTGTGTGTGTGTGCCTGTGTTACTCCCCTCCACTTGGAAAATTCAGTCCAAAGGTCATTGCATAGTACACAATAGGAAGCTATAGAGTCTCTGTTGCTGCCTTGGGATTCCAGGACTTAAAATAACACAAATGGCCCCTTCTGCCCGGTCCTTTCTGCTGGGCAGAAAACTAGCTAGTCTGCTCCTCTGAAGACACCATATCCTGAGTCAACCCAGAAGATCCACTGCACTCAGAATATTTGACTGCTAGCTGCTCTGCTCTCCTGAAGACACCATGTTCTGATCCATCCCATAAGATCTGCTGCACCTAGGGTAACTGACCCCACAGCCTAAGGCATCCCAGGAGATCCACTGCCAACAGGACAACTGGCAACCCAGGAGATCTGCTATATACAAGGCAACCAAGCAACTGATCACCAGTTTGTCTGCTGCCCTGAAAACACACAGCTTGAAGGGATCCCAGGAGCTCCTCTATACACAGGGCAAATGGGCAACAGACACCATAGTCTGAAGACCTCCTGGGGGCTCTGTGGCATGCAGGGAAACTGACCCAACAGACTGAAAGCCTCCTTAGAATTCTGCTGCACACAGGGAAACAGAAACCACATTCAGTAGACACCCCTGGAGAACATCTTCACACAGTACAATAGCCTGACTATTCCTCTGAAGACCCAAAAGTCTGAAGGCCTCTCAGGAGATCTACTGCAGCCAGTGCAACAGATCAGCAGCTTTTCTGCCCGTCTGAAATGACTTCAGTTGGAAGACCCTACAGGTGGTCTGCCACAGTCAGGGCCACAGGCCTATCAGGAGACATGAAGCAACCCAGAAACAAAAGAGGCAGAGTCGAGATGTCACCCAGACCATCAAATACCAGGGACAACCAGATGGCAAGATGAAAGCACAAGACCATAAGCAACAGAAGCCAATATACATGGGCATCAGCAGGACCCAGTTCTCTCACCACAGCAAGTCCTGAATTCACCAACACATCTAAAAATCAGGAAGCTGACCAAAATTCTATCTTATGAAGATAATAGAGTCTTTTAAGGAGGATATAAATAACTCACTGAAAGAAATACAGGAAAACACAATCAAACAGGTGAAGGAATTGAATAAAGTAGTCCAAGACCTAAAGGTGGAAGTAAAAACAATAAAGAAAACACAAATGAAGGCAAACCTAGAAATGGAAAACCTAGGAAAGAGGTCATGAATTACATATGTAAGTATCGCCAACAGAATACAAGAGATAGAAAAATCTCAGGTGTAGAAGATATTGTAGAAGAGATTGATACAAGTGTCAAATAAAATTCAAAACATAAAAAGCTCATAACTCAAAGCATCCAGGAAACTTGGGACACAATGAAAAAACCAAATCTAAGAATAATCTGAATAGAGGAGAATGAAGATTCCCAGCTCAAAGGACCTGAAAATGTCCTCAACAAAATCATAAAAGAAAACATCCCAAACCTAAAGAAAGAGATGTCAACAAAGGTACCAGAAGCTTATAGAACATCAAATAAATGGGACCAGAAAAGAAAATCCTCTCTTCACATAATAATTAAAACACTAAACCCACAGAAAAAGAAAGAATATTAAAGAGCTGCAAGGGAAAAGGACCAGGTAACATACAAAGATAGACCTATCAGAATTACACCAAACTTCTCAACAGAGACTATGCAAGCCAGAAGAGCCTGGTCAGAGGTCATGAGGACTCTAAGAAAACACAAATGCCAGCCCAGACTGCTATACCCAGCAAAACTCTTGTCAATCAACATAGATGGAGAAAATAAAACATTCCAGGACAAAACTAAATTCAAACAGTATCTATTTACCAATCCAGTCCTATAGAGGATCCTAGTAGGAAAAATCCAACACAAGGAAAAACACCAGAGACAAGATATTAAGCATCTCATAACAAAGCCAAAAGGAGAGAACCACAAGCACATAAAGCCACCTACAAAAACAAACATATCAGGAACCAACACTAATCTGTTTTTAATATCTCTCAGTATTAATGGACTCAATTCAACTATGAAAAGACATGAGCTAAGAGATTGGATACACAAACAAGATCCAGCATTTAGCTGCATAGAAGAAACACACCTCAATAACAAAGACAGATACTATCTTAGAGTAAAAGTATGGAAAAAGTTCTCCCAAGCAAACTCCTAAGAAACAAGCTGGAATTGCCATCCTAATATCCAATAAAATAGAACAAACCCACACTTTCTACCAAAAGTTATCAAACATTATAAGGAAGGACAATTAATATTCATCAAAAGGAAAATCCAAGAGAAAGTCTCAATTCTGAATATGTGTGCCCTAAATGTAAGAGCACCCAGAATCATAAAAGAAACTTTACTAAAGCTCAAAACACCCATCAAACACCACACAATAATAGTGGGAGACTTCAACACCCCCTCTAACCAATGGACTGGACACTGAAACAGAAACTAAACAGAGACACAGTGAAACTAATAGAGGTTATGAACCAAATGGACTTAATAGATATCTACAGACCATTTTACCCTAAAACAAAAGAATACATCTTCTTCTCAGCACCTCATGGTACCTTCTCCAAAATTGACCATATAATTGGTCAACCCTCAACCAATAGAAGATTGAAATAATTCCATGCATCACCATGGAGTAAGGCTAGTCTTCAATAACAGCAAAAATGACAGAAAGCCAACATACATGTGGAAACTGAACAACTCTCTACTTAATGATAACTTTGTCAGTGAAGAAATAAAGAAAGAAATGAAAGATTTCCTGGATTTAATGAAAATGTTGACACATCATGGCCAAACTTATGGGACACAAGGAAAATAAATTCATAGCATTAAGTGCCCTGGTTAAAAAAAAAACTGGAAAGATCTTACACTAGCATCTTAACAGCACACCTGAAAGCTCTAGAACAAAACAACAACAACAGCAAAAAGAAGAAGGAGGAGGAGGAGGAGGAGGAGGAGGAGGAGGAGGAGGAGGAGGAGGAGGAGGAGGAGGAAGAGGAAGAGGAAGAGGAAGAGGAAAAGGAAGAAGAAGAAGAAGAAGAAGAAGAAGAAGAAGAAGAAGAAGAAGAAGAAGAAGAAGAAGAAGAAGAAGAAGAAGAAGAAGAAGGAAAGAAGAAAGAAGAAGAAAGAAAGAAAGAAAGAAAGAAAGAAAGAAAGAAAGAAAGAAGAAGAAGAGGAGGAGGAGGAAGGAAGGAAGAAAGAAGAAGAAAGAAAGAAGAAAGAAGAAAGAAGAAGAAGAAGAAGAAGAAAGAGGAGGAGGAGGAAGAAAGAAAGAAGGGAGAAGAGAAGGGAGAAGGGAGAAGGGAGAAGGGAGAAGGGAGAAGGGAGAAGGGAGAAGGGAGAAGGGAGAAGGGAGAAGGGAGAAGGGAGAAGGGAGAAGGGAGAAGGGAGAAGGGAGAAGGGAGAAGGGAGAAGGGAGAAGGGAGAAGGGAGAAGGGAGAAGGGAGAAGGGAGAAGGGAGAAGGGAGAAGGGAGAAGGGAGAAGGGAGAAGGGAGAAGGGAGAAGGGAGAAGGGAGAAGGGAGAAGGGAGAAGGGAGAAGGGAGAAGGGAGAAGGGAGAAGGGAGAAGGGAGAAGGGAGAAGGGAGAAGGGAGAAGGGAGAAGGGAGAAGGGAGAAGGGAGAAGGGAGAAGGAGAAGAAGAAGAAGAAGAAGAAGAAGAAGAAGAAGAAGAAGAAGAAGAAGAAGAAGAAGAAGAAGAAGAAGAAGAAGAAGAAAAGAAAGAAGAAAGAAGAAGCAGCAAACATACCCAAGAGGAGAAGAAGGTAGGAAATAGTCAAACTCAGGGCCAAAATCAACCAAATAGAAACAAAGAGAACAATACAAAGAATCAACAAAACCAAAACCTGGATCTTTGAGAGAATCAACAAGATAGATCAACCCTTAGCCAAACTAACTAAACGGCCCAGAGGCAGTATCCAAATTAACAAAATCAGAAATGAAAAGGAAAAGATAACAACAGAAATGGGGGGAATTTCAAAATATCATCAGATCCTACTACAAAAGCCTATACTCAACAAAACTGGAAAATCTCAATGAAATGGATGGTTTTCTAGATGGATACCACATACCAAAGTTAAATCAAGAGCAAGTAAATGATCTAAACAGGCCCATATCCCATAAAGAAATAGAAGTCATTAACCCCCTCCCTCCCCCCCCCAAAAAAAAAGCTCAGGGCCAGATGGATTTAGTCCAGAATTCTACCAGACCTTTAAAGAAGACCTGATACCAATATTCTTCAAATTATTCCATAAAATAGAAACAGAAAATACACTACCTAATTCATTCTATGAAGCTACAATTACTCTAACGCCTAAACCACACAAGGACTCTACCAAAAAAGAGAACTTCAGACCAATTTTACTTGTAAATATTGATGCAAAAATACTCAATAAAATTCTTGCAAGTTGAATCCAAGAACACACCAAAATCATCATTCACCACAATCAAGTAGGCTTTATCCCAGGGATACAAGGTTGGTTCAATTTATGAAAATCCATTAACGTAATCCACTATATTAAAAGAAAAACTCAAAGAAAAAATCACATGATCATCTCCTCAGATGTAGAAAAAACATTTGACAAAATACAATACCCCTTCATCTTAAAAGGGGAGATCAGGGATTCCAGGCCCATGCCTAAACATAATAAAAGCAACATACAGCAAAAGAACAGCCAATATAAAATTAAATGGAGAGATACTTGAAGTCATCCCAGTAAAATCTGGGACAGGACAAGGATGCCCAATCTCTCCCGTTCTATTCAATATAGTACTCGAAGTGCTAGCTAGAACAATAAGACAACAAAAAGAGATCAAGGGGATACAAATTGGCAAAAAAGAAATAATTTTTTTTTTTATTTTCAGATGATATGAGAGTAGACATAAGTAACCCCAAAAACTTTACCAGAGAACTTCTCCAGCTGATGATAAACAACTTCCGCAAAGTGGCTGGATATAAAATTAACTCAAATAAATTAATAGCCTTCCTTTATACAAATGATAAGCAGGCTGAGAAAGAAATTAAGGAAATAACTCCCTTCACAATAGCACAAATAATACGAAATATCTTCTTGTAACTCTAAACGAGGGAAAGATCTGTATGAAGCTATGGAGTTCTTACAAAAAGAGACCTATCATGACTGCCCTCTGGAAGACCCAACACGCAGCTGAAAGAGTCAGATGCAGATGTTTGCACCCAACCGATGGACAGAAGCTGCTGACCCCTGTGTTTGAATTACAGTTTAGTAATTTCTTTTCTTAGTGGAAAGCTAGAAGAAGCTGAGGAAGAGGGCGACCCTGAAGGAGGACCAGCAGTCTCAATTAACCTGGAACCCCTAGATCTCCCAGATACTGGAACACCAACCAGGCAGTTTACACCAGCTAATATGAGGCCCCCAACCCATATGCAGCAGAGGACTGCCAGGTCTCGATTTAGTCAGAGAAGATGCACGTAACCCTCAAGAGACTGGAATCCCCTAGACGTCTGGTAGGGTAGGACTGGGGGTAGGGACATCCTCATGGAGACAAGGGGGTGGGAGGAAGTATGGGATGTGGAACATTTGTAGGGTGGACAGGGAGGGGACTAAAATCTGAAGGTTTAAATAAATAAATAAATGTAAAAAATAAAATAATAAAATAACACAAATGTATTATTTCACATTTCTAAAGTTCAGAAATTAATATGGAGGGCTAAGGTTATAACTCAGTGGTAGTTTACCTTATGTGCATGAAGCCTTAGTTTCATTCCCAAGAACTGCCTCCACCAAAGCAATAACAAGATTAAACTAGGAGCATAGGATGTGTTTTACTGGGCCAAAGTCAAGATATTAACATGGTGGCATTACTTCCTGCAGCTTCTGAGGAAAGTACACAGAGCACACTCTCTACTTCATTCACAAAAGTCCTGTCCTGCCTCAGGAAGGACACATCAGTGCTGAGTGAAAGAGCTGAGGTCCCCACCCCTTGTGGACTGTTAGAAGTCTCAGTATGGTCTCTCTTACTCTGCATTTGGCACTATGGTCTGACTGGCTTCACCTGCCATGTCCAGCTCCTTCTCAAAGCACAATTCCAGGACTCTGTTCTACTCCTTCATCTTCACTGTCTCTCTAGGAGAATGACACTTGGGTGTGATCAGGTCTCACATCATTTGTTTTTCATCTTTTGGAAATGACTGAAATATCCAGTATCCAAGCTTTGTGCATACGTCTACTTGCTGATTTCAGTTAAGACAGTAAATTGGTCTGTTACTTTTTCACAAATAGGGTCATGTCATTCAGTATTATTCCAATGAAAAATAAATACTGGGCTGATTTAGGGTATATGGCATGATATTTATGTATGCACTGTGGAGTGGCTTTATCAATATAATACCTTACACATTACCTTAAGTACTTCCCATGGTTAGAACCTTTAGAACTTACCTTCACAATTTTCAAGTTTACAACAGATTACTCTTAACTCTATCAAGCATATACAGGCTTCCTTCTCTGACAATATACATCCTTTGACTACATTGTGCCAGTTACTAGAGCCATTACATAGCTCTAGGTAACTGTCATTTACTTTATTTCTGTGTCAGGTCTGTGTGTTGTTTGCTTGTTGAGATTATAATATACATCACATCATTTCCCTCTTATATTTACTTGTTTTAAACCTCCAATTTATGCCTCCTTGGGTATATGTATGTAAGTATGTATGTATATAACACACACAGTGTGTTTGTATAATGTGTGTGTGTTTATAGTATAAACCTGCTCAGTTGTGTATTAAAATAAATAAACCAAACAAGAGAAGTTCACATTACCTAATATGCATGTCTAAAATAGACCACTTATGTTGGTTCTTCAATTGTTCATCTGTCTATATTTTCTTCCAATATACAGCCAAGAGGCTCTTTTGTCTTGACATTTGAAAAACTCCTCCTGAATTAAAAGCTTCTGAAAATAAGAAAGAACTGTTCTTCATCAGAGGTGTTCACGATCAGCATAGGATGGTTGGGGTCATTCGCCATGACCTCAGATGCATCACTCTTAACCTGAATAAATAACTATATGTAAAACACATGAAGTGTGAAATAGTTGATTGCATTATACAAACACAAGTGTTGGAAGTTTTGAGCATTGCTACCTTTGTTAAATTTATACTTAAATTTCAGTAAAATGTAAAGCTACGTACCAGCTTTATCTAAATAATTTATGTAAATTTTAAACAACTGATCACTTAATTTAAATCACATAAAGAAAAGTTATTTTATAAATATATGCACTATTTACTAAATTTTTATTGGATACTTTATTTACATTTCAGATGTTATCCTCTTACCCCATCCCCCCCGAACTCCCTATCCCATCCCCGATCCTCCTGCTTCTATGAGGATGTGCCCCCCACCTAAACCCCCAACTCCCATTTCCCCACCCTCGAATTCCTCCCCACTGGATGTCCAGCCTTCAAGGGACCAAGGATCTCCTTTCCCACCTATGCCCAACAAGGTCATCCTTCCCTACATATACAGGTGGAGTCATAAGTCCCTCCCTATGTGTTCCCAGGCTGGTGGTTTAGACCCTGGAGGCTCTGGTTGGTTGATATTGTTGCTCTCCCCATGGAGACACAAACTCTTTCAGCTCCTTCAGTCTTCTAACTCCTCCATTGGGAACCCCTTGGTCATTTCAGTGGTTAGTTGTGAGCATCTGCCTCTGAATATGTCAGATTCTGGCAAACCTCTAAGGAGACAGCTATATCAGGCACCTGTCAGCATGCACTTCCTGACATCCACATCAGCGTCAACCTTTGGTGACTGCACATGGGATGGATACCCAGGTGGAACAGTCTCCAGACAGCCCCTTCTTCAGTTTCTGTCCCACACTTTGTCTCCATATTTGCTCCCTTGAGTATTTTGTTACTCCTTCTAAGAAGGACCGAAGCACCCACACTTGGTCTTCCTTCTTCATGAGCTTCATGTGGTCTGTGAGTTGAATCTTGGATTTTTCAGGCTTCTGGGCTAATATCCAATTGTCAGTGAGTGAATACCATGTGTGTTCTTTTGTGATTGGGTTACCTCACTCAGGATGATGTTTTCTAGTTCCATCTATTTACTTAAGAATTTCTCAAATTCGTTGTTTTTCATAGCTGAGTAATACTCCATTGTGTAAATGTACCATATTTTTTGTGTCCATTTTTTAAAATTTTTTGTATCCATTGTATTTTAATGTTTTCCTGACATATAATAAATATATGGAAAGTATGCCTTCTATCTCTATAGGTTTGACCAAAATGCACATTTCCCAGTTACCCAGTTACCCAGAAACCTCATGTTTTCCTCAGGGTTGTAGTAGTCACCCAAACAATAGTTATTACCATTGAAATTCTGTCATCTTCCTACATGTATTCCATGCCATCATTTCTTAGACAATATGTTCTCCTCATCAAGGAGTCATTCATGCCCACAGGAGGCCACTCTATAACTGATGCATTCCAGCCAGTGGGATTCAAAGAGACCTTACAGTTTTGACTGTGATCTTAGATTACTCATTTAACAGGAGTAAAGTAAATTCTTCAATGATGAAACCAGAATGTAAGTATTCTAATGCTAAACTCAGTAATCATTCCTCAATATTAGTTGACCTGCCTGATGTCTTCCAAGTTGACATTTATATCCTATCTTTTTTTTTTTTTTTAAGACATGCTGGCCAGTAGTTTGGGATTCTTCTGTTGTATACTCTCATTACTGGGGTTATAGGCATAAATAACCATACTTAACTTATTGATATTTTAATACTGAGGATTGATTCTAGGGCTTCATACATGCTAAGTAAGTACTTTACCACTGAGCTATATCTTCAGTATCATTTAATACATTTTAAATATCGCAGTTGAGCTAAACTTGGAAATTGGAGGCAGAATGATCAAGTTTGAGATCAGTCATAGTGAATTTGGAGGCAATGTGAGCTATATATAATGAGTTTTATGTGTCATTTGGAAGAAACGGTTTTAAGGCTATGTAGTCATGTATTTAAACATTGTAAAAAGTTCAAGATAAAAAATTCCTTACAAGAAAACTAGTATTTTCTTTCAGTTTGACTGTAGTCAATAATGATTGAGCCAGTTGAATAGTAAGTTTTAACAAGTAACTCTGTACACTCTGCACATCTGATTTTCAGTCAACCCAAATCACAAGTTAGAAAATACCACAAGAGGTATCTGCCCATTACCCACTGAAATTGTCTCCAATGTTTTGTTTTAGTGTGAATTTATATTGGCTTTACAATCTGTCCTCTATTTTAATCACCAAATGCTAGCCTCCTTCTGCAAGTCTGCTCAATGAGAAACACAAAGCATTTCTGAGACCTCTGGACTTAGGGCTCCCATCCCATGGGAGATCCCAACTGTTATGGTTGCCAAAGGAAGATAATGATGGGGTAGGAGACAGCACAGAAAATTATGACAGGTTGGCTGTGCCAGCATGCAAAATACACTCAAATGCCTCAGATGCTTCTGAAGCAGCCTTGGAAACACCATCCACTGGATCTCATCTGGAAACCACAACTGCTTCTTATAGAAGATTCAATGGCCAAAGCTGCCAGTGGTAAGTTTCCACACAGCACACAGAGTAAATAAATGCAGATTTTTGCTTTTGGAAAAGTTATCTAACATCGTTGACTCCCAACTGTGGGTAGAAACACACAGTTGTCAGGACTCTCCTGGGAGGACTCCCATTCTTCTATTTCAAGAAATTGCTGCTATTAATATACCCAGCATGGTTAATCAACATGCCCAGAACATCAGAGCAAGCATGACAGACAGAATTCTTCCTTGGAAATAAGTAAAGCATTGTCTATACCCCATGGCTCTTTCCACTCATTTCCATTCTCTGCAGTTCTGCAGATGTTAGAGCTGGAAGGAGCTTCTAGATCATTAAGACGCCCTGTGGCCCTTACTATGCAAGAGAAAGAGGCCACAATGAGTAAAGTCACTTATTCAAATTCATAAAAACTAGAGTAAATCTATAACCAGGACTTGGTTTTCTTGTTGCAATATAGGCATCTATAGTCAGCAAAACAGGGTGGTGTTCTCTACTCCATTCAACTGAGAACTCTACCCTCCCTACTATGATTCTGATCCCATTTACAATAAATAGCTGAATGGTGAAATTCACTTCATGTTGCTCATATCACCTGCACCAGTGTCTCCTGTAATTTAATCTTTATTCTCTACCGGATTGCCAGTAGATCCCAAAGTGATGGTGATACATAATTTCTAACTTTCCTTAAACTCTATTATCCAGAGTGTCCAGTTTCTTCTGGTTCTGATGTAGTCCACAAAACCAGCATCCTGAAGAATGTCCTAAGAGTCTGACAAGAATTCAAGACAGAACTGTGGCGGTTTAAATGAGAATGGGCCCCATAGACTCATATATCTGAACGTTTTGTTCCCAGGTAGTGGACTGCTTAAAAATGAATATGAGGCATCATCTTGTTGAAGCAGGTATGCCTCTACAGGGAGGTTTTAAGATCTTAGTCAAGCCCAGTCTTTCCCTACCTGCTGTCTATAGATCAGACGTAAGCCTTCAGCTGCTGCTCTAGCACCATGACCGCATGTCTGCCTGCTGCCATGATGATAATGGATTAAGCTCCTGAAACCATAAGCAAAGCCCAATTAAGTGCCTTATTTTAAAGGTTACATTGATCTTGTGTCTCTCCACAGTAATAGAAGAGTAACTAAAACAAGGATTAACCACTTTAGAAGTTCTGAAAAATTCTGGTCTTTCTAGAACAATTTTGAAATGGCTCAAAAAAGACAAGACTTCTGGTCAAATTATTTTCCCTAAATTCTATTTTCATTAAATTTTATCATTATTGCTTCAATCCCCCCTTTTTACCTTATATGAGAGTCCATTGTTTGTTTTTCCCAATGCTATCTTGTTCTTTTTTTCTTCCTAGATATTTCCTAGATCATCGTTTTTTGTGTTTTAAACCTCCAATTCTGTTAGTCCTAGCAAGAATCCTCTGTAACTAGGTGCTAGTAGTTGTTTAGCAGATTGCCAGCCTTGTTTCTTGGCATGGGCAGTGAACTAAATCACAGGGAAATACAGAAGACTTAGAAACCAAGAAAAGAAAATTAGCAACTTTATATATTCTGAGTAAGAGAAAACTGAGGCTAGATGTCTCTAAAACAACTCTGGCTTAGAGGGCTCTTGGACTTTCCCTTGCCTTCTTGGTCTTACCTAGATACTCCAGTTGATGTCATAATGATCAGTTATAAGTATCTCTATAATTTAGTCATTCTTTCTTTTCTGTCACTATGAAATAAATAGTCTTTTGGCAGAAATGCCACATGCTGTTTAAGGATACAGTGCTGATGGGCATTCCTACTAGAAGAAAATATTGTTTCAAGTTTATTTCATTATTGTCAGTAGAACAATAATTTGAGCAAACACCCCACAGTTCCAGTGGAGTTTCTGGTGAATGAAATTCTATGCTGGTATTGATTATAGCCCTCACCTCAGATTCAAGGTCATTATGACACACTGAACATTTCTAGTTTTTCAAAAGGCTCCACTATAATTGCAGATAAGGTGACTTGTTACAATGGGTTGTTTACCACACTAGTATGAGAGACCACAGTCAGAGATAAATTTATAAAAGAAACTTAGTATTCATCTTGTGACATTCAGGCAGAATAATTAATTTGGCATGTTTTTAATCTAACTCTATTCAGCAAAACCCTTTAAGCTAGCTTTTGTGATTCCTTTCAACAATAAGTCGGTTTGCATGTAGGCTAATTTTAGAGACAACATTCTTTAGTTCAGTGGATGTCACTCTCTGGTGAGTATTTAAAAAAAAAAAAAAAAAAAGCTGTGTTTTGTTGCTGCAGACAGCCTCTACCCTGAGGTGTAGAGTTGCCACACAGGGCTGAGTACTTCCAGGACATTCAACTTTACTGAACATCTGCTTTTCACAACCTCATTATAAGAAAAAAAAATCTAAGAGACAAAAAAAAAATATTCAAAATCCCCAGGACAGGAAAAATAAAACAAAATATAAAAATAAAACAAAACAAAACAAAAACACCTTTCTTCTCATCCATAAACTAACACCAGATTTCCTTGTGAGCCCACTGGCCACATGAGGGCTTTAAGTTCTTTTCTTGTATCACATCTTTGGTGAAACAGGATTTGGTATGAACGTGTCGTTCAGAAAGTATTCTGTAAAAATCAGTGTTCCAAAAGCAGAGCAGAGAAGGAGCCACCAGGATCAGCCACCAAACTCTTCTCCTTCTCTCAAGGATCAAGCCCTCTGCTTTCTGTCTACCTTGTGTTGCTCTCAGTCTTCAGCCATATAAGGAAAGACGGGAAATAGGGATGCTCAGACAGAAAAAGCTGCAGACAAAACATTGGCTGTCAAGGGAGTGTCAGAGCCAGCCAGAGACAGTGTCCTTCTGCAAATGAGAGGAAAAATGCTTCTCTGTGGACTCTGAGGGACTTGTCTTCTCATCATTTCACAGGTAATGAAAGTACTTTCCTGAAAATAAACGTACACTCCCTGTTCCATTCTGCAAATAGTAAGAGCTTACCCAGGGTTTCTGGGGCTAAACTTTCTTCCAGAAGACAAGCATCAAAACGCTGTCTGAGTTAGTTATGGGGTATGTCTGAGTTACTTGGTATGCATTAGTGAAAATATTCTTCCTTTGCATTTAAATTTGTGGATTCACTGTCCTAACATGCTTTGTTTGGCCGAAATCTAGAACTGCATTGATCAGAAAAGACTCATTCTGCATGATTTAATATCAATCCATTTGCATATAGGTGTTCCTCAATTTACAATGAGACTACATCTAATAAAGCCTTTATATATAAAAATACATTGTAAAAACATTCAATAAAACTCAACCCATCAACATCATAGCTCAGACCAACCTTCCACACATGAGTTCAGATCATGTAAAAAGATCATGGCTAGTCTAAAGAGTTTACACGAATCTTACTATGTAATAAAGTGCTGAATATTTCATGCAATACTGTGCTTACTCACTCACTCATTCAGACTCCCACTTCCTATGGGGCCTGAACTCACCACCTCCTGGATGCATACACCACACATGTACCATTTATACACACACACACACACACACACACACACACACACACACACATATGCATTCACACACACAAAGTAGAAAAAAATCTTAAAAACAACTGAGAAACCTTAAGATGGTGCACCTTGAAGAAGTGGGGAAGACAAACTCACTTAGAAATAACATTTTTATTGGGAAAGTATATCTGGTTGGACATATTGAACCACTGTTGCCAACACCAAAAGAATACAAAACAATTAGCCAGACACTATTTTTTCCTGTTAGAAATGTAAAAATAGAGAAAATTACCATTATATGAGCAGCTATCAAGTAAGTATAGCTGCAAAATCAAAATGATTAAAACAAAAGTAGACAATATATTTATTCTCAAGTGAACTCAAGTAAATTATTGTAGAGACATTCAGAATAGCTGGCTAGCTGAGGCAAAATGATTGAGACACAGCTAAAGGTAGACAGACAAACATGAAAAAGACAAACTCTTTCACTCAACGTCTAATATCGAACTCCAACACTAGACTATCATATTTTCATTTGATCAGCTCACCTATTTTCCTTCAAGATTCATATTTAACAGAAAAAACCTCTGTGCCGTTGCATTCTAAAGCACCTCACTTGTTACACGGCACCTCATCCGCAGGACCATGGCTTCCCTTTCGGTATTAGAGACTACTGAGTAACAGTTGATGATTCAAAGCTGTCCAACATCTGTTTATTATCTGAGTCTTCATACACAGAGCAGCACTGAGAAGAATGGACTACTATTAGCAATAAGACCAAGGGGAAAATAGAGATTCCCAGAGGGTAGAAATCTACCAATCAACAAGAAACAACGCTGCCATTCAAATCTGTGACATCATGACCTGAAGTGTTTCCTCAACACTTAGGGAGCTTTCTCCAGGAATATAGGCAGGGATTGTGAACGAGATAGAAATATGATTGGGTTATGTAAAGCACAGGAACCCTGTGGAGAAATAATAGACTAACAGATACCCTGTGGCCTCATGGTTTCCATAAGCATTTATGACTCTCACTTTCTCATTCTCTCACTGACACTCCCCTCACACCCCATTTTTCTTTTCACTCTTCCTACAGTAAATTCAAATATTTCCAGAGCTGCACTTGTAGGCCACGCAATCTGACAAAGACACTGAAGAATTCTCCTTTATTCCTGGAGGACCGCGCCCCATTTTAAGAGCAGTAATCAGAATTCTGTTCTTGAGGAATTACTGGCATGGTTGATAAAGTTTTAGAGCTCTGGCATCTATATAGTGAGATCTCAAATGTGGTATTAAAATAGCACCGTAGCTTACCTTTTAGGACTTGCCACGTGCATTATACCGTCTGATCTGACCACATCTCACACTTTTACACTTTGCTGTTGCTATTATAATGTCATTATAGATAATATACAATGATATCTTTATTCTACCCATGAGGGTCCAGACATGTAAGTTAAAAAAAAAAATCTGAGAGGATCCAAAAACCTAAAAAAGGTAAATTGTACTGAAATAACCCAGAACAAAGAAGTGAGGAGCTAAAGACCAAGGTGTTGGAGACTGGGAACGTGAGGCCCTAGGAACCTGACATAGATAGGCTCAGAGTCCCAATGCTCAGCTGATTGCTACTAGAAACCAAATGATGAGAAGGATACTGGAGAGCTGGGTTCAGAGCTGTGAGGATCAGATATCCATCAGCTGCCATTGTGGAGACATCCCTACTGTCATCAGTGACGTTCCAGTCATGAAAGAAGTATGAGGTGAGCCAACATGCCAGCTGATCTGTCTAAATCCAGCTCTTAGCCTTCAAACACATAGAGTCTCTGCACACAGCTGCCGAAGTGTTCGCTCCAATAACAAAACACATCTGCCCAATCTTTCCTAAACTACAATCATTTCCAGTTGAGTGGTGTTTGAAATATGGGTTCTTCCCTCTAACGTAGGGGGCTTTCTAGAAGGACCTTTTTCTTCTGTTCCTTTTTCTCTGTTCCTTTAAGAACTGTGTGCTTTTAAAATTGAATGAATTTCTATTTTCAACATCTAATACATCATAAATCTCACCCTCATATTATCCCCAAATTTGTTTTCCAAATTAGCAATACATACATAAAAAATTCTAAAAATATGTCGTTGGTTTTCATTCCTAAAGGGCCATTGCCATCATGAAACACACAGTGTCACAATGAAAATGTATAGTTTCAGAGAAAAGGAGCTATTTTCTTTGCCAATTAAAACTTAAGTGAGGACTAAATGTGTATGAATGTCTGAAGGAATTTAGATGTTAATGCAACCTTGTGACACCTTTTTCTGATTTTTCACAGATTTGCTAGACTAGCTCAAAGGGAAATTTTCAGCAAATCAACAAGGGGTTCTACTTTGGGGTCCTATGTGATGTGTGCTTCCTGTGTAGGGGGCTGACTATATCCCACCACTGAAGCTTCTAAAGTAAGTTTCCCCATTTGCCCTCTGAGTTGCAAAACCAGTTCTCAGCAGGAAAAGAAAAATCGAAAAATCGCTACTTACCCTTGAAAAGTGTCTCTTTTATGTGTGAAAACACAGAGGTGAAAATGTCAAAAATTTCACATTGCTTTGAGCCTGTGAAATCTAAAGGAATGTGAGATTTGCCCATGACCCAGATTGGAGTGATGGGTGCTTCTTCTGTCCATTGGAAGAAATCCTTCTGCTGAGTGTTCAATATCATCTTTCAAGGGCAAAATATTAAAGATGTTCTTTCCTTTCAGATATAAAACTATTCTCATTTTCCTTCAAACAAGAAAAATTCTGAAGTGAAACCATCAATTATAAAAGGCAAATCCTATATGACATCTTATGCCATGCTTAGAACACCTTAACTACAATTTCTTTCTGTAACTTCCAAAACCAACTTCTAAATAATAAGACTCTAAACACAGTATTCTGGATTGAGCTTTAAGTTTTTATTCTGCTAAAAGTGTGTCTACATGTTAATTTGTAACTTAGTTGAGTTCAAGAGCCTTTTTTTTTATTCATTTAACCCATATAGGTGCCTCCTGCCACCTGCTCTATTTAATGTGTCATTTCTAGGACATTGCTAACATTCATTACTCATGGTGAGCACGACACGGGCGATCACTTGTTTGCAGTGACGCGCCGCACATGCCGGCCAGTGCTACCACAAGTCACTTCCCCTCGACTTTTAGTGCACGGTGTCCGGTACAAATTTTGTTTCCTTTTGAAAGTGCAAGATAAGTAACTGTCATTTGGATCGAAGAAATGCTTGCCCAGCTGGTAAGTGTTCCTAGAACTGGGAGGTTTCTATAGATAAGCATGGTCTTAAAAATAATCAGTATAACAAGCCACAGAAAGTAGAACTAACCAGTATCTTATCAAATAAAACTAATCTCAGTTGACTTTTAAACTTTTTGAGATTAAAATCTAAATAATTTTTATTAATGTCTATTAAAGTAGTATTGACTTCTCTCTACACTAATTTTTTTTTTTTTTACTTTGAAGAAAATTGGTATTTAAAACATGAAGTAGTTCTGGACTTTCCAAGCTGGTCCTGCCACCCACCAGCTCACAATCAGAACCTGTGCCTTCTCCAAAGCTAAGCAGAGTTCTTACTACTCCTGCCTTATAATCTCACATGTTACCATGAGCTGTATCAGAATAATGCTTTTTGGTTTATCATGGGAGGCATACCATTTCTTATTGTTCAAAGAGAGCAGATCTTTTAGTGTACCTTTTAGAGTAGTGATATATATATATATATATATTATTAATATGTATATATTAATAAATCTAATGCAAAAGGTACACATAGTCACAGACTGCCACAGTTTGTAGTTTATATAAATAAAGGTCAGAATCTTGTCAGTGTGAACTGGATGACAGCTTTTTGCATTGATGGCTTCTTCATACTTTGTAAGAAATGGTAAGAAATTCAAGCTTAAAATTACTAAAAGAAATAAAAGGCAAAGGAAGTAAGGAAACATTTTAATGTAGACTCAAAAGAACAGTGGAAGCAGAAAGGCTGTTCTTTCTTTATTCTGAAAGGCAGCCCTCCTGCAGAGATTTTTCATTCATTTTTTAGTAATGTCACACCAACAATTTTCTGTTTACTAAATACTCTTTATCCATGAAAAGCTGTTGGGATGCCTTGGGGATGTTTTTTTTGTTAGAAACTCCTATGCTATTCATGCTTCAAGATTCTGCATGCCACCTTCTCAGACAGTACTATTCCAGTTCCTCTTTCACATGAAGCTGGTAATTATCATCTCACTGGAAATTATTGCTTTAAGCATTTGGCAGTTACTACAAAGATAGTTCCTCGGTGTTCAAGTAAAAAATAAAGACTGGTTTATCTATTTCCTAATAACTATGCTGAAATAACATCTTTATTTAATCATTGTAAGGATTTTAAGAATCATGTTTGAAATTGTTCTGTATGCATTTTATATATTCCAAAAATATTTCAGCATACATTTATGTGTGTGTGTGTGTGTGTGTGTGTGTGTGTGTGTGTGTGTGTGCGCGTGTGTGTGCACGCGTGCATGCCCAAGCATGAATATGTGTGTATTCCTATTTTAGAAAAGTTGTTTAGGTCTTTGAAAAAGCAGAAACTATAGTTTCTTATCTTACTCAAGTTTTATTTGTTATTTCTGTGTTTAATCCCTTGAAAATGCTTATCCTACCTCTCTGCCGAATGCTATTCGTTCTTCTAATGGTGTTTAAGTACAATTAAGAAAACAAGAAGCTGTGAAGAAATGGCCATTGCTTTCATGAAACATATTTCCATACCTTTTTGCTTCACACTTCTATCATCCAAATAAGTGTGCAAAACAGTTTTTCTAAACACATTTTTTTTCTCCAGGTTCTCATATATACACGTTTTAAAGTTAGCTATATTCTTAATGTTTATGGAAGTTTAAGTGTTTTAAGGGAAGCAGGGAGAGAATCTTTAGACCGTTACTCTTCCTCCTCTTCTTCAAACACAATACCCTGTCTCATCTCCAGCTCTAGAGCAGATCATCTGCTGCAGTCTCCCCTTTCTCTCTTCCCCCATCTCTAGAAGATCATGCAGCTCATCTCTCACGGCCACTACCACATTATCTTTATCTCATCCTCCAACTCCTGCAGTCATTCCCTGGGAATTCATTGGCCATACTGGTCAGGGAAACAGATATAGGATAGGAACACGTGTAGGTGATTTTCAGATGTACACTCTCGTTCTTTTCTAAATCTAATCCAAAAGTTTCATTCTTCAGTTCTTTAGCAGACTACCACCTGTGTCCTCTCCTCCATATCTGGCCCAATTCTGAGGGAACTAACAAATCATAGTAATATATTCTGCTTCCGTCCCTCCTGTGGAAGCCATCATCCCTGTCACTATAGCTGATCTCCATCCTTAAGAAGAGGTCCCAATACCAAGAAATACACTCTAATGAAAGTCCCCAAAAGCCACACTTGGTAGGATCTCAGAAGCATCCCTTAATTATTAAGCATAGCACATCTACCACACTCCTTTAAGACGCAGAAAGGGCAATAGAAACAAAAGAACATAATGTCTGTGAAAGAAAACAATACCAGATATGAGCACCTAGAACTACGATCTGCTCCAACCCAGATGCCTAGATAGCAGCATAAAAAGAGTCAATAACAGCCAGGACAACATGTCACCACTAAAGCCCAGCAACCCTATGACAGTAGACCCTGAACAATGCAGCATAGCCAAAAGCACAAACAGGAACTTAAAACTAGTCCTTATAAATATGTTTGAGGTCCTTAAAGAGCAAATGAATAAATCCATTAAATAAATATACAAACATGCAAACCAAACCAACAGTGGAATGAGATGAAGAAATCAGGTTAAGACTTATAAGAAAAAAAAAGCAGCTATAAAGAAAACCCAAACTGGATAAAACTTAGAAACATAGACACAAAACTCAAAGACAAGGGGCTCACCAACAAAATACAAGGGGTAGAAGAGAGAATATCAGACATCAAAGACATGATAAAAGAAATGGATACATCCACAACATCAGCTGAAGCTCCCTGCTCCACCAGAGGTCATGCCAGCAGACAGAATTTCCAGGTAAAAGTCCTGCCCACAAATGGACAACACTCAGTGCTTGCCCAGCCTCCTGCCAACTGCCCCTTCTTCTCATCACTATATTTCAGTCCCTAACTCTAGTGGAGGCACTTTGCTAGATAAGAGGCCATGCTGACTACCAGAACCACAGGTAGTCTGTATTTACTGCCCCTATTCAGTGCCCATCCAGCCCACTTGCAATCACCCCACCCTTCTCCATCACCCTATCATGGCTGTCATCTTCAATTGAGGATACCCTTGTTAAACCAAAGGCCACACCCACCTCTAGAACTTCGGTACCCAACTTCCATGGAAAACTTCTGATTAACCAGAAGCTACCCCAGGCACCAAAAGTCTAGCATCCAACTAGAGTGGAGACCCTCTACTCAACTATGAGCCACTCCATCCAGAAAACTAAAAAAGAAAACAGAAAGCAAGGAAGAAAACACCTATTCAACAAAGACAAACTCAGATTTGTCACCTAAGCCTATAATCACCCCAAAACCAGATGTCCAGATTCCAGTTTAAGAACACAATAACAGCTAAGACAGTATGTCACCACCAGAGCCCAGTTCTCCTACTACAACATGTTCTGAATATGCAGTGGACAGTAAAAAACAACAATTTTAAACTAACTTTATTACAATAATAGAAGTACTTAAAGAGGAAATGAATAAATAATATATCACTTAAAGAAGTCAAGGAAAAGACAGAAAGTGGAGGAAAGGAATAAATCCCATAAAGAAAGCAAGGAAAGTAAAACAAACAAACAGTTGAAGGAAATTAATAAAACTTTCAAGAGCTGAAAATAGAAATAGGAGCAAGAAAGTAAACACAAACTGTTGTAGAAATCTTATGTTGTATAAAATACTTAGTCCCAGTTCAGGATTTCTATCCTGTCTTTGACAATTTAGTTCCCAAATAAAAGTTGCACATAATCTTTATATTTATAATAAGCCTCAAGCAGCACATGAACTTGGCAGGTATCCACTTTCTATGCTATTAAAATCTATTTCCTATCAATAACTCCAACTCAAAGAGGTTAATTACACCCATGAAAATACAGGAAATAATCTCACACCAACAAAACCAAAAGAAGACACACACACACACACACACACACACTCATACACAGACACCACCACAACCAAGAACAAAGTAACAGAATTAACAATTGACCATTGATATATCCCAATAGTAATAGACTCAATTTCCCAATAAAAAGACACAGAGTAACAAAATAGATGCCAAAATAAAATCATCTTTCTGCTCCATATAAGAAACACATCTCAACATCAAAGATAGACATTGCCTCAAGAGTAAAGGGCTAGAAAAAAAGATTTTCCAAACAAATGGAACTAAGAAACATGTGGACATTTTAATATCTACCAAAATAGACTTCAAACCAAAATTAATAAAAAAAAAATAAGGAATGACACTTCATACTCATCAAGGGAAATAACCACCTGCTTTTTATTAGAAAATGATGGGATTAAAACTGGATTTGAACAACAGAAAGTCTACACACTCAAGGAAAATGAACAACTCTACTGACTGACCACTGAGTCATAACAGATATTATGAAAGAAATTTCATAATATCCTATAATTTAATGAAAATAAATCAACAACATACTCAAATTTATGGGTTACAATGAAAACAGTGCTAAGAGAAAAATTTCATACCGTTTAAGTGCTTACATAAAGTGTAGCGATCTTATATCAACAATTTAACAGCACACCTGAAAGCTCTAGAACAAAAAGCAAGCTTACCCAAGAGGAATAGAGGGCAGGAAATAAAGTGAGGGCTAAAATCAATAAAATAGAAACAAAAAAGAAGAGAACCAATACAAAGATTCAATGAAACAAACAGTTCTTTGAGAAAATCAACAAGGTAGGCAAGTCCTTATCCAAAATCACTAAGAGACACAGAGAGAATATCCAAACTAACAAAATCAGAAATGAAAAGGGCAACATAACAACAGACAATGAAGAAATCCCAAGAATCATTAGGTCATACTTTATAAACTTATACTCCACAAAATTAGAAAATCTAAAAAAACAAATAGACAATTTTTTGTAGATATTATTTACTAAAGTTAAATTATGATTAAACAATTTAAATAGGCCATAATCCCACAGAAACAGAAGTAGACATTGAAAGTCTTTTAAACACTTGCCTCCCCGAACCCCACCGCCACCCCAAAGAAGACCCAGGGCCAGACAGAGAATGTGTATCTGCCAAGTACTACAAAGGGACATGTGTCTGTCAGGAACTGAAGAAGGATAAAGATCTGTCAAGGCAGAATACTTACCCCATGTTCTCACAGTTTTCCTACATGAACTGAAAACTGAAATATAAAGGGATAAGCATCTACCAAAGCAGAATGCCCAGCCCACACTCACATAAAAGTGCTTCCTAGGTCAGCCACTAACGCTTCCCATTGCTCTTGCAACTTTAAGCCAAATGGTTAAAATTCAAAGTGTTTCCCTTAACATCAAAAACAAGACAAGGTTCTTCACTTTCTCTATACCTATTCCACATGATACCTGATATCTCTGATAGATCAATCTGACAACTAAAGGATATCAAGAGGATACAGATAAAAAAGAATTTAAAGTTTTCTTATTTGCAGATGACATATTTTACACAAAAGAGACTAAAGACTTCAGTAGGAAATACCTGTATCTGATAAACACGGTTAGCAAACTAGCAGGAAAAAAAGTTAATACACAAAAAATCAGCAGCCTTCCTATATACAAATAGTGAAAAGATTGTGAAAGAAATTAATGAAAGAGTACTTTTTTTGCAGTAACCTAAAAAAATGGAATAAACTACACTGGAATAACTCTATTCAACCAAGTGTAAGTCTTAAAAGATAAAAGTATAAGATTTTGGTGTTAGACACTATCTCCTAGAAGAGTTACACACATTAAAGCTCACCAACATGGATGCAGGAATGGAACAAGAATAACAACAATAGATGTTCTGAAATGGACAATGACATAGTATTGTAGCCATAGATCAGTGCCATCACTCACCCTCATCAGAGAACCTTCCCCTTAGAGAAGACGGTAATGGATGCAGAAAACTGCAATTGAGTAATGTGAAAAATGGAAGACTTGGTATCATTCAGAGTTAAATGGGATGATTTCACTGAACTCCTCCATCAAGGCTCAGGGATATATGTGCAAAAGGAGATAAAAAAAATTGAAAGATTGGTATGAGCTTCTTATTGATATAAAAGTAAGATGAATATTGATACTCTCATGGGCATTGTGCCTCTCTAACACATTTAGGAATACAAGGCTTAGACCCAGTCCTTCTTTAACTTTTTTAACTAATTTGGGATGGTTAGCCTATGAGTTAAGGGACTATAGCAAATTCATGGCTTTGAGTTTATTGTTAGGGTGTTTTCCATATTTTATTTAGAAATGGCTGAGAGGAGTTAACAGATAACAGTTCAGGTTACCTTACATGGATAGTTGGTTTTCAAAACGTCAGAAGTCCACAGAATTGGTGTGACAAACATTTCTGTATTAATGTTCATTTTGATTAGAGATCTGTCTGCTCCTGACAGCTTCCTGTACTGAATTCTAAGAAGAAATTGAGCATCTTTGGAGTTACTCCAGTTGTGGTGAGACAGCCACTAGACAAGCCTCTTTCCATCTACAGACAAATTACTGTCCAGAAAAGGACACACTTGCAGAATAGTCGACTGATTATATCTGCCTAGACAGAGTAATCAGCCCTTAATAATCCTGCATCACTAAGGTCTGTCAGATGATCCTTGGCCAGAAGGCTGAAGAACAGATGCTCCAACGTTTTGTAGTAGAGGGAGTGTCGAGGTGTTCAGAGGTCTATATAAATTGGCTAAGTTTTAGAAGCTATGGTTTGTGCTTCCCACAATTATAGTTAACTCAGTAATTCTGGATTTCTGATGGGGTTGAAAACTTATAGTCTCATAGCCAATCCTGGCTATTTACCTTGAGAGAAAAGATTTGAGTGGATGGTCTTCAGCTGACATTCATTTTAAAACCAAGGAAAAAGCCAGGTTCAGAACTAAGTGCTTTAGTTAGGTTAGATGACAGAGGTTCTGGTTATTCAAAAAAATGGTGGACTGGGTATTAGGACTATCTTGTACCTCACTGGTACAAATTGGCATAATTATGCTCTAATTGTATTTTGAGGGAAAAGTTTTATTTTAACAGGAATGGTGATATGTAGGAGGAGCTAAGGGGGAAGGAGTACCGAGAGGAAGAGATGGAGTAAGGAGAGGAGAAGGTGAAGGAAAGGAGAAGCTAGGTGATGAGAGAGAGAAAGAGGGGGGGCATGGAGGCAGATGTTCACATGTCTCCACCAGTCAAAGATAGTTTATATATCTAGGTTCGGTATTGGGTTATGCTTCTTTTGGTTATTGAGCATAACCAAACTTATAAAGCCCTTGATTAACATTTTTAAAAAATTGTATAAAAGCAAAAAGGAAAAGGGGGCATGGGATAGGGGTTTTCTAGGAAGGGGAAATGGGGAAAGGGGATGGCATCTGAAATGTAAATAAAATATAAAATAAAAAGAAAAGAAAAAAAAGAAAAATTGAAAGAACCGGAGGTAGCAGTTGCCTCCAAGGAAACAGCAGCTTTCAGGCACAGCAGGACTGATATGCACAGACAATGTGATGGCACACACAGCACCTGCACAGATTTCAACCAGACAATGTTGCAGTGCTGAAAAAGAATTAGTGGACACAGGGCCCAACTCCAAGTCAATAAGCTATTTATAATTGATGTATACTGGGAGAGGAAAAGTCAATTTTCTCTATGAGAGTTTCTCAAAGTATATTAACTACACTCCAGAGTAGGCCCCAAACCCAGAAGCAGTTGGACAAAGAAAACAGACTTCATGCTTTTTTATGTGCATTTTGTTTTGTTTTATTTATTTATTCAGTTGTTTATTTATTGGTCATGCTGACTTTCTTATTTTTTCTTTTACTATTTTTGTAGTTTTTCTCTTGCTTTCTTTTCCCTTAAATTTAAAAAAGAGAAAACATGGTATTTGATGAGGAGGAGGTAGAAAGGATATGAGAGGAGTTGGGAGAAGAAAAAAAATATGATCAAAATACATGTTTGAAAAAATTTTAAAGAAAAAAATTTTAAAGGCTTTGAAACCAATTTAATCTCTAATGAAAACTCACTGAGAGGGCCAGTGTAATTTTGCAAAGCAAGGGGGAATTTTGTTACATCATAATATTAGCTCTTACATGCTGATATCTTTAACAGTACTCTATAGTTAATATTCTGACATGTTTTACTTTTTTATTACAAACATGCATTGCTTGCTTGAGTGTTAATCTAGGGGTCAATCTTGCTATCTGTCATCACACAAGATGCAAGTGACAGTTCAACAGGAATTTGGAAGAATATTTGTCATTAAAAATCTTAACCAGAAAAAAATATTTTACAGAAACAGAAAATAATCTTAACTTTCATGGAACTGCAAAAAAGAGAAATTTTAACATTAAAAGCAACTTTGAACAAGAAGAAAATATATGGAATCATTCTACTTTCTGTTTTCAAATTACATTTTACTCTAATTTACAAATTACTCTAATAGTAAACAGTGCCCTCTGGAGCGGCTATAAACACACAGAGACCACTGAGAAAAACTAGGAAGCTCAGAAATAAAGCCACATGTCTATAGTCAGTGTTCAAAACAGTTTCAATAGTAAAGCATGCAGGGTCTGTCATCATTCAGGGAAGCCAAGGCAAGAACTCAAGGCAGGAACCTGAAAGCAGGAACTGAAGCAGAAGCCATTGGGGTACACTGCCAACTGGCTTGTTCTTCATGGCTTGCTTTTCATAACTTGGCATCCTGCTTCTTTATATAATCCAGGACCACCTGCCAAATACTGACCCTGCCTACAGTGGGATAGGTCTTCCTACATCAGTGATTAGACAAGAAAATGACTACCAGACTATAGACCAATGTGATAGGCAATTAATCTATTAAGATTTCTTCTTTTCAGATGACTTAAATTTGTGTCAAGTTGACAAAGACAGGCCAACACAAACAGCTAATGTTCCTTTCATTTTCCAAGAATTGGATAATGGGGCAAAGATAGCCTCTTCACTGAGTGTTGTTGAAATACCTGGGCTCCACTTGGAAGAAAACCAAATCAGACTTTAATATTATATCATGAACTAAACTCAACAGAGCATGGTAAATTTCCACTTCAGACCTAAAAGCACCAAGATACTAGAAGAGCAGGGTCTATGACATTCATCTTGACAATTAATTCCTGGCTATGATACTAAAAGCATAGGCAGCACAGAAAAACATAAGTGAGATTCCTTCAAAAGTTAGTTACAGCAATGTAGACAATACCACATGTAAAAAAGCAACGTAGAAAGTAGAAAATATTAAAAACCAAAAGTCTGATAAGAAATTAATAAATGTTTCATGTACCCTAGTAGCGAGAAAAAGGAATAAAATTTTAAAACTAGGAAAATAGCTTGACTAAATATTTCTCCAAAGGAAACATTAAAATGGTCAAAATTTGTCTGAGTTCATCAACAAATAGGGAAGTATATAGTTGTTAAATGATATCTAAGATTTCCCATTGAACCTACACTTGTACCCCAATGTATATGTGTCCAAGCTGATTCTATGACCAAACAACTTATATCTCATAGGAACAAAATATTTATATTTTCATTTGTAACTTTTCATCAGCTATGTGTTATGAAGCAATACATAATTTATAAATCTAATATATTTAAATGCTTATACAGTTAATGAGTTGGTTCTTAATTTTTAATGAAACAACAGAATGGCACTCCTTGTATTCTTGTAACTATTACAGGTTCTAAATAGGGGGGGGGGAGCTAAAAAAATGTCTAGTCTCCTACAACAAAGATGTAGGGCCTTAGGCTGCCCCAGTGCCGATTGCGCACATCCAGCTGCAACCCTTGAGTCTCTGTTGACACTGATTCTGAACTCCACTAGCTGCTGGTAAAGGGGGACATGACCTTAGATAAGCCTGTTCCATATTGAGAACAATCAACAACAGATGGCGATAATGTGCTACCAGGCTAAGGAGAGCCCTGAAGGGAATGTAAGGGGATGAAGTTTTCACTTAAGGACACTTACTTCCAAACCACAAAAAGCATATGTAGTATAGCTGGGAGGAAAGATGCTTCTGATTAGAGAGGTAACACCATCCAGTTTAAGCTCAATTACCAGGAATCACTCTACATCAGCTTCTATATCTACTGTTGCCTTTTTGTCTCACTGACTATTAAGCCACATCCCAGAGCTTTAGATGTACTCAGGATAGCAATTGTGAGGGAAAGGTACCCAATATGTATGGAAGATATCTGGGGAAATTTATACCTTTGAGATCTTGCTATTAGTGTTGAGAATGCACAAGATTTTTTTCTTTGTTCAATTTAATGTTGTTGTGTAACTGAAATCCCATTCAAATACTAGATATTTTAAATGAGAGTTGGGTGGTTTCTTCAAACTTAGATAAGTAAGGGACAGTAGCTAGTACCACTATTCTAAACATCATGCATGAATTATTCCAAGAACCTTTAATTCAAAGTATGGACAGTGTATCAGCATCATCTATCATTCATTGTTCTCACAAAATTTCTAGTGTCTGTGTGTGGTGGCACATACCTGCCATCCCAGTACTTGGTGAGTAGAGTCAAAAGGATTGGGTGTTAGAGAATCACCCGGAATAGCAAACTACTTCAAGGTTAGCCTGAGCTAATGAGTGACAGTGATGATGATCTTGTGTGCACTTGTTTGTATAAGAATATGCATTTAAATACTTGGTCTTCAGTTAGTGATGCCTTTGGGGAAGATTAGGAAGTATGGTCCTTTTGGAGTGTAACATTAGACGTGAACTTTGAGAGTTCAAAGACTCACCTTTTCTACTTTACCCTCTCAGCTTTGTGCTTGTGGTTCAAGATGTAAGCTCTCTGGTTCCTGTTCCTACTGCTATACTTTCTATGCTTCCCTGCCATGACAGACTCATCTCTCTGGGATCATAAGCCCAAAACAAACTTTGTTCCTTCCATAAGTTGCCGTGGTTGTGATGTTTTATCATAGTAATAAAAAATACTATGTAGGATCTTAGATTTTGATTCCCAGTCTTTCTAAAGTCAAATCAGACTAAATACTGACTAAACAGAGATTTCCTTTTCATATAAGTTTTAAGTATATAATAAATAAAATAACTATTTTAAAACAACTTTTTACTGAAAGAAACACATCAGTTTAGTGAAAGTTTAAGTTTGTCATCTTCATTTTCTCTAAAAACATTTCATGACACTTATGTATCTACAGCTATTCTTTCTTTGAAAATATCACATGCAAAGTACATGATCACATTACCAAATATGTCATTCATCTATTGGATATCTATAACTTCAAAACATGTTTTTTAGTCATGAATTGAAACTGTGTTTTTGTGTTTGCTTTGGCAACATACATGCTAAAATTGGAACAACACAAAGAAGATTAGCATGGTCCTTGAATAAGAATGATGTACAGATTAATGAAGAATTTTATATTTTCCACTTTGAATTGCAAAGTAAAACAAATGATGTTAAAAAATGCATCTTTAGAAACTGTTCATAATATTATTTCTGGTATTTGCAGATGTGCAAAAATTATCAAATGGATATTGCTCTTGACATAATCAATAGTGTCTATCAAGTGTCCTCTTGGAAAAAAATAAGGGTCACATCCAGGTGATGATTATTTGTTGTCTGAACTCTCACCAGTGAAGGACATGGCAGGATTCAAAACAAGTATGGCTCTCCTCAAAGTGTCTCAATAGTGATTCAATACTTCTACTCTTGTGGTATCAAAGAGGGTTGTGATCATTTCATTGATGATGTTTTCTGCCTTTTAAAGAGCAACATCTAGTCTCTGCTGAAATATTTTTTCCCCAATATCATGTATCCCATGGATGTATTACCAGAAGGCCACAGTCCATCATGACAGAGAAAGCATGGCATTAGGAACAGGGGTAAGCTAATCATGTTACATTGGCAGTCAAAAAGCAGAGAACCCTATAATGTATATTAGCAGATTCACTGTCACGTACTATATGCCAAATGCTTTGTAATATGGCACTGTAGATACTATCATCATGAAGTAAATGTAAGTGGTCACTCCTTTATCTGAGATGAATTTGTGACTTGTTTTGTATGAAAAACAACAGTAGAGTTGAGTTCTAAGATGGCATATTATTTTATGGAAGGGGAAAAAAAGAATGAAGCCATTATAGGTAATTTTAATAAAGCCACAAATATCAAGAAATAAATATATGTAGAAAAGAGGATAATGATTTCTTAGAAAAGACACAAAATGCACTTATCACAAAATAATAAAATGTGTATGTATAGCCACTTTCCTCAAATATTAATTGAAGAGCAATGACTTTTCAAAATATTTACTTACCCCTGAATTTAAAACTTTCTCTAAATGATACATCACAGGTTAAATATTCACATTACTAAAGTATATTATAAAGTGAACAAAAAAAGCCACAGAGAGGTAAGGCTATAGAAAAACATCACTTGTAACAAAAGACTGGTGGTTAAAATTTTTAAAAGTTCTTTAAAATGCAGAAAGAAGCGAGAAAAAGACAGATTAAAAAAATGAAAAACTCACAGAAAGAGTTAAGAGAGCCAAGTGACCAGAAAGTACATTTTCACATTCTTAATCTCATTAACAAGGTAGAGATTGAAGCCGCAATAAAATACTGTACTACATCCAGTTACCTTCAAAAATAAGAAGGCAGACAAATCCATCTTGCCTGCCTGAAATCAGAGTTCAAATTATCTGCTGATAAATCACTTTGGGGACCTGGTTAAGGCAGAAAATATTCCTTCCCTCTGACCCAGCGGGTCCTTTCTTTGTTGTCTCTTCTGGATCCTATTGCCACCCAGCCTGTCAACATCCAAGACAATTGTGACCTCATTGACCTACAGAGTAACTACAGGGCAAGGAGCAGGAATTTCTGTTGACCCAAGTTTTCCATGTGCTTCTTATGGAACTGTAAGAAAACTGCTTTAGACAGGATAGTTTCTATTTTTTTTAAGTACTATTATTCAAAAGAGTTCAGACTGAAAGACCTTTCAACAAAGGTCATATGGATGATAAATTAGGGAATCCTCACATAGTGGAGTATTCTTTCTTATAATGAAAATGAACCTTAGTTTCATGCACTAACATGAATAAACATCCAGAATGTAATTCTGAGAAGAAATATTTAAAAGAAAATGCATCATTTGAGTCAATTATGGCAAAAGTGAAAGATATCTGGGAAAGTGAATGCAAAATTTCTAAGAAATTTTTATTTGATTTCTAAGAAAGCAAAAAAAATATTATCACAAAACCCTAGGTAGTGTTTAGGTGTCTGGTGTTATCAAAAAATGGTGGCAACAGTTATCTTTATTTAATGGCAATGTTCTGCTTCTTGCCTTAGAAAGGCAATGGAAAGTTATTTCCAAATACTAACCACATTTTTAAACATTCTTATAGACTGACACACATACATAGTATAAACCAAACTTACAAAAAATGTACACACTTCCAAGATCTGTTCATTACCAGGAGTCTAGGGCACTACAATTTTCATTCCAGTGATAACACCACAGAAAAATCTCAATAATGTGCTCAGCTCACCACTATGCAGTCTTCTTTAAATGTTAACTATTATGAATATTAGTATACTACAGATGTTGATTGAATGTTAAAGTTGTATTGGATGGACTGTACAGTCTAACAAATTTTTCTCTACTGAGTACATTTTAAGTACACACACACACACACATATGCATTTATACATAACATAATTACTCATATGGAAAGTACAGTGAAGGTGTCAGTGTTTAACAAGTAGTATTTTGTCAAATAACTTTTTAGTTGTTCTACTTTTTTGTTAATTAAAGATGAGAGTAATTAACAATATCTACAACACACTCTTGTTGTTTTATGGCAATAATATGGTGGGTTTTCCAGCTTAGCTCTGATACACATATGCCATTTATAATTAATGGATAAAAGTTGCCCCTCGGAAATGACTCATGAGACAAGAGGGTAGAGGAGAATAGCATATTAGCTCTGAATTAGAAACTGCCAAATAAGACCTGTCATTAAAAAGCAATGCCAGACCTAAAAATCTAGGTTTACTTCCCAGAATCCACATAAATGTGACTTCACACAATTATCCTCTGATCTCTATATAAGCCAAGACATGTGTACATATATGTGCACATGTCCACACACATAATAATGATTATGATTGATACTTTTTAAAAGTATCTATTATGTCATAGAGTTAATACTGAACATTGAAACACAACATAGACTAATATTACTACTACTTGTTTTATCATAATGCTAAGAAAAGTTGTTCTTTGTAATAAATACTACTCACATCTATATGCTTTTTTGATGCATTAGTGGTATTGGTATCGAGTTAATGTTCATGTCTCGAAATAAACAGCTATTGCAAAGGTTTTTGGTGATGTTTGGAAATGGCCTGTGATATTCAAAAGAAAAGACCATAAAAGGTAAGCCTTGAGTTTCCCCTTCTTGCAAAGATCAAAAGGAAATATGGGGGGGGGATGGGATATCTCTTTGCAAGCTCTAATGTTTATGAGAAACAAGTTTTAGTGTGTATATATCAGAAAGAACTATAAATGCTAATATTTGAAATGTTCTGGCCTAAATCACTCTTAGTTTTTAAAATTTTCAATGGTGGTATTAATAAGAAACATAACTTCTGTTGGAGAAAATGTGACCCAGTGGTATAAAACATGATAAATAGAAACAAGTAAGTTGTATGTTACAATATACTTGAACTGACTGCTAAAATTGTTCTTGAATATATATAGTGCTCATAAAATATTAACTTCCATGCATAAATTACACCTTGAATCTTATAGCTTTTAATATGAAACACAACATTTAAAAATGACAGCATTCAATAACATAATTCACAGTGATTTTTAATCATTCTCATATGCATGAGAAAAATCTGCTGAGAAAAATTACTTTTAGACTCCAATTTTTTGGGGTTAATTTTCTATGAGTAACAACTATTACTTATACAAAAATTACCTCCAAATTTAGCGTAATAAGATGGCTGTTTTATTAGGCCTTTGGATTCTGTGGACAGCAGTTTATACAAGACCTAGGTGGGCTGGCTGGCTTCTAACCACAAACCTCAGTGGGAGGATGTGAAGGCTAGCGGGAGTGGGACTTGGAACCATGTGGAAGGGTTTTCACTCCTGAACTGAGTGACTACTGCTGACTGTCCACTGAAATTACAGCTGGGATGTCAGCTGAAGCATTTACATATGACTCCCTGCTGTGATCTCTTCATGTGAGCTAGTATGGGCTTCTTTGCAAGCATAGCAGTAAATCAAGAGTCCAAAAAGATTCAGGTAAGTCTCTTGTTTTTTTGTGCAGTAACGTGAAAAGTTGCACTTGGTTCAAACCACATAACTTACTGTTTTAACCCTTTTGACAGCATGCAGGGGCAGTCAGATACGGTCTGAGGGAGCTGCTAGGACCGACATCTGAAATGGCTTGTCACACACATAATTGGTCCTAGCAGTCAACTCATAGCCCAGGTGAGCTGTTGTCTGTAACATACTTCAGGCCTTGTAAGCTCAATAGCCATCCTTCCGTGAGAAAATCAAGTAGAGGGTATGAAAATATATGACTTTTTCCAACTCAGCTAGGCTGGCTACCGGACCCCTCAAGCCAGAAGATCTGTAATGAATATATTGCTTTAATATTGCAAGGCCAAATCTACAGATATGATTAAAGAAGGCCCTTGGCATAGAGAGATTGCATTGAGTTAATTATAGGAGTACTGATATGATCACAAAGGTTCTAATAAGAAAAAGGAGAAAAAGGCAAGAGATCAGAGACAGCAGAGGAAAGTGAAATGAAAACAGAGGTCAGAAGGGCAAACCGAACAAAGTTGGGAAGGACCCCTAGAAGCTACGAACTGTGGACTCTGCTTCATCGTCCATCTTCCACGGGGAATACCGAGGTTAGCCCAGGAAATCTAATTTGAACTCTGAAAGGCTAAACTTTAAGCTAACAAATTCATGTTATTTTAAACCACCAACGTTCTGGAAGTTTGTTCCCAGACACAGCTTGAAAATAATATATTAATCTAGCTGCATTTGACTGGTTATTACAAGCCTTAAGATTCAAGGAGAATAATACAGGCCTTGCCTATTGAAGTGAGGAAGGCCCAAGAATTTGTAAGTATATTTTTAATTGTCTTATTAAAATAACATTGATCATGTATAATTTAAAGCCTGTCAATTTAATTATCATCAAATTGTGATATTATAGAACTATTAAAAATAAAATAATTAGCAATGCTATGGACAGCCTGGACTCTTGTATATCAGTGTAATTTTCCTGATATTAAGTCTATGTACCACCTTTCTCAGAGAAGTCACACTACTGGAGTAGTGAGTCTTTAGTGCTTCTTCAAAATAACACACCTGGAAATCTGGATAATCCTTCCAGACAAAACAAAAACAAACAAAAAAACCCTTAAGTTTCTCTAAACCTTAGTTTTTGTTTTTTTTTTAACAGTAAGTAGTTATAAGAATTAGTAACTCAAATTCATGGTGTTTCTGTTAAGATAAAGATGTAAGGTGGGGCACCTGTATAAGGCAGCCTCCGGACAGGATTGATGCCATGTAATCAGTTGTCCAGAATGGGATTTCCTCAGGATAGGCGCCACTTCCAGAGATGTATTCAAGGGAGAGCATTATAATTTTTTTTTCTTTCCAAACATAAATCCAGCCATAAGTCTAACTTTTTCTGGTAATATAGAGGATAATGTGGGCCACTGGATTCAAGGATTGAATTATGGGGTTCAGAGTTGGATGGAGCTGGGAAATTACTCTGGGGGTAAGGGTGCTTGCTCTGCAAAGTTGGTGACATGCATTCAATTTGCAGGATCCATGTAAAAACTGCATGTGGTAGCACATATCTGTGATCCCAGTACTCATGAGGTGGGAGCCATTTTTACCTATTTCTATGAAAGCCTGCCTGTTAGGCAGAGTCAAGGCAGGTCAAGGTCTGCTGGCAAATTTCCCGGCCTGCTGACATCCCAATAAGAGGGGATACACTCAAAGTTCAAGGTGTATATGCATTGTGAGAATAATCAGACATGCAGAGAAGGCTCTGAACAATATTGTTTACAGAGTAGCTGCTATGATAGATGTATCCATGTATGTATAGCAGTGGGCTGACACAGATTTCAAAAAGATCCTGATAGCCTTCCAGATATTTTGGAAAGTTAGTAATGAATTCACCTACATATTCAAGAAATAGCCAATGCATATACAATGCAAATACAATGCATATACAATGCTGTGCAAATCTAATAAACAAACTTTACTTCAGGGAGCAGAACACCTGTTATAACCCAGGAATAGTTGAACCAGCTAATTTGGTGGGAATATTATGCTACCAATGAATTATGCTACCAATGGCTTCATCATGACCTCAAATGAGGTGCTAGATTTGATTAAGATTGATCAATACCTGGGCCCTTCTGCTTGTTGACCTTCTTGAGTTCTGTGGATTGTATCCTAGGTAATTCTGTAATTTTTGGCTAATATCCACTTATTAGTGAGCACATATAATGTATATCCTTATGGGTCTGAGTTACTGCACTCAGGATGACATTTTCTAGTTCCATTCATTTGCCTGCAAAACCTCCTTCTGTCTTTGTTCTTTATAGATGAACAGTATTCCATTGTGTAAATGAACCACATTTTCTGTATCCATTCTACTGCTGTGGAGCATCTGGGTTGTTTCCAGCTTCTGGTTATCACAGGTAAAGCTGCTATGAACATAGTGGAGTATGTGCGCTGTGGTATGGTAGGGCATCTTTTGGGTATATGCCCAAGAGTAGTATAGCTGGGTCTTCAGGTAGATCTATTTCCATTTTTCTGAGGGACCTCCACACTGATTTCCAGAATGGTTGTACAAGTTTTCAATCCCATCAGCAATGGAGGAGTGTTCCTCTTTCTCCACATCCTTGCCAACATGTGTTGTCACCTGAGGTTTTGATCTTAGTCATTCTGAGTGATGTAAATTGGAATCTCTGGGTCATTTTTTATTTGCTTTTTCCTGATGACTAAGGATGTTGAACATTTCTTTAGGTGCTTCTTGGCCATTCCATATTCCTCTGGTGTGGGTTCTGTCTAGCTCTATACCCCATTTTTTTGATTGGATTATTTAGTTTTTTTGAGGTTATCATCCTGAGTTCTTTATATATTGGGATATTAGCCCTATATCTGATGTGGGGTTTGTGAGGATTTTTTCCCAATCTATAGGTTGCAGATTTGTCCTATGCTTCAATCTCACTTGGGAGTGAGAAGGAAACAATCATGGGAGGCAGAGGGAGGGCGGGACTCATGTAGGAGATGGAGGGAAAGGGGAAATGGGATATATGATAAGATATGGAGGGGAACAGGAGAGAAACCCTGAGGGCCAGCAGAATGAATGGCAATATGTAACCTTAGAGATAGGTGGTCAGGGGACCCTCTAGAAAGTACCAGGGACCTTGGAGGTGAGAGACTCTCAGGACTCAAAGGGAGGGACCTTAGATGAAATGCCCAACAGTAGAGAGAGGAAACTGGTAGAATCCACCTCCAGTAGAAAGAAGACAGGGCATCAAGTGGAGGGATGGGCTTGCTATCCCGCAGTCAAAAATTCTGACCCAGAATTGTTCCTGTCTAACAGAGCTACAGAAAAAGAAAAAGAAAAAGAAAACACTGGAGAAGAGCCTGAGGAAAAGGAGTTCCAGTGACAGGTACAAATTGGGGTCCATCTCAAGGGGAGGCTCCAAAGCATTACTGATGCTATGGTTTGCTTACAGATAGGAGCCTTGCATGGCTGTCCTCCAAAAAGCCCAACAAGCAGCTGATTCAGACAGATGCAGATACTTACACCCAACCATTGGACTGAAGTCAGGGACCCTTTTGGTTAAATTAGGAAAAGGCTGGAAGAAGCTGAGGAAGAGGGCAATGTCACGGGAAGATCAGCAGTCTCAACTAACCTGAACCCCTGTCAGATCTCTCGACACTAAGCCACCAACCAGGCAGCATACACAAGCTGGTCTGAGGCTCCTGACATATATACGGCAGAGGACTGCCTAGTCTTGCCCCAGTGACAGAAGACATGCCTAACCCTCAAGAGACGTGAGACCCCAGGGAGGAGGGAGGTCTAGTGCGGGGGTTGGGGGGAGATAGGGGCATTCTCTTGGAGACACGAGTAGAGGAGGAAGGATGAAGAACCTGTGGGAGAGTGGACAGGGAAGGGGCAATGACTGGACTGTAAATAAATAAATAAATAAATACATAAATACATAAATACATAAATAAATGTAATTTTAAAAAATCTGAAGGGTTGAATTTTAGGATCGTTGAACCAGATGTAGCAGCATATACTTGTAGCAAGCAAGTAGTGGATCTTCTGAGCAATGAGAATTTATTCTATTGTGGATAGTATAATAATCACTTTACATAAGTACAGAGTAATCAGATCTCATTGGCACCTAAGGTGTTTCCAGCTGGACCTACTTTCATAATTTTTTGTGTTCAGCTGTCTATATTTGGCTGGTGAGTTACAGTAAGTAGGGTACATACAGACGGTTCCAGTTGATGTTCTACTGAAAGTTATTGCTCTTCTATTTCATGGTTCACTGTTTATAAGTTCAAAAGCATATAGACAAAAATTCTAATCTGTCCTTGCTGTTGTCCCTGGCTTTAAGTGTTAAAATGTGTAATAGTCCTTGATTATTAAATGGGAGTGTGGGTGACAACAAGAGTACTTATGTCTTAGTTACTCACTGTAGTTTGAAATCCTTAAGGTAATTGCTGTAACTGAACAGCCTTCAAGCAACTCCCAGCTCATGATTTTTTCTGCTTAGCCCAGGAAGTGCTGTAACGTCTGGAAGATGGAGAATGTATGGATGTGTGTATGTGAACCTGTATGAGAACCATGCAAAGATTGAGGCACAGACTCAGGACACATCACTTACGGCAGCAACTGACTTTTTATAATTCTGTTCATGAAAGAGATGAAAAAACATGTCACTAATTAATTTACACTTTGGGTGTTACAATATCTCTCTCTCTCTCTCTCTCTCTCTCTCTCTCTCTCTCTCTCTCTCTCTCTCTCTCCCCTAGATGTACAAACTTAATATACATTGATCAAAAATGAAATATGTTGTAAAATTTAAACATAACCCTATGAGCTGGGATAGCTGTATTCCAAATAACAAGTAACATATCCTTTGAATTCACAAAACTTTATTCATTTAATAGTTGGACTATTTGAAGGTAATTCTGTCAAGTAAAATACTTTGGATTCATTTCCTATAAATAAAAACAGTTCTATCATGTGGCCATCCATTACATCAGAAATTAGTATGTTCTGTTTAATTTGTGTCTGTTCTTTCCAGAGTCAGTCTTTTGCACTTCCAATTACCCAGTCTAAGTGTGACATTTAACAGAGTAAAGTGTTGCAGCCATTTGCTGAGAAAGTCAGCTTCTTAAGGTGTACTATTCAGGATATAATGTACTCCAACATTCTCCAACTAAACTAAGTTGTTTAAATTTGTTATCATAGTTAAAATTCAGAATTCCGGATTACAATTTCCTCCAAATACTATTCTAAAATAATGTGCAAATCATTTTTGTAGCAAACAATGAAGTTTCGTATACTTAGTAGAACATGAAATAAGATTATAAATGTGAATATTTTGACAGATTAAAAACTATCCTCAACAACTCATCATTGTAAACTTGGATACATAGAGTCACTCACTATATTATATACATATATGAAATGCATGCATATAACATATATCCATATACCTGCTGGTAATTTAAAGGCCAGGATTAAGAGGCTCATAAAAGTAATAAGAGAATTAGTTTCATATCATATCTACTTAGCAGAATGGTAGTAGGTTCTCTCTTAAGATCTAGAGCCTATCTAGTCACAAGGTCTTAGCCCAACTATAGAGTAAAGTATGAGTGTCATCTTGTAAAGTGTAACTTAAATTCACATAAAGCATAAAGTAGTTGGTTACACCCATGGTGTTAATGCCACTATTGCATTAACAGTCACATCTTACCAGGTCAAATATGGACAACAAAGGGAGGCATGAAGTATCACACTTAAGAGAGGACTATTGTCAACTGATACATGGAGAAAAAAAGTTAGTTTTTTCGAAGAGTGTGGGCTCTTGCAAGTCAACTGTGATCCAGTGGAAAGTCACACATCTTAGGATATTGGACATCATAAATTGCATGTGATCAGTAGGGAAAAAATAAAAAAATAGTTTGGTGGAGAGTGAAGGGACCATCAAACTAGAAGCACTTAGAAAGAGTGAATATATCAGGAACATTATATGGAATTCTCAAAACAACTAATAAAAAGTGAATAAATGAAAAGAAAAAGGAGAAGATCCTAGCAGGAAATATTTTTACGACAACAAAAGCAAATTTATAAACTCAGACTAATAGATGTGTACTTAGTATAAACCAGATAATGAGTACTTTAAAACTTATAATGTATTCATAATATGATTCTACCTTAGGCTCACACCTTGCCAACAAACCCTTAGACCATCTATCAAAGTATATTGACTTTACATTTTCACTTAATTCTAAAACTATTATAAATTTAATTTTCCAAATCATAACAAGTTTCAAGTAGCAAATGCAAGGCTACAACCACCTTAATAATCCACATTATTAAGGTGTGTGAATGAATTATTTCATTTTAAAATATAGTATGCAGATTTTAATACATGATGTTTGAGAAGAAAACAAAAAAATTCAACATTTTAATAATTTCAAAAGTGTATGCATGATTCCTAAAATATTCACTTGTATAATCTCTTAAAAACTGAGAAATTGGCTTATTAGATGGACCTATAGGCATACTAGTAAAACATTTTCTTGGATAATCAATGTGAAAGATCCCAGCCCACGGTGTACAATAACAATCTTGTGTAGGTGGCACTGGGTTATATAAGAAAATAAAGTGAGCAAGCCATAGGGAGAGTGTCAGTAAACAGATTTCCTCCATGACCTCTGATCCAGTTCCTGCTCCTAGGTTTCTGTAGTGAGTTCCTACCCTGTTTTCCTTGAGGATGGACTGCAAATTCAACAAGTAAATCTTTTCTTCCCCAGGTTCCTCATGGTCAGTGTTTACCACAGCTATCAAGGGGCAAACTAGAACAAAGTATTTCAATTTTTAATTATACTACTTCTTCTTTCCACAAAACAAAGAATAAATTAGGAACTGTATTTCCTATTAAGACATGTATTGTCAATAATGACAATATTATTATTGTCATTTAGTAAAGCAATTCATCAGTGGCTGAATATACTTTGTCAAACTATAGTGTTAAGTGATGTCTTTCATGTAGTTTCGGAGCACATTCTTCAGGAAGATGATAATGGAGATGGCATCTGTGATTTATAGTGATGTTTAGTTAAAAATCATCACTGGAAAAATCTAATGAATATAAAAATGAGGAAGAGGGTTCTAATATCTTTAAATTATAAGTAGAAGCCCATTTATTGTGCTCTTCCCTGAAGCCCATCAAGCAAAGCCTTTTGTTTTTTATAAATGCTGATATATTAATATAACTAAATGTGTCTGAATATCTAATGATAATGAGAAATTTTGTACATTTTAAAGAAATATCCACATAAAGAATATTTTTTACTGAGCCACACACTAATTTTATGAGTTTATAAAATAGTCACCTTTTTGTGTATTGCATTACTTCTGCACATTTTTCTTTAATCCAATTTGTTAAATTGGTATAAGAATCATAAAATGCTCTTCAGTTAAGGATTGATTTAGCTGATCCACAAGCTATTATATCCTAGGCCAAGAGTAAATGATGACTTTTCTTTTGGAATTGTTGTACTGTATTTTTCACTAATACAAATCTCTCTATATGTTCATTCGCCTCAGCTGTGGGAATCACAGATATTAAGCCATTGTGACCAGGCAAGACAGCAATCTATACACTAAACACTATAAGCTAGTGTGTAAAGAATCACCCACCTCCAAGGCCCTCACTGTTACTTCCATCTTACAAGGTTCTCTACAGAAATGTCTTTTCTGGTCTTTCTGCAGATATTCATAAAGTGACATGTTCTAGAATCCATGCTTCCTAGCAACTTCCCACAGTAACCTCACTATTTTATAGTAGCTTATTTTTAAAAATTCCACTAATAAGATAAGATCATAATGATCATGTGTCTGTCTATCTATCTATCATGAGATGGTCAGGAAATGGACCAGTCTAGATGGTTTCAAATGCAAGTGCTTTAGTAAGAACTTTCAGATGTTTCTTTTAATGCAGGTGATGAGTGGGCCTGGGAAGTGATGGCTGTGGCGGTTCTTTCGGCAACATGGAGCAAATGACAGAAAGGTCACCACTTGTGATTTTCAGTACAGCATCAATGTGATCGAGTCTTAGGTAGGCACCCCGATGAGGTATACTCACCCGGGACACACACCACAGTCTATGTCTGTGACAGCTTGGAGAACAAAGTCTCATCCTTCTCATCCGTTCTGTATACCCCAAGTGTAGGGCCATCATCTAAACTGTATGAAACTGGTTTTCTACAGTTTTGGAGATTACTATACACAAACAGAGGTTATCCGTCTCCTTCAGCATGAGGTGGGTTTCAAAGGATAAGGTGTGGGTGGATATTCAAACACAATAATTGACCTATCTTCACTATTTTCTTAAGTAACATTTTTTTTTCTCAAAATTCTGAAGGTTAGAAATCTTGTTAAGCTATTGACAAGGTCATCTCTTTTGTGGCTGATGAGAGTCTACTCTGTGCCTTTCACATGGATTCATCATTAGTAGCTCACTTTGATACCCTTGGTCTTGTAAAAGTATCAGCCTAATTTCTGTCCTCATCATTACAAGTGTGTGTATGTGTGTGTGTACATATGCATGTGAATGCCTGCATACACATGTACATATGTCTGTTTATGTATCTGTCTGAGTCTGTCTTTAAATTCCTTCTCTTTATAAGGATACTTGTCACACTGGACTGGATTCTACCCTAAGGATTTTGTTCTAACTTGACCACCTGTGTAAGGACCCTGTCTCAGAACAAGGCTGCATTCTGACATGCTAAGGGTTAGAATTTCAACACAATTAATTTTATAATAGTCACCCAGTATAACCAATGGCTTGTGTTAATACGTTTATTATCACTCGTGATTCCTGTAGCCAGGAACTTAAAAGTGAGCTGAGTGTCCATAGATCTCTGTACACTGAAATCTGAGTTCTCTAGAGTTTACATGCCAGTCAGGAATGCAGGCATTTAAAGGCTTGAATGGGGTTAAAAGACACTCTTTGTGGTAACATGGATACACGGATGCTGCTTGGAAATCTCAGTTTCTCCCCTCTGACCACAAGCTTGTGTCATATCCTGGAAGATATGATGAACCTTCCCTGATTCTGTGTTGACCTGGATACTATACTTTTTTAGCAAAGGTTTACTGGTTCATTAATTGCTACCTATATGCTGTTGTGAGGTTGTGGGGCTGAGAATTCTCATCTATCATCTACACAATTACTAGTGTCATTTTTATAATCTGTCTAACTGCAAAAATCTTCATATGTCTTCACTATGATGAACTAATTTTTGAGGAGGACTTGCCTTATGGGTGCTCCTAAATGACTCTAGAAGTAACTAGTATCTATGATTCAGATCACAGTATACACATGAAACATTTAAAACTCTTCAGGAAATAGGAGGTCCTGTAGTCCTGCGCAATCTTTTCCTGGAAGTTTAATTTAGTGTCAGTGCTATAGGATATTCTATCTGATGAGTTTCAGGGATAAGTGGAGAAAAGTGTTGGTAATATTTACTTATTTACTTTATAAATAAAACTGTATTAATAATACTAACTAAATTCGTCTCAGTCTATGTTTGGAAAAATGGCATGTGAAAGCTGGAATACTTTCTAGTAACAGCTTATAGCTCAATTTTCACATTAAATATTTAACTATTAAATGTAAATATAATATTTACATTTAATATAATTATTTATATTAAATTAATTATGTGAGTTAATTATATACTTATTTATAGATATAAATATTTACATTTAATATAATTATATAAATATATAAATATATAATTATGTAATAGTAACTACATATACTTTAATAGAATTATTACATAGAATGCACATGATATAATTTAGATTCATATAGCATACATATATAATATAATATATCTATTATATATAATTATATATAATATTTATATAATTATATAAATATATAGATATTATATAACATATATGTTATATATAATAGTATTTTAGTATCTATTATATATAACATATATAATAGGTATTTTATAAATAATTGATATTTATTGTATCTATAACACAAATACAAGTGGGTAACATAAACTGACAGATGATCACAGCTTGTAGTTTGTCAGTAAAATATAAATATAGAATATTGTATGCTCATCAACTATACTTCACATTCCTGGGAGAATTCATGATTAATTAAAGAAAGATAAAAATAATCAAAATATGAATAAACGCAGAGAAAAGAGAAATTTTAAAAATATGTAATTATGAGGAAAATAAATGCAAACAACAAAAACAAAGATATTTAAAGGGCAAAAGAGATGAGGGAAATGGTGTCAAGATATTATGTAGACTCAATTACAACAGAAACAGCAAAACTTCACTAGACTGCAAAGTACCAGCTACAGTGTGTTACATACAGCACAGCACAGGAATGACAAGAACAAATAGTAGACTGCCATTACTCTGAGTGTGTATTCATTTACCTATTCAGTCATCTTTTGAACATAAACAAAATCAGGCACTGAAATTTATGTAGAATTAACTGTGGATCAAGGAATAAAGAAACTATTTTCTATTGAGATATATTACACCAATTTTAGATAAAATGTGGGTTAATAAACTTAGTAATAAATAAGATAAACATAGAAATTATTATTGATACATTGGAAAATAGATAAGCTTTCTCATTTGTCTCTTCAAACATTTTACATTGGCAAGAAGAAGATGAAGTGAATCAAATGTCAATCAAATGGCATGACAAATAATAGACTATGTTGTCATGCTCCATGCTGTATGCAAGACCATGGGTTTATTGCAAATCTGAACCACGTTGCAAACAAGTTCACACTGACACATTTGCATCATGTGTGTCTTATTAATGTATCTTTAGGAAGCATGTTCAATAAGCTGTATCTAGCCATACATATTTTTCCCATATGCATATTTGAAATAAAATGCATAAAATCGTAATTCTATAAGCAAAACCCATTTTCTCACAAAAAGGGTTTGCAAACTCTGTGTACCCAGCAAAGAGCCAGATCTGGCTGTGTTGGCAAAAAAAAGATGGGTCTGTGCTGTTGAAATAAACCACATTAGTTAGCACTGTTTAGTTTATGCTGTAAATGTGGGCAGATAGATAATGTGGGTTAGAAACATTATTGCCTCCACAGGCATATGGTAATTATACTCACATTAAAGCCCTCCTGTTCATCACGTACAAACACACACATACACTCATACACACACGTTTGCAGCTGATGAGATACGTCTCTCATGCTGAGCTCATCAGTTCATCTGTCTGTGTGTATCTCCTATCTAGGGGGCTGTCGGAGCTCTTCTCAAATGGCTCTTTTCTCCCTCACCTCACTATATAGAAGACTACAATGTAAACACAAACCTAGAAAAGAAGTGCACCACTTCAGAAAAGCATCGGATGTGAAAAGCTATCGTTCTCCCTGAGGCTGATCTGAATTGGGCCACCTGAGTTTTGGTTTGTCATGGCCGGCCCATGATATGAAGAGTCACAGGTGCACGGAGTTATCAGCCAGAACGCAAACACAGAGCAGAGCACGGTTATCGGCTAGTCCACGAGCTGTTTTAACTTTCTTCTATATGCTACTCTTTGAGCTGTCTTAAATATGCTTTTAAAAAAATCCCCATAGTTGTATAGTTATAGATAATTATTTATATTTGCAGACAAAACACAGAAGGAAGACAACAAAGGAGTAACTTAAATCAATTTTCAAAGACTGGATAGTTGAGGAGTTGTGTTTTCACCATTAGACTCTCAGCTATATTCAGAGGCATACAATTAAAAAATAAAAATTATGCCTCATAGCACCCAATCCACATCCTAGTACAGAAGAAAAGTAAAACTCCATTAAAAAACAGATCACAAAGTTCCTGTATAGTTGAAACTAAACTCTCCTCCAATGTAGATTGCCATGTCTAGAGTCCTGGGTAAGCGCGTCCAATTGTGTTCTGTAAACTCTGTTTGCATTTGATATCCTTGTTTGCCCGTGCCCTGAGTGAGTACATGGCAGCCTGACGGGAAGTCTGGCACCCGTTCTCCCGCACTGCTGCCTGCCCGAGAGGACAATATTTTAATGTGCTGTTTATAATACAAATAATCCCGAGCTTCACATGCTCTCACCAGTGTTTTGGGCTTTTCCGCCTACAGAATCATCTGAAGTCACATTTGGTGTGCTTATTTTGATGTTTGCCTTGATCCCTGTGGGGCTTAAAGAGATTAAGACCTTGTGATAGCCAGATCGTTGGTATTTAATGCTCCATTACTCAGCTTTCTGCAGGGCTCAAAGTCAGTTGGCAGCATAGTTCCCAGGAAGCCAGCCCAGCCCTGATGCTCTCCAGCAGGGAGTGTGTCAGGGTGACCTCAAAATAGGAAACATGTGCTTTCCAGGAAAGGTGATGTGGAAATGTCCATACATTAGACATGCCTTGGTGTTTTTGTTTTGCCTTTAGAGAATTAAAGGCCAGATGATTCTGATGAGCACTGCCAAACACCCTCCTTATTCCATATGCTGGGAATAAATTTTCTGGCATGGTTGGGAGACAAGTCTCTCCCATTTCTGCATGTCACGGGAACAGAAACAGTTACTCTTTTTGTTCTGAAATAATAGTTTAAGGATGTTAGAGTAGCAGCCTTGTTCCATTGTAATGCTCTTCGTCAGGAGTATGGGGCAGGTATGTTTGTTACTAAGGCAGGCAGAATGGCTGCATATAAAATCTGGGGTTCTTGAATCCCTGTGTTCCCCCTTGATAACACAGCCTAATATACCTGCAGAAATACAAGCATCGTCTCATAGAAACTAATACTCAGGAGTAAGCTTAAAACTGGTGGATCTGAGTAAAATGTCTTTTGTATCTAACCAAAGAATTCCATGTCTTGTTGCTGGGGGAAGGAGTTATTTTGTCTCATAATTTAAAAGTTCCATCCAGGTCCTTTGTCTTGTTGATTCTAGCAGAATGTCATGGTGATGGGACTGTATGGTTGACATTGCAGCTGGGGTTACTCACCTCATGATGGACTGGAAGCAGATGTGTGTGGAAAAAGAACAGGAGAGAACAGGGGAATGAAAGGGGATGGAAGGACAGGGGTAGGAAATATGGAGGGTGGGACTAATGGAAGTATAATCTTTGAAGGCATGCCTGCAGTGAACTGCTTCTCGAGGTTGGCCCTAGAGATTTTGTAATGTCTCCAGATAGCCCCAGCATCAATGGACAATGCATTGGTAGAATTCTAAATGACAGGCTAACCAGTAAATAAGACAAAATCTTACATTTCTATCTACCTCTCAAAGCATTTGTTACTTGGTGCTTGCATGTGTGTGTGTGTGTGTGTGTGTGTGTGTGTGTGTCTTCATCTGTGAGTCTATGTATATAGAATACACCTATAACATTATATGTAAACATGTTTTCAGAATAATCTTTGTAATTTATTACAATAGGACGACCACCATGATTTGAAAAGAATGCTTAATTTTGCAGGAGCTTTTTATAAAAACAGAAGTCAGAACTATACTAGTTTTCTGTACATTTTTAATTATCTTTACAGGTACCCTTATTACCAATCACAATAACAATAATTAGTCCCTGAATGCCAAAGTGAGGTAACAACTGACCTTGTGTTAAAACTCGACAGCAAATAAATATACCTTTACGTTATGTATACGGACGTTCTTGAAGCACACCCATCAAATACTTACCATCAAATCCTCTCTTAACAATAAATCCCCCATAGCCCTGAGGGTAACATTAGCTTCAGCACAGGAAACACACCCAGGAGACAGCGGCTACAGGCCCTGCTGCCTTCAGTTCACGTTGTTTGTGCAGTGTAACACTTCTGGTGATGAAGAGAAGCTGGTGTATAACGCCATTGTGCACCACTCTGCAACTTTCCTTACGCCATACCTCAACTGAGTTCACCCACACTCAAACTAACACTACTGACTTTAATAATTGGTTGTATTTGGGAGGGGTTGATTTTGAAAGAAATATAACAATTCTGTGCTAAATTGAATCCTTTAATTTTACGTAGTTTATTAGGTTGTTAAGGTCCTTTGTATGATGTAACTGATTCACATGAATCCTTATTCACGACTCTACTTTATTTCCAAGTTGAAAACGAGAAAATTTTATAATTCCTGAAGTTAGCTATAAACTAACACAAAAAAATCTAAAGTTCTTCTCTATGGACACTGGGAAGCTCAGCAACTCTTAGTAGTTGACTGTATTTAAAAGTCTATTGCAAATGGATATATCTATATTTGAATGTGTCTTTGCCCACTTAGACTTTTGGATGTTTAATCCTCAATTCTTGGTAAGATATGCACATATCCTACTATATCAATATGCTACATATTGCAAAACATACAAAAATGCATCTGAAATGAAGTTGAAGTTGAATATTAAAGTCTTAATTTATTTAAAACAGTGAATTCCTATAATTATGATAGTTTCAAATTTCAACGTTGTTATCTCATTAGCCATCTTGTCGTGTGAGGGCACAGAAGTAAGCACAGAAATAGGAGCAATACGACCATCTTCTATGGTGGTTGCTTTTGCTTGCATTAATAATTTGTTGTTAATTATTTTCTTTTAGAGATTTTCAATGCATGTAGGAGTTATAGTGATCAGAATTAGATAGTGATCTAGCTTTTGGATAGCTATAATGTTTAGCAATATCATTAAGTAGTCCAGATTATGAAAGGTCACATGATATACTCAGTGTGACATCTGACAAATGGACTCATGATTGTGTAAGAAAGCTAATGTCAGTTTCTATGAGGAAGTGAATGACCCATTGATAGAAGTTGTATTGACTCTGTCATGCAATCCCGGGCAAATGTGTTTTAAAATTTGTTCTTGTTCTAAAGATCTGTGTTAGGAAAAGATTTATGCCATATCATGTGTGGGACTTGGAAGTATGTTGAGCTGTGTGCAGGTCCTCATTATTTAAATGAAGCAAACTGCTCAGAGTTTAAATCAACTTTTGTGTGACTGCATAGGCACATTAAAGCTACCTCTAAAATTACAGAAGTAACATGCCCTTCTTTGAACCAGTAAAGGCATGCATACATCATTGCATTTGCCTGAAACACTACTTATTTATACATTTGATGCTTACAAGTCAAGCTTCTAGGAATCTGAATTATGGCATCTATGCACCACAGGTGAATTAGCCCTCATCTTGTACCTGGGAAAAGAACTTGTTACACAGTTTGTGGAAACAGTGTAACACATAGCAGGAAACCATACACTTGATGATTTCTGCAGTGCGTTGTGATGAAGGCTTTGTCCTAAAAACTCTCAAGTTTATCAAGGGCTGTTCTGAGTAGTATCATAACATGCATGAACTTGGTAGTTGTTGAGCAAAACTGAACATTTCTCATTTCATTTAAGTCCCAGATTGTACTTCAGGGGGAAAATCAGTCACTGCTATATTTCACCAGCTGTGACCATGGTTAATTTAAGAAAGCCAAAATGCCGTATGGCTCATGTCACACACTTCTTTACTCTCTGCTATTTTCTTCACAGTGTTGACCAACAAATTTCACTTTTATGTCAACACAGAGGTCAGCATCTCATAATGAGTAGAGAGAGTCAATCTACATGCAGAAAATATGTCAAATTAGTGAATGAAAAAAAGTGATTTGGTAAAGAGGCAAATTGTAAAATATTCATGTGAGCTCTAGCCTCTTCAAAGATACAGAAAATACAGAGTGCCAACCTTAGGCTGGCTCTAACTAATGTCTATGAAAATGATGAATCCTATATATTATCCAGAACCCAAATCATGGATAACAGCTTGACTACTGACAAAATAATGTTTAAAATGCCAACAGAAAGGCAAAATCAACATATGGAGAAGATAGTTTGATCTTTGGTATGGTCTCTCTCTCTCTCTCTCTCTCTCTCTCTCTCTCTCTCTCTCTCTCTCTGTGTGTGTGTGTGTGTGTATTCAAAATGTATGTTTTACACATGTGTAGCAAACCGTCCCATTGTGCAGTGGATGCTGTCTTGGGAATGGTCCTCCAACAGAGGCTGTCTGATATTTCAAGTCATTTAATGCTCATAGTTAACCACTGTGAAACATTGTCACACGGGAAATGCTTTATAAGCCGTCTAAATACTTTAAAAAAAGAAAGTCAGAGGTTTAGTAAAAATAAAATGACAGTGTCATGCTTTGCAGTTGCATCTGTATTCAAACATATAAGCAGACGTGGTAGCTTAGACATACTATAGCTCTGTTAGGTGGGACTTTGTTTGTTTGTTTTTTAGGAAAATAAATACTGATTGCCACACCATCTATGCCAACATACATTTCTCAGAAGTATATGAGGGTTTCTCTTTTCCTACATCCTTACCAGCATTTATTATATTTTCTTGATGATAGCCATTCTTCTTGTGGTAGTATGGCATCTTAGAATAGTTTTAGTTTGGATTTCCTCATAGCTAAGGATTACTGACCACTTCTCCCGTGTATTTCTTGGTTACTTCTGCTGCTTTTCAGAACCATCTCATTAACTTTCTCATTTATGAATTGAATTTTTCTTTGTTCTTCCAGTGTTTACTAAAAATCTAAATATTAAGCCGTTCAAAACCTTAATTGCTGAGAATTTTGTCTTACTCTGTAGGCTAACAACTATTCTTATTGTTTTTTCTGCCATACAGAAACTTTGCAACCATACAATCTCATTTGTAAGTTCCTTACAAGTATTGACTGTGTGATTGGAATATTTCTCAAAAACTTATCTATGCCAGTATCTTGGGAGTGAGCATTTTCTTTAGATTTATCTCTAACACTTTTAGACTTCTTTCCAGAATAAGAGTTATGGATCTAGTTTAATTTTCTATGTTTGAATATCCGGTTTTCCCAAAACAATTTGTTGAAGAGGCTGTTTGGCCAACCTGTGATTTGAGAGTGAACATCCCAATTTCTATTATTTTCTTAAATACCTTTAAAATAGCATTAAAACAGTTTTACAGTTTTCACTAAAGGTCATTCACTTACTGTGGTGGCTTGAATGAGAATGGCCTCATCTGCTTATATGTTTGAATATTTGTTCCCCAGATTGGTAGAAATGTTTGGTAAAGATTAGGTGTGGCCTTGTTGGAAGTAAGTCACTAGAGGTTTCAAAAACTTACACCATTTCAGTTAGCCTTCTCTGCCTCCTGCTTGTGGATCACATGTAAGCTCTCAGCTACTGCCCCATAACCATGCCTTCCTGCCTGCTGCCATGGACTGTAAGCAAGCCCCCAGTTAAATGTTTTCTTTTATAAGTTGCCTGGTCATGATATCTCTTCGCAGTAATATGGAAGTCACTAAGACATAACATTTATTAGAATTATTCCTAGATATTTGATTGCTTCTTTTTTTTTTTTTCTGTTGTGGATTTGTAGTTGTTTTCTTTTGATTGAGAAAGTAGCTATTGGTACAAAAAGGATTGAGATTTAAAGCGTCTGTTTGTAGGTCTGTTGAATGTGGGTGCCTGAGTGCCCACAGATGGAGGTGAGAGGACAGTGTACTGTGGCTAGCTCTTGCCTGCCACCTTGTTGAGACAAGACTTCTTATTCTTTTTGGAACACCGCATAAGCCAGGTTAGCTGGCCCATGAGCTTCTGGCAGATTCTCCTATCTCCTCCTCCTATATAACTATAACCATGTGGAATCTTAGATGCTCACCACTACATCCAGGTTCTTGCTGAAGTTAGCATGCTTACATGCTTTACCCAGTGAGCCGTTCCTGACTTGGAGCTACTGATCTTCGTGTGTTGATTTATGTTCTGCTATTTTACTAAAAGTGCTAACAAATTTATGATGTGTTTCTGGAAGCCATTCAGATATCTTTTTTATTGGATATTTTATTTACATTTCAGATGTTATCCCCTTTCCCCATTCCCCCCCCCCAGGACCCTCCATCTAATCCCCCCTCCTTCTACCTCTATGAGGATGTGCCCCCAACCACCCACCAACTCCCACCTCTCCACCCTCGAAGTCCCCTACACTGGGGCATTCAGTCTTCACTGGACAAAGGCCATCCTCCCCTACATATACAGCTGGAGCCACGCCTCCCTCCCTATGTGCTCTCAGGCTGGTGGTTTAGACCCTGGGAGCTCTGGTTGGTTGGTATTGTTGCTCTCCACATGGGAACACAAACTCTTTCAGCTCCTTCAGTCTTCTAACTCCTCCATTGGGAACCCCATGATCAGTTCAATGGTTAGCTGTGATCATCTGCCTCTGTATACTTCAGGCTCTGGCAGACCTCTAAGGAGACAGCTATATCAGGCTCCCTTCAGCCTGCACTTCCTGGCATCCACATTAGTGTCTGCCTTTGGTGGCTGCATGTGGGATGGATACCCACGTGGAACAGTCTCCAGACGGCCCTTCTTTTAGTTTCTGTCCCACACTTTGTCTCCATATTTGCTCCCATGAGTATTTTGTTACTCCTTCTAAGAGGACCGAAGCACCCACACTTTGGTCTTCCTTCTTCATGAGCTTCATGTGGTCTGTGAGTTGAATCTTGGGTATTGTGAGTTTTTGGACTAATATCCAATTATCAGTGAGTGTGTACCATGTGTGTTCTTTTGTGATTGGGTTACCTCACTCAATGATGACTTGGTCGAAGAAGAAATAAAAAAATTAAAGACTTTTTAGAAGGCACATCATACCAAAACTTATGGGACACAGTAAAAGCAGTGCTCAGAGGAAAACTCATAGCTCTAAGTGCCTACAAAAAGAAACTGGAGGGAGCATACACTAGCAATTTGATAGCACACCTGAAAGCTCTAGAACAAAAAAAAAAAAAAAAAAAAAAAGCAAGTATACACAAGAGGAGTAGACAGCAGGAAATAAACAAACTCAGGGCTGAAATCAACCAAGTAGAAACAAAAAGAACTGTACAAAGTATGAACAAAACCAGAAGCTGGTTCTTTGAGAAAGTCAATAATATAAACCCTTAGCCAGACTAACCAGAGGGCACAGAGACAGTATCCAAATTAATAAAATCAGAACTGAAAAGGGAGACATAACAACAGAAACTGAGGAAATTCAGAAAAATTATCAGATCCTACTACCAAAGCCATTCAGATCTCTTAAGTATAGGATGGTGTTATCTGAAGTAGTCATAAAATGAATTTTTCCTATTTGTATACTTTTTTATTTTTTTGCATTTGACTATTGCTATGAGACTTCAAATATTGTACTTAATAAGAGAGGAAGAGATATACACCCATGTCTCACTCCCTATTTTAGGGAGAATGTATTGTGTGTAATGTTGGCTATAGGTTTGCCATATACAGCCCCCTTCATACATACACAAATATTCACACACACATGCATTCAGAAAACTGCATTTATTCTTTTATGTGGAAAAATTAAGACATAGAAGAACCTTCAGTCACCCGGGAGAAAGAGCCTTAACATCCCGTGCCATCTGTAAGAGCAGGCGGCTCTCCGGAAGGTAATTTGAATAATGTGTAGAGAACAGGTACTATGACTGAGACCCAGACCCTGCAGACCAGGTGAGAGGGGCTATGCCACCTGCATGGATTCATTGCCTTACGTGTGAAACCAGATTCCTATTGACTTAGCCCATTTCTAGAAATGGGTACCAGAACGTGAAAGGCTACAAAGAGGGAATATATGGTTGCAGTTTAACAGAAAAGGGAAAAAATGAAAACTGTAAAAATTAATTTTCCATACGACTTTATTTCCAAATTCTTTCTTTCAACCAGTATACTTGCTGCGGGAATGACAAATATCAGTATCAGAGAATCAAATATACCAAAAATGCTACATGTAGTCTGGGGTAGATCTTCTTAGTTCTGGTAACATACATTAAGTGGCACTATAAGGTAACTATAAGGTAACTAACATGAAACCTCAGAGCTGTTACTCTACCACAGCTGGATGGAGAGAGATTTCAAAGAGAATAAAGATGGCAGTGAAAGTTGTTATGGAGCAAACTCTCAAGTGGTGACTCAACCGCTTCTTCCCAGCTTACAGATGGTAGATTGGCCAGGTCAGAAAGCAGTTACAGTCTAAATGACCAAGTTACCATTTCTCTTTCTAGAGATAATAAATTCTTCAATTAGTGCCTGGTGTCTCAGGTGGAGTGCAGAATGGGCTGTTACAGAAGAGTCAGGACCCTGGCAGGTCAGACTGACTGGATGTCAATAGTAATCACATCACGGTTGCTTTATAAACATTGGTAGCAAGATGACTTCTGATTTGTAATCTCGGACATATAAATAAACAAAAGGGCTAGCAATTACACAATAACATTTGTAAATAGCACTTGAAAATTAACTGTACCAGGGCTGTGTTTGTGCAAAACTTTCAAAAGACAAAGCAACCAGTCTTTTTCTTCACACGGTTCGTTTGCAGAGCAGCCCTTGTGGCCTTTTCAAAGACCTTCCTCACTCCATCTTTGGTCTTTGCCGAACACTCCACATATTCGAAAGCACCAATGCTGTTCCCCAAATCTCGGCCTTGTTCAAATTTCACCGGTTCTTGCTTCCTCTTGGCTAACTCTTGTATTATGTGTGGGTCGTTCCGAAGATCCTTCTTGCTCCCGACCAGGATGATGGGCACGTTGGGACAGAAATGCTTGACTTCTGGAATCCATTTATGTGGGATGTTCCCAAAGCTATCAGGATTGCCAATGGAGAAACATATCAAGAGGACATCAGTGTCCGGATAGGAGAGTGGCCTCAGGCGATCATAATCTTCTTGACCAGCTGTGTCCCACAGGGCCAACTCCACCTGTTTTCCATCCACTTCGATATCAGCCACGTAGTTCTCAAACACTGTAGGCACGTAAACCTCAGGAAACTGGTCCTTGCTGAAGACGATAAGCAAGCACGTTTTTCCACAAGCTCCATCTCCCACGATCACCAGTTTCTTCCGGATGGCAGCCATTGCCTAGGATGTTTCTGCTGCTGTACACAGCACCTAGGACTTCTCAGACCACAGGCTCTCAGACTACACCCAGGTAGACCGATTAGTGCAGAGGACACCTATCCTGAGCCACCACCCCTGAGCCCCAGCTCAGCAGGAGGTGGCAGACTCAAGAGAGAACCAACTGAAGAAGGTGTTGGAAGGCCGGTGGTGGAGGGAGGCGGGATACGCATGCGCCTGAATGCCCACCTTGGCTCGAGCCTGCCAGCCCCACATACCCTCACTCTTTGACAGTTCAACATGGTTGCATGTGAGCGGTCTTTTGCCCTGAATGCAAGGTACTTAAACAACCATCTCACCTATATGAACTTGATGAAAATCTCAAACCACATCGTTTCTATTGCTGGTTTCTTCAAGATATACTGTTCATAAAAAATGCTAAATTTTGTCAAAATTGACCTTTTCAAATTGTTGTGTGGTTTCTCTTCTTAAATCGATTTAAATGCTTTGCCACATTTATTGATTTGCATATATTGAATGGTCCTTGGATCCTTGGAGTAAAAATTCACTTGGCTCACAGATCGTGATAATTCTTTTTAATATGCCCTTGAATTCAATGTGCAAGCATTTTATTGTGCGCGGGGTGGGGGTTGGGGGTGGTGTTTCCATTTGTGTCCACCAAGGAAATTGATGGATGGGTTTCTTCGCTATTCTTTAATCTGGTTTGGGTATCAGTGTACTACTGGTTTCACAGAGTGAGTTTAGCAGTTCTCCTTTCCTGTCTATTCCAAAGAACAGCTGGGGAGGCGTGGCGTTAACTCTTTTAGTGATTTGGAGAAAGTCCGCAGGTAATTCTTCCAGGCCTGGGCTTTTCTTTGTTGGAAGGCTCTTCGTAACTGTTTAAATCACATCCGTCTCCTGCTTCTCTGTAACATGCTTGCTCATACCTTAATTTTGTCAGATTAGTTGTGTAGAGAAACATCCATTTAGGTTAGGTTTTCCATTTTAAAAAAATGTAAGTTTTCTGAGTGATACCCACTGGGAATCCACTGTAAGCATGCCCATTCTCACCTCTAGCTTTATTGGTTTCACATTCTCTTTCTGTAGGCTAATTTTGTTAATGCTTTGTCAATCTTGTTCATCTTTTCAAAGAACCAGTTTCTACTCTCACTGATTCTTTACATTGCTTTTTAACCTCAATTTTATCACTCTTTGCCTCAGTGTCTATTGTATCTTTTCAGGTTTTGGCTTGAGGTTTGGCATCTTTTCCTTTGAGATATTTATGATGTTTTAGTGTAAGTATTCAGCTCTAAACTTCTCTTTTAAAACTTCATTCCTGTATCCTGATAGGTTTAGATTTTATTCTAGTAACTTCTAAATTATTTCTGTAAAACTGAAGTTACCAATAGCTAAGTAACTTAAAAGTGGAAAAGGAATGGGGAGGTGGAGAGAAGAAACAGGGAAGTTTGTGTAATGACACAAGAAAAACAATACAGAGAACACACTAAAGCAAACACAAGAAATAGGAACAAAATAACAAGTAAGATGGTACAAGCAGTGCTTTTTGTCTTTTAAACTTTTGTTTGTGGTGGTGGTGGTGAGGGTGAAGGAGCCATTTTCTTTCCAAATTTCAAATAAGTGAGACCAGGCCAGGACTACATGCAGCTGAGCCTATCCCTTTCTAGGCCTGGCAGAATTTTATATTTATAAAGCCTGGAAATTCAGGAAGTTTCATATTCCATCTCACACTGCCACAGACATCAGAATGTCCCCTTATAGAATATGTGTTCTACCTGTGTAGCTATGGATGTGAGAGATCTTTCCAGGCCTTTAATAGAATCCAGAGCAATAACACTAAAGCAGCCTGTCCTTGAAGAGCAAAGCCCAGAACAGTCTTGTGATCCTGTTTTCTCTGCTGACAGCGTTCTCTGTCCGTGCACACCAGCTGGACTCTTTTCTCTCCTCTCACTAGCATTTCAGCTGCAGACCCTCCAGCCTAGGGATGCTTTGCTCTGCATCCCTGGTTACACATCATACCCAAGTAGATCTGTGTCCATGGATCTGAGTGTGAGTTACACTGGGTCCACATTTGTCCTTTCTTACTCATTTGTTTGGCCAGTGGAGAGGGGAAGGCTTGAGGCTTAAAATCATCAGTGTTCTGACATCTAAGCTCTCATTGTTTCTTCTTGGCTTCCACAAACATAACAGCTCAGCCAACCCTGCCTCTTGCCTCTGACTCAGTTTTTTCTTGTTAAGAATTAACTATGTTTTCCTAATTTATTCTTCCATTAATGGATAATAAATTGGCATCTTCCTGTTGAAAAGAGCGCTGTCTTGAAAAGGTTTAGATATTTCCTCAAGATCTAGTTTCCAATTCTTTTATTTGTTATTGTTTGAATATGTTTTTCTTTGAAATTTATGTGGAATGAAGTTTCTGTTGACAGTATTAAGAGGGGGATATTGAAGAGAGGACTAGGGCATGAAGTCTCTTCCCTGAAAAACAGTGGCAGAACTGTGGAATAGATCTTGCTTTCCTGTACTTCATCACTGATTGGCACTCCATCATAACAGTGCAAGAACATCCTCACAGGTGCCAGTATCTTAAACTTGAAATTCCATATCTCCAAAACCATAAGAAACAAATTGCTGTTCGTCAAAAATTATTTACTGTCAGGTATTTTTCTACAGAACAAAATAGAATCAGATAGCTATATACCATGAAGTGAGATCATGAGCCATGTAGTAATTTTATTTTGCATGGTTTTAAGAATATCTATAAGCTGGGCGGTGGTGGCGCACGCCTTTGATCCCAGCACTTGGGAGGCAGAGGCAGGCGGATTTCTGAGTTTGAGGTCAGCCTGGTCTATAGAGTGAGTTCCAGGACAGCCAGGGCTACACAGAGAAACCCTGTCTCAGAAAAAAAAAAAAAGAATAAATATGAAATTGTCCCGGGTATGTGTATATATATATATATATATATATATATATATATATGACTTTTTCTACTGTACAATAATTTCTAATTTCTTAACATCTTCATCAGCACTTATGTATTATTATTTCTTCTCCTTTTAAATGATGGCAGCCCTAACTGGTGTGACTTAACATCTCACTGTGGTGTTGATTCCTCATAACTAGTAACATTGAACATCTTTTCCTGTGCTGATTAGTCTTTGGATATTTTGTTTGGAGACATGTGTCCTCAAGATCTTTGCCCATTTCTTAGTTGAAGTATTTTCTATTCTTAGTTAAGTTAAGAGCTCTTTATATACAGTGTGGTGTTGACTCCATACTCAGACTGCTGTTTGTCTTTGCTTCCTTTGCTGTATAGATTTGTATTTTGATATAGTTCCATTTGTCTGTTTTTCCTTTGATTGCCTGGACTTTTGATATCAACATCAGAAACAATGTCAACACAAGAAATCATTGCCAATTCCAGTGACAAAAGTTTCCATGTTATTGTTTAGGTGCCATATGTAGGTCTTCAATTTGTTGTGTGATTTTTTTCATTGGGAAACATGAAGCAAGAACCTTCTTACTCCAAATAGGGCCCCACTACAGAAGCAAAGAAATGATCCCAGTTATGAGTAAGATGGTGAAGAAATTAGTTGAATTACAGTTACAAATTGTGGATGAGAGGTTACTATGGAAGCATGAGCCGCTGTATAGAACTACAGAAGCATAGGGAGCTATATCATGGAAGGAAAAAAAAAAGTCCCTCTGACAATAGCAAACTCTTTATTTAGTTTTCATGTGTGCATATTATTAAACACACAATGCTCCGTCTGTATAATGCAACTTGTGTTGACCACTTGATATTGAAGAGATTTGTGTGATCTTCTCCAGGAAGAGTCTGTCTACTCCTCTCTTCATTCCATACTTGCCTGTAGTTCTTTGTGTAAGGTTGAGGCCTCCTGGACATTAACATATTTGCTTTGGTATGCATGTTATTGTTGTTCTTATTCAACTCATGTTTAGACTGTCGTGTTGGTGTTGGTGATGGCTGTAGTAAGAATTTGAGTTTCGTTAAAAACCTAGTTATGTTATGTGAATATGTTTTTGTTTTAATCCCGGGTGTGGAATAAGAGGCTTCTCCACAGCAGGTGATTATAATTTGCCTCTTTCGATAGTAGGGGTGTGATTTTTGCCAACTACAGATAGTTTACTTCTGGGGACTCTGGAGAGGGGAAGTTAATAAGTGGGAGAGCCCTGAGAGGGCCTGTAGAGGGAGGCTGCTGCTACCCATGCGGCTGATGGTTTCTATTGTTCGGTTGTTAGTAGGGTGAGAAGAAGTTGGAGACAATTTGATGATGAAGATTGGATGTGCTACAAAGAATTCAACTTCCCTAATCATCAGGAAGTAATCAAAAGAGGCCTACGTTTCCTTCCCCCCTCTAACCTTCTTTTTCTCCTACCTAGAGTTGAGGGGTTAGAAGGCTTGGGTTGGTTGAAGGGTTGGAAGGGAGGGTGAGATATATAAACCCTGCAAAATAGCCCCAAAATAGTGTCAACAGATGGGTGTAGCTTCTGACATTCTCAAGAGATATAATCTCATAGTAAACTCTTCTGCTCTCATAATCTTTCTGTCCCCTCTTCCATAAAGCTCCCTGGGTGCCATGACTCTGGGTTCCATAACTCTGCAATTTGATTGGATCTGATTTTCTATAATAGTCTCCTTCTATTGAAAACAGATGATTATTTGATGAGGGGTAAGGATGGTACTGATATTTGGGTATAAGAATAAATATTTAAGATTTACTTAATGATTATGCAGGTTTAGTAAAGTGACACTTGTATGTTCTCCTCCAAGATCCATGATTTCATTAGCACTAGCTATTTGGTTAGATTTCTATAACTAGGAATAATTTTCTTTGTGTTGTACAAGGCTGAAGTTCTATTACAGAGTTGTTGGTCCCTGCCTAATATGTGTCCCATTACTGCACCCTTCTGGGTATTATGCAAAGCCAGTCATTGCTGGTTTTCATAGGCAGCATACCATAGCGAGGTAAGACTGTTAGTTGTTTCTTTTTTGAAGCTTTCATGATGCCTTCTGGTACCATGAAAGTTAATCTTCAAGGAAGATGATTTCATGGAAGTTCTAGATCAGAGGTCTCTGGGCCCTGTTTCTGAAGTTTACTGTGTCTTCAGGGACTTAATTTCTACCTCTGAGGTGCAACCAGGGTCAATAGCAGTATCCGATAATGTCTAGGGTGTCTCTTAGACAAACAACTGGCTATAGAGGTGTTGGAGTATATTTTTTAAGCTGGTCTTTGGCTCTTGGCAGGAGCATTGTCAATTCAGATGAAAAAATTTCATGTAAAGTATATATATTTACATACAGATATAAGTATATTATAAATTTTGGACTAATTGTATAAATTAGGGTTCCCTCTGATTTTTTAGACATCCTTACTTTTTTATTGGATATTTTATTTACATTTCAGATGTGATCTCCTTCCTCCATTACCCCCCCACCCAGGTACCCCCTATACCATGCCCCCTCCTCCTGCTTCTATGAGGGTGTGCCCCCACCCACCCATGAATTCCCCCACACTGAGGCATCCAGCCATCACTGGACCAAGGACTTCCTTTCCCACCTATGCCATCCTCCCCTACATATACAACTGGAGCCATGGGTCCCTCCCTATGTGCTCCCAGACTGGTGGTTTAGACCCTGGGAGCTCTGAGATACCCTTACACTTATTCTACTTCTTCTTCTCTCTTCTTCTGTATTCAATTTCCCTCACCAGTTAAAGCGTGCCAGTTTTTTTTTTTCAGTTTCCCCCTCAGATCACATGGACCTTGTTATTTCCTTCTCTATCGCAGAACCCCCAACACACACACACACACACACACACACACACACACACACACACACGATGGTTCCTTCTTACTATCTGGGTTTCTGTAGTTGCTCTAGGATATATACTAATATATGATTATTTGGAGCTAGGGGCTTCAGATGAAAGAAAGCATCCAAAACTTGTCTTTTGGGGTCTGGGTTGCCTCATTCAATACAATCTTTCCTGGTCTTAACCATTTACCTGCAAAGTTTATAATTTCATTTTTTTAACAAGTGAATAATATTTAATGCTATATGTGTCACCTTTCATCACCCATTTTTCAGTTGAAGGATTCAGTTATAGTCTGATTCCATTTTCTAGCTTTCATGAATAGAGCAGAAATGAACATGGCCAAGTGTGGGGAGCCAGACCAACCCAAGACTTTTTCAGAGGCCCTGATGAAAGAAGGAGGGGAATGTTAGTTTTGTGTCTTTATTCAGGAATTGACTTGGCAAGGCCAGTGTAGTGCTTGGAACCATTTTCTCAAAAGAGTGAATGCTACCACTTCTGGGAACCCAAATCCTCTCGTGGGCTGTGGTTATCAGTCCTGGGCAGCTGTGTTTGAGGTATTTTGTATTCTTCTTGCCAACATTGTCTGATTTAGCTCGCTGCTAACTTTGGTGAACACCACAACAACATCATCACCGATGACAAAGGGTAATATAATGCTGTACTTCTTAGTAACCTTGCTTGGCTAAGTCATCATTAAATAAAATCTCCTCGTCTAAGCCAATTTTTGTCATTTTATTTCACATCATGACTATTACTGATGCCCAGTCCTCTTAACATTTGAGACTCTATTCCTGGTCCAGGTCACTATGGATCTCTTTTGTGCCAGTACCATTTTGTTTTATTACTATGGTTCTCTGATATACCTTAGATCTGGAATGTTATTACCTCTTGTGTTGTTCTTTTTATTTAGGATTGCTTTTGCCATGTTTTTTTTGTTGTTTGTTTGGTTTTTGATGTGGTTCTACATAAACATTAGGATAGTTTTTCTATTTTTTGTGAAAGATGAAATGTGAATTTTCACTGAGATTGTATTAGATACATTAATAACCTTTGATAAAACAGTCATTTTAACAATGTTGATGCTTCCAATCTAAGATCATGGCATGATTTTGCAATTTCTAGTGTCTTTTTCTATTTCCTTCTTCAGAGGCTTTAAGTTTCCTTTGTAGAGGTATTTTACTTACTTGGTTTAATTCTGTTTACTTTGAGGGTATTGTGAATAGGAGTTTGTCCATGGTCTCCTCTGTGTGTTTGTTGTTGGTGTATAGAAAAGCTATTGATTTGTACATATTGATTCTGTTTTCTGTCACGTTGATGAATGTATTTATCATTTCCAGAACTTTCCTGGTAGAATTTTGGGTATTTTAAAAATGTATACTATCATATCATTTGCAAATAAAAATAGTTTGACTTCCTTATTTGTCTCTTTAATTTTAATTTCCTTCTTTTACCTTATTGCTTCAAGTAGTTCTTAGGACACACTATTGAAAAGGAGTAGCAATAGTGGACATATCTGTCTTGTTTATTACTTCAGTGGGATTGCTCCTAGTTTTTCTCCATTTAAAATGATGTTGGCTATGGGTTTTTTAACCAGTCATATTTTATCTCTGAGCTGTCTTGTTTCTGGTCCTTAGATACTCAAGAAATGTTGGATATGGGTTCCTTCTCTTAGAGTAAGCCTTAAGTCAAATAAGACATATGTTGGCTACTCCCACAAGTTTTGTGCCACCATATTTTAGGACAAATTACAGGTCAAAGGTTTTTTGGATGAATTGTTTTCAGGTTTCTTTTTCCATAGCCTGCAGAGTACATTTCTTCAAAAAAGAGACATGAATGTAGGGGTGAAGGCTCCATGAGGCAGAGCTGGACTTCTTTATGTTCAGTGAGTTTTGTGGATGTTGTCCTTGGAAATGGGGCCTAATTGTCGATTTGCAGAGAGTAGACATTTTATTTAGTGTCAGCCTGGGTTGATTTCCATGGTGCCACCTTGGGCAACAATTCAATTGAATGTAAACCAGTTCCTATACTGGAAGCTTCACCTGCCTAAAAAATATGGCCACCTGAAATTTCATATCCTGCATCACTAGGAATTCTAATTAGGATCACCTTCATAGTGGGAGTTTCCAGTGCACTAGGCTTCCACACTATACCTTGTATTCTGTTGGTAAAATTTACCTCTGTAGTTCCTGTTCAAATTCCTAATTTTTTTTATTTCATGGATTACCTCAGTTAGTATTTTCTTTATTGCTTCTATTTCCATTTTTCTGCCTGGAAATAGTTTTGTTAGTTTTCTTCAACTGTTCATTTGTATTTCTTGACTTTCTTTAAGGGATTTATTATTTTTCCTCAGTTGTTTGTGTTTTCCTGATTTCTTTAAGGGATTTATTTGTTTCCTCATTAAGGACCTCTATCATCTTCATGTAGTTGGTTGCAAGGTCTTTTTCTCGTGCTTCAGCTGTGTTGGAATATTCCGAGACTGCTCTGGTAGGATAGCCTTTGATGGAGACATTGCCCTGGCCATTACTGATTATGTTCTTATACTGGATTATATTCTTATACTGGATTTGGACTGATTATATAGATCTGGGTGCTGATCTCTGGGTTTATCTTGTTGTATGGGTGTTTTGTTCCTTGGTTGCTGTTTCCTCTTTAGACTTTTGAAGTGTAAGATGAGTGTGTTGCCTAATTTAGACCAGCTCAGGTGGTGTCTTTTCAAGGAATGGTTGTTGGTCCTGGAGGATATGGCACACTGATGAATGGATGAAGGAAGTTTAGAAAGAGAAAGCCTGTGAGATCTCTAGGAGATGTAGGAAGGGGGAAAGGGAGGCTGCGTGAGGTGATCTCTTGTAGCCCTAGGGATGAGACTAAGGGATTGTTTTCACAATTGTTTTGCCTATCCTGAATTTTTGGTGTTTCCATATGAAGCTAAAAATTGTCCTTTCAAAGTCTATGATCGATTGTGTTAGAATTTAAAAGGAGATTGCATTAAATTTGTAGATTGCTTTTGGTAGAATGATCATTTTTATTATATTAATTCCACTGATCCATGAGCATGGGAGATCTTTCCATCTTCTGATACTTTTCTTTCTTCAATGACTTAAATTTTTTTTTTTTTTTGTCATACAAGTGTTTCAGTTGCTTGGTTATAATTACCCCCCAAGATATTTTCTATTATTTGGGGCTATTATAAAAGATGTTTCTTTCTCAGCCACTTGTCATTTTTATATAGGAAGGTTATTGATTTTTCTGAGTTAAGTTTGTATCCAGTTACTTCGCTGAAAGTGTGAACAGCTGTAGAAATTCCCTGGTGGAATTTTTAGGGTCTCATGCATTCTATCATAACTATACTTTTACTTCCTTTTTCCAATTTGTATCCTTTTGATCTCCTTCAATTATCTCATTGCTCTAGCCAAGACTTAAAGTACTTATTGAATAGGTATGAAATGAACAGCCTTGCCTGTTTCTGATTTTTAGTAGAATTACTTTGAATTTCTTTTCATTTAAGTTGATGTTGACTATACATTGCTTGCTGTAAATTGCCTTTATTGTGTTTAGCTATGCCTCTTATATCTCTAATCTCTCCAGTGCTTTTATCATGAAGGATTGGATTTTGTCAGAGGCCTTTTCTGTAGTAAGGCCTTTTCTAGTGAGATGATGATATATATTTTTTGTTTGTTTATATGGTAGATTGCACTTATTGGCTTATGCAGGTGTTATCCATGCATCTCTGCAAAGAAGCCTACTTGGTCATAGTGGATGGTGGATGAGCCTTTTGATGTGTTCTTCCATAGGGTTAGCAAGTATTTTATTGAGTATTTTTGATACACACACACACACACACACACACACACACACACACACACACACACATATATATATATATATATATATATATATATATATATATATATATATATATATATGTTGGTGAGACTTTACAGGTTATTTTCTGATGTCACTAGAAAACACAACTTCACAGCAAAGTCTCTGCTGTCCTTGAACTCACTATATAAACTAAGTTGGCCTGGAACTCACAGAGATTTGCTAGCCTCTTCTTCCTGAGTTCTAGAATTAAAGGCAAGCATCACTACTGCTGACTTTAATCAGTGTCCTTAAATCTAGGAGTGCATTTTATAGGGTGCACCAGAGTTGGTTGAATACATAGTTAGAATAGTAATATCTTCTTGGTTAACTGTTCCCTTGATTACAATGAAGTGTCTCCTTTTTAAAAATCTCTTCTGATTAGATTTAGTTTGAAGTCTATTATATCAGATACTGTGATATCAACAATTCTTTGCTTCCATTTGATTGGAGAATTTTTGTCAGTCTTTTCACTCTAAGGCAGTGTCTATCTTTAAAACCAGGATGTGTTTCTTGCATCCAAAAATTAGAAGGATTTTGTTTCTTGATCTATTAAATAAGCCCTTGTCTTTTGATTGGAGAACTGAGGCCATTGATATTATAGTTATTATAGAAAGGTATCTGTTAATTTTGGTGATTGTGTTATAGATTTTAGTTGTTGCTGTTGTGTTCTCAGAAGTAATTTGTGTTTTAATAATTATTATTTTAATTATGGCTTCATATTTTTTCCACAATCACTTGGCTATGATTTTTATTCTCTTTATCCTACAACGTTACTTCCTATATTTTCTTTAGATTCAGTTTAATGGACGTAAATTCTTTTAGGCTCTGAATATTATGGAAAGTTTCTTTCTTCTTCACTTGGGCTTATTGTATCTGGGAAGCTTTCTTCAAAGATTTTGGGAAAGACTTAGACTATGTCATTTACATTCCTCTCCTTCTTCATTGCTTATAATTCAAGGATTTGGTCTGTTTTCATAGTATCTGAATTTTCCTGTATGTGTCTTTCTAGTGTTTTAAAGTAAATTGTCATGATACCCCCGCCCCCCTTTTAGGTTAGATCCTTTGCTTTGTCATCAAGGTCTGTTATTTTTCCTTCTATTTGATGCTTTCTACTTGTAAGGCTTTCCTTTGAGTTTCCTGTGTGTCCTAAACAGAGTCATAGCTAATGGTGCCTACAAATGATTTCCCTTTTTGCACTTCGGGTATAAACCTGGAGTTCAACTTCTTTGATCCTGATTACCCTGCAGCTGTGGGCATTGATGCTTCAGGTGTCCTGGTTGCCTGAACTTAAAGCAGGCATTATTCGCTAGACCTGTACCTCGAGTCATTTGCATCACAGCAGCAGCTAGCCCTGCATTAGATAAAGGTCCTCCTATTTCCCTACAAATTTTCATATTTAGACCAAACAAAATTTTCTTGTCTTTCTAGCTGTAATTTCAAGAGAAAAGCACCTTGTCACTGGGATTTTTCTAAGAAAGACAACTCTTCTTTATCATAAAAGCCAAAAAGCTGCTGGGCCTTTTAACAGTGGCTTATGCTGACAATCAGCTCCTGGAAAGGTTTTTCCAGCTCAGCTCGACTCTTAGCTACAGGTGTAAGGTAACTTATCAACCTCTGCTGTGCATATTAAGACTGCCTTTCAAACCAAGGTAAACTAGATCAAAGGCTGGATCAAGCAGTTTCAACGATCTTTTTTTTTGAACCTGAAACATAGAACACCATAAAACATAGACCATCAATCATTCAAACAACAATTGGCACACGTGGACATTGGTACACCAAGGACAAGACAATAAACAAAGAAAGCAGAACTAAGGATTTCTCCTGTGGAAGAGAGAAACTCAAGACATCTCCTGAATTTTCTCTTGTTCCTAGGAGAGCTCTGAAACAGCCTTTTCATTCTTTTTTGCTGTCACAACCCAGAGAGAGAACAACTGCTTTTCAAAACCCTTTTTCTCTCTGATATTCAAGATGGTCCATCTACCTTGTCCTAGATCCCTCCCAAGCTTATCCCAGCTTCTAAGTGTCAAGTGACCTGAAACAGCAAACCATGGGGCCACTTTATCAATTTCTTGTAAAAATTTTTTCTAATGTAGAGGACTTTATCCCCAGCCCCTTTGCCTTTAACTGCTCTCTTAGGGCAACAAAAATTGGGTGACTCTGAAGTTCCCATCTTATAAGAAACTTGTCCAAAAACCCGGAACTTTATCGGCTAGTTTCACTTTTGCACTTTATGGTCTCCTCCGAGAGCCTGACTTGTCCCACTTACCTGGGAACTTACCCAGTCGACTGTCCTGAAGCCTCAAGAAGTTCTGAACATGTCCTGAGAGGTTTCGGTGGATCCCGGGTTTCAGCACCACTTGTCTCTACCCACGTCTGACCCATGGAATAAGGCAATGGCAACTGTGTTCTTCTTCAAGTGGTTTATTCAGCTATCCCTGTACAGCGAGCTTCTTCTCTCTCTTCTTCTTCTTTTTCCTCCCCAGCTCCCGCAGCCCCTTATAAGCATTGCCTTAATCCTATCAGCAGCTGCCACGAAGTCACTGGAGATTGGCCATTCTCAATGATGCGAGGTGGGGTGATAGAGTAACCACACCTCTCAGTGCATACAACTCCATATATGGAGTTGTCTTTTCTCTCAAGCAATGCCTATGCCAAGTGCCACCTTGTAATGGCGAGAGCAGAGCCGCTTCCCACACCTACCTACCTTCTTATTTATTATTGATCAATTATTGATCATTCAAATGTTGGTTTTCCTTAAGTACCTTCTCCTTGATTTCATAGAGCTGTTTCTTTGTATATTCTTTAAATGCCTTGAATGCTTTGATGAAGTTTATGATTTTTTTTTTTTAAGTTCTGTGTCCTTGAGTTCACTTAGGTAATTCTCATTGGCAAACATTTCTACCAGACTGGTAGCTTTGGAGAGGAGATACTGGCTTGATATTTCCTATTGTTTGTACTTTTGCAATGAGATTTGGGGATATGAATCCTTTTGTTAGTTCTACCTGACATAGACAGAGCATGTTGGGGCAGAAGAGAGGATTGCAGTTCTATTGAGCCTAGGAGTTAAAAATGGCTCAGCTGAAAGGAAGTCAGTTGGGAAGAGGGGATTGAGTGTGTATCTTAGGATCTATGTCCTGTTCTAAGCCTGAAGTGTAGGGATAAATATACCTGGGTAGAATGGTTGAATATATTATGAGAGGAGTCTACGGGTTGGGTTATAGGCAGTGTGTGCCCTGTTGGAATCCTAGCAATCAGTTGAGGAACAGGCAGGGGTGGCCAGACTAGACCAGGACAGTGGATATAGGGCTCAGACTAGGTTTCATTAGGGTACATGATGGGGAGGGTCAGGCAGACTCACTAGGCTCACTAGTTAAGGATGTGCAGGATTTGGCAGGGTGAAGCAGTTGGATGTGGTGTAGAAGGGCTACACTTTCTCCCCCCCCCCCCTTTTTTATTGGATATAATATATACATTTCGTATTTTATCCACTTACCCCATTCCCCCCACCACCCAGGAACCCCTTATCCCATCCTTCCTCCTCCTGCTTCTATGAAGGTGTGCCCCCACCTACCCCCCACTCCCCTTCCCCACCCTCAGATCCCCCCCCCACTCAGTGTTCAGCCTTCATGGGACCAAAGGTCTACTCTCCCACCTATGCCCAGCAAGGCCATCCTCCCCTACATATACAGCTGGAGTCATGGGTCCATCCCTATGTGCTCCTAGGCTGGTGGTTTAGACCCTGGGGAGCTCTGGTTGGTTGGTATTGTTGCTCTCCTCATGGGGCCGCAAACCCTTTCAGCTCCTACAGTCTTCTCTGTAGTTTCTCCATTGGGAATCCTTGATCAGATCAATGGTTAGCTGTGAGTATCTGCCTCTGGGTATGTCAGACTCTGGGGGACCTCAGAGGGGACAGCCATATCAGGCAGCTGTCAGCATGCACTTCCTGTCATCCATATCAGCGTCTATTTTTGGTGACTGCACATGGGATGAATACCCAGGTGGATTGGTCTCCATACAACCTCTCCTTCAGTTTCTGTCCCACACTTTGTCCCCATATTTGCTCCTTGGGTATTTTGTTATTCCAAGTAAGACCTGGGCATCCACATATGTTCTTCCTTCTTCATGAGCTTCATGTGGTCTGTTAGCTGAATCTTTGTTGTTTCAAACTTTTGGGCTAATATCCGCTTATCAGTGAGTAAATACCATGTGTGTTCTTTTGTGTTTGGGTTACCTCACTCAGGATGATGTTTTCTAGTTCCATCCATTTACCTAAGAATTTCTCGAATTCATTATTTTTAATAGCTGAGTAATATTCCATTGTGTAAATGTACCACATTTTTTTGTATCCATTCCTCTGTTGAAGGACATCTGGGTTCTTTCCAGCTTCTGCCTATTATAAATAAGGCTGCTATGAACATAGTGGAACATATGTCCTTGTTATATGTTGCAGCATTTTCTGGGTATATGCCCAGGAGTGGTATAGCTGGGTCCTCAGGTAGTGCTATGTCCAATTTTCTGAGGAACCGCCAGACTGATTTCCAGAGTGGTTGTACCAGCTTGCAACCCCACCAACAATGGAGGACTGTTCCTCTTTCTCCACATCCTCGCCATACTGAAAATGTAAGCAGAACCTCATGCATGCTAGGCAAGGGCTCTACCACTGAGTTACTTCCTCATCTTTCTACTACTTTCAACTGCAACCAAGGTCTTGCTGTTACCCAGGCTGGAGTGGACCTCACTCTGTAATCTAGGCAGGTCTTGAATGCAGCATCTATTGCTATTCTATTTCAGTTACCCAAGCAGGTGGGATTCTAGGCCTTCCTCTGGGCCCAGCTACAAAATATCACTTTCTAAGGCAACAATCGCTAAAGCATAATGCACGACTTTTAATACTTTAAGTTATGTTATGAGCAATGGGTTTTGTTTTCTCAGAGGTGATGGAATGCTGCTATCTCTTGCCGGTTCTTAGTGATGATCTTTTGTACGACATGGCCCAGAATGGAGGGAAAAATGTATTACCTGCTTTGTCTGTGTGCCAAGAGACCAACATGGTTTAGCTTTAGAGATATTTTCTAGGCCTAAATATACTTGGGTCAACACACTGTACTAGCTTGAGGTCTGGAGGCAATCACAATTGTATTTCAATCAAATATTTTAAAGTATTCAATCAAGTTTACTAAACAAATATCCCAACTAAAGTAAGGTAGAGCAAAATGCTCACATCAAGTCTGGCAGTGTTTGTATATATTTATTGGAGTTTTATAATAAAAATGCTTTTAGGGTTCTGCTATATACATATGCTTCATTTACATACATACAATAAACCTCAGTATCAGTGGGAAGACTTTAGGGTTTCTGAGGCACACACACACTTCAATATACTTCCATGCCTGTGTTGAGTTTTCATAAGCAATATACATGTAGTTTTGTGATTTAAAAAAAAAGTAGAGTATTTCTGGTTCCCATCCTCTCTTTGTAGATTTGTGAGAGTCACAGGGCATGACATCTAATGCACTGTCAACGAGTGATCCATTTCAGATAGACAGATACTGCCCCCCAACACACACACACATAGGTTGTATGATGTAAGTTTTATGAAAGTAGCATTTTAACTACTCTGGGTAAACCCAAGAAGGAATTACCAATGAGCTCAGCTGTTGTTCAGGTATAAACAAAATAGGCTTCTCTACAGCTAATAACAGAGTCAAAGAAGGAAAAGAAAAGAAAGGAAGGGCGGGTGTAGGGGAGAAGAACAGGGAAGGGAAACAAACCAGTGGTTAGGAAATAAATTCAAGATACACAGCTGTTGTGAATGGTAAAACCAAAGGATGGTAAGCATAAAAGGGTATCAGGACTTCCCCAAAGGCTTTTCAATTCTCTTAGCTCCTGGCATGACTTCATAGGAACATGAGTGTTTGGTCCCTTCCCAAGAAAGTTTGAGCCTGAAGCTTTCACCTCAGCAAAGATGAGAAGAGCCCTATAAGCTAGAGCCCTGTCCTTCAGCATCACTGTGCAACCCACAGACTGTGACTACTCATTACTATGTTTAATTTGTCCATTAGCCTAAGGATTTCTCAAGTTTATGCATAATGATTTAAATGTTACCATATACAGGGGCTATTATAGGTGAAACTATTTATTCTATATATCTGTGCTCTATCTGCATGTACACCTGCATGCCATAGAGGGCATGAAATCCCATTATAGATGGTTGACTCTGGTGGTCCCACCATGTCCAGAAGGCCCTGTTTCAGTCTAGTCCTCCCTAATGCTGGGCTCTTTCAAAGTCATCTTAGATAAGTATCTTCAAAGGCTTTAAGTGTCCATAGAGAATCTTTGTGTTTCTTGTGACTCTAAGATTCCCCAAGTTCTTGGGTAACTATTCTCCTTAACTCCTCACTACCAAACGACTTCCTTTTAAATAACTTCCCTCTCTTCAAAAACTGTGCTGAGTAAACAGGACCATGAACTGGACTTCTTTGTATTTTTCTCTTTTAGACCTCTCAGTTATTTTGACATTGTTATTATATCATATCATCATGCCTTGCATCTGGCTGTAAGTTTTGCTGAAACAAACTTAAAGCATAACAATGAGCAGACTCCCCCCCACCCCCGTATTCTGGATTTCTGATTACATGGGATGATTGAGGATAATTCAAAAGTGTTATTACAATCATATCAGTAAAACAAGGCTTTAAGGATGGTTGTGCCTGCATTAACAACGCGCATGCGCCAGGGCCATCTTCACATAACTGGTATGATGAAGGGCATTAACAACGCGCATGCGCCAGGGCCATCTTCACATAACTGGTGTGATGAAGGGCATTAACAACGCGCGTGCCCCAGGCCATGTTCACATAACTGGTGTGATGAAGGGCATTAACAACGCGCGTGTGCCAGGCCATCTTCACATAACTGGTGTGATGAAGGGAAAACAACGCGCGTGCGCCAAGGCATTTTCACATAACTGGTATGATGAAGGGCATTAACAACGCGCATGCGCCAGGGCCATCTTCACATAACTGGTGATGAAGGGAAATGACTCCCCATTTTTAACTGTGTATGTTCACTACTGCTAATTTCTAATAATGGACATTAAAGCTCACAAATATCACTATGATAAAAATAAAATATAGCAGTTATTGTTGTGTCTACTATATAAAGAATTTCTACAGCATGAATACAAGAGTTGGAATGATATGTGAAAAGTGTGTTCTCAGAAATTTATAGAATGAGTAATATTTTAATAGAAACTTTAGTTCTCAACCATCTCTTTATTTTAAGGTAATTGTTAAAAAGGATGAAATCCTTGTCTGTTTATCAAATATTTTCATGCTTGAGAATTTAAAAACACATGGTCTTACTGGTATCTGCAAATAAGTACTTGGCTGTCTTGATTTCTACCTGAATTAGTAAGAACCAGCTGCAATATTTAGTGTTTGCATGTGAGCACCCCTCAGCACACACATGGATAACATGGATAACAACATAACGGCTTAATGGGCATATGTTAATAAACTTCATAAAAGAAAGTCGGGACCCGTAACTCTGTATTTAGATTTTAATCAGTTAGAACACTCTGTAAGCTACAAAGTATTATATTTTTTTTCTATTTGAATTTCTTTTTGGTAAAAGAAGGTTTTTTTTTTTTTGTTTTTTGTTTTTTGTTTTGTTTTTTTACATTTATAGATTCCAAAGCTAGGCACATAAACACTGTGAGATCAATGAATTGGCATTGGCTATTTCTGTTAAGCTGATGAGGCGAGAAGAGTCTGGAATTCTTCTTAGGAGCTCTTCCACACGGCTTGCTTCCGTGCTGGCTTTCTCAGCTGTCGGCTACGCCGTGGATATTGTCCATGTGAACTTTGAGGTAGTCGTTCCTTGTAAACTTCTTATGGCAGAAATGGCACTCTGCCATCGGCCGATTGGGGTTGTGAGTCATCTTGTGTCGGATGAGCATCTTCTTCAGGCTAAAAGCCAAGTCACAGACCTAGAAAAGAACCAGAAACTCCACATATATGATGACAAACCACTCTGTCATATACACAATATACACTATGAAAATTCCTTCTACCAAGCATGTGCTAGTGGGCCTAAGGACAAGCACCGCTCTCAGAATCCATGGAATTTCACACCCAGACAAGGAAGGTAACTGTACTTCCCAGGCATCACGTGCAGTTCATTGCACGGCTCGCACTACCCTCAAGCACTCTTTCCTCTCCATGGCTCTACACTTAAACCATTTCCTAGGAACATACTTTCCTGAGCATAATAAAGTATATTTACAGTTCAGAACAACCCCTTAAGTGCTGTGATTTACAGCCTAGATGACATCTCTTCACAGGGCATAAATACACAAGACATATTTTAACTGTGATGTTTTCAATTCAGTCCAACTTGAGAGGTGACTGGCTATCAAGTCTTCAAGAGTTTAAAGCACTTGTGGTGTGATTGGTTAACAATACTTTAATCATTATAACCACTTGTGGTGTGACTGGTTAACAATGCTATAAGCATTACAACTCAAGGTTATTACCCAGGATTCCACTTCCTTCTCTCTTGTTGTATAATGTTGTTTAACTAAGGCATATAAGCAGTTTATGTCACAGCCTGGCAGCCTGGCTTACCATCTCCACCAAACAACCTGGTAATGAAGAATATACAGTAGCAACATGTTAGTAAGGTGCAGTAGCTTACGTCATACAGCGAAGCCACATTAAATCTGTTTGGAAAATAATATCTACTTCAATAATGCAGAAATAATGTAGAGACAAAAGGTATAATAAATACTGATCACGGAGACACTGAAGAAAGCTGGCGCTCTGCATGAGGCTTGTGAAGTGACTGCAGCAAATGAACACTGTGTAGCCAGCATGGAGGACAGAAGAGTTACTGTCACAGCAACAAGAATCACAGAAAGGAATCAGACCTGAATGTGGTTGGGAGCAGGCAGAGACTAAGGAGGAAGTCACCACAAAGGAGGACTTGAGGCACAGCTATTGGAGGGCTGGTGAGACATGCCTGCCAGGTGCTATTCTCTGCTCAGTTCTTAAAGCAGCCTTTACTTTTCCCACCATGTTCAGCTTAATGACTGATCTGTGTGGTTTCTCTGAATATATCTCTGTATTATCATAAGAAACTTAAGTGCTCAGGTCATTAATCCATAAATATATATGAATTTACAAAAATAAAATGATGATAGATGACAGAAGAAAGGAAGACGGGAAGAAAGATATACATACCTATCCACATATTTATATCTATCATATATCTATATATGTATATATAAGTGTGTGTGTGTGTGTGTATAAGGGGGACTCTTCTGAGCAATATAAATATCTTAAAAACTATGAATAATTTCAAAGAAATTAAAGTGTGTTTTTATGGAACGTACTTTCATGGGAAAGAAGTACCAGACTGTTTTATATGTGTTCTCATTCACATGGCCTACCTCTCTGCTCCCTCCTCTGAACCCAGTGCCGAAGTAAAGAGCTCACACCACTTGTAGTGTCCTCTTACAGATATTACAATCCCTTTCTGTGGTGGAAACTTTCTCTAACCAATGTCACCCTTCACTCCATCCCTTCTCTTTGTGCATCCTCCATCTCCCTCTCCCCAGGATTCCATACCACCTAGCCTATCTATCGCCTCCAAGCATGCTGTTTGCTTTCCAAAATGCTCTTATCCCCATTGCTGACTCCTCATCCTTTAAGCTTAAGTAGATAAATAAACAGAGACACGTAAACACAGATAACTCTTTCCTAATTATTCCTTCGAACTGCTTTGTTTTTGTACCTTCCCTTTTCAATTTTTATCATAAATGGTAATTAGCTATTTTTCAGTGTTTACTTAACATTATATGCCTTACATGATCTCTATAATGTCAGAGGAGGTGTGACCTTGTTCACTTGTCACTTTTATGCCAAGCATGGGTTTCATTATTGTCCAGATGCCTTCTTAGTGATTCCTGCACATTGCTTGATTCAGTTCCCATTCTTGTACCTCTGAGTAGATAACCCCGTTTTCAGGGAGATGTGCAGGTTAACCAGATTCCCAAGCAATTAAAAGTGATTTCTAGAATAAAAGCCAGGCTATCTGCACTCAGCCTGTACCTCTTCCCCAGGACAGATCCTGGTTTGAACTGGAGGTTCTCACTTTAAATTGGGGTATGTGAACCAGCGGTTCTTTTTCCTCTTTGGCTCATACCATTTTAAGGAATAAAAGGGACTTTGATAATATAAATACAGTTTCCAGATATTCTGGCATATTGTTGTGAAGGGAGGGATAGTAACTACAAGTCCATGTCAATAGTCTCTGTGGGAAAATCACAGCAATGGCAACCAGAGAGGATGTAAAGGAAGCTGAGCAAGATGCTGAAGTTACTGGTAATGGCCAAGAGAACTAAGGATGTCTAGAAAATCCACACAGGAGATGGGAGCAGTCCAGCAGACACTGTTCAGTGTGAGGCTGGGCAGAGCATTCGTTGTCCTTGGAGAGCACCTGATGTGACACTTGTGAAATGGACTACGGAGATGTGAACAGATTTGCATTCATTAGCTTAAGTATAGCCATTATAGGACTCTGAGGATGCTCAGGATAAATCAGCTCTATGTCTAGCCATTTAGAGTCACACTGAAAACAAGGGAGAGTTAAAACTTCACAGCAGGGATTCCCAACCCTGTCCCTACTTAGGACCAATTCAAATAACAAAAGTGGTAAGGCTTTATTTTTCACAGTTACTCTAAGATAAAGGTGGACTGATTTTGTTTTAGAATACAGTGAAACAAGATGTTAAAAAGAAAGTACTTTCATACTTGAGAATGGGAAATCTCTATAAACTTCAGTTAAAAATACTTAATGAATCTAATCACCATTCAACTTAGTAATAAAATGACAAAGGATATACTATTTATTAATGGAGTCAGTAGCCTAGGATAAATACTCATAGGGACATTAACTCTGTACCATGTGAGCATACTCAATGGCTGTAAGAGAGAGACTGGGGCAAGCATTAAAAGAGGGGCCACAAGGCAGAGAGGTGGAAGGAAGCACATGACAGTGCTGGAGAAGAATCATCTCCTAGGAGAGGACAAGACTGCAGGAGAAGAAAAGCAAAGCGGAAGTGGGGATGTGCACACACTGTTTACTTGATATTTAGTGTAGGTCATTATAAAAAAGAGTTGAAAAAAAGTTGAAAGCTGGAAATGAACTCTGAGGATCTGAATAATCCTAAAGCAGGGTGGTGATATATCATTAAACTTCCTACCCGGAAGTTGCAGAATCTTTCTAACAGAGTAAGAGGGATGCCATTCGGTCAGCAACCAGAAGATCAAAGCTACCGCCAGGGAGGACTAGGCCATGCTCTTTTCTCAACTAGATTTAAACATGGCTTAAAGACAGTAGTTCACTCATTTAGGTATTCATTCTTAAAAACACTTACAGCATCCTTCTTATATGTGAGGTTTAGTTCTATGCTTGCAAACAGAGAAACCAATACTGAAAAAACAAAACAAACAAACAAAAAAAAAAAAAAAAAGAAAAAGGAAAAAACCTCCTCCTTTCATATACCCATAGTACCTAAAAAAGTAAATAAAGCAGTCAAGATGGCATAGTGCATAGGTTGGCAAACCTAACAACCAGAGTTTGATCCTCAGGACACAGATATTAGAAAGTGAGAGCCAAGTCCCTTCAAATGTGCACACCCCCAGTAATACACAAAGAGACAGTACAGTGCAATCAAACAAATAACTAAAGAAATATGTACTATTTTGGGAAGATACAAGGAACATGGAGGAGACTATGAGGTGAGGACTGAAGGATTTTCATACACATAGTCAAGTGCAACTCCTGGACAGATTACTCTGGATGCCAATTCTTTGCAGATTGTTAGTAGCAAAGATACAAACAGAGATAAGCTTCTTCTGCATCCCAGAGATGGTGGTTGAGCATGCACGTATGGTGAGTCTGTAGAGTCATTACAAAAGCTGAACAGATTTGCTGCTTCATCAGATGATGGATACGAGACAAACAAGAAAGTGGCAACAGTCGGGTAAAGACACATAGTCACGAGTATTGACAGACGAGGGTCATGAAGACAAAGGTCTGCAGTCCAGAAGGCAAGTGGGTTTTATTTTACAGTTTGCTACTCACTTAAAAAAATGAGAACAGCAACAACTCATCAGTCCTATGAAACTTCAAGGCAGTGAATCAAATAAAATAATAATAATAAAGAAAGTCTAGGACTAAAGAATGAATTCTACCAAATATTCAGAGTTATAAGTAATGTCTCTTTCCTATAGTGAGAAGGTCACTTTTAAAATGTATCACTTGGAGTTAGCATAGCCTTGTTACTAAAGCCAGATGAAGACATTAAAATCAAAGGAAAGTAGAGATGAACATTTATGAAATGAGATGCAAGCATCCACAAACACCCACACGTGTGTTCATACGTGCCACACACAAATGAAACAATCACATTTAATGAAACTCTATTGAATGAATTCTAAGCCATGACCAAGTAGGGCTTATTTAAAGATTGCAATGGAGGATCAAATAAGAAAACAAACAGGGCCACGTCGCCTTCCTAGAACAAATAAAAAGACCCAATTTGATGTGAGAGTTAAAGGAACTCCCAGAAAGCTGCCAGTTTTCTAGTTTTCAGTCTAGATTAGAATCCTGAGGAAGTAGGTTCTAACACAGGTAAAGAGATGCTGCACCCACAGGGAAGTTGTCAGCAAGAGTGAAGGCAAGCAGGCAAAACAAAACAAAACAAAGCAAAAACACCAACCAACCAACCAACCAACCAACCAAAAAAACAAACAAACAAAAAACCTTCCTTCTTCAATGTCCCTTTATGTGAGCTGCCATGAAAAAGAGTGGCCCAGATTTAGTGTGAGTCTTCCCACCTCAATGAAGAAAAATCTAAGGATCTAATGAAGAAAAATCCCTCACAGGTGTCCCCAGATGCTTTGATTATAGTTAGTTCTAGATATAATCAAGTTGACAACTAAGATCAGCCATCACAGGACCCACATTCTGGAATGTGGATTCACACAGGTTGCCCTCTGACCTCTACACCTACACCATGACACATAGGTGTCTACACGTTCATACAAATATATAAAATAATTTTCAAAAATACCTCATAAGATCATAATGTCTGAGGTAAATACATTTGATGAGAGAGGGTGTGGGCTCCAGCAGCTAACAGGACTGGGAATTTAGAGAAAGCAATGGATCTGGGAGTTGTGAAGATAGGCACAGAGGAAGAGACAGAGGAGGCTAAGTGTAGGTAGTAGGTCAGGAGAACATGACTATAGAACACTGACAGCCTCTGCTCCATTAAGCAGGGAAATTTAGGAGGCACTGAAAATGTGGATGATAACTGGAGAGTTTTGAAGTCTTAGGAGTGAATGAGGCAGATGTAGACAGAAAAAAAAACACAGACTAGTAAATTAAAGCTTAAAAAGTAACACCATAGAGCAACCCAGAGCAACTCTCAACAAAACTATTCCGGGCACGTCAGAGGTAGGTTGTATATGCTGGAAACAAAGTGTCCATATTCAACAGACCGGTCATTTTAGGCCTGAAACGGTTATTTCTGTGGTTGTACATTCAAGTCACTTAAATTGCTTCTGTCTCTATAAAAGAATCAAGCCAAATGAAATTATTAAACTAGCTCCAGTTCCGGACCATGTTCTATGTGCATGCATTTCTTCCACTACAGGTGGAATTTCTTACAGCGTGCAGAGATGAAGGTATTTTACGTGTAAGAATATACTGCTGCTTTAGCCTACTTGACACTTCATAGGACAGGGAAAGTATCCTGCGTCTGTGAATTTTCTCTCACAGGGACTCCTTGTACCACACGTCCGTCCCTGCTGGAACATGCTGATGGCATTGTGCGCTTCAGTAAACTCGGCATTTATAATGAATTTGTTGTACTGAGGTAGTTCATAAACCACAACTTCAATGTTCTTCTATACTAAATCCCACTGATACTCTTATACATCTACATAAATATATTTTACTTTTTATTTAATCTCTCTCTCTCTCTTTCTCTCTCTCTCTGTGTGTGTGTGTGAGTGAGTGTGTGTGAGTGTGTGAAAAACATGCACCCTGGTGCCTTCTCTAATATTTAGGTTGATCCACTAACATAAACAATAACCATTGGTGATGAAATCATTTTCCCCAATCAATGCTCTTATTAAATTTACCACGAACAGTAGTACTTTTTCCTTTCAAAAACAGTGTAAACAGCAACGTCAACTTATTTTAGTTCAATTCAAGTATCCTAGATCGAAGATGTGCAAAGTAGCTCCGTTTAACCTTAAGGACTCTGTGTGAATATCCTGAAAACTCAGTTTTTACTTAACATCTATGATTAGCTAAATATAGTTTTTATATTCTAATTTTAAAAAGAACTTCAGGCACACATAAATTATATTTCGGTCATATTCATTCTATTGGTTCAACTCTCACTAACTTGTCAAAGACTTGGGTCTAACTGAGTTGCCTCAAACTCTCCCAAATTTATACCCTGGAAGAACAGCTCCATGGAATCAGACACTGAAAGATATCCTGAAGAAAATCACAGTATTTGTTGCTAGAGGCCATGATGAATAGAATATGAATGCAAAGAGTTAGGAGCAGCGCAAGGCACTGACAAGCACACAAATCAAACGCATGCACAGGCAAAGAGAATCCTACAGGTTACCACAGAACACCAGAGAAGAAAAGGAGAACTCAACTCACGTCACACTGAAAAGGCTTCTCTCCTGTGTGCGTTCTCTTGTGTTCATCGAGGCCCCGCTTCTGGCTGAAGGCCTTGCTGCACTCTGAGCACTGGTAGGGCTTCTCCTGCAGGCAAGGGGAAGAGAGCACCAAGAAGGTCAGAGACCTAGTGACTGAGCACTGAGCCTCCAAAGGAAAGGTGACTGCTGATTGGCTGAGTGCTGAAATGGAAGATGCCCTTCTCCAGCTGTGCAGCTTGCTGCAGCAAATGCGCATGGTGAGGTGAGCTGTTTCAAACCCTCACAAGAAATACTAATGACCTTCCCTTCCTCATACAGAGCTCTTTTTATTAAATACAAAAGAATATTTCTATGTGAGACTTTTCTTGTTTTTTTCTCTCCTCTAGGCTCTTAAGTATGTAACTGAAAAGGGAGAAAAGTGCCTAGATTTCCTAGTCACCCTATGCTCCCCTTGAAAAGGATTCTAATCTATAGAACAGCAGGAAAACAGTACGGGAGAATTCCTGATCCAGCAAGTAGTTCCAGCGAACCAGACCCAGCAGCCCTCATCCTACTAACTTCTCATTACTCTTAACCAGCCTTACTGCAAAATCAGCTTTCACTAGTCAAGCACTGATAGACAAGTGACCGGGCTGGATGCTGCAGGGTACCACAGGTCATGGTAGGAGATTTGTGTTCCCGCCTGATCTTTGAGAACTGTGAAGTCTTCATTGTCCCTGGAACATTCCTGGGTATAGGTAGTCTTCTCCTTCTTGTGCAGCAAGAATCCATGCATAGGACCAAAGGTACAAGGGAATTTTAATTTTCTTTTCTTATTCATTTCCCCTTAGGTTCACTGAGGACTGGTTAATACAGTCACACAGAGGCTATCAACAAAGAGCGCTATTATAGTGAAAACTTAGGAAGTCATAAGACACTTAAACCTATGTCAAGTTAATAGACTTGAAGCTGAGTGATCTCTTATCTTCTCAAGGATACAACTGAAGTGATGTAGAGACCCATGTGGCTAAAATAGGTAAGCATATTCAGATATCATCTGCTATGATTTGGAGTAAGTCCTCCATAATTGCCCATATATGAAAGGTTGGGCCCCCATTGGTGCCACTATTTGGGGACAATGGTAGCAGGTAGAAGAAAATTAGGTCACTGGGGCTATTCCTTGTAATGAATTGTGGGGCTCTGCTTTCATCTTCTTTTCTGCTTCCCTAGCCACCATGAGAGGAACTAACTTCACCATGTGCTCCATGTGACAGGATCAGAAGCAGCAGGGTCAGGTGACTAAAAGCCAGAATGCACCGTGTCTTCTTTTAAGCTGACTTTTTTTAAATCTCAGACATTTGTTGTGCTTGTGAATGCATTGTCACTCTTAGGTAGGATCTCATCCACAGCATGCATCTCACAATAATCTCACTGGTTTTCTTCTGTTGTCCACTGTGGGAACTTGACTAGGAACACAATCTGCCACTACGCAGTGTTATGCGAGTTGATTCTAATGTTGTCATGGAGGAATATGTAGAATGAATCACACACTCTGACTCATTAGCTGTATTTAACTAGACATTAATTAACATCAAATGATTAGGTCTAGGTTTATGCTGCGTCTGAATGATTACCCAGTCTAATTGAGAAATAGGTTGTCCTTTGTGACTTGAGAATCAATACTAACTGGAGGCAATCTATTTATCAATTAAATCTGCAATTTGTGAGTGGCAGAATTAATTAGCCATCTAATTATTCTATTCTAATCAAAGCAACATTTGGCAGAGCTCATTCAGAAGGTGGCGTTATGGAGCTTTGTGCCTGGTACCTTGCTTATAGACAGCACAATACCAGTTGTAAGTCCTTGATGCCCTTCTATACAAAGGAGCAGCAACTTAACATGTAAAAACATTTAAACAACTCTCAATGACATCTAGGAAGGATGTGGCAAACAGTTATGTGTTAATAAACCTTGTTGCAAATTCCTTTGAGAAAGAAACTTATTGAGTGCTCTCTCTCTCTCTTACACACACACACACACACACACACACACAAAGTGTGCCTGCATAAACGGTATGTTAGAACATGAAAGTTATCTTTTGTTTCAAATTAATTTCATTTAATTTTATTTTCTAGATTACAGTATTTTATATTTATTAATGCTTTCACTATCTACAGTTTAGGAAAATGATGAATTTTCCTGGACGATCATGTCTTATTACTAATGGGGAGTCTGTGATTATCTGCATGTGCGCACTGTTGCTTGTGTGTAGGTACCCATGTGTGAAGGTCATGTGTGTACTGCTGCTCGTGTGTGAAGGGCTTCTTTGTACACATGTGTGAAGGGCTTCTTTGTTTGTATGCACTGCTGCTCGTGTGTAGGTACACATGTGTGAAGGGCTTCTTTGTACGCACTGTTGCTCGTGTGTAGGTACACGTGTGTGAAGGGCTTCTTTGTTTGTATGCACCGTTGCTTGTGTGTAGGTACACATGTGTGAAGGGCTTCTTTGTCTGTTCTCCACTTTATTTCCTCAGGAAGGGTCCACTGTTATCTGGAGTTCACACACTCAGGCTCGTCTTCTTGCCCAGTCTTCTCCCAACTGCTAGGATTGGAAACTGGCTCCTAGGACTGCCTGATTTTTTATGTGGCTGCTGAGGACCCAAACCTGATCCATACATGTGCATATCAAATGCTTTACATATTGAGTCATCTCCCAGCCCTGATTGTTATTTCTAATTTTTAAAGCTCTGCACATGAGAGGTAGAAAAAGGAGGAACAGGGTCAAGGTCATTCTGAGCTATAAGGAAAGCTGAAGGTTGGCTTGGACTGCTTGAGACTGTGTGAAGATAAAGTAAATAAAAAATTAAATTAACAAATAGTCAAATAAACAAAAAATATTTAAAGTGGCACAAAATATTGCCATGCCAATTATGTCTGCTAGTGAGATGGCTCAACGGGCAAAGGGACTTGCCATTAAGCTGACAACCTGCTTCGTCCCCAGAACACATTCCCACAATGATTCCCACATGTGGTCACACACACACATGCTCAAGAATGCACACATACACACAAATATCAATTGTAAATTCCTCCACCATGAACTTGATGCAGATTTCTTAAACATAAAACATCTATATACACATAGAATTTGAAAATTTTCCCCATTATTTTCAGTAGACTGGCCATTTGTTAACCTTGTAGAGAAACCATTAAAGTTTGTACATAAAAGTAGAATCTTGTAAACTGAAGTTCTGTGTTACACTTTTAAAGGATCTGGAGCAAATTCGGCCTTTTAATTTAATCTGCAAGACATTATATTGATATTCAGGGTAAAATACAGAAGTTACAGTGTGTAGACCACATGTAACCAGGTTGATTCTTTCTACATGGACCACAGCAAGACCCATCTGCCAACCCTTCTGCAGTCAGCTCAGAGGCAAACCTGAATCACTCACATTGGTTTAGGGCAGGCTTCTTCAACTTGGGAACTATTGAAATTTAAGGCCAGGTAATTCTTGGGTGAAGAGACTGTACTCAGTATCCACTAGATGTCAGTAACATACCCATCTCAGCAAATTTCCAGACACTGGCTCAAATCTCAGGAGGAGGGCAAAGCACAGCTTCTATAGAATGCTTTTATGTTTTGTATAGTAAAAGATGGCAGTTGTTGTTTGTTGTAGACTGTTGCAGTGTGGTCCTTTATAAAATACAATAAAAATTCAATAACTGGAGAAAGTATGTGCCTGAACATATGATGATGTTCAGGCACATACAGTGCCAACATGATGTGACTTAACACTCCTCAGCACATTTACACTTATAAGAGGGAGCCACTATAGCTTTGAATTACAAGGACTTAGAATAAAATGCCTTTTCTGATAGAATGCCTATGACTCAATTTGATCATTATCCAGGAACACAAATTCTAAAGCAAATGATGCCTCTATTAGAATATACCCAATGTCTTCAATTTCATACTGCTGGAAGATTCAATAAGGCAAAACTACTTGTGTGATGTGACCAAGGACACACTGGGGATTCATGGCTTGATCCTCTCTATTTTTATAAATCAAAATTTTTCTTATAAAAATTAAAAGACTTAAAACACTGCTTTTGTATTATTGTAAAACTTGAAACAACACAACTCTCCTTCCAAGGTCATGCCTTTTTTATTGAGGAAAATCATTTTGAGTATCAGGAGGATGGACTCTGTAAAACATCAAGCCATGCTAGCTGCTTAGCAATGATTTTATGTTCTAGTGATGGCTTGCTGTCAGCCACAGAAATCATCCTGGTAGGCAGTTGATTTCCAAAATCTGAGCCTGCATGTCTACGGTAAAATATGGAGCCTACAGAGTGTAGACCACATGTAACCAGGTTGACTTTTTCCACCTGGACCACAGCAAGACCTGTCTGACAATTCTTCTGCAGAGGTGTCTGAGGTGTCTGGAGCAAGTCCAGTATGTGTGTCTCCCATGGCACCTCAACCATAGCTTTTGCATGACCTGTAGTATCCTTGACCATTGACCACAGGCCAGCCCTGACCAGTGCTCTTAGCATGGCAGACTCCAGCTCCAGTTTCTATAGAGAGACTGTGTGGTCAAAAGATTACTACTGTGTCCTGTAAAATATCAGGTCTGTGCAGAATCAGAGCTACAATTTAGAGGAGACTTTGTGAGTGTGGCCCTTCTAGTTTCTATTACATACAGCTAATGGGGCAGATCTACAGCCCATAGGACAGCTAGCCATATATCTAACAGCTCCTCTTAATGGCCCCATTTGTGAGAGCACATGTATCACCAGCTGCACACAATCAATGTGTTCTGAGCCTCCCTCTAACAAACAGCCCTGCCGAGCAAGCTCTCACAGATGTTTACAGCTTCTCTCAGTTTTTACTCACCGTCTTATTTTTTATAGCCAGTGTGGTCTTTCAACATATGACAAAACACACCCTTGGACTAGTAAACAAAGCACCTAAAAATTACAACTCATAGGGAACCCTTTGAAAGCTAAGAGAATATTTAAAGCAGGTTTCTACACAGCATGTCTGTAATTGCTTCTGCATTGTAGCTAATGGAAAACACACTTCTTATAAACCAGGAGAATGAACTGCACAACCCACATATAGGAAACTAAAAATAAGCACAGTGAATGGAATCAACGTTTTATATAAAAGTGTTGTAAGGAGACACCTGGTCCCTTCCTGACTCCTTCCTTTTTTAAGGACCATGCAGTAATTTGTAAAACGAGTGGCTAGCCGGGAAGTCCAACTGCATGCACAAGGTATACAAGACCTTATCAGGCATAAGACAGGCAAGGGCCATCCAAACTAGTTCAAAATGAGTTTTTCTAGAGCTTCATGCGTGACATCAGCCAGTCATTGGAGCAGCAAGACAACCAGGAGCAGAGTAAACACTCCCCTCATTCTGTGCTGATTGTAGACCACAGCATTTCACCCAGCCTGATCACTCAGGTTGCCTGGGAATAGTTTTAATGACTACAGATGCCTGGGGCCCACTCCCCAAAAGCCCCACTCACTGAACTAGACATGGCCAGGCACTGACTGTGATGTCAAGTGTAGCCACAGGGGAGAACATCTGCTCCGTGTTTCTCTAAGATGGGCATCCTGAGGGGCTAACTGCAGCAGCATCAATGATGGCGAGGCCTGTTTGTGCCTCCTGCCCTGATACTTCTCTCCCAGTTCACTGCTGGCCTCCCTTCAGGGCCTACTATGTGCTATCTGGCAAGGAGGTGGAATCTCTTAAATATCTCCTTTCCATTAATCTGGTAAGTAATGCTGGTAATTTTCTATGTTAGGCTCAGTTTACAGATGAAGAAATGGTTTAAAAATATGCCAAAGGTCACACTGTCAGGCAGAGAGAACATATTTCACAGGATACAGGATTCAAGGGCACTCTATGACCATGACTGCTGGCTACCTACAAAGCTTCCCTTCCTTCTGTCCCTGTGAGCAGAGCCCGAGTCTGTTGAATGTTCACTTCAAAATTTACTTCACCACCATGAAGGAGGAGAATGATTCCCAGCTCAATTAAGGCAACTGGTGCAGGCTGAGCATCGGCCCATACCTGTTTAAAAGTTGGAATCAACAGAAGATCTCCAAAAATGTTGATGCCTGTAGCCCACCCCCAAAGAGAGGAGGTTTCGTACTGGGGTTGTGTGCCTGGCTTTGGCACTTTTAAAGGACTCTTGATAATTCTAATTAGTAGACATATTTGGGAAAGGCTGAACAAGGTCAAGATTGCACTGGTACTGCTGTTGCAGGTAAGGTTTTACATGGGATCATGAGAAATGACCATGGTCCCGAGTGCGAGGAGATAGTAGACAACAGAACGAAAACACTCATACATTTGAGGAGAATTGTATAAAGGGAGAAACAACAGAAAGTAGAATTCAACACAGTCACCAACTCTCCTATTTAAAAGTCATATCTAACTAGTGTCCAGAGGAAAGAATTAACTCATTCTGCCTGCTTCCAAAACTAACAAGCACAAGTCTGACATGTGATGATGGCAAGTGTAATCCATTTCTCAATAAAACCATACAGTTTATTCAGAGGTCTGTAGGAGAAAAAGATTATGTAAATGCAAGTCCTTACAAAAGAAATACCTAATTCTAAAGAAATAACATACTTCTCCAATGACTCCATTCTGAAAATAATATGAGCACAGTGCAAACTTGCTATTGCACATGTGGTCATTCCCGCGTGACCAGCAGGGTCTCCCAAGCAGCCAAGTCCATGTCAACAGGTAAAAAGAAGCCATCAGCAGTGGACAAAAGTCAGAGGAAGTCATGTCAGTGTGAACTACATCTAGAGCCAACACCCTGCACAGATGGCAGGGAGCTAGGATCAGAAATGCATCTCTTTCAAGGCTCAGAAAATTCTGGGGAGAAAAAAAAAATCCAACTAGCATGTCTGTTTGCACAGGTGAGGACTCAGAGCTGACCTGGTGAAGATTTATTAGATCTGAATTAACTCAAAGTCAAAAAATGATTTGAAAAATATAAAAAGACTTAAAAAATAAGATTACTGTAATAAGTGAAGATGTTTTCATATATCACCTGAAAATAATTAATATTTTTAAAGTCCAAGGGCAACTTTACAACAATTTAAATTCAGAAAATTAATGAGTTCACTTTTTACTGTGTTTACCCAACACTTTGTTTTGGTTAACTATAAGTACATTTGAGCTCACTGTTATTTCACAAATGGGGATTTGTGGAAACGCTCCATCATATTTAGGGATATTATACAAAACTTACCAAGTGGGTGTGTATTTCACTTCTCCTCAACCTTCTAAATTTCGGTTCTGGAAAACAAAGCACTAGCTTTCTTCCAACCTGCTTTAGGTTGTCTCTGTCTCCTTATGAAGGCACTCATTAATGCATTTCAAGAACTACCATAGGTGTGGTCAACTCTGCATATCTGTCCAGGACTAGCCTGAATTTGACACTGACAGTCCTATATTCAAGAAAGTTGTATTTTTCAGTAAAACAGAAGCATAATTATTATATAGCAAGACAATGTCCAGATACCCTCTGAATTCCCCTAAGTCAGGAATGATGGGATGAAGACACATCCCACTTAGAAGGGACTTAATCTAGGGACTGTAGGCATTGTCCCTCAAGTTTCCCTCAAGTGCCACTTGGAAGGATACCATTCTAAATAGAAAGGATTTTGCTAACATAACCCTTCCCATGCTTCGATCCTTCATCCCATTTCAAGACAGTTTCGGTCTGTGATCTCAGTGACAGAAGGAACTTATTTGTCTAGGATCAGCACTCAGGAGATATTTAGTTAACTCTTTCCCCAAAAAATCAAGATGAAGCTTCACAGTCCAACTGACATGGATCCCAGCGCTGGAAGAACAGGGAAAAACCAGAAAAGTGACTTGGGCAGATGAAATATATTTCCTTAGCAGTGGGTGCTTCTGGTTTCTTTTGTTTAAGGATGAACATTTGGCAGAGAGACTATTTATGAACTCGCAGGCTATTAGAAATTGCCTAGCTCTTTCAGAATGTGTTAGGTAGAAGACTGGTTTAAGCCAATGTGTTCATTTTTAGTAAGATAAAAAGGCACAGAAAATCCCATGGGATGGTGCGTCAAATTTGAACTACCCTTTCATACACAGATACGTTGCTTTAGCTCTCAGTGTCTGTTGCTTGGTTTAGAGATACAGTCGCTGCACAAGGAACACTAACACGTAAGAAGAGCTGCCAGTTCGTCATCCCCATCTCCTCGTCCCTGTCCTCTCTCTTTTATTTTGTTTCATTTGATTTTCAAGACAGTGTTTCTCTGTTTAGTCTGGTTGTCTTGGAACTCACCCTGTAAAACATGCTGGCCTCGAACTCAGAGGCCTCTGACTCCCAGGTGCTGGGATGAAAGACATGCATCACCACCACCCAGTCCCTTTCTTTTCATAACTGCAATTCAGATTGGTGTTTTACTAGCACCCAAGTATTCTCATGGCAGGTGGTTATAAACAACACACTCAGCAGAAGATCCAGTTAATATAATTCTGGATATATGTAATATATATTAAAATATAATTTCATACAGAGAAAGAAGCCACAGCGAAGCTCAGGAACTCAGAGAGAATTCAGTGAGCATGTATTTCAAGATGTTATACACCACCAACCCCCAAAACAGGATAACATACCTACAGGTCCCAAATGAGAACTATGAGGGTAATTAGCAGACTCCTGAGACTAGAAGTTCAGGATTACATGAAAAGGAACATTTAGCATTCAGGAGCCTCAGCAAAAGACAGAGGTTGAGATCTCAGTCATGTTTAGCCAATTGGAAAATATTGAACTGAGTACTTTAAAAGTTCAAAATTCTGTCCATGAGTCATATATTAACTGGTGATAAATTGCTCTCCATGTTAAAGACTGTTTTGAGGTGGAAGGACACTTTCTTGGCATTGACATGATCGCTGCTTACATGTGTAAAGACACATGGTTAGACCCTTTAGTCTGTTGCCTCTACAGAGCCAAATAGACACAATAGGTACACTGCATCAAAATGTTAAACTAGACTCACACTGTCAATCGAGAGCCAAGTGTATTCACTCACTAAGGGAGGCAGCAGCAGGCACCGGGCATCACAGGAAGGTGAGAGTACACATGTGCCTATGCTCCTAAATACATGAAGTGTAGCAACAGCGAAGCTTTAGATCTAAGAGATCTAAATGCAACAGAAAGTGGTTTTGGATTCACCTCTACAACACGCGGCCTGTTGTGTATTAACATGTACGGTCGTCAGGAACTTGGGCCATGTCTAGGGTTAAAGCCTACAGAGGTGAGTATGAACAGGTACTTGGTAAATCTCAATGGAGTCCTGATGTTTAAGGAGCTTCTTAAAAGCCCGGCATTTCTGAGCAAAGCAGAAAGGAATCACCTAGGAGTATCTGACTTGGTGATAACTAGTCTTTGGATGAATGGTTTATGTCTCTAGCAATTTGCCCTATGTCAACCACTGACCCAAGGCGAATGACTTCAGATCTGATTACCAATCTCCAGAGTGCTCCCAGCCATCCTGCCCCACACTTTTTGGTTTCCAGAACAGCAAATCAGAAACCAGCAATCTATTCATCTGTTACAATTCAGCATCAAGGACACAAGCAATCAGTCCTATCATAATCACTGTAAATCATAATTCCATAAAAAGTCCTTAGGAAAACAATGTATCTGTCTGATATGACCTAAAAATATAAATAAATAACATTTGGTGATGAAAATCTGTTTGGAAATCTGTCCTTAATTCTTATTCCTATTATCTCCATTTACAATCTTGAAAATACACTGATAAAAGAAATTAAATTACACATGCAGACATCATTGACTCCACATACATTTAACAGTATCAAATCTTCATGATATAAAAAAAGGCTTTCCCTTGTACTCACTCTCCTCTCTGCCTGTGTCTCTCTCTGTCTCTCTTTCTCTCTATCTCTCTCTTTCTGTCTCTCTCTCTTTCTCTCTGTGTAGTGTGTGTGTGTGTACACGGATGTGTGCATGCATTTTTGAGATGGTACCCTACACTACATTTCAGGCCTACATGGAATTGAACTAGCAGCAGTCCTCCTGCCTTAACATCCTGGGTGCTGAGATTACAGATGTGAGTATATGGTGTAAATTATCATCTATTTGCCAGTCAGGCAATGTCTTACCTAATGTTCCAATAGGTTTGCTCTTGGAACTTTGCTCTATGAGCCTTTTACTATATATATCTGAGTATTCTCTAGAGAGGAACAGAGGTCACATGAATACATGACATCTGAACTTCATATTTCCTACTAGGGAGACATGCCATATAGGACACTTATATAGCATATATAATTTTCCTGGAAATTCTCATGAGTATGATTATAAAAGGTAATCTATAACTGAGAACAGAACTGGGTAGACAGACATGTACTTTTCTGAGCATCATATTTATATACTCCTCAGAAGTAGGGGAACCCAAGCCTGCACAGAGATGTGTGAATCTAGGAGCACAGCAGGAAGCAGTCTGCTTGGTAATAAAAGACAACTGGCACAGAGCACACAGATTTGGTCTATGCATCAGACTGGGACTCATGATGAGTCCCTACACCATCAGTCAGGATCAGCAGACCTTACTTCAGCATAGGCTCGGTCAAATGCTGAGTGAATGACTAATGGCTTCCTTTAGAGAGCAAATGAAGACATCCAAATTCACATTTTGAACTGAAACCCAAATAGATGACCTAAATCAGAGGTTCTTAACCTGTGTGTCACATATCAAAGTATCCTCATATCTATATTTATATTATGATTCATAACAGTAGCAAAATTATAGTTATAAAGTAGCAACAAAATAATTTTATGGTTGAAGGGGGTTACCACAACATGAGGTATAGGGTTGCAGCAATAGGAAGGTTGAGAACTTAAATTCTTAAGGTCTCAGTTTTCTTCATGGAACTGGAATAATATCAACAATAAAATCTAGACACTTTCCAAACTCTAAAATATTGGCATGAAAGTGTTTGACAAATGGCTCCAAGAGGTCCTTCAGAGGCTGGGTCACAGGGACATTTTCTGACTTTTATATCAACTTGACCTATGACTTAGTGGTTATGGAGCTGAAGGAGAAACTGACGGTTATTCTAAGAAACTGGATTATATACTACTGAATGGATTGCAGTATAACAGTGTGATAACTGTACAGATGTAATAAAAATTAACATTACAAAGATATATAATCTCTTTCGTTGATGCTGATCACTTCTGGATGACTCTGGATAAACTACATCCTTTCCTGAACCTGAGAGCTTTCAATTTTAACACCTGTGTATAAATTATATAGTATATAGGATACCTGTGCCTCCTCACCGTTACATATGGCTCACAAGAAGACCCCAGGAAGGGTATCTGTATCTTATATTAAACAACTTTTAATTCTAAACTGAATTCTAAACTGAAAAATCCACACAGATTTTGAAAATGTAATTAGATAACTTTGGCGAAAAAAATAAAAGAAAAAAATTATGTATGAGCTTTATTCAGTGTATCATTGCTTTTGAAATCTATTAATGGGTATTTATATAAATAGATATCTTTATTTCAAGAATCCTATGATACTTTGGTAATTAGAGCTCTCTGAATAGAGTAAAAAATAAGTAAAATTCTGTTTGGAAAGAAAATAGTATAGGAAATTATATTATTTTCCTAAGAATAATGTCTATTTCTTTTAAAATTAGCTCTATACTGCCTTTCATAAAACAAAACTCAGACAGCATGGACCACACTTTTCCATTTAATCTTGCAGTGTATTATTAAAGTCTAAAGATAATACAGTGGTAGGAAGGCAGCAATCAGCATAAATGCTAAATATTTATAGAATGTATTTTAGCTAAATCATCAATCTACTCTGCAAGGGTTCTTTGTTCATGTACCAGCTTCATGAGAGCTACTATTGCATCCTTGACACAGCTGGATAAATTACTAGATAGGGACTCTAGAGGGACATGAAGTTGTTCTATGGTACCATGCTACACAGGCCTTTAAAAGGATGAATTTGGGTCAGATCCCGAAGCTGCTGGAGTGTCCCTGAACTGAAGAAACATCTGGAGTAATATATTCCTGATGCCCAAATACAGGCTTTCATGCTTTATAGGCAGCTCGGTACACGCTTAGTGAGTTCCTGCAGTGCACTGGGCAGACAGCTAGGCCTGCTGGAACTGAATAGCAGACCCTTTTTGCTCCAGGATTCTGTAATTTGAGAGAGACAGTGACCTACTGAGGTCAGGTCAGTAAAATGTACAATATACTGTAACCACTCATAGACAAAGTCCTTGGCCAAGGAGTCAGTGATTGGTAAGTAAGGAGGACAGGATTTAACTAAGCGCAGGGCTTTGTTTGTTTATTTTTAAAACGTTATTTCCACATGGGGATGCTAGCAATAAAATGCAGGACATTTAAGTTAGCAAGAAAACTTGCATATGTCTAGAGAGCTGGCGTAGGTTATTAATTTGGCTAATGTAAATATTTATTCTCATCCTTTAATAATAGAAACCTAGACTGTCACTGTGACAAACCAAGAACGACAGGAAGCAATGGTCACAATAGCGAAGACAGGAACCAACTAACTTTAATGTTTCTGATGAAATCTTCAGACTGATCTTGGACCATCTTGAGGTGAGGGTAGGATTTAAGTGGATTAAGAGGAACAACTCCGACGAGGGGAGAGCTACACGTACTTGTGGAAATAAGGATAAGAACTTAGATTGCACTTAGGAATTTCACTGTTTTAATAAAGTAGCAGTGTTTGTTCTTCTCTGTGACCTAGCTAGCCACTGGAACTTGCCTGGATTTATAGTACCAGGGATTTTTTCCATCTTTTTAAAGACCTTAAATCCAATTAGACAGTTGTTTGTTACTGCCAAGATATAAGTACCACTATGCACCTTCTAGGATATCTTTTCATTCTGGTTACTGTTGTGGTTCATAGGGGTCACAGCCTAGTTGGACTATTGATTGTTTTTTTTCCCCCTTGGTAGCTTGCACAGCCCTTTCTGGTATAATGAAAGCTCATCCTCAGGGAGGAGGCTTTTGGATCAGATCCAGTTTAAAATCCTCCTAGTTCTGTGTTCCAGGAGTGTGGTGTCCTCAGCAATGGGGACCTTCAACTTCTGAAAGACAACCAAGTGAAACAGTAATAGCCTACATTGTTTTAGGAGTCTCTAGGACTCCCCTGACTAACAACTCAAATGTAGGTTTTTCATGCCCGGTACTGGGGTTTTTGTTAGATTCCTCTTGGGGGAGGCATGGTCATCCCAAGTGGAATAACTTCATTAAAAATATATAATGTATAGACTTAGAGTTACACAAAGACATGCACACACACATATATATCATGTAACTTTAGGTAAATACAAAATAATATGATTCCTTATAGCTCTTTCAAATAACTTAGTGTTATTTATACCTCTCATCCTTATTTAAAAAGCTTCTTTTGCAGCAATAAGAAATCATTACAGAAAACCATGACTAGTCAAATGCAGAGAACAACTGACCTTGGGGTGTCCATCCCCAGTGGACAGATATACACCACAACATTTATACCTAAGGCTCAGAGAACATCACAGAAAAGAGGGCCAGGAAGTTGTGAGAGTCAGAGGAACAGGAAGTCTTCCACAAGATTTTGTCTTCTAGATATGACAAGGACTCTACACCTATAAATTATCAACAATACAGCTTCTTAAATAAGACTTGAACAATGACAATACTTTGCTGACAGTCCAAAACAGATGGAGAAAACCTCATAGGGCCTCACTCCTAGGTGAAGAGCTACGGCCAATTCATGACTGCCAACACAGGGGAAGCAGTCTTTTAAGTGATCCCTGTGAGCGCTCATCCAGTACCAAGTATTCAGGCCTAACAGCACACAAACAGTAACCCTCAACAGACTTTTAGGGTGCATTTATATATTTATTTGCATATATATGTAATGATAATAATTTTTTAAAAGAAGCCATGAATTGACATGGGGAGGTTGGAGACTGGGACATGGTAGAGAGTGTGAAATTATATAACTTTATTTTAAATTTTAAAGAGGAACAACTCTATTCTTGGTGACAAGATGGAAGTTTGCATGACTGCCAGTTCAATATTAAAAAAAAATCAATGTCACATGACTTATTTTTTTTCTGTTCTTAATACTGCGTACATTGTTCATGTGACTGTTGTAACTTCCTGATTTGACCTCAGACATGTAAGTACTGCTGGGTGCACTATTGACGCATTTAATTGTTAATATCTGTGTATTCATTTTAAAATACACTTGTTTACATCTAACCTTAAATAATATGAGTTATTTATGATTTATATATTCTTGCAATTTTATCTTTTCTAGATTAATAAAGAGTTATAAAGTCTTTAATCTTCAAAGGTCAGGGGGACAAGTTGTCATAGTGTTACTAAATACCCAATACCTTATATTATGGAACCAGATTCCTTATTCCTTCTCAACAGTAACTTTCATCTTTGAGGTAAGTAAATGCAAACTAATATGTGGGGTAAACTCTAAATGAGACATTTAAAAATTACTGTTTGAAATACCAAGCAGCTAGATAATGGTGTACTCTACTGGCTCTCCCTTACACTCTTAGTCAGCTTCAAGTTCAAACAAAGTAATGCCAAAGACAAGCTCACAGACAGCAAGTTTCTTAATATAATCTGTGACAACATGTCACTGACACATTTTCCTTTAAATTCTCACTAAAGTCAGGAACAGGATCAGCTGCCACTTTACATGCTTCCAATGACTTCAGCTTGAACTAATTCATGATCAAATCACAACTTGTTTTAAAAAAATTGTATAAATGCGGTGCACAGGTTGAACTGTATGCCCTCAAAGGCAGGCTTTGAAAGGCTGTATTTCTGGCTTCTAGTACAACTGACAGATGGTGTCCTAGTGAGAGAAACAAAATCATGGAGGGGTACCCTTAGTTTAAGACACAAGCCCCTCACTTCCTTTCTGTCTCCCCACTCACTGGCCATGCTCCCCACTGTGATATCTGGCCTCTTCACAGCCCTACAGCAACAGGGCCACACCACCTCAGGCTCTAGTCTCTCAATCCAGGAGCCAGGAGCACTCTTTCTCCTTTTCAGTTGCTTATCTTAGGGATTTTGTCCCAACAATAAAAAAAACCAAAGTTGCCTCACACCCCCCTATAACTTTGTTCTTGCAGTACCATCAATAACTGCAGCCTTGGAAACTGCGTTAAAGCGGTGTTAGTTTCAACCTGTGACAGCACTTCTGTAATATAAAAAATAATTCAATATACAAAATTTAAGGAGTTCAAGAAAGGGAGAGTTGTTTGGGCTCCACATCTGTTTTTATTTTACAGACTTATTTCTAATGAACAAGGGAACCCTAAGGCTTATAGCTTATCTTATTGCTTCATTCTTTCACTGGGAAACCAATAAAATCTTCTGTGGACTTATAATACTGTGGATTCAATCTTGTCTTCCTGTCTTGGTACAGAAAGCCTCTACAACCCTGCAAAACTTGCCTAACCCCATATACTGTGCTCTATTTCTCCCCAGAACTCCATGCTCTCTCCTCCTTTGGGCTTTCCTTTATCCAACAAAACACTTAGCTTCAGAGCATACAGCTCATGTTCATGTAGCATGGCCTACACAACTTAACATCCCCTCACATAGCACTCAGTTATGTAACGGCCTACCTACCTCTGTGCCTTTTTCTTGAATGCTCATGATCATGGTCTGTGGTCCATTCAGACTTCCTGGCTGCACTCTGCTTGGTCTCCACAGGGTTAAGTTAGCTGATTTGTCTTCCACACTGTTAAGTTCCCATCAAGCACATTGTGTTTTCTATGTGGACTATCCAAATGTCCAAAACAGGTACTTGCCTTGCATCTGGGCATATCTAGATCTGGATTCCTGGCAGTTGAGACTAGGCTGTAAAATCTGGTCCTTTTGATGTTGATGGATATCTATTCAGAGAGTCTCTGTCCTTTTTACAGAAAAAACTTACAATAAGAATAAAATATAAAACCATCTGGCAAGTGTGTATGGAGGAATGAGTGAGCAAACTAAGAATGAAGACATGAAAAAGAATGATATAAAGGTGGAGAGTTGGGCCAACAGAGTGTAGTCAAAAGCACCAGCGATACTGTGAGAGACAGCTGTTAAGAAAACCTGCTAAGAGCTTTAAGGAAAAGTAAATTCGCCTGAGAAAGAGCAGGTAAGGTAATAAGAATAGACAGCTTGCATCATGTTAACTTTATCTTTACATGGTCCTACAGACTTAGCAAATATGGTCAATTTGGGGAAAAGAACGTAGTCATGACTGGCTGAAGCCTACTGGACACATGTGCCTTGGGAAAGAAGGTGTGGAAAGTAATGAGATGGTGGGGAGTCCAGCTTCCTCAGAGGTAGCCACTGAACTGTGAACTATGGGCAGTGAGAAGCTAAGAGGACTGAGTGCCTTTGTTTGTTTTGTAGCAGATTCATGATCCAAGTTGATCTTTTCAAGTATTGCTATGTCTGGGTTAGGTAGACCAGAATTTCTTAAACTGCGCTTCATTACTAGCTCCAGTGAAATGTTAGTATGCTAAATGAATTAGTCTTTTACTCTCTTCTTTGATTATTCACGTTGTACTCCCTCTTTTGCTATTCCAGGCAAATGCTATGTTACGCAGACTACAATAAAATGTATCTTGCACATCTTAAAACTTTTAATATGGTTACATATATTCTCAAACTCCAGGAGTAAGTCAAATCATGGGATGAGACTTTCCCTAGAGATGTTGACAACCCTCTGTCCATTTGCTGTGGCACTACATCATTTCTACTGGTCCCTCAATCTCTTTGAGTTCCAGCCCAGAAAAGCTAAACTATTCTGTTCTTTTCTTCTCATCCCATACATCTATCTCTACCAATCTTTCTCTTTTCTGACCTTTCCTAGATAGCACCTTCCCCTTATATTGTTGACAAGATTTTTCTCAGCATTTCTTGTACCACCTTCACTACCCCTCACCTGATATGACTGTTATAATTCCCCCTAACTTATCCTTCTATATACAACATGTGTCATGGACATTATATTTTTTCAAATCTTAAGAAGATTCAACTGGTAACACATTTGTCAAAGAAGTGTCTTTATGAGTTCCTTGATAGCAACACCTAACTGTTTGAAGTCCATGTTAAATGTTAAACAAAGTTAAATAGAAACTGTCAGAGATGCCCAAGATGAGAAATTTTGCTTTGAGTTATTAAGAAACTGTGAGCTAATCAAAGCTAACTAACCAACTAACTAACTAAAACTAACTAACTAACAAGCAAATCGGAGCCACCATAAGTATTTACAACCTATAACAGATGAATTTTATTCCTATCATATTGCCATTCAAACTTCACTAAATATTCTATAAATACTTGAAATGAAATTCTGTTCACTTTTCATTATTTCTATGTTCAAATTATAACAAAGTCCCGCAAATCCTTCAGTTAAAACATTGGGCATATTTCAGCTGCCACACCAGTCCCCGGGTGCCATTTGACAGATGTGGGGTGGGGAGCAGTAACCCTGACTCTTGCCTTTCTGTGACTGTAGATGTGAGCAGAGTCTTTAGGTTGTAGGCACTAGTATTCACCACTGGTTGTGAAGCACTGGGAGAAGGAGGAAAGGCCACATGGAGTCTAGGAAAAGCTTTTCTCTAAAGGAAAAGATGCTGTTATCCCATTATCTAAACTAAGGCACACAAGTCATAAATGTGTTGCTTGTTATGACTTAACTGACTATATGCATCTTGCTGTGGTGCCTGGGCTTTACAATGGGTTAGGACTGTTGATTGCCTTTCTCTGTTAACAGTTAGCATCTTTCTCAGCTTCCAGCCCGAATCCAACACTAGACCAGGGGAAAAACCAAAGTTAAAGCATGAAGAAAACATCAACTTAAACAGACCCATGACAAATAAAGATACCAAAACAGCCAAAAGCCTTCTGATAAAAAACAAAACAAAACAAACAAACACCCAAACAAAAAAAAATGCCCAGGCGCAGATGGAGTCACTGGACTCTAACAGATTGAAAGATTAAAAGCAGTCCTATGAGTGAAACTTTTAGCTTTACATTCCTACAAAGTTTTCAACAAAGAACTTTACCAATACAGTTTCTAATTACCTATTCTGAATAACATATCCACAGACCCACAGGTAAGTATAACTATCATACCTCATCATAAAAGCTTCTTTTGTTACAGTAAGTCACAACTGTTCAAAATTCTTAGACTGAATGATTTAGGGTGTTCAACCCCATCTGATTCTTCTAGAACACATTCCTTACACCCAAGACTTAGGGAAAATAGTGGGAGATAGCAGAAAGTCTGTAAGAGCCAGAGGACCAGAACAGCTGCTATGAGCGATTATCTTCTAGACATGGCAGAACTACACCCATGAACTCTCCCCAATTTGCTTGCATAATGGCAGTACCAGCTGGCATGCCAACATCAACTTGAGAAATTTCACAAAGCATCACCCTCAGATGATAAGCAATTAATCCTTGTGGAGAGAGGGAGAGCTCTCAGCAGAAGATGCTCCACATCTCTTCTCAGCTTTCAAATCCCATCCAGTAGAGGTCATTGTCTGTAGACGTAATGTTTCAGTACATTGTGTAAAGTTTACCCTTGTGTTACTCAAATGCTAACTTCTGTGCCCTCATATCTTATTACAATCCAGACATAGCTTTGTTATGTTTATTCTTAGATGCTTCGGTCTCAAGGTTGTATAAACATTGCTCCTCATTCATTCGCTACCTTGTCAATAAAAGTCAATGAGCCAATACAGAGCTTTAAAGACAGGAGGTGGGACTTCCGATTCCTGGACGAAGAAAGAGGAAATGAAGGAAGGAGCCAGGAGGAGAGGTCAGAAAACATCAGAAGAGAGCTAGTCAAGAAAGGATGAAAAGATTCAAGCAGAATGAGAATATTGTCTGGGAAGAAGCCTGACTAGTTTAGAGGTTTAGGATAGAATAATAATTGCTTGGTATATGGCTCGTGGCAAGGAGAATTAAGTGGTTAAGAAACACAGCTGCCAGATTAATTCACTATTTCAATTTATATTAAAAATAATTAATTGTACAACTATCTCAGTTCACGACCTTCAGACTGCTGCTTCAGTTCCAATCAAAGCATGACTTCCGGAACTTCCTGAGAGGTAAATCTATGTTACTCTTCTACTCAGAATGAAACTATAAGCATGATCACCTCCTTCAGCTCAGCTTCAGCACCTCCTCAGCCTTTGTGGCCTCAGTGAACAGGCCACTCAAGCCAAACCTGTAGGGAATTCTAACTTTGCTCACCTAGACATGTCTACCTAGCCCACTGTACATGTTTGTCATCCATTTCCTCCACTGGAGTTTCCTTACAATCAAGTCATTATTCCCTTTTTGACTCAAAAGGCTTGCATTTGTTTGCATTTTAAGCTTCTGATGGTTACCACTTCACATGTTCATAAGGATTCGAAGAGGATTCCTTTCCTTAAAAAGATGCTTTTCTGTTTTCAACACGACTCCTGATCCTGCAGGGTCAGGGATACTCTTGTTTTACTAACCTTACCAATCACTCTTCACTCATGATGCCCTAACATCTTTGTTCATTTGGAAGAAACTCGGCTCTTTCCTTCAACACCTACATGATTCATTACCTTGATGCCTTGATAAATATTGGGGTGAGATATATATATATATCATATGCAATACATATACAATTTATATATGTAACACAAATATATATTTTTATATAATAAATATAATAAAATAATGCATATAACATGTACATATATATCATGTGTTATACATAATATATGATACATGATATATGATATATACATGATATATATCTATAATATAATATAATATACATGGTATATATCATGTATCATATATCATATAATGTATAACACATGATATATATGTACATACTATATTGCTTATTTTATTAGATTTATTATTTAAATTATGTATATATACATATATAATGTATATACATATAGTGTGTATATATACATATATATATATATATAATTTAAAGCATCAGATAAATCAGAAATGTGTGCCTCATAGAAATTCTGAGCCACCTATTTCTAATTGGCTCACAAAACCATTTCCAGGCATAAATAATATTCTCTACTATTTTACACACAGCAGCAGCCACTGTGCGTCACAATAAACTCTCTAAATTTCCTTATCCATTGTTGATAGAACAGTCAGTACATGGAGAACAAAGTATGCCCCTATGATGAAGTTAAAATATCTACATATAATAGATCAAAGAATTTAATGAAAAAGTTGGATTATATACTCAGAATATGTTTCTATTATAATGGAATAAAAAGGTACTGAAATGGTGGTGGTGGTGATGGTAAATCTGAAGATGTGAAAGATAAACATAAATATAGAATTGAAACTAAAATGTGCTATGGCACCAGTGTAACAGCATCTTCTCTGAGCTGAGCCAACATAGTGCAAGTAAATCTCAGAAAAATATGCTTGTAGAGATTATCCCTCTACAGCTTCTGTAAAATGTCTTTTGGTTCCTGAGAATAGTTTGACTGTTCTGGGTGATAATCTTAGTATGCTGTATAAAAACTGGATTTGTGTGCAAGGAATATTTATAGTTACTCAATGCTTCAGGATTTTAAAGCAAGGCTGCCTGAGACACCACATGCAGAGAATGAGAAAACAAAGGACCCAAAGAGAAGAGTTAATGTGAGACTCTCTAAACTGGGTGATTCTTTTTAGTCAGTAGTTGAGATTTACTTTCTTTTTGCTGTCAGTACTTGAGAGGAGCACTCAGGCATGCACAGTTCTGCCCCCTGACATCAGTCAGAATGCCTGTTTTAAACTCTAAAACAAGTGAGACACATTTAGTGTTTTTATTATTGGTTTAATTTGGTAATATATAGGAAAGCTTATCAAAATCCAAATATTTAGGAAAAAAACTGTAATTTAATAAAGCCAAGAAAAAAAATGTAGTAGTTGTTACAGCTTGGCTATGAGCTCCAAAGCCTCGTGTGTTGAAGGCAGGGTCCCTGGCTGCCAGTGATGGTAAGGGACTAGATTACATGGATATTAACTTCACAAGAGGGAAAACCCATGGGCGAATTCAAAGTTCAATAAGCTATGGTAGGTGACTTAGGGCATACCTGTGGGGATGAGTCCCCAGCTCCTCCGCTGCCTGCCTCCTCTATTTGGCTGCCATGACATGAAAAGCCTCTTTTATTCCTGTCTCCTTCCACCATGGTGGTATTGCATTGCCTGAAGCTTGAAGTAGCAGACTCAACTAGCCTTGACAGAAACCTATGAGATCAGAAGTGACACTAGTCTTCCCTCTCCTAAATTATGTATCTCAAGTACTGCACCACAGTGATGGACAGACAGGAAGGAGCACGGTAGGTAAGGAAGAAGCTTCTATACGCAGCCTTATGTTGATGAATGTCTGTGCTTTGGTTTTTCACTTTTTCAAAAAGAATCATGGCTCTCAGCTTCTAGGAGGCTTAAATGAGTTACAAGTTAATAAATCTTAAGGCATGAAATCATCACTGAGATGTGTGACTTGGTATGGTTGGTCCAATCTGTACTTACTTGTACTTAACCATTAGTATTTTCAGTAATAACTTATATTAAAGAAATAATGTCACCGAACTCGACATTATTATTTTCTTGAGAGCAACCAAAACAATATACTTTTTCCCCTGTAGCAATTTACAGAGTTTCTTCTATGGTGTGGCCATTCTGTCTCCAATAATCAGTGAAACAATGCAATGTGCACTGTGGTCAACAGCACTTGTTTCTAATATAGACAACCAGAATGCTTTTTGCCTAGATACTAGCATCTTTAATATAAAAAGTAACTTTATTGTTATTGTTGTTGCTGTTACTACTACTATTACTATTTGTGTGTGTGTGTGTGTGTGTGTGTGTGTTCACGGGAGTCCTGTAGCACACATGTATAACATCTCGATGGAGTCAATTTAAGCTTTCTTTCTTTCTTGGGGGAAGGGAGTCTTTAGTTGATTACAGTTTATCAAGGGAAATCAATGCAAAAGCTCAAGGCAGGAACCTGGAAGCAGGAACTAAATCCAGGATCTAGAACTGGCTCCACCTGGCTTGCTTGAGTACCTTTCTCAAACAGCTCAGGCCCATCTGCCTCGGGATTCTTTTTGAAAAAGTGAAAAACCAAAGCACAGACATTCATCAACATAAGGCTGCCTATAGAATGTTCACAGTGGGATTAGTCCTCCTACATTAATCAACAACTGAGAAAGCACTCCATGGTGACAGGCCAATCTGATGGAGGTCATTTCTCAATTGAAATTCCCTTTTCCGAAATATATCTAGGTTTGTGTCAAGTTGACAAAAACAAACCAGCACATCTCTGGATGTAACTTCCTTGGTAAACAATATCAAAAAACTGTTGTTAAATTTTTGCTTTTACAAATGATCAGTTTTCAACATATGGGTCCTGGGAATCCACCTCAAGTCATCCATCTCCTCAGCATGTGCCCATTCCTGCTGAGCCATTTCACAAGTCCTAGAATAATTCTTCAACTGGTTTAGAACTGACATAAGCCTCTTTATTAATGCTCATTGTGAAATAAAGTATCTTGAATAGTATGTATTTAAATTATGTTATAATAAATTATACCTGTTTAATCTTTTACAGCTTACGTTGTATTTTATACTTAGATTTTCTCTCCCCCTCCTCATTCCTTGTGCTAGATCATGTTTCTAGTGCAAGCTGGCCTCCATGTCCCTATGTAGCTAAAAAGAGACTTGAAATCTTTCTTCTCCTGCCACCGTCTCCAGAGTTCTAGGGTTGTAGGCACTTGTGCGGGACAATGAGCAGAGGAATACATGTGAACACAGGACAGCTGGCACACAGCACTTTTAAAACACAGGAGCCCTAAGCCTGCATGTGGAGAAGGTATACATACGAGAGCAACAACAATGCAGTGAGGTTTAGTAACAGCTCAGACAGAAATGACACATTGCATGTGGTTCACCGGGGAGTGTGTTCAGCTACACTCAGCATACCAAGTGTGTTCTCTACAAGAGACATTTTCTAGGACTAAAATATTGGCAGTTTGGCACCTTGCATATTGACTCAAAGTCAAAAATTCTTGATACTTTGGGGTTTGAGTTATTTTCCATTGACTTTTCTTTTACAAGTTTATCTTCAAATTTTATCCTAGTCGTTGACATAACTTCAGTCATAGCACATTTCTCATCTGATAATAAGTATGTTTCCTTTAGAACAGGTGTGGCTTTCTTATGATCAATAGAAATGAGATAGACTATGGTCTTACCCTGGTGTGAGTACGAATGTGCATCTTCAGTCCGTCATTTTTACTGAATCCCTTTTCACAGTATGGGCATTGATAGGGACGCTCACCTACAAACAAAGAAAGTGTCCATGTCAGAGAAGTGTAGGCAGCAGGACCTCCTCCAAGCCGCTGCTCCTCACAGGGGCTCACGGGGGCTCACAGGGGCTCACAGCGGCTCACGGGGGCTCACGGGGGCTCACGGGGGCTCACGGGGGCTCACGGGGGCTCACGGGGGCTCACGGGGGCTCACAGGGGCTCACAGCGGCTCACAGGGGCTCACTGCTACAAAGGTGGAAGAGGCACAGTTGGGCAGGAGAAGCACACACTAGAGTGTTCCCTCTAGCTCAACCTGGCCAACACCCAGAAACCATCAAGTAGCCCAGGGGTTTGCTACATGTCCTTTGAACCCATGAATCCAATTATAGGCACAATCATAAGACCTTGTAAAACTATTCTGTATCCTCATTGTGAAGGCATTTAACTTGCTTTTTAGTAACTTATAAAAGTTTCATATAAATAAAGTTGGATCACATCTGTGGATTTCAGAAAGAGCCGATAAAGCATGTTTAAACAGAATCATTGTTATTTAAGCTACACAACGACTGATCCACACTTTTTGTATATAACCAAATAGTTCTAAATTAAGGCTGTAATTTAGAAAATTGAAAGAATATTTTTCAAGACAAGGAAGACCATGCATGCATATACCCCTCCCCGCAAAAAAACAAAACTGCTATTTGAAAATGATAAAATGTGACAAAGCCTAATATGTAAAAAGAATTCAAGGCTGTATTCATCAAAGCATCATTATTTGCAATAATAACATAGGTCCAAATCACCAGCTTTCTTTATTCTTCCTTGAACAATAGACAAACATGACGAACATTACAAGATGCTAGACACTTGCTATAGTCCAAGATCAGTAAAATAAACTTAACACAAATGTCCTCAGCAACTGTACAATCCTGTCTTTCCTCGCTACAGGACCAAGGCTGTGTAAGAGTCCTCCTCTTTTTTGATTCAACTTGAGCACGACATACTCCATGGCCCCATTAGGGCAGCCACAAGCTCTCTGTTGTTCAGCCTCCTTTTTCTCTGAGTCTCTACTTCACCTCCCCCATCTCTTCACTGCTTCATGAGATGAGACTCAAGACTGACCTAACTTACACTCGGAATGACCATTTGCTGGAAGCTCCAGCAGAGTGGCATTGTCCACTTTAAGGAGATCAGCTTGGGCACTGTTTAATGCACAACCTCATTATACAATAACCTCAGAATGACAGGATCAAAGTAAGGATCAAAGTATGGTTTGACTGGCACCATAAAATGGTTGTAACCATCTATAAGAGAAAGAAAATATAAACAGTATTATCAGCCAAAGCAGGGACAAGTATCTTTAAAGAACTTTCTAACTTTACCAGCTATTGTAAGAGAAATAGACTTTTTACACTACCCAGTACACCAAGAACACTTGAAGTAATAAATATGACTATAGAACATTTCGCCTTTTGTGGCAGAATAAAGATTTACAACTTCTAATTTCACATTAAGATGATAATCATGTTGACTCAATCAGGTCTTTGATTCACTTGGACTTGAGTTTTGTGCAGGGTATTAGATATGGACTTGTATTCTTCAACATAAAACCAAATACAGCGAACCTGATAGAAAAGTAAGTTAGGAATAGCCTTGAACACATTGGGACAGAAGACAACTTCCTGAACAAAACACCAGTAACACAGACATTAAGATCGACAATTAATAAATGGGACCTCGTGAAACTGAAAAGCTTTTGTAAGGCAAAGGACTGTCAATAGGACAAAAAATGGCATCCTGCAGAATGGGAAAGATTGTCACCAACTTCACATCTGAAAGGAGGCTAATTTCAGAAATACATAAATAAGTCAAGAAACTGGACATTAACAAATCAAATAATCCAATCTAGAAATGGGGTACAGATCTAAACAGGGAATTTTCAAATGACCAAGAAGTACTTGAAAAACATTTCAAACTCCTTAACCATGAGGGAAACAAAAATCAAAATGACTATGAGATTCCATCTTACACCTGTCAGAATGGCTAAGATCAAAACACTAGTGATAACTCAAGCCGACAAGGATGTGGAGGGCAAGGGGAACACTGCTCCATTAATGGTGGGAATGAAACTTTGTCGAGCTACTTTGAAAATCAATAAGAAATTGGGAATCCATCTACCACTGCTGAGCATATATCTTAAGGATATGTCATCCTGCCACAAGGACACTTACTCACTATGTTCACAGCAGCTTTATTAATAATAGGCAGAAATTGGAAGCAACTCAGATGTCCCTCAACTGAAGGAAAAAATAAAGAATATATGGTACATTTACCCAATTTAGTATTATCATTCAGCTGTTTAAAAAAAAAAGCAGGCAAATGGAGAGAATGAGAAAATAAATCATCTTGAGTGAGGTAACTCAGACCCAGAAAGACAAACATGATATGTACCCATTTATAAGTGGTTCTTTGCTATAAAGGATAACCATGCTACAATCCACAGACACAGAGAGGCTAAGTAACAAGGAGGGCCCAGGTGAGGATGCATTATTCTTCCTGGGAAGGAGAAATAGAATAGATAGTGCAAGTGGACTGGGGGTGTGTAGGGATGGAACAGGAGGGACCACATGGCAGGGAGAACAGAGGGAGAATAGTAGTGGAAAAGACATCTGGAATTTTGGGGCATTTTGGGTGTAAGGTGGAAACCTGAAGCAATGGAAACTCTCAGGAATCTGAGGGTGACCCTAGTTAAGACTCCTGATAATAGGCAATAATGGGCCTGACCTAGCCATCTCTGATAACCAGGGATGTCTTCGAGGGGAAGTACTGGGACACCACGGCAACCACAAAACTTTCGACCTACAATTTTTTTCTGCCTACAAGATGTGCTCAGTAAAGATGAAACAGAAATTGTAGGAGTAGCTAACCAGTGATTAGTCCAGCTTGAAACCCACTCCTGAAGAGGGAGCCCGCATCTGAGGAGCCAGAGATCTAGGGTAGAAGCAAACATGCCCCACCAAATAATTTGTAATGACATTCTGCTATACTCATAGACAGGAGCTAGAAGAACCATCAGCAGAGAGAATCCATCCAGTAGCCGACAGAAACAGATAGAGACCCACAGTAAGCACGAGGTGGAGCTCAGTGAATCCTGAGGAAGACAGAGAGGAAGGATGACAGGACACAGAGGACACCACAAGAAAACTCAAAAAAATCAACAAACTTAGAATCACAGTGGCTCAGCCAACAGTAAGAAACCCTGCATTGGTCTGACCCAGGATCTCTGCATATATTTTATGGTTGTGTAGTTGATGTTCTTGTGGGAGTCTTAACAGTGGGAGTGAAAATTGTCTCTGATGCTTTTGCCTGCTGTTGGGACCCTTTTCCTCCTATTGGGTTGCTTTTTCCAGCCTTAATATGGGGAGAGGTGCCTAGTCTTACTGCAACTTGACAAGCCATGTTTGGTTGATATCCCTTGGTGGCCTATCCTCTTCTGAAGAAAAATAAAAGAGGAGTGTACTGGGGATGGAGTGGGGTAGGGGGAGGAGGGGAGAAGGAAGCACAACTGTGGTCTGCATGTAATAATAAATGATAGAATAAAAAATTTAAAAAGATAACAATCATGTGCGTATGTTGCTTTCCACATCTACTGGTCCTCTATCTCTCTATACTCACCTGTCTAACATTTGTGTCTCACAAACAACTCAAATTCTGTATCTGTCACTCAAATTTATGATCCTATCGTCTGTTCTCATGTGCTCTGAATACAGCGTCCTGATCACCTGTGTAGATTTACTCAGTCATCAAACAACACCACCCCCACACATCTGCACTGTACAGCAAACCCTAAATAAGATGTTACTTACGCTCGCCAGACAAATGAGCAAAAGTGTGTGCAGCCAAGTGATGTCAGAGGTCCATTTGCTTTATTCTGGTAATTATTTATTATTTTATTGTTGTTGTTGCTATTATCATTGTATGTCTCATAAGAGCATGAATTACTTAAACACGCACAACAAAATTTATAAGGAGAAACTTAAGAACTGTCCAAGATACCTTCCTTTTTACTCAGTTCTGCATAGATCCAGTTTCACGTCATAAGAATGTGGCTTCCTGACTGGGATGCTCCTGGAACATGAGGATAGTCACAGCAATGCACTGATTAGCATTTGCACTAGAATCTGCAGCAGGACCTGGGGTGCAGCAGGAACTGCCATTTATTGAGTTGTGAAGGATTTGACATCCATCCACAGAAGTATAAACACTATTCTAGAGAAACCAGCAGGCATAATGGACATATTCCTGCAGCAGACAAATTCAAATGACTTCAGGTTCTTCCTCATAAAGTCTTACACACAATGTAACAGTTTCTGGTGGTTTTAACTTTTGTTTCTAAGACACTGTCACTCTATGACCATAGAGAGACTGGAACTTACATTCTAGACCACTCTTGCCTCACACTCACAGGCAATTCTCCTGCTCTGCCCTGTGCTAGGATTATAGGCATGAATTGGTATACCCAGATCATATGTAGATTCTGAAAAGTACATTTATTTCAGTTATTTTACTTTATTGATACTAAGGAATGCTGATCTCTTTCCTTCATCTCTTTCTGTTAATAACTGAATTTATTATCAAATCAAAACTAGATGATAGATAAATGACAAAAACAAAAAAGTTGACAGTAGAACAAATAGATTGCTTAGAGGTTAACATTACTTGTAGCTCTTCCAGAGGGCTTGGATTTGATTCACACCACCAGCATGGTGGTTCACAATCATTTGAAACTCCTGTTCCAGGGTACCTGAGATCCATTTCTGAGTGCCACAGGCACCTGGTACGCAATGATACATATACATACACATAATTTTAATTCTAAATATTTAAAGTGGCACACAGATATTTAATAATTTTTCATTCAAACCATTGTGCACCTATTTCTCCTGAGTCAAAACATTCTCCTCTGAAGGGAGGAAGAGGCTAACAAGACTCAGGAAGTGAACCAGTTCATAAGGCTCAGGAAGTCCCTTAGAATTACAGGACTCTCAATGCCCCTCCCCCAGCCCTAAGAGATAACTCTTAGGAGCAGTAACAATTGTTGGGGAGAAACTGTCCTGTCAGCTAAGATGCCAGCATATGATGCAGTAAGCTCTTGTATTGAAACTTTAATGGATTTGATCCATGCTCTAGAGTGAGTTTTACCTTTGATTCCTTAAGGTAACCTTCTACCACATATTTTTTTTAAAGTAAGCCCAGTATGCTCACTGATTCATTAATCACTCATTCATTCATTAGGTAGAACTGTTTCTTTGGGCTGATGTCAGTGTCATGCTTGAGGTAGACAGACACCTATTCACATCTCTACAAGAGAATTAACACAAATTTGTGCAAAAGAACTATCAAAAGAAACGAAGATGACCGTAGTTAGCTTGCCTCAGAAATACGTACTGAAACTTGCTACCAAGAATGATCCATTGTGAGGGGGAAATGTTCAAAGGGCAATTGTGACATAGCTATCTTTCCTCATGTTCAGTGGGATTATGTGCCTCCTTGTCATAGTGCAGTTACACGTTACCTGTCATGGGTACTAAGAAATACAATTAAGTCCAAGCCCTGTGAAAGCAGAAGACCCTTGCAGGGAAATAAGAGGGAAGCTGTCTTCCTCTATATGGTATGGCTAGCATACTTCTTTAACAGGTGGGGTTTTCCTCATGAGGATAGGTACATCTCTCAAATGGCAGATGAACTAGAAAAAGATATTATCATAGCCCATAGTAGGACATCTGGGATAGGAGTTTAAACAAGCTCTGGTGACTACTGAGTGGCCTTTTCTGTGAGTAATAAGAGATGCTTGTGTAGAGATAATTATGACAAGAAAAGGACATGCAGATTCTATCCTCTGCATTAGCTTCTGAGAACATGAAAAGTACAAACTGGGGAAAATGAGACAGCCATGATGCTTGGCCTTTACCTACAGCCAGCAGGAAGGAAGAGATGTGCTCAAAGCCATTCTTGAGATTCTCAGACTGGACAGTGATGTGAAAAGAAAGGTGACGGAAGTGCTGGATGACACAGGTCCATACCCATTAAAGTGAAGAAGGGAAATCCATGTTTCCACATGTAGACAGGGGCTTTAAAAATGGCCCAATAGAGGAAACTATTCTAACTGAGAAATAGTTAGCACCTGACCTGCTCGAATCAGAGAAGATTTTAAATGAGAAATAAGAGAGCAAGTTTGTGACGCTGTGGGACAGATGGACAGAAGAGTCCAGGAGTACCATGGAAATGGAGGAGCTAAGTAACACAACTAGCATTTTCTCCTTAAAAAAAAGCAGCATAACCTGGGGCAATATGAAGGGAACTGAACTTTGAGCCACATGACTTCCAGGGACTGGAAAACAACAGAAGAAGGATGGGCATTAATGATATAAGGGAGAATGGAAGAGTTAAGACTGATAACCAGCTCACTACACCAGATATGTCTGTTCATACACATGAATTACGGAGGTTGAGGACTGGAAAGATAGCTCAGCAATTAAGAGCACTTACTTTCCGTACAGAGGGCCCAGGATCAATTCTCAGCACCTACGTGACTGCTCACAGTGGTCTGTACTCCATCTCTAGGGGATACTACAATGTTTTCTAACCTCCATGAGCATCAGGAACATACACAGGGTGTATACATATATGCAGGCAGAATGCTCATATACTTAAAACTAATTGTTTGTAAGAGACTGAGTCAGCAGGGACCTCAGGACAGGTACAAGGCCTTAGTGGCTATGCTGAGAGCCATGGTGAGCCATGGTTTTATGACGCAGAAGAGGCTCTGGCAGAGCTACATGATTAAACTAGCAATGCATGTAAAGTGCTAATGTAATCAAGACAGGAGAGAAGAGCACTTGAAGACTGATGTGGTAATATCTGTATCAGTTCATCATTCCTAGGGTAAAAAACAGTCAACATCTAAATGTATTAGTCAACTTTTGGAAAGCTTTGCTGCCTGAGTTCATACAAGACAGAAATAACAAAATGGTATAGGCAAAAAAACCAAAAAAACAAAAAACGTTAAGCCAGTCCTAGGGGTCAGCAATTATGCCCTCCAGAGCATGGGCTTTTTCTTCATACAAAGAAAGTAAACTAAGGGTGGAAATTGTTCCCCAAGCTGTGAACCCCTTCAACAGCCAGGTGAAGCCAATGGAGCAACTGTGGTTATGAGGAATAGCATGGAGCTTGTCAGAATCAGAGACCTGACTCAGCAGCAGTGTACCACACTACAGCAGCAAGTATGGCCCTACGCCTTCTTGGGCTGAAGTAGGCCAAGCCCCAGTCAAGTCCTACCAACATCACCAGGGAAAGAGAGATGTACAGTGGCTTTACAGCAGGAGTAGCAGGAGGAGCAGAAGCAGGAGGAGCAGGAGGAGCAGGAGGAGCAGGAGAAGCAGGAGAAGCAGGAGGAGCAGGAGGAGCAGGAGGAGCAGGAGGAGCAGGAGGAGCAGGAGGAGCAGGAGGAGCAGGAGGAGCAGGAGGAGCAGAAGCAGTAGCAGCAACAACAATAACAACAACAGCAGCAGCAGCAGCTGCTCAGAGGAGGACCCTGATAACTGCTGAAAAATGGCTGTGGAATACAGAGCGCTAGATGGAGTAATATCACTTATACCAGGACATACAAACTTACTCTTTGGAGGGAATAATTGATACAAGTAGTGAATCCTTTTGGTGACATATCAGACCTGGCCAACGCTTACTTTTGAAGATTCATTCTTAAAGTACAGTGTCAGGCTTTGATAAACCCTTTGAAAACTAGAGTTTATAGTTTCCAAAGTCAGGTTGTCGCCATTAATCTGCTGTGCTCACTAGTCTCGGTCAACCCTGCCTATTGTTGGTTCAAAGAACAATACTAGCTACTGTCCACATAGTACGAAGCCAAAGACATCTAACAGTTAACAGTTAAATAACAATGATTCTTCTTTGCCTTATGTGTATATTAAAGAAAAATAGCTACTCTTGGGTTTTATTTAAATTGAGAAAATTATTGTAGGGAATATGATTCAAAGGCTTATTTTTGTATGTATAACAAAATATAGTGCTGTGAACAAGTATATATATATACATATATGTACATATATGCATATATATCTTATAAAATAAGATTGTGATCTGAATGTTCAAATCCTTCATTTATAGCTTATAAATGAAGGAATGAAGGAATTAAAACAGAGAAAAGATTATGGTTTTCCAAGACAATACAGTTATTAAAGGATATAATCAGAACTACAACCCAATCAATGCCATTGAAGAGATGATGTGGTTAGTACTCTATATTAAGGGATTTAAACTCAAGTTAACAACAAAATCTGCTTCTGACAACAGAAAAAAGTAAGCAGATCCTTCTGGTTGGAAGATTCAGGCATTCTTTTGGCTATCAAAATTTATCAGAATAAAAAAAAAGCATCGACACATAGGATCAGCTTACTTTTGAAGACAAAAAAACCAGTTATAAAACACACACTGAGTCATTCTCAATGAATGTCAAAGCAAATATAATGTTGGAAGCACTACCCAATCATTTTTCAACTCTAACATTTAATCTGTTAAATGTATGGAATATCTAATAAATTAGAAGAACAGAGCTGAGAGATGAAATGCCACCCTGACAAGTCAGAGCTGCTGGAGTCCATTCTTGACACCTTCCTGTGAATGGAAAAACCTTTTTATTCTTCAGCCAAAGAGTCATGAAAGCCTACGGACCTCCCTGAGCCCTGCCTTGTTAATCTTAGAACGCCCCACTAATCAAATCTGCTATGATGCTGGATCTAACAAGTCAACGGGCACACCTGAAGGAAAAACAGCAAGGCCCTGTGACATTTACTCCTTGAATGATTCAGTCACAAAGACACTATTACTAAAGTAAGCAATAAAATATTAAAGCTAAATATGACCTTCAGCAAGTAAAAGACGTGCACTACATGAATGTAGCCAAACAGATCTTTGTCATAAACAAAAACAAACAAAATCCCTGCACTTTCTTCCTTAGAAGATGTGTTTTGATTTATAGAATCTTATAGAAGATGAATCATTCTTGTTAATGAAGCAAGTAGGATTCTCTGGAAAATAGGGAGAAGAAAGATGTATGTACTCACTAACTTTCCACTCTGAAGTAGTAATAGTAAATGTGGAACAAAACCTCTAAGTGACTGACTTACAAAACCAACAATAGCATTAAAACCAGGGAGTTAATGGAAGGTTAAAAAAAAAAAAAAAGAGGAGAAGGAGGCTGATGAGGAGGAGAGGGGGAGGAGGAGGGGGAGGAGGAAGAGGAGGGGGAAGAGGAGGAGGGGGAGGAAGAGGAGGGGGAGGAAGAAGATGGGAGGAAGAAGAGGAGGGGGAAGAGGAGGAGGGGGAGGAAGAGGAGGGGAGGAAGAGGATGGGAGGAAGAAGAGGAGGGGGAAGAGGAGGAGGGGGAGGAAGAGGAGGGGGAGGAAGAGGAAGGGGAGGAAGAGGAGGGGAGGAGGAGAAGGTGGAGGAGGGGGAGGAGGAGGAGGAAAGGAGCTAATGAATGAGGCTAACTATAATTAGGTATGGAGGAGGCATGACTATTCCCATACAGCATGCTCTGTAGCTCTCCAAGCTTCTATAGAAACGGTCCCTTCATTGTGACTGGTCTGGAGGAAGCAAGAAGTCTTAATGCAGTCCTGGCAAGAGTGCTGCAGGAGCTCAGGGACTGCTCACAACTGCACAGACCTGCACAGCCAGTGCCAAAGCCTGAAATGTTCTGAGCTGTCAAAGTTTCACATGGTTACAGTGAGGGCGATGAATGTAGAGTAGTGTCCCTGGTTACTGATTTGGTTTTATTTCTAGAAATCAGCTTTTGGCATGAAAATCATTAATCTTTTCACCTAGTCGTTTTCCATTTTGAAAATTTTCAACAAGTTTTCTTTAAAATGGTTTTGATGAGCAACACAGCAATGATAGAGCAAATAAGTAGCTGTATCTCAGGAGCCTACACACAGAGGAACGTTTACAAATAGTACCAGCAAGGAATCTAACTTTGGAAGAGTGAAAACCCAGAACTCATTTCTCCGAGGAATCTGGATAAGCTCTAACACTTCCTCGAACTCTGAAGCAGAGTACAGGAACTGCATAAAACAATATGGGGAATTGTTCTTGAGGGATGATTGGAAGAACAGCAGAGAAAGCAGCAAAGGAATCGGCTTCACTACTGCCATGAAAAGAGAGCACCGAGTGTGTAGTTCAGTGGAATGTATACACTTACGACACACAGGAAACTCTGGGATAACCATTGTTGTTCAAACCAAACGTGATGTTAGCAAAGTAGACGAAATACAGGCATGGTACTGATATTACCTAATGATGTAAAATAGATAAAGCTATGTAACAGGGTTGACCAAACATTGTGACCTAAGCTAGAGCTAGTTTTCAGGATCCCAACATGAAGAAAGGGAAGGAACAGGAGGGAGGGATGATAGTAATACAACTTACATGATTGGTAGACTAGACAGTCCACCTAACTGAGTCTCTGTAACTATTACTAACTTAGTCGTAATTTGTAGCACTATATACTAGACAAAGGTCCCTCCATTATTCTCTTTGTGTGTCTTTTTCTACCCTGTGGTAAATCTTGACTTACTAAGTGTTATTATGTAGACCTTAAAAATTAGGGTCTTGGGGTTAGAGAGACATCTCAGTGTTTAAGAGCACGTATTACATAAGCATGAGAACTACAGTTCATTTCTCAATGACTAAATAATAAGCTGACATCTTATGCATCCTCTAACTCCAGCTCTGAGAATCCTGGAACTCTCTTCTGACCTCTATGAAAGCACAGACATGTATACTTGACTACATATGGGCATACACTCAGTTACAGACAGACACAGATACACAGACACACACCCACATGCACGCACGCACACACACACACACACACACACACACACACACACACACACAAATATTTTTTTAAAAAAATTTAGGGTCTTTAAAAGTTTTTTAGTGAAGATATGGATAAAGACATTATTAATGAAATAAAAATGGAGTCAATCTCTGACTGGGCCCAAGTCAATAAAGAATCACTTAGAAAATGAAAGCTGAATAAAATCCTCAGCAGATAAGGTCATTTACTACCTACAAAGACATAAAAGACAAGTTTAAGTTTCATGTGTTTGTAATTTGTTCATTATTGCTTTATATCATCTACAATTATACATAGCTACTAGTTTTATAATATTTGAGCAAACATTTTATTTTTCTGTGTGTGTGTGTGGTTTTTTTTTCTTTTTTTTTCTTTTTTTTCTGGGAAATGTTATTTACATTTCAGATGCCATCCCCTTTCCCCATTTCCCCTCCCTAGAAAACCCCTATCCCATGCCCCCTTTTCCTTTTTGCTTTTATACATTTTTTTTTAAAAATGTTAAGCAAAGGCTTTATAAGTTTGGTAATGCTCAATCAGAAGTGTAACCCACTACCCAACCTAGATATATCAACTATCTTTGACTGGTGGAGACACGTGACCATCTGCCTCCATGTCTCCCCCCTCTTTCTCTCTCTCATCACCTAGATTCTCCTCTCCTTCTTCTCCTTCTCTCCTTACTCCTTCTCTTCCTCTCACCTTAGGTCCTCCTACATATCACCCTTCCTGTTAAAATAAAATGTTCTCTCAAAATACAATTAGAGCATAGTTATACCAATTTGTACCAGAGAAGTACAAGATAGACCTAATACCCAGTCCATCATTTTGTTGACTAACTAGAACCTCTGTCATCTCTCCTAACTAAAATACTTAGTTCTGAACCTGGCTTTTTCCTTGGCTTTAGAATGAATGTCAGCTGAAAACTCAGATTTTTTTCTCTCAAAGTAAATAGCTAGGATTGACTATGAGACTATACGTTTTCAACCCCGTCAGAAATCCAGAATGACTGAGTTAACTGAAATTATGGGAAGCACAAAGCATAGCTTCTAAAACTTAGCCAATTTATAGAGACCGCTGAACACCTGGACAGTCCCTATACTACAGAACGTTGGAGCATCAAATCTTCAGCCTTCTGGCCCAGTATCATCTGACAGACTTTAGTGATGCAGAATTATTAAGGGCTGATTACTCTGTCTAGGCAGATATAATCAGTCGACTATTCTGCAAGTGTGACAGTAATTTGTCTGTAGATGGAAAGAGGCAATTCTTGCCTAGTGGCTGTCTCCCCACAACTGGGGTAACTCCAAAGATGCTCAATTTCTTCTTAGAATTCAATACAGGAAGCTGTCAAGAACAGACAAGTCTCTAATCAAAATGAACATTAATACAGAAATGTTTGTCATGCCAATTCTGTGGATTTATGATGTTTTGAAAACCAACTATCCATGTAAGGTAACCTGGACTGTTGTCTGTTAACTCCTCTCAGCTATTTCTAAATAAAATATAGAAAACGCCCTAACAATAAACTCCAAGCCGTGAATTTGCTATAGTCCCTTAATTCACAGGCTAACCATCTCAAATCAGTTAAAAAAGTTAAAGAAGGACTGGGTCTAAGCCTTGTATTCCTAAATGTGTTATTCAGGTACAATGCCTATGAGAGTATCAATATTCATCTCACTTTTATATCAATAAGAAGTTCGTACCAGTGGAAACCTTAAATTTGACATCAAAGTAAATTTTGTACCATCTAATAAATTATAACTTCATCTTGATAATAATTATACAGATTTCTACCAATAGGTTATGGCTATTTGAGCAAACATTTTAAACATAATGAATTAACTTCTTGAGAAAACTATTAAGGAAGAAAGAAAACTAGTGGCCGAACACCAGCTATGATCCAACTACAATACAACAACAGTCCTTTAATTTTAAACTGATCACAGGTATTTACAAAAAAAAAGTACTTCTGAAGACAGTGATTTATTACCACATTCAAGTAACAGTGTGCACACAAGCAAGGAGCAGAATCTGTTAACACAGAAAGTTCACTCTAGGCACGTAATTAACCTTCTGGCCTAAAGCTTTAAAAAAACCCAAAGAAACTCCTACAATCTCTTTTCTAATTTATGAGCTAATGGGATTTATGTCACAGTGTGTGGGTTCCCCTGCAGAATGAGCTTCAGCTCTCACGGACCCTGAGAAGGTATAAACTCAGTGGAGAAAGGGCTCCAGCACTCCTGCAGACCTGCCGAGTATCATCTCTATGGTCCCCTCATAGGAAAACGCATGATCAGTTACAGAGCAGCCCACCAAATAACAGCCAACAGCTCGCCTTCACTTACAGTGAGCGTGCCCTTCAATCACCCCAGGCCAACACCCATTTGATAGCAAACCTAGTCTGTAGCCTATACATTCTCTCTATCTTCAGTGACCGTGTGTGGCTAAATAAGGAAGACGCCGTGGGAACGGAGGCCCACAGGCTACCATTGCGTTGGAAGATGCCGTGGGAACGGAGGCCCACAGGGTACCATTGAGTTGGGGCTCCTGTGAGTGAATGCCTGCAGAAATATTACACAAAACGCATCCCCATCGCAACGCCCGATCACGCTGTACTACACAGAATTTCACATGCATCTGCAGCTGCTCTTAAAACAGCATCACGCTACTGAGTCTTACCGCCCAGTTTTTCAGTGGAGATAAAGATTTAGAGGGATGGCAGCTGGTTAAAAGGCCACAGACAAGGAATTAAATTGAATCTGAGGTCTCCTGCTTGATGACCCACACTCTGGATATGAACCAGATATTAAATAAGACATTATAACTAATTTTAAAGTGGGAAAGGCTTTTCATACATGGAGTTGTTTGGCCACAGGTGACAGACTGCAGACCTACACATTTCCAGTTAAGATCACTATTCTCAAACAACTGCTATACTAAGAAAAAAATATCACCAAATTGAATGTATACTAAGTTCAAGAATAGCAGTGAAGTAGATGGAATACCTGTGAGTATCAATATTCTCTACCATTTTTGTAACAAGAAAAACAACAAACATAAAAGAAAAAAAAAAAAACTTTAAGCAATCCTAGCCAAAATCAGTCACAGTAAGTTTGGGAATGGTTGGCCAAATACTTACTTTTCCTTTCCTTAACCTGTAACCAGTGGGCACCGCTGCTCTGTCATCGTTCTAGAGTCAGTTTCCCACCAACTGCAGGATAAAGCAATGGGATGACACTGATGGAGAGAGCAGAGGGCATGGATACAGGAGAGGGGCTTGTTGAGAACAGAGAGCTCCATGCTCCTTCCTAACTCTTGGCATATCTCTGAACAAAGAAGGGTCTTGTGTTTATCAATAAATATACCTAAGGTTTTGTTTGTTTTTGTTTTCTTTCACATTGTCAAGGAGTGTCCTCAAGTGTACTTAAATGAGGTATCAGTTAGACATGCTTTTAAGGTGGCGAGAACTTACAGACTTCTAAACAAACTACATTTTTAAAGTATTTTGGAGGTTTCCATGGTTTAATGTCAAGAAAAAATCAGCATCCACAACTCAGTATTCAAATTACGTTTTTAACTGAATTATCTAAATATTTATTTAAAAATCTTAATCAGGAATATAGCTATTTAAAATGAATTTTGTTAAAGTTAACACAGAGAAATTTTAATTATGCTCAGTATGATATCAAACTAATTCTTTATCAGCATTCAACAAAGATACTTATGGAGAATACTAACATATACCAAATTTCAGATTTTGATAAAATTGGAAAAAATAATACAAGCTTGAAAATTCTTTCTTTACTTTTTTTTTGCAAATTCTTGTAAACTGTACAAAGAAATAGAAAACAAATAAAGTGATAATATAAAAAATAAGATATCATTCAATGAGATTTGCCACCTAATATTTAATGAATAAAACTCATTTGACTTTGGAAAAGGCATCTTAATTTTGGTGCCAGTATGACAAGAGAATTTTCAAGACAATGCTTATGATAACTGTGAGGTCAAAGTGGGCTCCCCCAAATGGCAGTCCACAATGTCTTAAATGACAGTGTGGGCTCAGCTCAGGCTGGACTCCTGCTTAAACACAGATGGCTAGTGGGATGAATAAGTTTAAAATCAGTGTCCCTGAGAAACTTGTGGCACAAAATTCCATGTCAGGAAGAGCCACTACTTCCTGTATCTGCCCCTACATCGGACTACATCCAGAAATGGGCATCTGGTTCCCTATTAACATTAGCGTGTTTCAGGAACAGTAAAGGGTAAAGAATTTACTGCCAAGAAAGAGCAGTTGGTGGAGGCAATGTTAACCTGGTTTGTGAAATGGTCTATTATACAGAATGGCCTTGTTGGTTGGGTCCTCATTTGCAGACCTCTTCTAGTTTCTCTCTCTCTCTCTCTCTCTCTCTCTCTCTCTCTCTCTCTCTCTCTCTCTCTCTCTCCTTCCCTCCCCTCCTTCTCTCTCTCTGTATATGCACACAAACACACACACACACTTTTCCTTACATGATTATCAAGAGCTGGAATAGCTGTCTAAAGTTTCTGTTCTCAAAATGCCAAACTAGGGACCTGTACGTTCCCAGGGATCTCTAAGACCATTTCATAGATCAGAAACACCGTCTTATGAAGCTATTTTATCATCTTCCTTTTGACCATGTTGACGTTTAATGAACGGTGCAAAGCTACCCTGGGAAAATTGCAGATTTAGTAATATAGATCTGAGCAATGGTCTCAAAATCTATACCAGCCACTACACTCACCAGAGCCAGACACACTAAAAATAAATGCTGTTTCCACTTGGGAATATATTTTGTGAAATACACAGTGATTGGTCGTATTAACCCTAAACCTAACTGTGGAGGACCGTCTGTTTCAGAAGGGGGTTGGATGGGGAGCAGCGAGGCGCATGATAGTGGTCTCAAGTGGAAGCTTGGGAGACCTGAGCTCCCAGCTTTTTTCATGGAGCATTCTGCTTATATAAAGCAAAAGGACTGACCACAAAGAGTGGACATTGAAAATGGCTATCTGGAGAATATTTTTTTATACTCAAGGAAAGAAAGGAGTCAGAAATGACAGTATAGCAAGCAATATTTCTTACAAACTTTCAGAAGGGAAACAGCAAGCCAAAGGGACTTCTGGATGGGTAGGCCAATGAGCTCTGGATGGCTTTAACAAATGTGGAGATTTGCAGGACTCAAAAAGATGCTTCCCGAATGACCTGCGCATCCTGTTACAGAATCCTTCATGGGTGAAAGGTTCATGCCAAACACAACACAGACTGATAGATTTTAAAGTGACAGACAGAAAAGGGTCACTGATGTGATTTCAGGTTGCATGCGACAGCAATCCTTTTCTCAAAGTCCGCTTCTTGGTTTTCAGTCTACTAGCAGATAATATCCCAAATTATTTTATCAAGACTATTAAAATACTCTGTAGGATTGCTGCATATTCTGCAACCCCAACTACATATCACAGGATGAATGAAGAAACAGATATGAAAATGTTGCTGTCTCCTCAGAAACCAGACAGTCAAGTCAGACAATGTCTTCATTCCCACTAACGGCTTATGGTTGGAAAACATAGTTATTTTCTATAAAAGCATGTCAACCTGGAATGAACTTCCTATAGCGTTTTCAGTAAAATAAATATTTTTACATTTTCTAATAAGACACCTTGCTTAAATTGCTAATGAAGTCAACAGCTGTAGAGAGAAACAAGCACTCCCTAGGGCCCTCCAGAACTGTCAAGCATAAGGTATTGATTGAGGCAGCAGTGTGAGCTCAGTGTGTGCCCAGTAACCAAGCAGCACACTCACAGAACTGTGTGGGTGCCCACTGTGATCAGGCTCCATCTCACTTGGGGTGCTGCTGTTTCACTGAACAGCCCGTAAACAACATGGGATTCTTCACAGCTGGCAAGCTCAAAGGCAACCAGAAATTGCAAAACAGCATAAAAAAAGAGATGAGTGAAATCATATTATTTCACAGAGGAAAATAAAAACAAAGGCAGAGAAAAACATAATTAAGCAAAACCACAAACAGTAGGAGCTCAGCTGCTCTTCTGAGCACAAAGTAGCCCCAGAAGTCAGTGAGCCTGGTGTTAGCTCTTGGGGGTAAGTGGATGCTCCGCTTTTGAGGATGGGACAAAAATCCTGCTTATTCACAAATGGAAGAGAAACCCATCTGAAGATTGGCGCAGTAACCAGCCACCAGCCAGACATCCTCAGCTTTGCCACACTGTACTAGCCACTGCAGGAGGTTATCTCTGAAGAAACATGTCACTCAAAGGAGACAAAGCAGGGTTGGAAATGGGACTCTGAACAGGGTCTTTGTGTTAACAGAAAATATGGTGATAAGAAAATAACCACACAAATAAGCAGTTACACAATTAGTTGCATAAATACACACTTATTTTCTAACTTTTCCTTGTCCTGAATGTTTCTAAAAAAAAAAAAACTATCTACACAAATATATATATTAGCTCACTATGCCTCAATTTGGCCCAGAGTCAGATATATGGTAAACTCCATCCAATGTGAAATGATTACTATTTTTAGAATACTCTTTCACTATATATTTAAATATATCTTTTAATATAATATATTTATAAATAATATATTGTTTATATATTTACTAATCTGTATATATTTAGTTTATATATTTATTTATGCAATATGTACTATACATATTTATACATACTTATATGTTATATATTTATATGTATACATATATAAATATATGTTTGCTTATATATTTATATGTAATTTATTATACTAATAAATATAATATAAATTATATGTAATTTATATTATACATATAAATTTGTATTTATATCTATTTTATATATTTATATATGTATATTATATATTAAATTATATTAATATAGGAATTAATATAGATATAAAGTATCATTAGACAATAGGACGAGCATGACATATGATACTTTGTTACATAAAAATCTTGAATTTCAAAACAACACTTAAAACATTCAAAGTAATGTGTAACATTAGTAATTTAGGCTTCTCTGCTGTTCACTCTTCCTACAAACAAAGTCAGATGAAAGTGCATGAAGTTCACTAGGATAGAGTCATTAAGAATACTCATGTTCTCTTTGACTGGGTCTATCTTTTCTGTGCTGGAACCTCTGCCTTAATGTGTTCTCAACTGTCTACGTCTCTACTTTGAAACACTTGACACCAAGCTTGATTCAGTCCCACAAGCATATCTTTATTATTTACTGTAGGTATATTACTCTAATATGTAGACATAACTCACTTTCCCTAAAAACTCACTGCTCTCCTATTTACAAATAACGCAGGGATACATCTATGCAGACACACAAGCTAGAACATTTTCTCATAGTGGCACAGCAATGTCTACCAAGAATGACTGGCACAGAGAAGGAGGTGTTTTCACTGCCGTCATATGACTGGCACAGAGAAGACAGCTGTTTTCACTGCTGTCATTACTAGACCCAACTCCACATGGCCCCAGTGACACAGTAGCGAGAGATGGCCAAGAACCCCCATGCTCGTTCACACCTTGCTGTCCTAGGGCAATGTGTACAGTGCGGTGGCAAATGAGCTCCAGACATGTGCACTGTGACACCTGTCCCCAATGGCTCTCTTCTGCTCTTTTCCGTTGGCTTCCCTCAGCTTTTCGCCATATTCTAATTGTTTGACCCACCTTGTACTTTGTCCTAAGAGTCTTGCTTTCTCTAGATAACTTCTCAGGCATCCACAGTGTTTACACACAGTGCTTGCTTGTTACTGGTTATGTGTGTCATTTACATGTTGTCAGTGACTATTCTAAGGTTCTAAATTAGATGCAAGTCTTTTAGCTTTGTCCACAAAAGTTTTAAAATATGCTCTAATGTGCCTAATGTCCTTCATGTATCCCTAAAGTCACAGCATCAGTTCTTTGATCTACTTAAACTAATATTTCTTCATCCACAAAACAGTGACTACTCTAGACACTGTGCCATGTGTGGGAAATACAATTTTTAAGTCACATATTATATGGCCTTTGAGTGAGTAGTCAGCTACACAATTCAATTAAATGCATTTTGCTTAATAGGAAGATAATTCATACAACTGTATGATTATTTAGAAAGCAGGATGAGTATAAAAATTATTTTGTCTACCCAATAGAGAAACTGCGGTCAAGTTTTTTTTGAGAATACTTAGGTATTCACCATGCTCCAGTGGTCATATTCTCTTTCACTAGAGAAATTGCAGAAGAAAAGTAAGGAAAATGTTTGGGATGTTTACGAATCATGACATATCACAATCTCCTCATAGCAGGTAAAATAAAACTTGAAAATTTGATCAAAAAGACAGGCATTTTTGAAATTAAGAATGCAGCTTTGGTGTAAGTTATAAGTGACGAGGAGAGGAGGCTTTCAGTCTCCATAAAAGGTGAGGCTGTCAGCACCTGCTCTGCCCAACAAAGTCCTGTACATCACACTTACATTTCAACTGAAAAGTAAGGTCTTTACACCTTAGTATTTTATTCAATTTTAAAGAAAATTGTACAACTGAAATTATTCTCAAGTAAAGAACTGGCTTTGACAACCCTCCCAAGAAGGCTCACTGGTTTGGAAACTCTGGACAGTAGTGTGCTCTGTCCTAAAATTGACTTCCAGTCTTTCAACCCAGGCCACTCCTCATACCTGTGTGGCTCCGGATATGAACTCTCAGGGTCCCACTGCTTGCAAATTTCTGGCCACAATATGGGCAGACTTTCTCTTTCTCTCCTGTGTGTGTCTAAACAGAAATAAAAATGGTTCATAATAAATACATGATAAAAGGCTTTGGTAAAGATGATTAACTACCTCTGACAATAGTAAATCTGTATTTTCCAGGATTATGTTTCATTAAAATGATTTAATGTCACAATGCGACTTTAAACAATTTATCATGGATAATCCCATGGGTTCAAAGACTGCTTAGAAGCATGCATTAGTGTTAATTTGAAAATAATTCTGCAGTTTACTGGTTAAGCCTTTATGTAGTCCTTGTCTAACTAAACATGATTAAGTTATATAAAAGCAGTGCATGGAGCAAAACCACATAATCAAAATGGGGCCAGAGCTGCTCTTGAGTTTTGCCAAGAGACATTTCCTTTGAATCAGTTTCCAAATTCTTTGTGCATATTTTACTCTAAAGGGCAGAATTAATCTCAAGAAAGTCATCTGTAACCTATGGTATGCATGTCAGGATAGATTTTACCACAAAACAGAAAGCATATACATCTAGTTTGACTTTGAAATCCAGTAAGTGTTACTTGGGCATTCAATTGGATAAAGAATTTCTTCCCTCCACATATTTATTTTGCAAGCATAAAATAATCATATCAGAAAAAGTGAAAGACTACCAGAAAAACACACTTTAATGAAATCATACTAGGGCTGGGAAAACAACCCAGTGCTAGGCTGGGAATACAACCCAGTGCTAGGCTGGGAATATAACCCAGTGCTAGGATGCTTGCTTACTACGCAGGAGGCTCTGGGTTCTATCGCCACCAAATAAACAATTAACTAATGAAATTGCAAAACTGCTGACAGCTCTAGAAGGTGGAGTAGACAGAGAACGTTAAGGCCTTAGAGACTCAACAGGAGATTAATTTTTCCACCAACATAAACAAAACAAAATCAAAACCCATCATTCCAGTAAATGAGCAGTCAGAGTAATCTGGGACATATCGGGGATTTTGAAGCTTGGAACAAAGAGAAAAGTTGGGGAGCACTGTCGCAGGGATGAGCAGGAAGCAGTTTCTTCAGTTTTCTGTATGTTCTTTATAAGGTTGCTTTGAGAATATTTTCCAATAGTAGCTCAAAAATTAGTAAAATCAGGTGGTATCTGATACTAGCTGATTATGACCAATTAGTAGTTTTAAGAGTTTCTTAGGGGCTCAGTGACTCCTGCCACAGAAGCGGAGGAAGAGCTGTAGGAGCGAGAAAAGTCAAGAAAACCACAAGTAACCCCACAGAATCATCAGACCTCAGCTCACAGCAGCTCACAGAGACTGATCCCCAAATCGAGGAGCCTGGCTGGCACTGATTTGGTCTTTAGATCAGCATTACAGTTGTATAGCTTGGTGTCTTGAGGGACTCCTAACAGAGGAAGTGACAGGAATGGGGGTAGGGGATGCTGTTTCTGACAATTTTGCCTGTCTTGAGAACCCTTGCTGGGCTGCCTCATCCAGCCTTGACATGATGGGAGGTGCCTAGTCTTACTGTATCTTGATATGCCCCTTTGGTTGAAGTTCCTGAGAGGCCTTCCTTTTTCTGAAGGGAAACAGAGGAGTGGGTGGGGAGGGGAGAGGCTGGGAGGGACTGCGAGGAGAGGAGGGAGGGGAAACAAAGATGGGGAAAGAGTTGCCTAGGAAATTAGTGATAAAGACCTCAATGGACATGTGCAATGGCATTTCCAGATAGATCATGAATCCTTTGACGTAATCCAGTGATGAACTCAAATCTGATGGCCTTATTAGTGGGGAAAGGTAGGAGGTGGGGCCTTGCTCAAGTATGTCTCTAGGGGTTTGTCCTTAGGAATATATTTTGCCCAGGCTCCTCCTGTATTTTCCCTTCATTTATCCTGTCCACAGAAAGGGGAACAGGTTTAGGCTCTACTTGCTTTCACGACTTTGAAATCTTTAGCTTTGCCATTTTAAAGAGATTTAAAATGCATTTATTGTAATGCTGCAAATTTATTTACAGAGAAAACAGGCATTTCTTGGATAGTCAGTATAATCATATATTTGTCATTGTAAGTAAGCATGTCATAAATAAATATAAATTGTCACATGATAGTCATGCCCACAATTCAGTCTGTCTTGCGGAAGTCCCCATTTACCTTCTTGTGACTCCTAAGCACCGAAGGTGTAACAAAGGCCTTATTGCACAGCTCACACCGGTACTTCTTGTGTCTTTCATGGACAACCTGGACATGAACGTTTAACGTGTCCTTCCTTTTAAACGTGGCGTCGCAGTGATGACACTTGAAAGTCCTCTCGCCTTAGAATACAAGTCAACAGTCAAGTTACACCACTAGGTTTCACATTTCATTTTCCCAAGATAATCAGAATTACCTAATTCTGATGTTGCTTCTATCACATTTTCTGTCTTAATTTTATCAGAACTTTTTCAACCTTAACACATACAAGCTAATCAGTATACAAGAAGGAAGCGGACAATTGCTGACGTTTCAGAGCATGGAAAAGTTGTGTAACAATATCCTTCATGTCTTGAAGTTAAACTAGCTGTAATGTTAACACTGTGAAACGAGACCTAGTACTTTGCTCTCTGTGCTTTAGCCAACCTGGTTTTCCTGCTGTCTCTACTCAGGGTCTTCTTCACTCATGCCTGTCTGCACCTTACATTGCTTACTTAGTATTTAAATTTTTGAGGGTGACTTTTTTGGGGCAGATACCACACTGTAGACTTTTTTTTGGCCAGATACCACAGTGTAGCTTCAGAAAGATTCTTCTAGTGTTGCTTATCATCATTGTAGCTACAGAGTACACTGCATAGCCTAGAAGCCACTTCTGTCCCTTCTCTTCTGCTGCTGAGAACCAAGATGATGACATTGAAAGTATCAGATCACTGATGTTACAAATTCCTTGCTGTTACATGAAATAAAATTTTATTTTTCCCAAGAAAAATTTTCTGAGTTTGCCAAAGTATGCCACATGAGTCTTAAAAGGATGAAGAGCCCTTGTCTAAATGCCTATTCTAAAATTCATCCATGTCTTAAGCTATCTAATATAATAAGTCCCCCCTGTGGTGCAACCCACTTTACTCTTTAATTACAAAGTTGTTTATGAGGAAGTGGGAGGTTAGAGCTGTAGTGACCAACCTGCACAGGGAATACAGCCCCATCTTTTCATACAGGAAGCAGCTTCCTTTCTCATGATCACCACCAACATATATAAACATTAAGATCCTATTATTTTTCATATTAGAAACTTAGCTTGAGCAGAGAAACTTTCTTCTAAGTCACCACATTGTACGACCAATCGTCACAGTGCCTTGTATTTGGAATGTAATATTCAAACAGCAGTAGGAGCTTTGCGTTTACAATTTTCTTAAAAGATAGATGTCTGTTTGTAACGTAATAAAACATTTACCTCTGAAAATAAGCACAGAATCAGAAATTTTACATGAAATAGGAAAGGCACCTGCCTATCAGACACCCGGAGGTAATATGGGATCCACTATTTGAATAATTGTCTCCTGTTAGACTCAATGTTTTCAATTTCTCTTTAAGAAGATGCTGAACTAGATGTGCATTGTGACCACTGCACCTGTTAAGCCTCTGAGCTAATAAAACCCTGACTGTGAGACAGCTCCGTGGTTAGAGGCAGATATATTCCCTCAATCATCATAGTTAAAAGTGAATGGAAGGTGATGTTTCAAAACAGTGTTCAAAGTGCGCTTCTGAGATGTCTATTCTTCAACATCTAAGAACACATAGGAAATAACTCTCTGTCCTCAGCTGCCTGGAAGGTGACTTACTGTTGTGGATTAACAGGTGTCTTTGCAGAGAGAAGGGGGTGCGGAACAAGGCTTTACATTCATCACACTGGAAAGGTCTCTCTTCGGAGTGAGTCTGCAGAAGCAAGATACTGACTGAGAAAAGGGAGAATGAGCTCATCACTGCAGAAAGCATCTGGAACATCGTTTCTTCTCACAGCTCCCCGCTACTGAGGAGGGGGAGCATAACCACAATCATTCACAGGGAAAATACTTGTTCTGTCAAACCCTTGAATTCATTAAAAATTTGATAAACAGTGAAGGAAATTGTTATTACTATCCCAAATTGCTAATCTAAACACTATGGAGACTATTCTAGACCTACTTTGTACATTAACATTGCGTATAGTTTGTCTAAAAGACTTAACCTTACATAGCCCTTGTCAGGCTTGATCGTTGTCTGTTCAGTCAAGGGAAATAGTTCAAAGAGGCATACTTTCTACCTTTTCGCTAAAGCTTCACTGAGGCACTGAAAGTGATGTGAATCTTCAGGGCTGCTTTGAATTTAAGTTACAGCAGAGTATGAATTCATGTGGTTAACCTGAGGTAGCACTCGATTTATATCAAGTGTCATGCTCCATATAGTGATTGATGAATTCCAATACCCAAGCTCCTGATTAAAATGCTATTACTGTCACCACTTTAAGATGAAAATAATGAAGACTTGCCCAAGATGTAGGTTTTGTTAAGGTCTATGGTACACAATAAACAGGTATGCACTGAAACAATAACACAGAAGTTGAAGCCATTTTGGAAAAAAAAAAAAACTGTGAATAAAACTCTTACTGTGGATGACAAGATTTAATCTTTTTTATTTTTAGATTTTTTGATTTTATGTATATCTGTGTTCTGCCTGTTTGTGTAGTGCCTGTGCTCCCTGAAGCCTGCAGAGACCAGAATAAAGTATCAGATCTCCTGTAACTGGGATTGTAGTTGGTTATGAACTACCATGTGGGTTCTGCAAAATGAACCCAGGTTTTTCCTGTAGCAACAGAAAGTTCTTTTAACTGCTGAGGCATCTCTCCAACCCCAGATAGCAAAATTTAATAAGGGTCACAAATACATTTTTAAAACCCTTGGAATTCAAACAGTATTCTTTCATTACAAGAACATAAGCTATATATTTGATGGGTTTTATGGTGGAGGCAACTGAAGGATATCACCTTATTCACGTCATATTGAACAGGATTTCACAATTTGATGAGCATTTCAATATTCAAGAGTAAGGAACTTCACGGAGGACTATGCTATGTCATGAATATTATGTCTGTTCCATTGTTAAAATATAAAGGGTGGGGTAAACAAATATTAAAAGTCCAGATGAATTTAACATTTAAATATGTTATCTGGCCACAGGCATTCTAGATGAATTAAAATGGAGTAGGAGAACATTTCTTCCATTATATGACATAAAATAACAATATAAACATGGCATTCTAAACTGGCTATCAGAAGCATGTAGTGTTTACTAAAGGTTCTGATGCAACTAAAGTTGGGCCCATCACTTCCTAAAGTAGGAGAGAAGCTATATAGATTCAGTATTTATTTATCCATCTCTTGCTTTTCTGAGACTGTCTTGCTATGCAGCTCAGGTTGGCCTTGAGCTTGTAACAATGCTTTCTGTGCAAGCTTCACAAATGCTGAGTCTGTAGATACACACCATCACATCTGGCTTCAGGGATTTTTCTAAAGTGAAGAATAAAACACTAAATGTCATAGAAGAAAAATGTGTGTAATTTTTAAATAATTTTTGAGTGGAAAGATTTTCTAAGTATGATGAAAGACTAGATATTCAGATATTTTAAAAAATTTAAATTGCTGTGGTAGTTTGAATATGCTTTGCTTATGGGGAGTTGTACTATTGTGTGAGGCCTTGTTGGAATAGGTATGTCCTTGTTGGAAGAAGTGTGTCACTGTGTAGATGGGCTTTGATGTCTCCTCCTGGCTGCCTATGGAAGACAGTCTCCTTCTGCCTACCTTCAAATCAAGATGTAGAACTCTCAGTTCCTTCTCCAGCACCAAGTCTACCTGCAGGCTGCCATGATTCCTGCTATGATGATAATGGATTAAACCTCTGAAACTGTAAGCTAACCCCAATTAAATGTTTTCCTTTATAAGAGTTGCCTTGGTCATGGTGTCTCTTCACAGCAATAGAAAGTCTAACTAAGATAACTATAAAGACAAAATGTTTTCTAATCACCAAAGAAAATATTTGTGACATCAAATAATATTTGTGACATCAAATAACAGTTTAACATAGCTAATATAAGGTTAATTAAAAATGGAAAATGACAAAAGAAAACTGGTAGAAGACACCTCCGTTGCTGGTTAGTCAACAAAAGGATGGACTGGGTATTAGGACTATCTTGTACCTCACTGGTACAAATTGGCATAATTATGCTCTAATTGTATTTTGAGAGAAAAGTTTCATTTTAACAGGAAGGGTGATGTGTAGAAGGAGTTAAGGTAGGAGGAGTACTGAGAGGAAGAAAAGGAGTAAGAAGAGGAGAAGGAGGAGAGGAGAAGCTAGGTGATGAAAGAGAGAAAGAGGGGGGAGACAGGGAGGCAGATATTCATGTATTTCCACCAGTCAAAGATAGTTGTTATATCTAGGTTGGTCAGTGGGTTACACCTCTGATTGAACAATTCCAAACTTATAACGCTTATGATTAACATTATTTTTAAAAAAAATGTATAAATGCAAAAAGGAAAAGGGGGCATGGGATAGGGGTTTTCTAAGGGGGGGGAATGGGGAAAGGGGATGGCATCTGAAGTGTAAATAAAATATCTAATAAAAAAATAAAAGAAAATAAAAAGACACCTCAGTTGACTTCATTTGCAGGGTGTTTTGTGTCAGGTGCACTGTACAGTGTGCACTATGCTTTTATGGTCAATCCTATTTCAGATTGGAAGGACTCAGGGGGAAGAAAAGCCACAAAAGTTGCTCCCTCACAAGGATTTTATCCTGTGCATATGACAGACACACATACTACATTAGGAAGTGACATGAGCTGCGGAGGAAGATGAAAAGGAGCAGAGTGCTCCAGGGAACAGATTGTCAGTAGTGCTCAAAAGAATTCTAGCTGAGGTGATAGCCGAGTAAAGCCTGCTGTTCTGAGGGAACAATGGACAGAAACCAGGGTGACAGAGATCAGGAGGAAAGGCCAGACGGTTTTACTTTTCCTATGGCCATATAGAAATATCTATGCTCCTTAAAGGGAGAGTAGTAACAGAATAGAGAAAGGTTTTGATCCAAGTGCTGCTTGGTGACTGAGATTGTTGTGGTTGCTTGCAGAAGCACAGGCAATTCAGGTGGACACCTCCCAGAGTCCTCTAGAAGACTTGAGGAGGCTACTGCACCTATAGGAAGGTCCTATAGGAAGCTGTTTGTCTCTTACTTAGCAGTGACTGGAATTTCAGGGCATGCTCACAGAACCCACCGAAGGCCTCCACTAAGAGAATGTGAACAGATAGACAAGTCACATTGGAGTCACGTATGGGTGGTCACAGCTGCTTTGCCTCAAGTTGGCAACAATCACACCTAACCATGATGAAACAGCTATGCTTTGGCCCATGTGGTTGGAAAGATATGGATGAGCAGAGCAGTGGGAAGATGAAGATACAGGCATGGGAGAAGCAAAAAAGAAGATACTAATCACGAGGTCCAAGATGGCCTAAAGAATTTTCAGTTACTTTGAGATATGTTTTTTGGCAAGTGAGTAGCATGTCTAAGACCCTGTTGATGTAAGAAGCTGTAGAAACAAACCAGGCAAGAGGTTAAAGGCTGCAGAGGTTTCCTTGGAGAAGAGAGAAGTACTAGGACAACTGGTATCATATAGGAAAAGAACAAAACAGGTCTTTACATCAACTTGAATATGAAGCAGGAAATGGGAAAGAAGCAAGCATGACGCACAGACCAATAATATGGCAAGTTAAGGAGAACAAGTTTGGGTGTAACACATGGGGTCCAAGTCACTTTAAAGCCATCCCTAGGCAGTAAAATAATTCAAACCTGGATTACAGTATATAGAGTGAATATTACAAGATATCAGTGCTGCAAATGGCATTAATATCTTCTTAATAACAAATTTAAAAAAATTTGTCTTTAATCTCTTATTCATGAGACTGTCACACATGAAGAAAATATATATTATGCAGTGTTTGCCAGAGAAGAAAAGGGAAGGTAAGATAACATAAACTCTGTCCAGGAACATAAACTTTCTGGGTGGCATTTTGGCACAGTCCTGAGACTGCAAATTTGCATACTCCTGGCCTGAGCGATTTCCTTTACAAAATACTTCTGAAAGGTTTAAGAACAAGATGAAAACAATAGAAATGGGCACACTGGAGAGGATAATTGCATTTATATTTATTCGTTTACTTTAGTTTGCTTTATTTAAGAAGGAAAAACTTGCAGAACTTTTATGGTGTCCCACTGTGTAAAGAATACCATTTTGCCATAATCACTTACTCACAAACAACGGAGCCTGGTTGGTTGGTGTAGAAAAGGCCTGCTGAGGTGAGTTTTCATATGAAATCGGGAGAATCTCACAGCATGTTTGCTTTCTTGGCTCTTTCTTTGATATCTGAAGTCTACACAGTGAACTGACACGGATTTTATTATACTACAAGAGCTACTCTGTTTAAAAGCTTTCAGTTTCTACCAGACAATTTCTTTAGCCTTCCAATGACACTATATTCAACCATCAATAATTTTTTTTCAGTATCTTAGACAAAAATAATCACAGATTGGCTAGTAGTAGTAGGACATAGCCAGGAAAGTAAACACTTTCACCAAATACGATCCCGACATACAATCTGTGTTGTTATAATTACAAATACCAGCTGTGAATCCATGTGCTTACTTGACAGGAAGACACCAAGTCATTTAAGAAATGAGTGTGTACAATGTTCACATCATGTAGATAGAGAATTCATGTTCATGATACCTTTTGCAAGTATCAGCTGGAATTAAGCTTCTAAAAAGGTATCATATCATTAAAATTTTTCACTTATTTAATAATTGATCCTTGAGCTCCATAATATTCTTTCTCCAGCTGCCAAGGCACTGATGTCATCAACATCTGCTAATGTGATAGATGAAGTCGCCCTGAATAAATAACATGAATTATCTTTTTAGACACATATATTTTTATGGACAAGGTCCAATTTTTGTTACAGATGTAGAAAACACATAAGACATGTGCTGTACTATCTATACTATCCATTAAAATCCTCAATAATTCCTCAGGAGAGTAGGACAATATCCAGTAAAATACCAAATTCGTATAATTTTAGCCACATAGATCAAATATTAATTTAACTGTAACAGAATAAAATTTTCATCAAGGCCATTTACAGCTAAAATATTAACTTTGACTTTCAATAGTCTACATTGCCTCTTACTAACAGTGCTTATTGCTGGCGTTTTACCTTTGGGACATATACTGTACAAGAACATTAATTAAATCTAACTCATACTCTCTCCTTCTAAAGCGCAGGGACCACTGCAGAAACAATGGAAAGACTGTAAGAGCCAAGGGCAGTAGATGACGATGATAAGGAGAAAATTGTTTTCCAGACACAGTAGGACAGCTGCACATATGAAATCACAGTTACAACAGTTTGTACAAGATCTGCATAAGTTCAAACCAGACAAAATCACAGCAGGGAGGGAGGAGGTAACCATAAGGTCCCACCTAGCTAAGGTGTTACTGGCAGTTGACAGCAGATGGAGAGTGTGTGACCCCTGGTAAGTCACCTGCACTCTAGTGAAAGGCCACATACCCAAGAACATATGGGTAGTATTAATCATTCTTGATGGTTTAGGGAAAACGAAGGACACAAAGTTGAATGTAGGAAAAAGTGAGAGTGGATTCAGGAAGATCTGGGGAAGGGAGCAAATATGATAAAATTACATTATAGGAAATTCTCAAAGAACAAATAAAAGTAAGAAAAATATTAAAACAAATTAAAGATAAAATGTATATAGAGAATTAGAAAAGGGAAGAAATTGTCCGTTACACATACGCAAGCCTCTCATAAGGGCATGCTAACCTTCTGAGCTATATAATAAACCTGAAACTGTAACTATGCTTTACTTAGATGTTTACAAGGTCTGTGGACTAAATCTGAACACCCAGACCTACAACTAGCTTCTTTAAAAGGCTTCCTCTATCTCCTCCTCTTCCTCTTTCCCCTCCTCCTCCTCATTAGGAAATACACTGAAACTAGAGTTATGCCTACAAATTCACAGCTCACTCTACTCAGAAAAGAGTGGGGAAATACAAGAGACATCCTTACAGAATGTCATAGCATTGAGCAGCCAGGCTAATACACTCATCTGTTTATCTTTAGTTTTCTTTCTTATTTTTTTCATCTTTAGTTTTCTACATGCAAAGTTTGTACAAACTTGGGCCAAGGGTATGTCAAGTATTTTACATAAAGAATAAGATTATTTTTTAACTCTGTCAACAAAATCTATTTGGGTTATTAGGATTATATGCTTTCACTTATAGTAATTACCTATTTTTTTTTAGAAAACAATTACTATATATAATAATTAGTTGTCAAGAATCCATAAGACTTGGAAACTCTGTGTGTGTGTGTGTCTCTGTCTCTCTGTCTCTCTTTCTCTTTCTCTGTCTCTTTCTCTGTCTCTGTCTCTCTCTGTCTGTCTCTCTCTCTCTCTCTGTCTCTCTCTGTCTCTCTCTCTTTCTCTGTCTCTGTCTCTTTCTCTGTCTCTGTCTCTGTCTGTCTGTCTCTCTCTCTCTCTCTCTCTCTCTCTGTGTGTGTGTGTGTGTGTTTGTTTGGGTTTTTTTTGGGGGGGTGAGGGTAAATTCAACCTATGATATATACTTGATCACCAAACATTCACAAATGATTCCAGGATTTATTCTCATGAGGTGTCTACTAAAGTAGAAAAAGTTTAAAATTTTACTACAAAAGATATCACTTTCTTCTCTTTTTTCCCAGTGTTTCTCTCTTGTGGTTGTGGAAAGGTTAGGTCACTTAGTCACACAAATGAGAAAAGATGAGAAAGAGTTTCTCAATTAAGGTCCAAGAATAAAAGGACATCACGGACTTCCCAGTGTGCTGTGACCCAAATATTCATCAGAGTAAGGAAAAGTTCAGAAAGATTAGGACATTATGATAAATTAAATAAGCTGTGGAAAAGAATTACCATGTAGAATATTAAAATGTCAGACTCATAAAGGAGAGCATACATGGTGGTTGACAGTAGTGTGGCTGGAAGAAAAGGCAATAAAAGAAGGAGAATAGGGTGATGATGATAAAAGGATGTACAGTTCCAATCACATTGAGTAAGTCCTGGAAACAGACAGTAAGCTGCCTGTAATACTGAACTGTATATACTTAGAATTGCAAAAAGTATAGATTTTTAACTTTTAATTTTTTGTCATAAAAATTACTTATATGTATAACATGATGACATTTTGACATATGGATAAGGTGGTTTATTAACAAACTATCAATTTATATATATTGTCTTTTTTGTTTTGTAGTAAGAATACATAAAATCATAAAGATGGATCTTACATGTTCTTACTACATGAAATAGAAACAGAAAACCATGTTAGGTGAGGGCTATGTTACCATCAGGTGACAGACATGTTGATTAGCTTGACTGTGGTAATTGTTTCTGTATTTGTGGAATTAAAAGATTGCAGTGTACATTGTTAACATGTACAAATTTTGGTAAATGTGCCACCATCATGAAAATAGTTAACTGGAAAGCAAGTTTACACATTGTTATTTCTCCACCCACTGAAGAACAGTGAGCCCCCATGAGGCTCAGTACCTGCTGGACACTATTACTTACAATTCTGCCTTCCCCTCAACTGTGAGCACCAAGCTGCAGTCACCACCATCCTAGGAACTAGAGATGGTTTTGTACAAATGAAAGAATGTGACTATCCTGGGCAGGCCTAAAGAAAAGCTACCTGGCTCAAAAGAGAAGACAGGCAACTGTGGTGCATTTACTGAGTGGCTTTCAGTCCCTACTTAACACATTCCTACAACTGTTTAAAGACTTTTGCTGCTCATGTTAAATTAACTCCTTTTATAAATGAATTTATGATCTTTTAGAGGTATACTTTCCGTTGATGTCCAACAAAAGTTTAGCACAACAAAGTTTGAACTACAGTGTCTTTCAAATGGTTGGACAATGATGCAAGACATATTTATTTTATCAAAACCAATTAGAGACCATCAAGAAGGCTCAGCAGATAAAGGCAGGTGTTACCAAGCCTGAAAGCCTAGAATCAATCTCTGGAACCCAGTTGACAGAAGGAAAAAAGACAACCACACCAAAGCTGTTCCCTGCTCTCTATGTGCAGGCCATGGCATGCACACTCCAATGCAAATAGGCAAATAAATACATGTAATAAACAGTAAGATTAAATGAACAGATTACACGCACAAGTCCATATTTCATTAAATCTCTCTTAACGTTAAGCTTCTATTCATGTCGCTGTAAACAGGATTAAAAGCGAAGAAACTGCACATTGCTCAGAGTCTGACTACAAATGACTAAAACACGACTATAAGAGTCCAACAGAATTTTTCCAGAAGTTGAGACTAGATTCTACAGTTCCATCCCTGGAAAATTACACAAAATACTTTTAATGAGCAGGCACATATTTGACATCAAGAAGCTCACAATGACTTCCTTGGGGCTTTAACAGCTGCTGTGGACTCACTTCTCTCATCAAGCAGATAGGCATCTATCTCACAGAGGAGAAGATCACCAGATACTTTCACCAAAGTTGTGCGCTGGACTAAGTTTGACAGGGAATAATGAGAGAAAGATGATTAATTCACAATTCCTGTCTCCTGTATACTTGGCCAATTATGATTCAAACAACCCAAATCTAACTGGACCCAGAGATGTAGGTCTTATTTTAGCCAGACCTTATAATACAAGTCTGAATCAGATAGAAGGATTACAGGGAAGAGGAGGAAATGAAAACCCTAATAGTGACAGACATACAGAACTGACAATGAACTCGTTAACAATGTCATCCTACGGCACCACAGTCCATCTGAAATGAGATAAGTGGATAAATGAACAAATGCAGAGAGCCAGAGAAATATCTTATTTATTTAAAAAAGTATTTGGATTTGCTAACAATGGAGACCAGACTGACCCTGAATGATTTTCTGATTTTCCTGGCATACTATTATTTTGTAGTTTCCTAACAGACAGTTAATGAGTAATTACGGACCAACAGGTTGACTTAGTTTTTCATATGATTCTTGAATATTTTAGGCATTTTCACAGAACCACACTAACACACACTAGGATCACAATACAGAGATGCATGTGTCAGAGGCAGAAGGACTGCGCATGCCTTCCACTTTCAAAATTCAGCCATCACCATTCTGCCCTCCTTAAGATATCATTATTACTTTCATATGATTTATGGCTGAAAAGGACGAGGGATAGTGCAAAGATCCTCTGCCAAATTCCCATATGGCGTATCACACAAGCCAAACTGTGAAAAACTCATAAATGTGGGGAGATCAGTTTCATCAAAGAAGGGATTTACAGGGTTCCAGAGACTCAACAGGAAACTTGCCAGATACTTTTTACAGTCGTGTAATTCCAAACGAACAACAATGACTACAGCTTGCCCTGATGCAATCCTTCAGTGAAAAGTGAGGGGAGGGAGGAAGACATCAGACAGAGGCACATGAGGCGCTACCAGGCAGCCCTGTTCAGTTTTTTGTATATTCGTCATTTCTTTTTCTTCTTGGACAGAAACTAAAATTGGTATCATGTTTAATGGTTTCACAAGAGATAGCTGTTTCTTGAAAGTCCCCATTTATAATGAAGCCACTACAATACCTACTGCATATTATAGGGATAAGTAAAGAATTCCATTTCAAAATAGTAAAATATTTCCCCTAAAATCAATAAACAAACATTTCTGACATCATATGTGTTTGCACATAAAGTTCTATGATGTTGAGCATTCAGGACAAATTTTCTGAATTTGAACATGAATTATTTACAAAAATAAGCAAGGTAAGAATAAAGCCAACATGCTCCAAAAAAAAAAAGAGTTAAAACAAAGGTACAATGTGAAAAACATAAACAAAATCCAGAGAAACACTAAGACCATATAACCTAAAGAGAAAGGAGCTAAAGACCATCTAAAGAAAAGCAGGTAGCTACTGTCACAGCGGCTAAGAAGAGAAAAGCCTTTGTTACACAGCCTGGACTGGAACCCAGGAACCCACAGTGGGAGGAGAGAACCAAGTAACTCTGACCTCTACATATGCACTTATGATAGCATGCCCTCCAAGTCTAATTATCTGAGTTCCATCCCTGGGACCTACATTGTAGATGGAGAATACCTACTTCTTCAGACTTCAAACTGTACATATCCTACATACATACACACCCTCAAAAGTAGTTTTTAACATTTGAATCCCTACTTTATTTAAATGAGTAGCTTGCCTGTGTACATGCCTATGCACCACAAGTGTGCCTGGTGCCTGAGGAGGCCAGAAGAGGGCATCCAATCCCCTGGAACTGGAGGCATGGCTGGTTGTGAACTGGCTCTGGGAACTGAACTCAAGTCCTCTGGAAGAGCAGCCAGTGCTCTTAACTGCTGAGCCATCATTCCAGCCCTCCTAAAAGCGGTTTAACAGTAACAGGAGAAAGCAAGCATCAAGTTGTTTTAGGTGTGCTTAATGCAAAGCATTGAAGACAAGCTTGAGAAGCAGATTGAGGTGACAGTCCAGAAAACAGAAGACATATATGCACAACAATGTGCACAGCACTTGAAATCTGCATCATAGAAAAGTACAAGAATAAGATAAGAGTTATATTTACAGGTTTGACCTGGTAGGACAGAGTGTAATGAGAAGTCCTAAGTATCAACAGCCTAGTTAGATGAGTTTAAAAGGGATCGAGAGGGAAGAGAATTATCAGGACATTGAAACAAAGAAGGCATGCAGGTAAGGGGATGTGGACCAGTGGACAAGTCCTCGTCAAACATGGGCAAGGCCCTGAGTTTGATTCTTTGCACTGTACAAAAATCAAAAAGGTGGATGGTTGCAAACATTGAAACAGCAGACAGAGATTAACATTTGTAATCTGGTTTCTACATTTATAAAAGAACTAATGGTAGATAGCTATACATTTAAACATTCATGGTTAGGATAAGGAGACGCAATAAAACTATTTCAAGAAAGTAAATTTCCTGGATTTTATCAACTTAGTATCGACAGCACAGAGTCATGGGTATTGTGGGCATCTAGCAGAGAGAGCACAGAGAAGGCTAGGACTTCCTCAAGTGCAGCTGGTGATGGATATGGTGGAGAACTTATCTGTCACTCAAAAGACTCACATGTTGAAGGCATGCTACCACACTGAAAGTGCTTATTGGAGGTAGTGAGATCCTTTAGAAAGTGAGGGTTCACAAAAGATGTCATCATTGAAAAGAATGTCCTCGAAGGAGGCACTGGAGACCTTATCCCCTTTGGCGCCCTAGCCACAGTGATGCAGTGACTTTGCTTTACCTGCATTGCTTTACCTCCAGTATAAAAACAAAAGTTCAAACAACCATGGACTCAAGGCTTTGAACAACGCTCAATAAACCTTTCCACTGAGTAAGCAATTGTATTAGGCCATAGGAAGCTAACACAAAGTCTAAAACACATTCAGAGGAAAGCACAGACCAAGCAAAGTGCACTATAAGAAACCTAGAGAAACGGTGATGGGAACAGAGCATTGAAACACAAAGAGAGAAGAGAATACAAACAGCGACTGTTAACGTCCAGTCCTTGGAGCTGGTTAAAAGCTGAGAATTATTTAATCGACTCAGCCACACAAGGACATTTTCTGTGAGAGAGCAGTTTTCCAAGTGGAGACAAGAAGAGAAGCCAGAGATCAATGGTCTAAGTGAGTGTTAACAAAGTAGACGTAGGATCATCTCCAAGTATCCCAGTCACTTCGTGTGGTAAACCACAGATGTGCCAAATCTGGTAAGAGACCAAGTAAAACACTATCAGAGAGACAGTAAATAACAGATGCCAGTAAGAGTCTTTACCTTCTTGTGGTTCTTGTAAACGTTTCTGTGAGCAAACCCCTTTCCACAGAGCTTACACTGATAGGGTTTGTCCTCACTGTGGATCACTCTGTGGGCACCCACTTGATCAAGTCTCTTGAAGGACTTGTTACAGATCTCACAGTTATAAGGCCGCTTTTCTGGGAAGAATGAGCAGAGACAATATCATACCTATATGAAAGTCAAGGATCAAAAGGAATGCATCCTTTCCTGTACTTTTGTCTTACGCATAAACTAACTGAAGCAGGATCAGACAAGAACAAAAGTGCCTTCCATGTAGCTCATCTGTGTTAGTCATGTGAGTATTCACAAATTGACATGCAAATGCCTTTTCTTTTATAGATATATTTTGACAGTTAAACCTTTGAAATAAAAAAGTTTAAACTCAAAGCATAAGTTCTATTTTTACATGAAAAAAACAAAAGTGTGTATATATCAATCAAGTCCTTAATGCTGAGAGATCTGCCAGTGATAGAAGTAATGAGAGAGCACCAGGCAAGCCCCTTGTAGCAGAGACAAGTGTTTAGAGAGATTATAACATCGACATTTATGAAATAGGCATATAAAGGTAACACCCAAGCAAACAAATGTGCAAATTATAGAAGACCCACCTGAAAGCCAATAGCTTTCAATCATTGACTTTAACTCACTAACACTTAATCTTCCTCCAAACCACACGAATGTGCGAAAACATTTATTTCAATATCTTCAAACTATAGCCTTCCTAAGTTCTTTAAAAGGATGCACTAAGATAAAAATTCTTTTCAGTTCATTTTAGAGTCTTCATAAGAAAAAAAGCCTATTACTTAAAATTGTTTAAATGAACTTATGACTTGAGAAATTTTCCAAAAATATTAATATATTTCTTTATTTTATGAGTATCATTGATAGAATGTAAAAGTATCTAGAAACATAGTAAACACAATAGTTGAATCTCCACTAAATGCCAGGCACTATGCGAGTGTATTATGAACTTATTAATCAGGTGCCAGGGTATCATGCCAAGAATAAAGAAACCAAGCTCTCAAATTAGATGATGATTTTTGAAGGCCTTTGCTTGCCTCAGCCAAACAAACCCAGTTATAGAAAATTAAGAACTTAGAAACCACATGACTAAGCTAAAACTTATAGTGAGGGCTTCTTATTACTCCTCAATTTCTTGAGAAAGATGAAGTAATTCTTTTTTGTTTGTTTTTTGTTTGTTTGTTTTGTTTTTCGAGACAGGGTTTCTCTGTATAGCCCTGGCTATCCTGGAACTCACTCTGTAGACCAGGCTGGCCTCGAACTCAGAAATCCACTTGCCTCTGCCTCCCAAGTGCTGGGATGAAGTAATATTTTGCAATGATTTCAATATACGTAAGAACTATGGAATTCACCTGAATGGGTAATCATGTGGCGTTTCAGCTGATTAGCAGAAATAAACTTTTTCATACATTCTTGACAATCGAATATCTCATGAATCTAAAAAAGAATTAAATTGACAGTTAAACCAAGTTTAAAAACTAATGAACCATAGACAGTCAATGCAAAAATATAAACATGTGGGGAGTTGCTAGTGTTGGGCCAACACTGCCCTAAGTCTGCTTCATGTCCAGTGAAAATGACATGACATATTATCTAGCTAATGTATCCTCAAAACAGTCACAAGACAGCATGCAGTGTATCTGCCTTATTTGTATGTAGTAAATACACAAACTGTAAAAAAAAAAAAAGTTCACAGCCAACATATCAACTTGTTTTATACATAAAATTTAGCGTGGGATGTAAGATACCTGAGATAGAGTTTTCCTTTTACAGCAGGCATTAACACTTCAAATGTAAGAGTACTGAGCAAACTATCAACTGCAGTGCACAGTCAGTATTAACTCTGATCTGAAAACACTGAGTTCACCATGAAGCTTCACAGGGCAGGAGGACCACAATGAAAATGATGGACTATATAAAGTAGCCTGTATATACAATGACTGAGTCTAAAGATCTAACCTTAAACATAGGTGATGTGGCCAACAGTGGTACATTAACAATGGTGTGGTCAGGAAATCGTGGCTGAATGGTTAGATTACAGGATCTCTGACATGAGGTAGGGTTGGATGAATATATGAGATGTGAATGTGAAACTGGTTCACGGTTGTAACTATTCTAACACATGTGTATCTCATGGCATGTTGTATACTTTAAATATAGATGAATAAAATATATTTTTTATAATATATTATTGTATTCAGAGTACAGCTTTAACACACAAGTTAAAATAAATGTTATAATCAGGTACTATATTAGTTCTTTCTATCTCAGACCATAAAATAGTTGATATGGGAAAATAGAATCTCAGTTTATCAGCATGTGGAAGGTACTCAGCTCTAAGAGGAAGACGGCATGAAGCCTGCCTTGAGAAACACTGGCCAGGCAATGAGCAAGGGCTTCAAACTATTGGACTAAGATTCAAAACCGGTTCTGCTGAAGGAACAATAATTAACCTTAGGCAAGCAAATCCTTCTTCAGAGAGCCAAGACTTTGTCTGTTACTGAAGAATAACTAGACGCCACTGAAGGAAGCATCAGCATGACTGAGTCAGTGCATGAGTGGAGGATGACACTGTCTTGGGATCCAAGTAGCCATGGCAGGAAGAGTGAACTGAAGGAGAAAAGCTTGAGGCAGCAAGGCCAACAGATCCAAGTCCTGCCAGCCGGCCTTACTCTATGCCATGTAGTGACAGATCAACGCTTGAAAGCCCTCTTCTAACTGTTTTACTCTTTAGTGAGCCAAACTCACTATGAGAACCTGGAAAGGCATAAAGCAGGCAGTCACTTGCCGACATGAATCATCTGGGGTGTATTAATGCAGAGATCAAGTAATGCCCACTAGGGCGTTAGGGAGCTAGGGGTGGGAGAACAAGGAACACAATCCCAGAGGGCATGTAGGAAGGACATGCAGCCTCTCCCCATCAAACACCTAAGGGAGCATCAGCTAAACACCCAAGTTTAACCAATAAGGACAGGGCATTCAATGTTTATCTAGGGCTAATAAATGCAGATTTATATTCTTAAACACTGTACATAAAAATATGTAATATTTTATTTTTTAATGATGACAAGATAGTGTAAATGATAAATCTTTGCTGTCATATAGAAATGAAGACTTGATTTCTGATATCCAAATTTTATTGATATAGAAAATGTTAAAAATTATTCTATGGATAAAATAATTGTTAAAATATTATGAGGCACTCTTATTTATTCAATATTTTAAAAATATGAGACATTTTTCAAAGTTGAATTAATGGAATAAATAAATGACAGCATTTACAGAACATAAAAGCTTTTTGGAATTAACTATCCTTATTTATAGTGGAAACTTAGGACCATGGGTATTTTTTAAACTTTTAACAAAACTTAACAGACAAGTGACAACCAATAAAATTTAATCATGCCTAATATTAAGAAAACATGTTTTGTTAAATTTACAATTTTCCATGCTTCTTTTCAGGTGATAGTTTACTACTTTAAGTCATAAATGAAACAACTTTAGATAAAAATCATAATATATTTTATCACGACACAAAGTAGTATACTGTAATATAAAAGACTATACTATGCTGTAATTTAGTATTGTCATAAAGCACCATCTGCTGTATAGATCAAATACTACAATTCTATTAGACATTAGAGCTGACCACCTAAAATGATTGACAGTTTGGGAGTTACTATAATCTCCTTTGTATTGACAAGAGCTTTGAAGGGCTGCTCTAGAGTATAGGCAGGTCTACTTGCACTACGAATTTGTTAACATTCTGTTCACAACTTGAAGGCACAGCTGTACCTTCTCCAATCCACCAACAGTTACACTTTTTATTTTCTACCAAGTTATTTATTTTATAAAGAAAGTATCTAAATTAGGAAATAAATGAAAAATAAGGAGTTACTCAGAAAAAAAGATTCCATGACTAAGTTTGTTAAAATAGCCTGTTAAAGTATCTTAAACATCATAATCTAAGATTAAATAAATCCCGACATATGCATTCAAATGAGTGTATAGAAATACGAACATCAACAGACTTAAGATTTTTGCCTCAGACTAAGTCTCTACTCTCCAAGTCCTAGCATTTATAAAAAGGGAGCAACAGGACATTGAGATACTCAGTGGGGAAAGCATGTTCTGTACAAGCATGAAGTACTAAGTTCAATTTCTCGGAACCCACATACAAATTTGTCTGCAACCCCAGAGGTCCTATGATAGCACAATAGGCAGAGAAATGAGATGACTCAGAAACTCAGGAGCCAGATAGTCTGGTGTGTGCAACAGAGAACAAGAATTTCTTTTGGACCAACAATGGAGACTGTCTTCTGGTCTCTACACGTGTGCTGGGAATGTGTGTTCCTGCACTCATGTAAATACACATGCACATGCATGTACATACACAATTTAAGGGATGGAGCTAGAAGTATCTAGACTGATGCTCTACAATTTCAGCACACATACTAAAGTCTGAACACTACTGCGCCTGGCCCCTGTCCAAGAATGACACCCAAATTCAAGAAGCACAGTACATTTTCAAACAGCCCTATGAAGTCACCAGCTGGAAACTGCAAAAACTAAGAGAGTGAGCAGAGAATTCTAATCAATCTAATTTCCCTGTTTAGAGAGGAGAAATGGAGCCCAATTACATGTTACATGGAGAGCTCCTGAAAGAAAAAGAAACAGCCTTTATTTGTAATCTGTTATTTCTCCCAAAGATGATAAGAATTCTCTACATCCAGGAGACAGCTTCACACACGTCAGTATGATACTATTTCATATGTCATAATTTAAATCTATAAACTTGTGGCTAATTGATGAAAAGTGGTAAGAGTTTTAAATCCTGCCAAGTTACTATGCAATAAATCTATATGCATACAAATACGTAAAAGGCATTTTACAAATCACAAGAAAAATAGAATTTTTACACTCATTACACTCTTATAGATACCAAGCCACTGAAAGTTTTGTTCATGTTCTTAGATATACTAAATATCCAACATGTAAAATTAAGAAATATTTTGGACTCTGTCATAACATAAACAAAATCTAAATTTGATTTTGATTCCATTGTATTCATTATCAACTGTTTATTAATTGCTAGACTTGATGCTTAATTTTCACATTAGACTTATATACAAAGCTACAAAGTAGGAAAAATATGGCTGGGGAACCCAGGGTTCCTCCCGCCATGCTGTGGGTAGTCGGCTGGGAACGCTCTGGGTTCCTCCAGCTGGAAGTTGGGCCCCGCTGCTCATTAACTAAAAGCCTCTCCATGGTTCCTCACGGCTCAGCCCCAACACTCGAGGAAGTCCTTGGGTTTCCAAAACCAGTTTATTGACATGGCGGATGGTGGATGGATCTGGATGCATACCCCACAAAACCCAGGGTGGACCTGAGTTAAATAGGGAGGGGAAGAGAGGAAGAGGGGTGAGGGGCTGGGAAGGAATGTTTAATGGGCTCCACACTCTGGCCTTCAGGTACCTCATTAGTATGTAAATCTCTCTAGGGCCTGTTCATCATGCCCTCCATCTGTGTACATGACTGAAGGGTGAAGGCAGAATGGAGATTAGACCTCGTGTTAGGCCCGACACCTAACAGTAATTTTTATACTTAGTGCAAAGTATTAGATACATTTTTTATTAATATAATAATTCATTTCTCCAATGACACTGGGACACACAAGCTATCTATATATATATGCCTTATCACTTTTCTGTAAGAACAGAATAAAGCCAAGAAGAACTGTGAGACATCCAGTGGCGATTGGTCTCATTATCATCACACTAGCTTTAGTCTTCTAACAATCATGTAGCTCTCATTCTGTACCAAACTAAACTACAACATGTTTTCATTTTAATAAAAAAGGCAAAGTCTTCACACAAAAGTGTTTCCAAATCACTGACTTATGTTTCCTGAACAAACACCAATTGAAAACATCCTGAAAGCGTGGTGGGTGCTCTGTGGGAATCAGCTAGACATGACAGCCAGCATTGAGGAATCTGAGCTAGCTATGAACGACACAACTCAGACTCCTCTGCAGCTCACTCCCCTGTACACTGCTCCTGTGTTGTGGCACACATCGTCCCCAGCTAGCTAAGCTGTATCTTAGTATAACATCCACCAAGTGACGGCGGCAGATCATGATGGAAAGAAGGCCTTGCGGCCAATCCACAGGCTCTCACCCACCTTCCTGTGCTCCTGCAGGCTCGACACCGAGGTGCACTTCCTACTGCACACGGAGCATATGAGCTTCCTCTTAGGATCACCTAGGACAGGGAAGAAAGACATCACAGGTTAACTGAGGCTGACCCGGGATCCCTTCGACACAATTTCATGGTCATGATTGAGAAATTTATGCTGTCACAGTCACGTCTTTCTTTTCAAACTTGAAAGTCCCAGCTCATCAGTTTCTACATATATCAAGTCTTCACAATTCCATCTGTTAAAATAGTCTTTAGAGAGAAGGTTTCCGCAAAAAGTTACAACAAAATTTAAATAAATCTAATGTTCATTTTTTTACAGGAAAAATAACATGTTAACTTATAAACTGATTTTTCCCATTTCTTTTACCTTTCATCAAGCAATTTCTTGTTATAATTATTCAGACTATTCCTCAGAACTAAATTCCTGTAGAATGTGAGCCCATACCTTATTAAATAAGTGTTAATGAATAGTATAATGTAAAATCAACCACAATAATAATATTACACTGAAATTTACACTGTTAGAAAACCAAACCAGAACTAAATTTTGTCTTCTTTTACAATGATGATAGAAGCTCATTTCATATTTCAAACTTCACAGTGATTAAAGATCAAAATAGTTTCAAAATGCAATGTCATAACCTTATTTTCTGTACCAACAAAAATTTCCTCAAAATGATATTTTATAATTTTTAAAAAGTTTATTTAAAAACTCTCAAAGTAAATATTTAATATAATGTAGCACACTGTGCCCATCACTTCACTCGAACAAGGGAAACCCTACAGGCATCCTCCCTCTAACTCAACAACAGGCAACCGTGACAGCAGAAGGAATACTACAGTACTGTGTGATCATGTTCCAGAACTATGTTTATGAAAGGGAAACAAACATTTAGAAGTAGAAAGGTAAAAATTTTCATTCTAGTTTTCAAGATAGCAAGACAGTCACACTAACAGGGGGTACATTAAATTATTTAAAGCACTCTAAAGCCTACACAGTCAAGAAAATGTGTTTGTTGGTGACACTAGAGATTCACACAACAAAATGGGCATTATCTTGCATGGACTTGTTCATCAGTCTGTACATACATTGCAGAAAGACTACCAAGAAAAGCAACGTCTCATCTTTTCGAACTTCAGTTAACTGGGACTGGCATAGTTCTTTATGTCCTACTACACCTCTTAGTGAGACCAGGCCCTGGTTTTCCCATAAGGCAGGTGAAAGGAGGGGGGAAGACAGAGAGAGAAGTTGACATCCCCAACATTTTACTCCTGCCTTTGCTTCAGTACCAACCTCCCATCCCTACCATCTCTTCCTCACATTTCTTTCATTTTCAACTGGAAAACTAAATTCATACACAGCAATATAGAAAGAGTTTATGAGAATACAGAAAATGTTAATTCTTATAAATACAATCTTTTTCTTAGCATCCACAGAATCCATAGAATTTTGACTTCCTATATTCAGGATGCATGGTGTATTCACTTTCAGGAGACTTGGGGGTATTATGATAAAGTTGAGTGGTAGGATGGGGCCCTGGGTTAAATCATCAGTACCAGAAAACCAAATCAAACAACACAAAAAAATTACACTAATAATTACAAAAGCAAGCAATGGTCAAGGAAGCCATACAACTTCACTCACCTACAAACCTATCTACCATATGCTACTGCTTCTACAAAAAAAAAGAAGTTTGACCTATTTTAAATATTCTCTTCCCTTCCTTTGCCTCCTACCGGTCGTACCACCTAACGCGACATGTACCTCATCGATCAGTGCAGATGTAACTTGGTTTCCTAGCTCCTTCAGCACCTTTGCGTTTTATACAAAGTCCTCAGCCATACCTTAGTGCTGCTCTGGCTCTAACAGGAAGTACTCTCCCCATCATTCCTACTTTTGTGGAAAAAAGAAGCATAAGAGAGCCTGTGGATTAGAAATGACACCACATGCCAGACCAACTGAGAGCTGTGCATGGAGACTTTTGCTAACATACATCAGTGTTCACATCTTACCACAACCTGCAACATGAGATAATGATGATGAAAAAAACTCTTCATGTATGACTTGTTTCCTGCAAAATCACCACAAATGCCCCAAAGCTGCAACAGTAAGCAACCCAAACAATTACAAGAAGACTCAACAATTATACTAGAAGCACAGCAGGAAGACCATATGCCTAGTGATGAGGACAGAAAAGTTTCCAGAGTTGTAGCATCCATCTGGCTTTTTACTTAGTTCAGCAAAGCTGACTTTAAAACTGACATAAAAGTTTGGTTAAAATACGTTGCAGACAAAGATGGAGAAAATTAAGAGCAGCATTTTAGCCAAAACAGCATTTTAAAAAACTAAAACCTACGAAAGCAAATCTATCAAAAAGTTATGCCTGCTTCTGCCATCATATGAAAGGCACCAGTATATTTTAAATTCAGCAGGGGAAGTCATTTTCCATATACCAGCCATATGTTCTTCAAGAAGAAAGCCACAAAACAATGCTGGGAAGTCTTGATGATTGGCACCCCCTGAAGGTTAGCCTCCAAAGCTTCACCTTCTGTCACCAGAGTGTTGTTCATGGCTCATAGTGAGCAGGCTCAGGCAGTGAGGAAGTGAGGCTCACAGTCACACTCAGGCTAACCTCTGCCACCTTATTATTAGTCAATTATTTTCAGACATCAGAGGTCCTGATGGCAGGTATCAGTCACTCTTTTCACCTAATTGTGAGAATGAACCAAGAAGGAAGAAAAAAGTTTCCTGCCTATACTAAGGCACACTTCTATTCGCTTCCCAGAAGTGAAGGGTAAAAGCGGATGCATGAGAAAAGACATGCAAGAAGGACATGATAGTTTCCTTGAGTCTCAAATTCTCTTACCAAACAGACCGCAAAGAAACAGAAAGGCCTCACAGTGCAAAAGGTAACACAACCCAAAATATATTCACTAACTGGCAAGAAACTATTAAGGACAAAACCATAGGTGACAAGCAAATGTTATATTTGTTTTATTGTTTAGCTAAGGATTACAAGGAGTTAAGGGAATCATCTGCTCAAAATTCAAATATTTTCAACTCCATGGGGGAAAAAAATAAGAATCTTCTCCAGTACAAAAGAAATGCAAGCACTTAAGGCACTGAACGTTCTTGTAAAAATATTAAGGCAGAAGTACATCACTTCGTAGTTTCAAAGTATACCTACAAATGATCAATTTCAACAGTGTATAAAAAAATCAAGTTTATGGACTAAAACAGCGAAGTGATTTAAGAGTATACCCGGGTGACAAGAACAGCTAAGTGTAAGCCTGGTGTACAGTAATAATTAATTGAGACACGGGGAAAATGATCAATGCTGCTGAAATCAACTTGGAAAATTAAGTTTTTGGTGAAACAAGCAAACAAGAAAGATGTGCGTCTGTGTGGCGCACAATGGGAAGCCTGCCCCCCGCCTCGCAAAAGAGAATTAGAAGCAGATCCCATGGCCTGGGGATGGGGGCTGAATTAGTAAGAACTGTGCAATGCCTCCTCACCAGTGTGGACATTTTCCTGGTGCCTTTTCAGGGCATCCTTGCTTTTCAGCCTCTTCCCACAGCTGTCAGCTTTGCACACAAACCTGGCATCCCCTCGGCAAGCCTTCTGGTGCTGCTCAAAACTATAAGACAAGTAGCAAGGGGGCAGAAGAAATGATGAAGACATGCCTGGACACTCAAACATCCCAGAAGGCTTCTGAAACCCATGCCTCCTAGGACATCCTTCCTGCAGGAGTCTGGGAGTCATTTCATGCATTAATTATGTTAATTAATAAGAAAGATGTATCTAAATCCTTCAGTTTACTTAGTATAGTGCTGACTTACTCCAAGTATAAATTATGCACACAAAAATGACCTGCAGAATGTGAAAGCCATTTTATAACCAGACACTAAACCTCAGTGCTGAACTGAAGAGAACTGCAAAGAGAACACTGAATGCTCGATGGAGGATCCTCCAGCTGCTTCTGGCCACTCAGAAAAGAACACCGAGAAGGGTGGGGGAAGAAGCCAGAGTGCCAAAATATGCTCCCATCCTCCTGCCACCCTGCCATGGACTTCCATATTCTTGATGGTACCCTATTTAGCTCCAAATTATAGCTCAAAATCTGACAGAGAATAAATCCATATAAAAGTTGACTAAAATACAAGCTAAAGTTAACATATTAAAAAGTATTATAACTGTCACTTGGCTTTATTTGAAAAAATTTAATAAAATCTCTAAATGTTTAAGCCATCTTTAAAGGTATCAATTTTTTGAAGATTTGTTGCTTGTAAATAAAATTATTTTCAGATTTCATAAGCAAAACTGATGCATATAATATATAGAAATGTCACATCTGTAGATGACAGATACATGATAGGCAGGTAGGTAGGTAGATAGATAGATAGATAGATAGATAGATGATAAAGACAGACAGACAGACAGGAATGAAATGATATACTTTGGAATTAAACATAACAAAACAGAAACATTAAGACATTAAGCCTGGAAGATATTTTACTAATGTAAGATAAAAGTCTTCTAAGTGTGGAAGTTTAGAGTCTCTGATAAAAGTAGAGATAAAAGTAGGAGAATATTCTCCCACTTTTGGTAACTCTGACCATACAAAATGTTAAAATGGAAGCTAATTTTTGCTGCAGACACAAGTGATTAGGATAAGGTAAAGGGTAACTTCCTGTAATTCACCTCACTGCCCCGCTCTGACCCATTATCTTCAAACTATTCTTCCAGTTCACTATGAAACACATGGTGCTTTCTATCCTTCCATTGTTACTACACTGACTTCCTTATCCGTTAAACAGCTTTAAAATAAACTGCAGAGCAAATAAGTGAAACTTGGTAAATAATCTCAAGTACTGGCTAAATTATGCATATGTAAATTTCAGATTAGTAAACCATTAAGCATGATATTCAATGGCAAGTATAAAACACACCTAGAAGGGCTTAGCAGAAATGGTGCTCACCTGTAAGCCTAATGATCAGAGCATTCAAAACTCAGCACGATACACTCAGAAAAGATGAGCTCATAGCCAAGTAGGCTAGCCTCCACTTTCCCACCCATGCATTGGTGCATGCTCACAAACACAGACACACATATCAAACAGAGTGAACAATCTGACTGTCAGTCACACGCTGAACCCCACCAAGCATACGCACTGTCTCTGCAAGGCCTGCCTCACAGGGAATTTCTTCCCGCAGTTCTCGCACTTGAACTCTTTCTCCCCTGTAGGCTTCTGGTGCAAGCTCTGAAGGTGCTCAGTAAGGACTTCCTCACTGGGAAAGCTTGAGTCACACTGTGGACAGGCAACGTCCTCTTCACAGCCAAGATGACCTGTGCAATGTACAACACCGGAGTTCACAAGCCAGGAACTAGCTTGGCCTCTATTTCAATATCAAACTATTTGTGTCTACTACAGGCATTTTTTTTTAATTTTCTCCAACAAACTTTAGCATTGTCCACATTAAACAGAAAACAAAAATGTTATCAGAAAAACTATTTTAAAAATCTTTTTATTATGCTACACAGAAGTATTACAAAATCAAATTCAATCTTCAGTTTCCCTTTTAATGGTAATGTTTCAGATCAGAAATGACAATAAATACTGAACTGCAATGCAAATCTTTTCTTGGAAAATGGATCATCATTATTTTGCTCTGAGCTTTACAAGAAGACCAACAGACATAAACTACTGTGAACTGCCAAACGGGAATTCCACACAGATCTGAAATACGGCACAGCACCGAAAACAGTGAGTGCTGTCTGTACAGGTGCGCTGGGTGAGACACCCTAGTCCATAAGACTGGCAGAGCTCCACCCATATTCTTCAGGATGTCATTAAAGTTACATATCTTTAGATTTAAGATGTATTAAATATAAAAAAAATAAACTAACTGATAATATCACCCTGAAGATGCAGTCAGTGCATACCAAAGCCACAGGTCAGCCTGTGGAGTGCAATGTCTGCCATCAAACTCTCCCATGTGGCTCTTTTTCCCACTCTAACTCCAAGTCATTTACATATTTAAGGTGCCACATTCATATAATTAAATACTACACTGGCAACCATGTGACTGACGTCTTTGTTTCTTTTCCTAGGTATGTTTAACTTCTGTAAATGAGGAAGAAGTCAGACACCAAATGTGCAGGTCCCCCAGCTTGAATATGAACTGCAGACAGAACTGTGAACAAGAAATTTCTGACTGTTTAAAAGTATTCCTTTCAGCCAAATGGAGAAAGATACAGTGTGCTACAACACAGCACTTTCCCTCAAGTTTTCTGCAGGAATCAAACACAGGACCAATAATAATAAATGATTATTTCACACCAGCTGACAACAAACTGGCATCTATCTCCTAGACTACAGGTCTCACCTATGGTCACCTGAAGTTTTTGATCCCCAGAAAAGGACAAATTAGCAATCATACCATCTCCTATGACCAGACTAGAAATAGATTTCCAGAGGTCCAGATTCTCAGAAGATCTTAGAAGACAGATCTCCAGAACACAGCAGAGCTATCCTACAGATCTGGAGTGTACATGTGATGAAATCCTCAGAGCCGGGGTAACCTTACTGGCCACTGTCAGAACCAGTGCAGGAGGAGACAGACCTTCACTGTATGTTACTGTATGTTGTATGACAGCAAGAACCAGAACTGCCCCCCCTTACCTTGGTCATTGTATAGGACACATCTGTTACTTACCCCAAACAATCTTTTCCTGGTATTCAGAGGAGAAGAATAGTTTTGACAAGAACTCTTTTAACAATACCACATCATAACACACAAGTATAATTCAAATAATTCAAGCTACCTTCCTCTTCAATGTCTCTTTCTTCAGATCACCAAACGAAGGTGCAGTACCTTTACTTCCAGCTGCCAACTGTCCCTTAGAGTGGTCAACTTTGCCTTCTCTGGTCATGGTCAGAGCTTGTTGCTCCTCCTCTGCCTCCACATCACTGTCCAGGTAGCCAATCAAAAGCTCTGTATCTGTTTCTATATCATCAACTGCCAAGTAGAAAATATTTTCTCCTTCCTGAAATAAAGTTTAAAAATGCTAAGGCATGATTATCTTCTGATATCACTTTAAGATATATTAATTTAGTATGTGTTATTGACAATATAGCTGCTAGGACTTGAGAATGGAAATGAATGATCAGAGATTCAAGGTGAGGCTCAGATACAACCTAAATTCAAGGCCAGCCTAGGCTACAAGAGACCTTATCTCAAAATACAAACAAGCAAACAAATAAATAAATGCTATAATGAAATAACTAAGGCCCTTGTGCCTATGAAGTTACTATTAATTTTTCTTTATTTCTATGATCTTGATGATGACAAGTATTCAGATATAAAAAGTATGGCACATAAAATACAACTCTACACAAGTTATAAAGATGAATGACGTCATATGAGTTGTATTTATAAATATGTAAGTATGCCTTAATGATTTAGTTCTTATTAATTTTACATATAAAATTAAAAGAGAAATTTTCAAATTCTGACACAAATTAGAGGGTATATATACAAATTTGTTTCAGAAATAATTTCCAAAGAGCTGAACCAAAAATACCAAAGACACTAGACATAGGAGATTTAAGGTACTGACTGAATGATCCTGTATACCTCATCTCTTTGGCCTTGTTTATCCTACAGAAATTACTGAAGGCAAAGGAAAATAAGAAAGGCAACCAGCAGCATACTTTTTTAAAGGAAATTCCAGCAGGCAGGAATCAGTAAGAGCTGAAGTGATAACTACTCTGGAGGCCCTTCAGCCAGTAGCAGACACATAGGAGGAATATTGCAGAACCAAAGAAATTCCCAGAGAATGTTCATTCTTGGAATAACATTGGTTCAAAATGCCTCCCTGAGCCTTGGTCAAATCTTCAAGGAAGCCAGTCCTGGGGCTGCAAGTCTGGCTGTTGCAGAGAGTTGTCCAGAGTGAGTTTCCTCCCATAGCTGGGAGCTTCCCCGAGATAGTTCCTAGTTTGATTGCTGAAGATAAATAAGAATACACAAAATAAATTTATTGAAACTTCTTTCTGGACAAAATGAAGAAAGAGCCAGGAAAATAAGTTCCACTGAAGAGTAGAATTCAATGAAGCACACAGCACAGAGTGAAGCCCTCATTAGTTTGACAATGCGTTATACACTGAAGTTGAAATGCACAGTAAGAAAGAGGAAAAGGAGGAGGGAAGGAGGAGAGAGGGCGTCCAACAGCTGTTTCGATGTACGTGTGCAGTATACACAAGCAGAAACCCTAGGAACTACGGAAAAGTTTACATACATAGCATTGTCAGGAACAGAAAAGCGCTACTCTCTATTGCTTCACTTGAGCTCCCCAACCACCTCTGTAACCCCACTGCTGAGACAAAGCAACTTAAAGAGGGAAGGCTTATTCTGGCAGTTTGAGTCTGATCCATCAGGATCTGGGAAGTCATTGCTTTGGGATCAGGAGGTGGCTGCAGTCAAGAAGCAGAAAGAGAGAGAAACAGAGAGACAGACAGAGACAAACGAGAGAGACAAAGAGACAGAGACAGACGAGAGAGACAGAGAGACAGAGACAGACAGAGACAGAGAGAATACTGTGCTCAGTTCCATTTCTTGTGTTTATTAAGTCTGGGGACCCAGACTGTGAGAAGGTTCCTGCCCACATTCAGAATGCATTTCTCCACGGGACTCTGTTAACGCTCTCTAGAAGGACTCTCACAGACATTTGCAAAGATGCCTTTCTATGCTGTTGAGTATCCTGTCATGTTGACAACAACAATAATAAGCACAGTATTTGGGAAATGTCTCTCTGTTGAATCCTAGCTCACCAGATAGGCTAGGCTGGAACTCGTGACAGTTCTGTCCATGGTTCCCAAGTGCTTATAGGAGTGCACCACTAAGTCCAATTGTCGTTGTTTTTAAGTGTATTTCAAAATTTAAAAATACAAATATATATTTTACTGTTCCCTGAAAAAAATCAGAATGATGATCATTATTCAGCAATAATGAGAGAAAAAAATTCAAAGGTTCAATTTGTGTTTAGTCAGATTTGATGAGACTATGTTTCAGAACAGCCACACCTCCAGAAACAGTTATTTAATCAGTCTACATAGACTACTACTCTTGATGTAACAAGAATAAAGAAACAAAAGGACAGAGTCAGTAGAAGAGACTAAATCAGAACCAGTGCTTCTCATGGTTAGTTTCTCTAAACACTTGAGAACTCCCCTGATGGAAGTCTCAGACACAACCATAAATCTTAGTGCTTATCTGATCAACATCCATGAAAACTAATTGAAACCACTCTCTGACACATCAGTCATTTTGTGATGGTTTGCATAGCAGTAGATAATCTTTAATTTAAAAACATGATAACAGTATATTAAACTATAACTTTGAGGGATGCATGTTTATTGGGAGTCTCTGTAATGAAAGCAGGGTTTAATATTTACTACACTTTTAATAAAAACAATAGGAGCATTTCACAATCTGATGTGCTTGGTTATGTTATAATACAAAGAGAAATGATGTTACGAGGGTAACATGCATCTGTTGAAAAAGTGGGGAAATCCTTCTGTTAATAATTCATACCATTTCCAAGACCTATAGTCTCATCCTCTGCATTTGTGACCATGGTTTTAAGATCACACTCTTAACGCTCTTCCCTGCCAAGGGATACAATGAGGATATTGAATATCTTCCCAAGACCCATGTGTTGAAGGCTCAGTCTGCAACATGTTATGCTACTGAGAGAGGGCGGATCCTTTGGGAGATGAAGGGTAGTCATAGAAAGTTGATTGTGAGTATGTCCTCAAAGAGATCACCTGGATTCTAGACCCTTTCAGTCCCTTCTTTTCCTCCTACAAGGTCCTTACCACATGGTGCCAGATCACAGATAACAGACAAAAGTCAACCAATCAGGAGCTGAAATGGTAAAGCAAACAAACTGAATAGCTACACTGCATTAATTTTTAGTGTCATCATCATTCCTGTAACGTTCTCCATGGTATTTTCCCCTTTCTAAAACTATGTCAGGACCTGCCATGTGACTAGTTTCTAGAACCTGTGGATGTGTTTCCTAAACTATAGATTCACTAACAGCTTTATTATCCCTTGTACTCTAGTGGGAAAGACATAAACAGTGCAGATGGAAGAGCCGGAGAAATTATTCAACAGTCAAGGGCACATACTGCTCTTCCAGAGGACCTCAGTGAGTTCCTCATACATTTGCTGGGCAGCTCACAACCACCTGTATCTCCAGATCTAGATGATCAAATACCCTTGGCCTCCACAGGCACTTGCACACACATAAGCACAGCCTTACACCCAGATAAATATACTTACACACAATAAAAAATAATAAAAATTTATTTTAAAAAGTGAGCATGGCTCACAGGGACTCAGCACTACCTCCCTATTATGAGGAGGCCCATTTTTGACATTCTAGCTCTCATATTTGGTTTTCTTTATTACACTCATTATTTCTGTTGATGACTTAGTTACATGTGCAGAGTCTCTCCTTGCAGAAATCCTTCCAGCTATTTGTATCATGGAAATTCACTTCCTTGGGCCTGAACCATAGTGCTATTATACTGTTTATGGTTGGCCTAAGGCTCTGGGAGATTATCTAGAGATTAGTTCTACAAAACCATATTCTGTTCAAGTATTCCCAAACCATTAGCTTTCACCGGCTTATAGATATGTCATGTAGCACAGAGCTCTTAACTGTTACTCGTCTCTTACATTACTGCTCATTGTGCTTGTGTCTCTTCGCATGTGGCTTGGTTGTATTCCTATTTGATGTCTGGAAAATTGCTTCTGCATTTGGCTGTCTGTAATATCAAAATGTTGCGTCACCCTAAATAATCTGTGTGAAGAGGTAGGTGTTAAGAAGAGAACTTCAAACTGGAGAGATGGCTCAGCATTTAAGAACACTGACTGCTCTTCCAGAGGTCCAGAGTTCAATTCCCAGCAACCACATGGTGACTCATAACCATCTGTAATGGGATTTGATACCCTCTTCTGCTGTGTCTGAAGACAGCTATAGTGTACTCACATACATAAAATAAATAAATAATTCTAAAAAAGAAGAGTTAGGTGTTTAACAACTAGTTTTTAAAGAATTATCAACCCTTACTGTTATGGAGAAATAGAAATGAAGATAGATATTATATAGATATAATCATCTAAACCAAGAGGTCAGTGCTGGCTAGTTTTATACAAATTTGACAAAAGCTGTAGTAACCTGAGAGGAGGGAACCTCAATTAAGAAAATGCCTCTGTAAGATCCGACTGCAGGCGAACCAATACAGCATTTTCTTAACTATTGCTTGATGTGCAAGGGCTCAGTCCATTGAGGGGAGTGTATGCCTGGGCAGGTGGTCTCAGATTCTTTAAGAATGCAGGTTGAGCAATCCATGGGGGAGCAAACCAGTAAGGAGCACTTCTCCATGGCCTCTGCATCAGCTCCTGCCTCCAGGTTTCTGCCCTGTGTGAGTTTCTGTCCTGTCTTTCTTTAATGATGAACAGCAATATGAAAGTGTAAGGCAAACACATACTTTCCTCCCCAAGCTGATTTCTGACGTGGTGTTTATTACAACATTAACCCTTAACTAAGACAATGTTCAGCAGGTCATATATAAATGAGGTCTTTTTTAACGGCAGAGAATCCAAGCATTTTGTAATTTATTTCTGTTTGGCATATATTTTTAAAAAAAATAGTCAAAACATTAAATAATGTATTGCTTTCATAAAAATCATAAGAAAACAAATTAAAGCACTGTTCTGCTGCAAGAGCTGTATATATTCTAAACCACCAAACCATTTCCCTGATATTAATGTTAAATAACATACATTTGAAAGCCAGTGGTTAAGATGTTCATTTTTGTTGGGGACTGCACTGCCCCATGCTTTGGGGCTACTAATTTGCTGTCTACACTGCCCCATGCTTTGGGGCTAAGTGCTCTGGTCAAGAGAGAGGGTGGGAATGGAGGGGCAAGAGACGCCACGAAGAATGGAGACTACAGAGTGTGTAGTCAAGTCTGGTTACTCCTTTATTTCCTCTATTCTCTCATTGACTTCTCCTATTGACTCTATTACAAGGAAATCCTGGGTATTTATAAGCACAAGCAGGAGAACACAGGTGAAGACATTTTACCACGTGCACCATGAAGCTAGGGTCACTAAACAGCAAAACAAGCTATGTGGGATAAACAAGATTTTTGTCAGAGTGTGCTTCAGCTGTTGTAGGCTTTTAAAAAACAAGTCTCTCATCAGGGTATATGGTTCCAGATGGCTGCAAAGTTGATAGCCGCTTTCTGCTTAAAGTCAGCTCCCAACACATTTTATTTTCAAAAGTATCTTAACTAATCAAGGTTGCTTCCAGTTACTACTGTGTCTGTCCCCAAGGTACTCTGTAATAAGCACTCAGGTGTGCTGCATGGAAAGACGCTTACTTAGAGTCTAAAGGCAATTCTGTCTGTCTTGGTACTCCTGGACAGTGTCAATTTGGCAAGTCTTCTTGTCACCCAGGGCCTCTAGTTCAGCTACAAAGCAGTGATGTGGGCATATCTCCTCCTTTATTAGGCTAGAGTCAGTCCCAAGTGGCAGAGGGTCCAGTCAACAAAACAAAAGGAAGAGTATTAATATAATATCGCCTCTCAGATCTTGTCCCACTCAAGAAAGGTTGATATAAATTAACAAAACTATTGAAACAGGATACAATAAGAAACTAGAAAATACAACCTTGTAAGATTAAAAGTCTTCTTTTTAAAAGCCATACACAGTAATTTAAAGCCATCATTTGTTAAAAAAAAATTTAACAGTGACTACCATACTATGACAGTGGTTAGGACCAAATTAACTCAAGATGCCTTCCTGTTGAATTTTTTTCTGATTCTATCACTTACTGAATGGACTCTTTCCTGGAAGTTTGGGAGATAAATGTGACTAGCAGGGCTGGGAATATGGTTCAGTGGACAAGCAGCTGCTGCTCTTTCAGAATGCCCAAATTCTGTTTCCAGCACTTATATTCGGCAGCTTGTAACTTTCTGTAATTCTAGCTCCACAGAATCCAGCCCTCTCTCTCTCTTCTGGCCACCTCAGGCATCCACATACAAAAGGAGCATGTGCACATGCACAAACACACACACACACACACACACACACACACACACACACATACACACAAAAAAATATTAATCCCCACTGTGTGCAAATAAACATAGCACCAGAGGTGGGCACACTGCTTTGGTACTTAAGCAGCATCTGTTTGTGACATAACCTGGTTCTTGTTTACTTGAGAGCAGGCTGCTGTCCACATGTGGACTATATAAGGGATACCACACGATTATACACTTCGCAAAGACACAGTTATTGTATTGAAAAGGCAGGAAGCTGTGAAAATCCACATTATCCAGCTGAAATGACCAGGGGGTAATCCTAATGCAAGAAAAGTCAGCTCCAAAGCAAACCTTAGGGTTACAAATTAGTCATTTGCAGTAGAGTTGGGAAATTTTTGAACTGCTACTTAACTCAATAGCTATTTACATAAAAAGATGAAAGTAAAAAACAGCAAATAAGATATTTACTAGGTACTATCATCTCACTGGAGCCTTCTCTACTAACCCCCTGAAGTCTCAAGCAGCATACAAGCATGATTTCTACAAGATGAAAAACATCAGGAAAACATTTCCATAGGAAAATTAATGACATATATCTACAATATTAATCTAACAAGCAAAATATGTTAAAGATGAGACATAACATTTATGGATGAAGCATTTTACCCTACTCGCTTCTTGCCATGCACTCCAGCAAACTGACACATGGCTCCAAACTCTCTCGGAGTCCCTGCTCCCTAAGCATGTCTGAGCAGATGGCATGCACCGACCATGGGATTCCAATGGTAACAACAGGAGTCCCATCCAAGCAAAAGCTTTGAAAGTCCTCAGTACTGTTCTTCCTGCCAATAAAACACACAGCTGCAAACTTTTCCTTTGGATACCATGTGGGTGAAGCATCCAACCTGGCAGCCATACATACAAACAAGAATAAGGCTTAATTACTATAAACTATGAGAGCTGTTTGGCAGACATGATGGTGATACTGTAATCCCAGCCCTCATGAGGAAGTGGAAAAAATCAAGAATTGAAGACCAGTGTCAGCTATAAAGCAGCACTTATGTGGAAAGACCCAGACATAACCAGAAGTGCTTGAGTCCCAACACTTGGGGCATTGGGGGGTTGGTGGGGAGGCATAATACATTGAAGGGGAAGGAGGGCCTTCTGTCAGAGACCAGCCTGGGCTACACCTGAGACACTGAAGGGGAGAGAGCACCTCCTGTTAGAGGCCAGCCTGGGCTATACCTGAGACACTGAAGGGGAGGGAGCACCTCCTGTTAGAGGCCAGCCTGGGCTACACCTGAGACACTGACAGGAAAGGAGCAATGTCTGTTAGAGGCCAGCCTGAGGTACACGGGACCTTGTTACAAAACAAACAAATTTGAGCTGTCTGTTGCACTGGTCTTCACAGTGAAAATGGGTGACACAATAACAGATAGATTAATAGTTTTCAAAACTTTCAGATCAAAAAGAAACATGTGAAAATACCAAAAATGATGTAAGGCAAGAAAAGGACAAGTTGAGTTTAGAATGATGAAAAGGCAGAGCGACGTTGTTGCACGTTGTTCAAGTGCAAAGAAACCTGCCTCCTTTAGGATCATGGTCGGAGATCAAGCACACAGCAGGGAACAGTTCACCTCATCCTGGGGAACAGATGCAATCTTAAAAATCAAGCCCGTGAACAAAGATTCAGATACATCAGTTGCAGCTCCCTAAGCAAATGCAGACCCCCCCTTCTCTGAGACACACTAGATAAGATTATTCAGAGGCAAAAGCAAGGAAACAATCCACGGCTATGCTTAGAGGAAAATTAAAACACGTAAATAAAACTATAGTCCATCTCTTGATTGCATATAATCTGTCTATAACCAAGAAGCTTTAGGATAAAATAGTGTTCCAGGAATAGGAAGCTCGGGGAGCCATGTCAACTGTATACCAGCCAGGGCAGATAGCTCTGCCCTGTGCACACACTCCAGCATTGGAAACTCTTTTAGCTGACCCCACAGATGGTTCTTGAGTGTGGCTGGAACTCTGGTTAAGTGACATTGGGACATTCATCTCAGGCAGAAGGAGGTTCCCTGGTTATCACATTATGTTCTGACACAGTAGTAAATTTTAATGTGCGAAAATACACTCAGAATAAAAAAAGCTTTGTTCATGAATCAAAATTTTGATAAAGAGATGCATAATTATTTTTAAGTTAAAATAAACTATCTGAAATGTAAACTGCATAGGTTCCCAATGGGGCTAGCTTTGTATAACTGACCAAATATTAGCCAATATCACATCAAGAAAAAGCATTTCAACTACATAATCATGCCAGAGGCCAAGGTATCAAGTCCCAGACTGCTCAAACCTCTCTCTTACTACATCTAAATGTATTCACCTGAATCCTTGGTTTGTGATAAACTCCATTAGGGAAGGGATTACACCTAGATTTATATATAGTATTAGTTCCAATATATTGAGTATTCAACACTGTATTAGAGTTATCAAGGCACCCAATCTCACAACACCCAAAGAACGCTGGAGTCCCAGGAGCTCTAACACACCCAGGATTATAGGTGAGGAGGCCACAACACCCTCCCCAAGCTGGATGTTATTGGGATCTACTGGGACCCAGCAACACAGAAAACCCCTCCTAGCCAGTGGCATGATTTCCTTCTGATCTGAGTCAGGGCCCTGAGCAGACCTTGGGTGCCAACTATGCACCCAGTCCCACAACACCCAAAGGAAGCTGAACTCGAGGAGAACACACCCAGGATCATAGGATCATGGGATCTCAGGAACTTGATCACAACAGGATTTCAGGATCCCAGAAGCAGCCTGAGTCCCAGGAGCTCTTACACCCAGGATCTCAGGAGAACAGGATCACAGAGACATCTGGATTCTGAGGAGTTCTGACACAAGCAAGATAACTGCAAAGACAAGCTCCAGTCAGACATGGTGAGTGCAGGTAGCACTAGAGATAACCAGATGGTAAAAGACAAGCACAAAAATATAAGCAACAGAAACCAAGATTACCTGGCATCATCAGAACCCAGTTCTCCCACCATAACAAGTCCTGGACACCCCAGCACACTGGAAAAGCAGGATTCAGAATTAAAATCACTTCTCATGATGATGATAGAGGACTTTAAGAAAGACATAAATAAGGAGAACATAGGTAAACAGGTAGCAGCCCTTAAAGAGGAAACAATAATCCCTTAAAGAATTACAAAAAACAACAACAACAAAAAAAAAAATCACAACAGGTAAAGGAATTGAAGAAAACCATCCAGGATCTAAAAATGGAAGTAGAAACAATAAAGAAATCACAAAGAGAGGCTACCCTGGAGATAGAAAACCTAGGAAAGAGAGTCATGGATGCAAGTATCACCAACAGAATACAAGAGATAGAAGAGAGAATCTCAGGTGCAGAAGATACCATGGAAAACATTGACACAACTGTTAAAGAAAATGCAAAATGCAAAATGCAAAAAGTTCTTAACACAAAACATCCAGGAAATCCAGGACACATGAGAAGACCAAACCTAAGCATAATAGGTATAGATGAGTGTGAAGATTCCCAACTTAAACGGCCAGTAATATCTTCAACAAAATTATAAAAGGAAACTTCCCTATTCTAAAGAATGAGATGCCCATGAACATACAAGAAGCCTACAGAACTCCAAATAGACTAGACCCAAAAGGAAATTCCTCCTGTCACATACTCATCAAAACACCAAATGCACAAAACAAAGAAAGAATATTAAAAGCTGTAAAGGAAAAATGTCAAGTAACTTATAAAGGCAGACCTATCAGAATTACATCAGATTTCTCACCAGAGACTGTAAAAGCCAGAAGATCCTGATAGATATCATACAGACCCTAGGAGAACACAAAGTCATCCCAGGCTACTATACCCAGCAAAACTCTCAATCACCACAAATGGAGAAACAAAGGTATTCCATGACAAAACCAAATTTACACAATATCTTTCCACAAATCCAGCCCTACAAAAGATAATAGATGGAAAACTCCAACACAAAGAGGAAAACTACACCCTAAAAAAACAGCAAGAAAGTAATCCTCTTCCAACAAACCCAAAAGAAGATAACCACACAAACATAATCCAACCTCTAATAACAAAAATAACAGGAAGCAACAATTACTTTTCCTTGGAGTTACCGAAATACAGGTTTCTCCTTCCTCTGCCTCCTCTGTTCCTGAATTAGTTCTTGAATTAATTTTTCATTGCTGTGGTCAAATTTCTGATAAGAATAACATATGAAGAGTTTATTGGGCTTCTAATTCGAGGTGGCACAGCCAAACATGGCAGAAAGGTACAGAGGCAGAATAGTGGGGCAGCTATTCATATCGCCTCTGCCATCAAAAGACAGAGAACACAGGAAGTAGGAATAGGCTAAGATGCTTTTAAGGAAGGTCTCCACTTGCCTACTTCCTTCACCTAAGCCACAGTTAGGACCTGACTCCAGCTGGGATCAAGGGTTGAAACACTTAGAACTAAGGGCATGTTTTACATACCACTTACCATACCCATCTTTGTTTTGAACTAATAAGACAACAAAAATCAGTAATGCCATTCAGGAAAATAGAAGGAGATACAAAAAAATGGATGGCGACTCAATTTACTGTTTTTAACAAATTCTAAATAATAATATGCAATAGCTGGCTGACAGTAGGCTGTGGCCTAGCTTTTGTGATGCTATAAAGAACAGAGTGTCTCAAGACAGAGGTGGAATGGTGATGGAGGTTGTTGAGAAATCCAGCCAAAGGTGGTAGAAAGTATCCCCTGGCTTTATGACACAGTGTACTGTGACCTAGGAATGCCACCAACTACAGCGTACACTGTGCCATAAAGCGTGGAGAGAACCGCACACTGGAGAGAAGGATGTGGACATAGCAGAAGAAGGGCTGGCAAACAGGCCAGGAGACAAGGGCATCAACAAGCTTCACTTAGACCTAGAGGCAGAGCTCTTTCAAAAAGCAGAGAGTACCATTCTCTAAGCGGGGAAAGGAAGAGCAACAGTTAATGTTTGCACTGTAATGTGACGTGGGATATCATGAGTTCAAGATATATGAGTGTTATTTGTACCCCCTTTCTTAACATTCACAAAATAGAGATATGCATCTTAGGCCATGTTTAAACTGTAGTGTGCTTTCAAACATTAAAACAGACAACTTAATAGTTTTCTATAGCAATGTCATCTTAATGAGCAAATTCCCAAATAGGTAACTTCAATCTCAAACAGCCTCTCAGCTATGGTTTTCCTGTAAGTCATACATATGGAAAAATGGACACCTTTCAATATTGCACATAAAAAGATCTGAAGATTAGCGGGGCAACAGTGCTCTAACTGTTCTGGCATGTGAACATCATTTAATGTAGCTTTAGGTTTGTTTGCAAATCGACTACAGGACTTTTGTTCATTTGTCTGAAACAATAACACTAAAGAAATATATTAGATCTTTGAATGCCCTGATGCAAAATCTGATAATGTGATACATTTTGACAAAAACTTGAAGTACTAGAATTTACGAACAATCACATTTTTGTGCTTGTCTGCTTTGATTACCAAATGACTTTCTGGAAATAAAGCATTATCATGGGAACTCATTTAATGACAGTAAACTAAATCAATTTTTAAAAGCACAAATTTTATTCTTTAACAAAGTTCAAAGTGTTTCAAAGGATGATTCTGTGTCAGCATCATATGCATGACATTAGTCTTTGCATGTATATTATGTGTATTATCAAGCACATACCTATCTATATTGGCTTTTAAAAGCAAGATCTATAAATGTGTATTATATTCCAAAATATGGAAATGACAATGCAATGGAGTTGGGGAAGCTCTCAAAGCACAGCTGGGGAAGAACTGGGATAACCCACCGGACTACCCTACTTTCTGTTCTTGTCATCAAATGGAAACAGAGAGATGCATGAAGACCCATCTCAAGGACCTTAGTGAACCACAGGGAAAGAAGTCAGAATACAATGCTATCATCTTTGTGCAAGCCAGAATGCTAAATAATGTTATCACGTTAAGCTAGTTGAAGAAATTATAGGCATGTCAATCAGACAAATGCCCAATTAATTAAACATAAGACAGCACACAGGGTTGTGACATAAATCAACCAAATGACAGACATAACGCCTTTCTAGACATTTGTGAACATCAACTACAAAGCACCCAGTGAAACAAAAGTCCATGCTCAAATCTTACAATGCCCTTTCCCTGCAGTCCACATAATCCTGATGTCACAAACACAAACCTTTACATCCAAGCCCACAACTAAATAGAAGCTTCTTTACACAAATCTCTGGTCTCAAGCTGTCTTTGTAAATCATGTCAGATTTCAGTGGATAACAGAAATACTCAATGTGAGCCAATTAGGGTTCGAAAGCCAACCACTCTCATCCCTCTGCCTCGTGAATCAGTAGAATGCAGACAGAGTCCCCAGAACATACACTGAGTAAGATAAATCACAAGGCTTCTTTTGAACATTTTGTAATTCCCTGATGAAATGCAGGCCTTCCTGTTACGATCACTTTATGAGAAGAGACACATGTACTAGAGTAGTAGTTTTCGTTTGCATTGAATAGAAACTTCCCTAGAAAACACAATAACCATTAACAAAAAGTAAGTACACCTGTTGGGAGCCGACTTGTAGCAGAAAGTGGCTATCAGCTTTGCAGCCATCTCGAGACCCATATACCCTGACAAGAGACTTGTTTTTCAACAGCCTACAACAGCTGAGCACACTCTGATAAATATCTTGTTTACCCCACATATCTTGCTTTGCTGTTTAGTGCCCCCAGCTGCAAGGCGCACGTGGTATCCACGCCTGCAAGGCATGTGGTGCACGTGCTATCCACGCCATACAGGCCCGTAAGGCACACGTGATATCCACATCTGCAAGGCACGTGGTATCCACCAGCCTACGAGGCACATGGCAAAAGACTATAAATACCCTGGACTTCCCTTCAAGGAGAGAGACAATAGGAGAAACAATAAGAGAGACTTGAAGTGAGACAATAAAGGAGACTTGAGACTTATCAGAACCTCTATCTTGTTTCCATTCTTCATGTTTCTTCCCCTTTACTCCCACTCTCTCTCTTGCTAGACTCTGACCCGCAGACCGGAGCGGCAGAGCCGTCCGGGATATACACCTAATTCTAGTATTCAGCTAGTAAATTCATTCCACTTACTTCATTTACATCTGCTTACTACCTTAGTTAAAATTAATAATAGCTGTACCTCTAATTTTGAAAAATACAACAAAGCCATTTCCTTCTTTATGTTCACACAAAATCAATGTTACCCAGCAGCAAATAGCAAGCAAGCTAATTATAGAGCCTGGATGCTAGTGTCGGTATACACACACACTTACATGAACATGCATAGGACTGTTAGCTTAATTTCCTCTCTGGGAAGTGTACTTATTTGGTTTCAATGCATCTATAATAAATGCCTCTTGTGTTACACTTTATAACAGCTAAGAATTTGTAAACTTCCTCTTTCATTCTTACCACAGCTCTTAAGTGTTACACCGTAGTAAGAACAGTATTTTTCTATACCTAATAACATGTTCACAGGTTCTTAAATACAAATATTCATTACTACATCATTAAATATGATTTACAATCCATACTCCTTCACAGCAAACCTAAACTTCACTGTCTTCATCACAGATCTGAATTATTTCAGATTGCAATAGCTGGTGATCTGTAGAGCATTGGATTTAACGGTTCTACCTTTTGGAGATGGTATTTTCAAAATGAAGTGACCACCTTCTCTCTTCTGACTGAGCTGGTTTGAAGTCTATTTTGTCAAGTAGTAGAACATCACTGTTTGCTGGTTTCTCACTCCATGTGCTTGCTACACTTGAAGTCTATTTTGTCAGGTAGTAGAACTTCAGTGTTTGCTGGGTTTTCTCTATGTGCTTGCTATAACTTTTATTCTCCTCTCACCCTAAAGTTTGTCTTCAATGCAGGCATTTCTTGAAGGCAATGAAGAGATGGATCCTGGTTTTTATTCCAATCTCTTAGCTTCTGTGTTTTATTAAAGAATTGTGGATCTTAAATCCAGAGTTTTTAATTGCAAGGCGTATTTTAAGTCTTGCTGTTTGGTGATTTTCTTCAGTGTCTGGTGCTTTCCTATTCCAGTTTACTTAGTGTTCTCATAACATTTATTCTTCCCTGCATCCTCGTGGACATGGTTGTTTCTGTTTAGTCAGATGGACTCCTCTAGGCATTTTCTGGAGAGCTGGCTGAGATGTAATGAATTCCTTTAACTTGTTTTTTACTTTTCTTCAAGTATGAGATAGTCTTGCTGGGTATAGCACTCTGTATTGACTGTTGTCTTTCAGAGATTAAAATACATCATTAGAAGCCCTTACACGTTTGTCTTTTGATTTCTTTGAATATATTTATAATTGTTCCTGTGAACTATTTTGTTAGGACTATATCTATCTCATTTGCTTGGAACATAATTACCATGAAATCAGTGATTTAGGAAAAATCATGTTTCCTTGATTTTTCATGTTTCTTTTGTTTTAGCACAAGGAGCAGCACAGCTATGCTAGATGTTTTTAATTATACTTTTTCTTTTAGTAGATATATCTGCAGTATTCAAAACCAACCAGGTTACACTAGGGTGTAGTGTCATTTTTTCTGTTATAGAGTCATGTTAGGTACATACCAGGCTCCTGAGAATAGGACACAAATACCTTCTTGCTGGTCCCAATCTCAACTCGCTTGTCATTCTTTCCTAGGCTCCTACATGGCTGTCAGATCCTTAAGGTTTCCTTTGAAATATAGAGGTTGGGTCACAGAGTCTAATCCTGTCTGTGAATGGTTTTTCACAAATCAGTTCATAAATGCTGCCATTTCTGTACTCAGTCTCAGTCATCTGAATGTGAATGCGTGTTGTTCTACACTCTAGGAGGTCTGTGGCGATTTGGGCCACAAATGATGTTTGCATGAGCTGGCAGCCATTCATAGGTTATGTCACAGATGCCTGCTAAACCTCTGGGAAGTTCTTCACAAGCTCAGTTAGTCATAAGTGCTGGCCTTGGCCCTGGACAGCCCTTCCCAAAGCTGGCTGTGAGGTTTGGGACCCACATCTGCTTCCTTGCAATTTATACCTCACTGAGTCTAACATAGGTCTAATTCAATATCTTCCACACACTCTAGACGTACTCAGATTTCTGCTGACCATGTTTTGGTATATAGTTATAGTTCTTTGGCACTTGTGCTGACCAGCTAAAAGTGTCAATCACAGACATTCTAGTGCCACCAAGTCACCTACTTAGCAGGCTTTTTCTTAATGGTATCTCAGGTCTGGTTAAGTATCAAGAACATGTTTTTCTGCTCTTCCCCGTCACTGTCCAAAACCTTTCTTCTGCCCTCTTCCCTATTTCTCTTTAAATATCTGTTTCTTAGAGTACATTGTCAAATTTCTGAATCGGTGTATCTCAAGCATAGTTTTGGTCACTCCATCTCACTGAAACATGGGACTCCTCATATGTGCTAATCCCTGAGTTGTTTTTCCCCTGGTCTGTTTCTAGTTTACTCTGCTATCATCTAGTGATCCTCAGCTGTCTCCTACCTCTTCTAAGAGCTGATATCCAACCTACCTGGTTCATTCCATGGTGGAGTTTGGCGTACCATTCCTGCCTAGCATCTGCCATCTTAACAAGCCTCTACTGTCTTCAAGATGCTACTGTATATTTTTAATCTGCACAAGAATCCAAACAGATATGAATGACAACTGACTTACATGAAAAGGAACAAAGTTTTAAAGATTTTTTTTTTCTGCTAAGAATTCAGAAGCTAAATCATCACAGTCCCTCCAGTGCTCAGGACAGGGCCCAGCATAGAGAGCAGATCCAGGAACCTAGAGCAACCTCTTCAAACAAGAAAGGTGGTGTTCTCTCTATTACTTTCAACCATTTTTCTTTAATCAAATGGCTCTATATTCTGTATTTCTTTCTGATTCAGTCATGCATTTGCTTTTACCATTAATCTTACCCCCATCCTTTCATAAAGTAAATGTTCATCCTACCACCAGCCATGTGAGTGCAGTTGGAGGTACACTGTCCAGACCTACACAAGTCCTCAGTGACTTCAATTAAGAAAGACTTCTCTGGCTGCCTATCTGACTGCAAACTCATCACAGTCCAGGGGTCTCAAACCTGCTTCCTCAACCAAGCTGCTCATGAATTTTACTCTCAGATAATATGCAAAAAAGGTACATGCTTACTGTATCATTCTGTTAACTCTAGAGCAAGCTTGTTACAAACAGGAAGCCAACAGAGACACAGATGAATGCATAGGAGCACTATACACCAAAGCCATTCAAAAACGATTAAAAATCCATACTCTTAAAAAATAACTCCTAGAATCTATGAATTGATGGCACGACATTGGTAACATGTTTTTACTGCTCTGAGAGACGACACACTTGCTGGAACATAGAGCAGCCCTTCGGTGGAGGTAGTGTTAACTATTGTAATGGTTTCTGGTGTCAGAGACATGAAAGGTCTTCTCATTAAAACTTGCCCTCCCCCCCCCAAAAAAAAAGCTCCACCAATAATGTTTTATTCATCACTTTGAATGGCTATTTGCAGAGTCTATAAAACCCTGTGCTTAACATTCTTTTTATTGACATAAGATATCTGTCTTAGGCATACACGCTCTTGTAAAAGGAGCTTCATGTTGCCTAAGGCCAAATTTTGTTCCATTGGCTATCAATGATGTGACAGGCCATGCTCTTTGTACAGAAAGCTATTTCAGAGTGTCTTACGGGAGGCGTTTCTTCATCACTATCTTCTATTAATACCTTTTGTTCTGTGAGGATGAAAAATTTAAGGTCTGTAAATGATATATAAAGGACAATTTTTTTCCCCATCTTTGAGTTAAGGTTATGCCAAATGCCAGAAATGTCTAGGTTAATAGGGCCACTTTCTCAGGAAGAATCTTGACTTTTTTTGTGAGAGATCTGTATGTTAACTACTATTTTTAATGCAAGTGATTTGCATGTGGATAATTACTAATAAAACTGACACTAAGTCCCAGCAACCCCCAACACTTCTCAGGCAACTTAACAGGCTGACTCTGCAACTGCACACAGCTCAGAAGGCAGAGCTGAGCGTCCCTGCTACAGTGGAGTAGGACTCTGAACTGAGGTCAAAGGTGAGTGAACTCGTGCTGCTGTTTGAGCTTAGTGTTTAACACGTCATCATTTAGAACAGCTTCACAGCTCAGCCTTCTGCCTTCTTCATGATATGGATGAGAACCCAAGGCCTCCTTCATGTGCCCAGGCTCCATAAACACCAAGTCACTCTTAGACAATAGCATGTAGCAAACAAACCTGGGGAAAGACAGTCTAGAAATGGGTTGTAAAGTACATGAGATGTACTGCTACCTTGGACATTCCAAAGAATTCAGTTTCTTTTCCAATCAGGATGATAACTCACTATTTTAACTGAGTAGTTTTTAACTAAATACTTGTCTATTTAAAAAAACGGAAAAGGAAAACAACACAAAGCCTAGAAAATACTGACTTGTCTTTTTTTTTTTCAAATACTATACACATGTTTTCATTTAGTGGCACACAGTTAACTCTGCTGGTGTCACCATGATTCAGATGCTTAGGAGTGCTTCTGCACTAACAGACTATCTTTCATATTTAGAACTTTCTAGTCTAAGTTAGAAATGCTTCCAAAGTCTAAACACACACTTACCTGACTTTCTGAAAAGGATCCATGTGGGAAGGGTTATTAGCTTGCTAGATCCTTCTTCAGCAATTCATATTCCTAATCATCATTTCCAAAGCAAATTCACAAATATCAAATAAATCTCAGAACTACAAATAAAACTGAGTCTCCATGAAGGAGTTCCAATCATCTGCCAAAACAGATCTGAAATTCTTAATCCCTTTTCCAAAAAAATTGGACCAAGTATTGACGTTTTCCACCAAGCAAGCCATATAGCCACAAATGTTTCCCATTGACTCTACCCCTGGGGCATACGGCTCAAATAAAAAATTTCCTGAATACCCCAAATTTCAGATGCAATTTGGAATGCAAGTGATTCATAATGTAATGCGGGAAACATTATGCTCTTGTTTTTCCCACTCAGTGTCTCTGGAATGTAGCTCTCAGGAGAGCATCCTAACTAATTAGAGGGTTGGCTTTGTTTTCAGTCAGGAGACCCAACTATTATGCTCTTTGCCCCTTGCTCTAATGTGATTTTGAAGCCTTGGGAATCTGTTACTTCAGCTACTGTTCAAGTGAGAAAAATGCTATCTCAAGGGAGCTAATAGGGTTCCTATGTATACGGTGACAAAAGCAAGGTAATGTGTACCCATTCCATTAAGAAAGGGCCCTACAGAACAGATTTAGATCCTAATTAAATCAAGAGTGAAATTTCACAAATGCTTTTTTCACTTTCTAATCCTGTTCTTACATTGATTCCTTTCTGAAATCATCAGTTATGCTCTGAGGCACCACAACTGCCACCGCTTTCTTCCAGAGACTCCTCCTACCCTCTCAAGGAAAGAAATATAGTTGACATAGGGGAAGAAACATTGTCACTGAGTGTTCCAAGCGAGAGTGATAACTGTGCCTTGGGAAAAGTGATGAGTAAAATCAAGGCGAGCAATGTTCCAAATGTGATAACAAAACACAAGGCACAGTAGAGTAGCATACGGATGGGAAGAGATCAAGATCATCACAACCACAACTAAAGGGATTTCCATTAACTAAAGGGAAACTAAACAAAGTACAGATAGGACATCTTCTACAAGAATTATTGAGCTCTAAGGCTCAGTGCAGAGCTCTGAACAAACAACCTGAAGGTTGAAGCAAATAAGGAAAATAACTGATTCTTAGAAACATCAACCAATAAGAAGACAGTTCTCAAGTAAAGAAACTTTGGAAAAATGTTAAACCCATAGTCCAACAAAAGGAGGCTGTGTATGCATGTTTTTACCATGTATGTCTAAAGCACAGTAAGGAGAAATAGGGGGCTTAAAATAAATTCCACAAATAGTTCCAACAGTAACATTTACAAAGGAAGAAATTGAACATGGCAATGATGCCATGAGACTACTTTGATCAGCAACATGGAAAAAACATAAATATACTTGGAAAATAAATGGATGCTTATACATGAATAAAGATGAATCAGATTCAATTGTGTTTAGATCTTTGTGTAAAGAATAGTCCAAAATGTGGTTTGACAATCCCTCCTATCAAAGATCCCATATTCTCTTAGCTGTTTTAAAAGAGTCGGGTGTGTGTTCCCACACAAAGAGATATATTGTTTTTATAACACTTCTATTAACAGAGAAATCACTTAGTAGAAGATAGAAAATTAAATAGCAGACAACTATATATTTTTTGTTGGGTTAAACTTAACGCTGTGAACTTTCCTCACTATATTTTATTTAGAATTAAGTGCAATCAGTATACTAGTCAATACATTTCTACATTATAAGTTCTATAAACAATTGTCACATTTGGATGAGCAATCTAGAACAGTATAGGCAGTTGGCCCCTGTTCTTCCCTTCCATCCATGTTTATATCAGCCATGGCTCCTTGACTTCTTCTGCATGAGAAGTCTGGATGGTAAGCTTTACACAGAATGAGTCAGTTTTCCACCACCCTGTAGTGTCCCCTTGTTTTCTTGACATCTAATTGATCTTTTATGTATAGGACCACTCTAGACCCGCCTCTTTTCCTTTTGCCTTTATTCTCATTGAACAACTGCTAAGTACAAGTCATAATCTCTACAGGAACCAAATGGTATTTGTGGAGTAGATGAGGGTACAGTCAATCAATTTCCTGAGACATGGTTTCTACTTGTGTCAATCAATTTTATAGGGTTGCTTACCCAGGCAAGTAGCTTGTTAAACTATATGCTGTGTGCTTCTATGAAAATGGTCTTGGATGAAAGTGACATTTAACACAGTGGACTTGAGTAAGGAATATTGACTACCACAATGGGAGTGGGTCTCATTCAATCAGCTGAAGGTCAAACAGAACAGAAAGCTACCCCCTAGATTGTTTAGCATAAGAAAATTATCATCTCTTGAGTTTGTTTAATGTAGACTTCTAGGTTCTACAAGAACTTTTGGTTCTTGAATTCAAATTGAGACATCAGCCCTGCAGATTTTGAATTTGCCAGTGTCCACTATTGCATGAGCCAAATGTTTATAATAGGTCTGCATAGACAGATACTTAAATGTATTCCACTGGATCTGTTTATCTAAAGAAATCTCAAAAGCACATGATCCCCAAAAGCCTCAGTCTGACTGTAGGGTAACACACATGAGCAAGTTGTCTCCATGAGGCCTTTCTCAAAGAATAACCCATAGCAGAGTTAGATGATCCAAAGCAACTAGCAATCCAAACTGCCATCAAAAAACATTCACTGAAGGAAATCGAAGTATTTGAAAGCAAGCTCTGCCAAGCACAGTATCAGACCGTGTAATTCATTCCCCCAAGAATTTCAATAAAGCCAGAGATCTGGTTTTAGCTGACAGTTCAGTTGCCTTTTCCTGAATATGCTGACTAGATGATTTCTTTGTTTTTATGAGTTAGGTACTGTTATGTAAAGCTGATCACAGGGAAATAAATTGAAGACATGAAGTAGAGTTATAAATTAATTCATTACTCTCACTGTGCATTGTACAAATATGAAGCCAACAGGCTCACTTGAATGGCAGCCAGGTTCTTCCGCTCCTGAGATGGTGCCTCGTGAACAAAGCGAAGCCAGTTGGAGTGTCTCGGGTTGGTAGCATCCAAAATATACAGAACTTCTCCCTTGCTCCCACGTACCTAAAACAAAACAAAAAGACTCCAGTTTCCAAAGAAATCCATATTAATTATACTAAATTTACCAAGAGTAGAATATTACATATTTTTCTGAAATATGCACCTTTTGTTGATAAGCACTGAATAAATGTTAAATTAACAGCACTCATGGCTTAAACTTATGTCTAAAAAAGCCTACTATTTAATTTTTCAAATAACTGCATGACTCACAACTGTCCTCAAATAACAGGAACACCTCATGTTTTTTGTGTCCTTTTTGCAGGTGTGTTTGAATACATGGTAACAATCACAATTATTCAGGAGATAATTACAATGCAACCCATCTCATTTCTCTACCAAAGAAAGCAGCACTTCCTCCCAAGTGAGAGGAGTGGAGCCCGATGGTTTCTTCCAATTCTCTTCCATCTGCTTGGTGAATTATCTTCAGAAGAAAGAACTGGCCAATCTAACTAGAGGGAGTTGACAGCTCATGGAACATGTGCTTTCTAGGGGATAAAAGAAATACACTCCATTTTGTCTTCTAACAAATTATCCATGAATTTGTGGGGACAATATTTTTAAATTATTTTATTTTATTTAGCCTCTAGCCGTAAGTCATTGCTGGTCAAACATAATCAATATTTTAACAGGGAAAGAAGTAACAAAGAAAGGAAAGGAAAGCAAAGCAAAAGAAAGGAGGGCACAGGAAGGAATCAGTTCACTGAACAATCTTGAATTCAAGATACTTGGAATCTAGTGTCTCCAAAACTCGTCCATTATTGGTTACTTGACACTGCCCACTTTGATAAGACATAGGCACCAATCTCCACTTGTGTTTATGTATCACTGAAGTACACCAGAGAAGGCATGGAAGGATGGTCAGTACTTCAGAGCCAAAAGACACAGGTTTGGGTCTCAGCACCCACACAGTGCCTCGCAACCATCTGTAACTCAGTATTGGAAGGCCTGACATGCCTTCTGGCCTCTCCAAGCACTGCACACTAGTGATACACAGATACACATGCAAGAATAGCAACCATAAACCAAAAATAAAAACAAATTTTAATCCAGCAGAGACGAATTAAATGAGAGAATGAATGGTTTCACTCCAAACATGCAACCCACATAATACAAATGGAAATTCTAGAAATGCACCTTTACAAACTTGAGGTAAGAAAAAAAATTCAAGGACAACAAATCCACGTGGCAGGTATTTTCATGGTACAGTCACGTATTGCTGCTGAGTTCAACACTTCCCAGGACTAAGATTGTTTCAGTTAACAAGACAGAGGAATACTAAGGCTTTGAACTCACACCTCTTCAGGGTAAACAAAGTGAACAAAATGAGTAATGGGGTAAAGGCCAGGAAAGCCTCTTTGTTGAAGTGGCTTCAACTCAAGTGCTCTAAAGGGGTAAAGGAGTTAAAGAAAGCCTTCAAAGGGAGAAGAGCAAGCAAAAGCAGCAGACCAGCTTTGAGTTCTGAAAATAAGCCTGATGTGCACACGGAACAGGAGAACGTTGAAGAGAGTCCAATGACCACAACTAGGAAAATGATGGACACTGAGATCAGCTGTCAAACTCACACACACACACAAACCAGGAAGCCATTTACAGTCACATGGAGGTACATGCAATGATTTCCACCCACAAATCTCATACAAAGTCAGCAGTTGAGTGCATGGCAAAAGGTGACATTTCAAGATTTCAACATACATTTTACAGGGAAAAAAAATCAGTTAGCCCTTCCCCACTATCTGCTTTTCTCAAAGAGCTGTTCTCTCAAAAGCCACGCAGTTTCCAGCCATCCTTTTACAATGTTTCTAATGAGATTTGTAATGTTCATTAGAGAGAAGAAATTTAATCTTCAATATTTTAAGTGCTAAAAGACAAACTGAGGAAGGTAAAAGCCTCAAGTATTTCTCATATACTTAGGTGTAGAACTATGAGAATTAGTTATACCTCCAATTAAATAACAAACTTGTATTGCAATTGCCCTGCCTCCTTGCTTCAAGCCTCATTGGCCAATCACATTGTTCTTCTTGATCTAAAGCACACAGTATACCTATCACTCAAAGAGCAATTTCATTTAACAATTTTAGGTGTTTGGCAATAAAATCCTTCCCTTCAGGTACCATCATATCTACAGTGGGGGAAAAAAGCTTTGTATTACAAATAGCTGAATTAATCATAGCAAGTAGTCATCCCAGTAGATAACTGGGAAAATTCTATTCTCAAGAGAACTGTAATGTAATTTAAAACCACAACTACTGTTGAAATCCACATGAACTGTCAATGAGGGAGAAGATGTGTTTGTCAATGACCCATAAGTCCCTAGTCAGGAATGTAGGTGGGGCCTGTCGGTGATACCTCCATTTCTCAGTATTGCATACCATGGATTCAGATGTACTTGACATTTGAACTCAATGCAGTTGAGTGCATGGCAAAAGACTTTAACAAAAGTTCCTGAGGCTTACTGAAGCAAGCACATTTAAGGGGGAAAGCTGTTAGTTCTTGATGTATTGTACTAAGTTTTGTCTCAGGGCCTTTGGCTCCAACTATTTTCAGTGTATTGACTAGGATTAACTGTCAACCTGACAGACTCTATAACTATCTGGGAGATGGTTTCGGGCGTGCCTGTGGATGATAATATTGATTACAACAACTGCCGTGGGAACCCCATGCACCTGGGTGGCAGCATTCTGTGACCTGGGGTCCTGGTCAGGAGAAGAGGAGAAGGGCACTGAGCAGCATTTGTCCAGCACTCTGCTACTGACTGTGGCGGCCAAGTGACCAGCTTACTTCCTCCCTGCCACAACGAACTGCACTCTGAGCTGTGGGCCAAACAAAAGCCCTCCCTCCTTATGTTGCTTTCATTAGGGTGTCTTTTCACAGCAGTGGAGAAAGGAAAGAAACGTACACACTCAGTATCAGCATCTTGCTTACATTTCTGGTTCACCAGATGTACACATCTTCCAGCTGAATGTTAACCAAACACAATATTCAATCTTAGGAAAAATGCACAATTTAACATCAAACTGAAACTCTTCAGAAATGTGTTACTTTTCATTAAACATTGTTTTATTAAATTTTTGAATTAACAATAGAATGTTAATGAAAATTAAATAACACTATTATTTATATTCTCATAACAAAAGTAATGGTGAGAAATTACCGTACACTGTACAAATCTTCATATTTCATTACCATAGTCAATGCTCATCTTATTGCTATTACATGCATCACAAATTATTATTAAGTGCCTGGCAGGGTTCTTTACTGAGCCATGCCCTGGCCTGCAGCCTACGGCTCCTATAAAGCTGTTTTGTTACCTTTTGTAAGACTGCATCTTCCTGCCCTTGTCACAGTATATTTGTTTATACACCCTCTGAAGGAGACATACTTCCTCTTTTTAGCACACGCCAATTAAGACAACCCCAGACAGATATCTATTATTCAAGTCTCCATTTAACTATCTTATTTGATAGTGAACCCTGAGATAATGCATTCAAAATATTTGCTATCCAGCAAAGACAGAAAATTCTTCTTAGTATCACATCCTAACATCTCATGAGTTTTGCAGCCAAAGCACAAAATTAATCTCCCAAAGACCATCTCCTTTTATTTGAATTTTGAAGGAAGTGAAACAACTTACTACTGTCCCACTTAAAACCATCTTCTACAAACTGGGCCCCATAATGAAGTCAATGCAAAACCTGGCCGCTTTACATCTCTTTGTGCTTAGCTCTGGGCTGGTGAAAATTGCACCCAGACAGGAATGCTCCTGTTTCCAGCCCTGCTCAGTACTGACTGACACTGCTTTTTAAATGTCCTGGGGAACTGTGTGCATTTCTGCTACCACAGGTATGTATCTTCTTCCAGATTCCAGACTAATGAACCCAAAGGAAAACCACAGCCACTACATCTTCCAGCACAGCTCCTTTTGGAGGCTGACAAAACTTCAGTTCAGTCAGTGAAAAGTTTACCATGTGAGTAGAAAATGTAGCAATCGGGTGGTTAGGGTAAACCAGCGTTCCTTAAAGTTCACATTTTTCCTTGTTACATTAGGTCAGCTCTAGACAGGGAGGTTCTTTATTATTTGGATGTTCACTGTTAAGAGAAGGCTCTGAAAACATTCATTCATCATTACGTCCTTCAGTCACTGCAAATGCTGAAGCTTTTCTAAGTCACTGCCTACATACATGCCAGCAAGTCTCCAAAAAGCAGCACTGGTCAGCCAGACTCTCCACAGAAGCAGCAGTGACATGGTACAAGTGAGCAGCAGCGGCGCACAGATACCCTTGATGAGAGGCTTGATGTCACAGAGCGTGACTTACCAGAGAAGGCATGTGTCTTCTCATGAGGCTCTGCACAACAATGGTTGATCACTAAGACTGACAGCATGCATGTCTTTAATGTATAAAAATGTCATCTTCTAATTTAAATTTCAAGTACTTTTCTGTGATCTTTTTAGCTGAAGGAAGCCATATGCCTTGCCTTCAGAGTTTAATTAGTCAAATGTCAAGATACTTTGTGAGTGCTAAAAGGCAAGAGATATTGGAGTAAGATCACACACACACACACACACACAGAGAGAGAGAGAGAGAGAGACAGAGAGAGAGAGAGAGAGAGAGACAGAGACAGAGACAGGGACACAGAGAGAGACAGAGAGACAGAGGCAGAGACAGAAAGACAGAGACAGACAGACAGAGAGAGAGAGAGAACAGAAATGAGGAGGATCATCACTAGCAAAGTGATGATTTATAGTTCCTAAGCAAAGAGTGTGTTTCTCTTAGCAATTTTTAAAAGATAACAACCTGGGGTGAAGGGATGTTTATAAATACCAAGAGTGTCAGCAGGAATTAGGAATTTAGGAAACTAGAGATGTGGGTTCACACTGTAGCTAAGCACCCTGTTACGGGATCTTAATTCTGTTGTCTCTTTAAAAATAGGTCCAGATGAGTGTGGTATGAGTAGCACATCATAAGCCACCAGGAGTAGCAGTACTGGTTCAGGAAAAGGTGCAGGTTTGGACTGTGTGAGAGTGTGGGAGAGTCAGAACTACAGGACATTGATTCTTACTTTGTGTCAGTTCGGTAAACTGATTTATGATCTGAGATTAGAAACACATCTCTGCCAATCAAATATTACCCAATTACTAGTTCTTATCATTATTTAGTAATGATAATGCTAGGCTAAAATACTAGAAAAGCTGTTTCCCTTATTAGTACAGAACACTCATTGTACCTAACATTGATAAATTTAAGATTTTGGAAAAATTTTAGAACATAGCTTTATTTTTAATTAGCATTTTGAATAGTAGTAAGGACATATGAAACTTTACTTAAGGTCATAAAGTATTGTTTTGGGCACTATATAGTCGATATATTATATGAACTGCATTCATAAAAAAATATCTAGTATATATGCCTGTTAAGCGCACACAGGTCATGAAGTGTAGTGAGGAGAAATACAAACCCCAGAGCACACAGAGCATTGTGAAAAGCCCTAAAAGTGTCTACACACCTAGTAAAACCTCTGATGGGTTCTGGACACAGAGACATGACACAGGTGTAGCTACATCTTTATTCCTAGCAATCCTCAGAGGAGGAGGGCAGATGAAGGCTGGCAGTGTGTCTCTCCTCACCCCACCTGCTCCTTTGCTCCTCAGATCTGGCAATACCTTGTTCTGACATCACTGTAAAGAATCTTACATAAAGAACAATGAGGCTTGGGTCCCAGGAGTCCTCCCAGGAAGTCTTCTCACCTCTTCTTGACCAAGACAAGCCACCAGGATTTCCAGAGCCAGACTGCTCCAGTCTGACCCACCTCACCTCCATCAGGACTGCCACAGCTTTTCTTGACAAGAAACATTCTTGGTTTGAAGGCATGTTCCAACAATGGCCCATTATCAGAATATAAATTATCTTTTCATAACTGAACTTTTCCTATATTCACTTAAAATCTATCCTCAAATCTGTACTTTGCATATTTGTATAACTGTCTATCCCCTCATACCAATGGTTGTTTGAAGACCACCTTCTGTTCTATTCCCAGGCTGGCTTGCCCTCTCACCCCATTCTCTCTACCTTCCTTCCACTTCATTTACAACATAAACTTGGCCACCCACACCTAGGCCCAGCCATATAAAAGAACAATGCTCTACCTGTAGCAAGAGAATGCAAGAATGAGACAGATGCCCAAGACTCAAATTCCATAGTGATGAAAAACTCCTTTTTGTTTAACATTTGTTGTTTTTACTCAACATGTGCTTTGGATTTTACAGTCAAGTTCATTACATGAAAACTGAAACATGCCAGGAAAGAATTCTACTCTGAAGAACAAATAATAGTAATAACGATTAATAGTTATGGAGTGTTTATTACGTGCCAAGCACATAGTAACACAATATAAAAAATATAATCTATTCAGTTCTCAAAACTGCTCTATGAAGGCAGGTCTTCTGAAAACTAAGGGACAAACTGAAAGAATATATTGTAGAGAAAAAAAAAAGCCTTCACAGTTATTCATGGAACTTGCAGCATGCCCATCCAATTATGGCACCACCTTGTTACATTACATTAGTATGTGGACAACCTTGTCACCAGTTTCCAACTACTGCACAGAATTCTAAAAATAACATTTTACAATGGTGATGCATGGAAAACTGTCCTATCATATAAGAATTCCTAAAACTTATGTAAAAGAGCAATTCCTTCTAGGGTCCTGTTATATTTATTTATATTAAAAAAACATTGATACTGAAGACCCCCAAACTTGGGAGACCCTTCCTCAATCAAAAAAGGAAATCATGACCACCCAAGAATCACAAGAAACCATACCTGGATGCAATCAGCAGAGGTTTATTGGGGAGTTGGCTAACCAAGGTCAAAACTGCTTGTCCACACAGGAACAGAATTTTGACAAAAGGCCAGCAAGCTGAGGGTTTTCTTTTATAGGGAAAGGGAGGAATTTTCGCTCGGTTACACATGATTGGTTGTATTTTCGAGCAGTTACACATGATTGGTTGCTTTACAAAGTTTGAACACCAACAAGTTGTAACACTGGAAAGACCAAGGGGGGGCGGGACCCAGAACAGTGGAACATTTCAGAGGAACCTACCCTAAACGATCATTACCAACTATTTCAGGTAAACTATTTTTCACTTCTTCCAGCTATAGCCCCACCTAGATGGCTTTCATCTTTCTCTGAGGTCAGGAATGTGTCTTCCTGCCTTGGACTTTTCCACCCACAGGTGGAGTCTATTCCCTGAGGCTTGAGGAATGTAATCCAATAAGTGTCCTCTGATTCAGCGATAATGTCCTCCACCCAGAATGTGTCCCAGGGCAGTGAAAATCTTACATTCAGTCCCCCTTTCTGGAACTTACATTCACTTACATTCTTTTGCTCAGGTCTAGGTCTAGGGTAAAGAAAAAGCATATATATATATATATATATATATATATATATATATATATATTCTCTTTATAATTTTTCACTCTGCATCCCCCCATTTCTTCCAATGAAAGTTTTTTTAATCATAAAAAATTTAGACCTCGGTATCATCATAATTATCATTTTTGACCTAAAGCTCTATATTGGTGGCACAACACAAAAAGCTGAACAGCACTTACCCTTTCTCTAACAAAAGTTACTAATCTATTTAAAATGCAGGGGCCTATGGTTAAAAGCAAAAGTAAAATCACAAGAGGTCCAGCAAGGGAGGATAATAGGGTTGTCAACCAAGGGGACTTATTGAACCAACTTTCGAACCAACTTTGCTGCGCCTCTCTATCTTTCTGTCTCTGGTCTAACCTTTCTCTGAGTTTACTCAGAGAATCTCTTATCACTCCTGAATGGTCTACATAGAAGCAACATTCTTCCCTTAGAGTAGCACACAAACCTCCTTCCTTAAGAAACAGCAAGTCTAGTCCTCTTCTAATTTGTAGAACAACTTCTAAGAGGGAAGTCAATGACTCTTCTAACTTTGTTACTGACTGTTCCAGGGCTCTCAAATCTACATCAATGGCAGTTCTCAACTGATGAAAATAATGAGGTGTCTGTATCAATGTAGCGGCACCTGTCCCCACTCCCAGGCCCAATATAATGGCTAGAGTCAAGGAAACAGGCTCCCTGCTGAAGCGTCTAGGGTGTATCTCAAACTCACATTCAAGAGTACCTGCGGGGTGTTAGCAAACCCAGGGAACTAGCTGGACAAGTACACAATAATCTTTGTTCTCATCTAAGACAGAAGTAGACATATAAAGGGTTAATCTTGAACTGCAAGCTCACCATTTATCAATCTTAGTCACTAAGTATCTGTTAGCAGGGGTCCTCGGGCTCTATTGGCTGGGGGTCTCAAAAAGTTTCTATTTCTTTCAAACAAACTTTCAAAGTTGTCCTCTGACTTTTACATATTTTGTGGCACATAGTTGTCTATATACACATAAAATCATATATATAATAAAGAGAAATTGCAAAAAGGAACAAATCTATATAACTCAATGTTCCACGCCCCTCCGTGTCCCCTTTCGCCCGTGGAAGAGAGACACGAGAGGCAGAATTCGGGTGGTTACTCCAATGAGGCTTTACTTCTTGTATAAGCAGAAGCGGAAAGACGGAAAGACAGGAAGAGGCACAGCTTAAATACACCCTTGAGTGACGTATTCACTTCTGATTGACTATTCACTCATTACCCATAATACGCCCCGGGATGGGCAGTGACTTTTGGTGTGCTTTTGCCTTTGCATCTGCACAGTTAATTGTTTAATAGTGGGGAGGACACGATGTCTGCGCCATCTTGGAATGGCGGATGTAACCGTGGCTTCCTACATCTCTAGATTCACATTTCGATTTCAATCTTGGAATCACAAGCTGTCATTTAACCTTGGGTGTACAGACCCTAAGTCCCACCCTCTAAGGCAGCATTATCCCTGTGTCTCTAGGGCGAGGATGTTACAGGAGTCAAGGCCTGATCTTTGGCCTTGTACAATAGCAGAGGGTTGTTCAGGCATCTGGATGTTCTCAGGTTGGCATCAGGCACAGGTGTTGGTGGATTTCAACCCTAAACAATCATTACCAACTATTTCAGGTAAACTATTTTTCACTTCTTCTGGCTATAGCCCCACCTAGATGGCTTGCATCTTTCTCTGTGGTCAGAAATGTGTCTTCCTGCCTTGGGCTTTTCCACCCACAGGTGGGGTCTATTCCCTGAGGCTTGAGGAATGTAATCCAGTAAGTATCCTCTGATTCAGGGAATATATATATATATATATATATATATATATATATATATATATAATTGGGATATATATATATATATATATATATATATATATATAATTTTTCACTCTACAATACATCCTCTTAGAGGTGAAGGGGAGGGGAAACCAAGAAGCAGGGTAACATTTGAGATATAAATAAATAAAATGGTTAATCAAAATAAATAGAGAGAATAGACAAAAAACAAACTAAGGATTTTTTGTTTGTTTTTGTAAACTGCAGAACTCTCATATCCTCATAAGGAGCAAAGTTCGAGTAGAAACAGTGCTGAGACAGAGGGCCCCAAGGTGGCTTGACCAATGTCACTAAGGGAGCTAAGTATTGAAACATATCTCTAGCCAGTAGACAGCAGTGAAATGAGAACCACAGCCTTAGAATGTAAGGCAGTAGTACTCAACCTTCCTAATGCTGCAACCTCTAGTAGAGTTCCTAATGTTGTGGTGACCCCCAACCATAAAATTGTTTTATGGTTGCTATGTCATAACTGTATTTTGCTACTGTTATGAATTGTAACCTAAATATCTTTGTTTTCCAATAGTCTTAGATGTGAAAGGGTTGTTCAATACCCAAAAGGGCTATGACCCCCTCCAGGTTCAGAACTGCCTGTCTAGGAGAATCAAACGCAGTCATAATGAACAAGCTTGGACAGAAACAGATGGTCACCAGCTGCAAAAAGAACTCAGGCTTGGAGAGATGGCTCAACAGATAACTTGCTGTGCTTGAAGAAGACACAGATGCAGTTCCCAGCACCCACATGACCACAGCTCACAACTGTCTGTAACTCTAGTTCCATGGGAACCACAGCCTCTTCAATCTTCTATGCAGGCCTTGGGTACTAACATGGTACACACAGTTACATGTAAGTATTCATGCATACACATAAATATACAAATGAATAAATGAATGAATGAATGAATGAATGAATGAATAAATAAATAAGAGCCCAGGCCTGCAAGGTCTTACATCTGGCCTGGCTTGGTGAGAGCTGTAAGCAGAGTTACATGTGGGCTTCTCCTCCTTCAGAACTCTAAAATAACAAAAAGGTAGTTTTTTACAAGCCTCTGCAAATTCATGGTAATTGTTATGCAATAATAGAAAATGAATATCTCATTCCTGGAACCAAGATTTCCGTTTGCTATCCTGGCACTGTATTATAACAACCTCATTATGGCAGCATTAGCATAAAGGAACACTTTTACCTGACAGACACTAGGTCACAATTCTGAAATGGCTTACCCAGATGTTGTGTTAGAGCCTGTGGGCGAGTCTGAAACATTCTACATCCACTCAGCCAGCTACTAGCTGACCTTCAGTTCTGTAAGCTATGGGGCTGAGTTCTTCTCTATCTTGCTTCATTTTATTCCAGCTATTAAATGATGGCAATGACGGCTTGTGGTCTCCAAATGTTTCTGCTTATATAATAATAGTATAAAAGCCTTTAAGAACAACACAGAATGGTTTGATGTAAGAAATGAAAGGAAGGGACAAGGGATGGAAAGAAGAGAGGACTGTTAAGCATTCATTGTTAACTCTTAGAATACAACCAATTCCTCCTATTGTGAAAATAATTAAGTCACAGGCTACACTTCCCATCTCATTAGCTATCTCCAAATACTAAGCGCTTGAGTGGTTGGTGTTTTCCCTACTTACATAAAAGCTGTCTAAGGACTTCTATTTATGTCTAAGGACTACTTACTACTATGGATCTAGTAGTCTCAATAATTCAACAGAAAACAAACTACTGGCTGCAAATGTTATCTACAGCTTTCACCTTATCATTTAATAAAGACTTAAAAATAGAGATGGAGAATGCAAGAGAGAGAAATAGGGAACTTTGTGCTCCAAGAGTACTATGTGATGTTCATTTGAAGTTTTAGAGTATGCTTTTTGAATCTAAGGCTGTCCAGAAGAGAATGTTTTTCATGTTGCAACTTCCTACTCTTTAATACAAGTCACCTAAAATAGCAAAGTGACAAAACACTTTCTTTGTCCAGAGCAATCTCATATCACCAGAGAAAAGGTGGCTTATATGCACACACATGGAAAGCCTAATATGAAACTGGAATGCACAGCAAGCTGTTCTCACTATCTCGCCCTCCACACATATTTACTGCATGTCAGGGAACATCACAGGGTTGTTAGGATGAATACTTCAAGACAAACAGCTTCTAAATGAACCCTATTCTCATGAGAATAGTTACTTCTCTGTCTTCATTAGCGGACCTTCCTGACTCTAACATCTGCTGTCTGACCACACACAGTCACATGATTTGATATTTCTGCAAAAACAGCTACAGATCTTGGGCCTTTGCATCTATGTAAACTGAAGATTTTCCTCTAGAATACTGCAATTGCTTTAAAAAGGTGTTTTTAAAGCTGGATTTTAAAGTGATCTTTAGAAAGGTAGCATACTACATATGCTTAAATATTTGGATTTAATTAATTCCAGAGAGGGTCTACGGACCTAGGGGCTAAGACAAGTAGTTGGACAAGCTAGTAAAGTTCTTTTTCTTCAGCAAGATGAGATAAGCACCTTAGGGTGACTCGGCACAAGGAAGCTTCCGATGCAGTAACCACAGGGCTATCAGAACCACGGTTTCCAAGACTTTCTTCAAAGCACCTATATATTTCCACATCTCTGAGTCCGAGTGTCATGTTCATACATAAAAACAGTCCACGAAGTACTGAAGTGTGCAGTCTCTTCTACACTTAGGAATACATTCCTTTACAGATCACCTACAATAATCAAAGTTGCATACAAACTAGAGAAAATCTGGGAGACCCAAGCAAATGAACACAGCCCTCCCCTGAACTTTGAATCCTCCAAGAGTAAGAAAATATAAGACTCGCCAACTGCAAACAAAAGAACATACATGAATTTCAATCAATCTCTAGAGTTTGGCAGATGGGAAGATATCTTTAAAACTGTGGCTCATTAAATCAAAACTTAAAAAAACAGAAAATACATACATCAAAATATTAATAATCTAAGCTTCTCTAAAAATTCTGCAGAGAACAAAAGTAATTCAGAACAGTCATTTATCATACACTGAAGAAATTACCGGCCAAGTCATTAAATGAAATTTATTCAAGTTCATGATCATTAATCTTCTTTATATGCAAAGCAAACAAAGACTGTCAGGTAGTTTCGAGCAAATGTCGAGCCCTGCATGCCAAGCTTCGACTGTGTGTTGAAAGTATATATGTGTGCTGGTGTTTTGAGTTGCAAAAAATAATATTACTAAGTTTATGAAAAATTCTTTAGACTCACTTTTTAAAAACTTGATGTTTTTATGCACATTGGTGTTTTTGCCTACATGTATCTCTATGGGAGGGCGTCAGATAATCTGGAATTGGAGTTACAGGCAGTTATGAGCTGCAATGTAGATGCTGGTAATCGAACCCGGGTTCTCTGGAAGAGCAGGCAGTGCTCTCAAGCTCTGAGCTGTCTCTCCAGCCCCTAGACCGACTTTTTAATGTAACACATAGATCAGAGCTTCAGTTTTCAACTACACAGGCCAAAAGTAAGCAAGCTCACAACAACTCACACAAAGAAAATCAGCACCGCTCTCAGGGAGAGTTGTTGGTTACAGTTCTTACTTAATTGTCCAGGATAATGGCAAATGGCCTTGATGAACACAAAAGTGCAAAATAACCAGAACACAGACATTACCTGTGCTGCTCATTGTTGGTAACCAACCAACAATGGTCCACACCAAGGGACTGCACAAGTACAGGGAGAGAAGTACTGAGACAAGGGAATGTGCAGAAACCAATAAGGGATGCTCCAACCTCATCTAAGCACAGAGACCAACACTAGTAACAACTGGCCAAAGCTGTGAATGTAAGCAATGAAAAGGAAGTAGTTTTAAAAGAACAAGAGGAGGAAGACAGACAATGTAAGAAACAGGGTGAGGAGAGGAAGATGAATGACGTCAAGTTCCCAGACTGGGGGTTGGGCAGAGCTGGGAGAGAGGAAATGGAAACAAGAGTGTATAAAGCAGGAGAACAAGAGAAGGCGCAGGGCAACTTGCCTCTGCTTTTATTTCCTATGAACATTCCAACTACAACTATGGCCCTAATTGAAAGAAACACATACAGCGAGCTCGTCTCTAAAGCCCCGAATCACTACACAGCTACAAGACTTAAAATAAGCAATAGATACATAAATTCCTTTCATTTAATAAATATTGGAGGCTTGCCACAAAGAAATCAAAGATCAACAATAAGTAGTTACTGCTGTGAAAGAGCTCCAAGCTCTTGAGAAAAGGCAAGGGCAGACATCACGGGTGCTGAAAAGGTAGCCTTCAATGAGGAAAAAGTGGGAAATGAGAAGGCACAGGCCAAGTAAAGACAAAACCAGCAACACAAAGGTGGGCTGGGTTAGATGAACCTCAACACAGGGGTAAGAAGTGCTGAAAGACATGAACAGAGAACACAGGGGCAGGAAATGCCAGGGAACCATGATAGAGAACAGAGGAACAAGAATGAAGAACAGAGGGACAGGAAGTGCCGAGAAACAAAGGGAACAGAGGGACAGGAAGTGCCGAGAAACAAAGGGAACAGAGGGACAGGAAGTGCTGAAAAACAAAGAGAACAGAGGGACAGGGCTTCCACATGGCTCTTGTGCAATATGGAAAAAGAGTACCACCCACCTTTTCATTAGTCAGGAGAATCAAAGATTCTAGATTCTTCCTAAGGGGGAGATTTATTCCATTTAACATCTGGTTAGGCTGTGCCTCTGCAAGCAAAGTCAGCTACTACAATGCATTAGGGTGTTTGTGTATAGAAATCATTTGTCTGTTTTCTCAAACTGGTATTAACAGATGGTGGGGAGGAACAGTCGGTATATGAGTTGCTTTGGCCAGATTCTGCCTGTTGGAGGAGCATCCTTTCTGTGCAGGATCCTGTCACCATCCCAGACTTCGAAGCTGCAGGTTTCATGGGGGATGCTTCTCATTGACAAAAGGTTTTCCTTATGTTGATCAGAAACATGCTTCTCCCATTCCAGTCCCAGTATTCGGTCTGCCTAACAGCTAAATTTCAGCAGTTCTCACATGACATCACAGTGAATCACATGATTATAACTATTGTTGTTTTCTGTTCTTCTTCAAGTCTTCTCGCTGACTGACAGGCCAAAAGCTTCAGATCCTCTCCTTGTGTGGCTCATGCCAGCAATGCCAGCTCTACCAATTTCTAAGTCTAATAACACTCCTACCAACAGGAGACACAGTGCTGGAGCCTGATTCCCATTCACAGACATTCTTCTTCTGTTGTAGTCTGTGTTTTTGTTCTGGCTGCCAAATAATACCCGTAATGATAATATACACATAAGTCAAGTTTACACTGAACTCATTTGCATGCAATCAGTATCAAGTCTATATCCTCCATCCTAACTAGAACCCTACCCATGCTGAATTTCTGCATTTGCATTTGCTCTACTATGCTGGTTATTAAATCTCATAAAGTAAGTAAATATCTTATAATCTATCAGGCCTGTGAGATGACTCAGCAAATAAAGGCACTTGTTGCCAAGCATGATGACTTGAATTCTACTCCTGTAATTCATATGGTGGAAGGAAAGAATCTATGCTTACGAGCTGTCCTCTGATACTCGTTACCTGTACTCATGTAATGTGGCATGCATACACAAATACACAATTTAAAAAAAATGTAATAAAGTTTAAAATTATACACATATTACTCATCCCTCATATCCATTAAGACACTAGAACTAATAACAAGAATAAACAATAAATAGCAGTGTCAGTGAGAAAGGGGAAAGGGAACTTTTAAATACTGTTGATAGGTGGGAAACAACAGAGGTCCCTTAGGAAATCAAAACTAGAACTATTTTCTGTGTATGAACTTAGAAGACTTGGAATCAACTCTTTAGAGAGTCATCTACGAACACGTATTCCTATGCAGCCACAATCTCTATCAGTAGATAACCAGGTGCTGAAGACGTGATGCACACTAACAATGAAATCTCAGCCTTCATTAGGAAATCCTACCACTTGCTACAACACACTGAACCTTGAAACTATGGCTAGAGAAATAAGCTGATTATTAAAACAACAATGAAGATATACTGTCTAAGTTCACTTATTTGAGCTATCTAAGTCACACAAATTAAAAGTAGAAGAGTAGTTACCAATGGAAAAGATTTACTGGTACATAGTGCTAGATTTGCAAGATAAAAAGCCAAGGAGATTTATTCCACAACAACAAATATGCCTTTCTCATTATATTAAACTGTATGTTAAGTATATAGGACTGAGAGATTGAGTCCTAGGTTGGATCCCCAGGAGGAAAAAAAGAAAAAAGAAAGAAAGACAGATGATAGCTAAAACTGTACAATTACTATAGTAAGTTTAGGAAAGGCTTTCTGTAGTATGACTTTAATCCCAGCACTCAAGGGTCAAAGGCAGGCAGAGCTCTGTGAGTTTGAAGACAGTTCTGAGTGCTATTCTGGATCATTTGGGGTCACTAAAGCACTTTCTTCCCTAGTAAAAATTCTGTTAAAAATGTGTTTTAAAAATTAAATAAACAAAAGCATTCCTCATTCTTTTCCCATACTATGTGTTCTGCACTGGTCAATAAATACACAGCAGAGTCCATTGTTAGATACAGACAACACGCACAGGCAACGGAGAGACAGTGACTAGACACATACAACAAAGTCCATTGTTAGATACAGACAATATGCACAGGCAACGGAGAGACAGTGACTAGACACATACAACAAAGTCCATTGTTAGATACAGACAACACGCACAGGCAACGGAGAGACAGTGACTAGACACATACAACAAAGTCCATTGTTAGATACAGACAACACGCACAGGCAACGGAGAGACAGTGACTAGACACATACAACAAAGTCCATTGTTAGATACAGACAATATGCACAGGCAACGGAGAGACAGTGACTAGACACATACAACAAAGTCCATTGTTAGATACAGACAACATGCACAGGCAACGGAGAGACAGTGACTAGACACATACAACAAAGTCCATTGTTAGATACAGACAACACGCACAGGCAACGGAGAGACAGTGACTAGACACATACAACAGACAGGCCACAGACAACAAACTACAGACAGATGAAAGACACAGGGACAAGTGGAGAATTCAAATGTAGGTTTGTTCTAAGTCTAAACTACTCCAAAAGGAAGTCTATTTTGTTCATTTCTTAATGCAAAATCAATGTAGACCCTATCGGTTACCTACAGAATATGGTACCTAAACTCCAAAAAATACACATTCTACTCCGCAGCCCACCCAAGTTTATCTAAAACAGGCCACACTGATGAACACAGTACAAATCTAAAAATATATGTATATAACATTGAAATAATTCCATGTATTCTCTTTGATCACAACTGAAATAAAACTCAAAATTAAGAACAAAAAAATTTCTAGAAATTACACAAACTCACGGAGATTAAACAGCCCACTACTGAATGATGAATCAGTTAAAGAAAAAATTTAAAAAATCTTGGAAATAAAAGAAAATAAAAATTCAACATAGAAAATCCTCTGGGACACATTAAAAGCAGAAATTTTATATTTCTTTAAGTGTCTACATTAAAAAATTCGAAAAGCCACAAATAAATAGCTTAATGGTATATTTCAAGAGTTTGAAAAAAATAAGAACAAACCAAATCCAAATTCAGTAGATGGGAAAATAATAAAAACTAGAGCAGACATAATGAAACAAATATATATATATATATATATATATATATATATATATATATATATATATATTTGTGTGTGTGTGTGTGTGTATGTATGTATGTATGTATGTATGTATGTATTATAAAGACTCAATGAGTCTAAGACCTGGTTCTTTGAAAAATAAATGATTGCCAGCCACTTAGCTGAATTAACCAAAAGAAAGAAGAGACATAAATAATAAAATTAGAGAAAAAAATAAGGAAGCATTATAACAAGACACCAAGAAATTCAGAAACTTTTAAGGGAATAGTTTAAAAACTCTACCTCAATTAAGCCAGAAAACCTAAAAGAAAAGATGAGTTTCTAGACACCTCTGAGCCAACAAAATTGATTGTTGAAGATATCAACAATGTAAAAGACCCATAAAAATAAGAATACTGAAACAGTAATGGTTAGAGTGTATCTCAGCACTTAGCACACACCTTTAATCCCAAACAATAAGGATAATGTTAGTTAGTAGAAAGAAGTACCCATGTTTGAAAATGAAGTGTAATTGAGTGGCAGAAAAAGTGAGGAATCAGAGAAAGATTTGACAGAATTGGATGCACCAAACTCATGAGAAGAGAAAGGGCAGCTATTTAAGAGAGCAGTGCAGAGGAGGAGAGAGAGAGAAAAAGAGAGATGAGGGAGGAAGGGAGGGAGGGAAGGAGGAAGGGAGGGAGGGAGGCAGACAGTTTTACCAGGAAAGTTATACAGAGATAGGTTGCAGAGAATGAACAAGCTAGACACAGGTGAAGATAGAATAAGCCAGAGAATGAGAATGAGCAGAAGATTAGAATGAATTGTCAAAGTTAGTAGGAGACCAAGTTAGTAAAGACTGAGCACAGTAAAAAGTCAGAGGCTGAGAGAAAAGTCAGATTGAATCAGTTACAGTGGAGAGAAGTTTTGAGCCAGAATAGCTGAGTTGAACTAGCTAGCCAGAATTCAGAAAAAAACTAGAAAGGGGTGAGCTCATTCAGCAGTTAAGTCTCAGAGGCTGAAAACATTCTAGGTCTAGATGAGATTGTACAGAGGCTAGAAGCTTCCAGGACTAGACCTATGTTAGCAGACTGAAATGGGAGAAATAATACTTTTACACCTGTAGGACATTTTCTTGATCAGGGATTGATGTGAAAAGGCGTAGCTCATGGTAGGCGGTGCCACCCCTGCACTGGTGGTCCTGGATTCTATGAGAAAGTAAGCTAAGCAAACCATGAGGAGCAACCCAGTAAGCAGCATCCCTCCATGGCCTCTGTATCAGCTCCTGCCTCTAGCTAGGTTCCTGTTTGAGTTTTCCTGCCCTGGCTTCTTTCAGTAATGGACAAAGATGTGGAAGTGTAAGCCAGATAAATTCCTTCCTTCCCAAGACTGTTTTGTTCATGGTGTTTTATCACAACAATGTTGATCCAAAGACAAACTCCTAAAGAACAGAGAAAAACCCAAGTACCATTGTGTTTGATAACACGTGTTAAAATACAAACCCAAAAGCAATGATCCACAAGAAAAAAAATCTGATAACTTAGATTTCATAAGGATTCCATGATAAATACTACAAAGTAAATGAAAAGCCAATCCACATGTTAATAGAATATATTTGCTGCTATCCAAAGACTACAGAAAACTACAATCCAAGTTTTCGAATATTTAAAGATAAGAAGACTGAACAACTGAAATGATATGTAGATAGAAAGCAAGCCTATGAAGAATGCTCAGGATCATGCACCATTCGGGGATTGCAAATTCAAACAAGAGATGCCATACCTCCATCCAACAGATGCTGAGAGGGAAATGGAGTGACAGAGATGTTCATTCACTGCTGGAGGTAACTGAAAATGACACAGTGTCTGCATGACACTTTGGTAGTTTCAAACAAAACTGAATATGCTTTACACTGCAGGTAGCTGGTCATGCTACCTGGCAATTATCCAAATGAGTTGAACGTCTGTGTCTATGCAAAATCCTGCTCACAATAGATAGCAATTCTGTTCATAACAGCCAGTTCAGACATTCAACATGTGAATACACACACTGTGGGATATAATAAGCTAATATTCAGTAACAAAATTAAATGAGGGTAAAAGCCTCAAAATTCAGTAAGTTTAAATATGTAGATTTTAAATGAAATTTATTGTCTAAAATGGCTATATAACTCCAAATATATAGCAATCTAAATTTTTTTAAAAAGTTGGGTGGCTGACAGAGACTGTCAGAAGGAGGATCAGAACTTAATGAAAGCACAGAGTGAAGTCTAAATCCCAGACTGTAGTATAATGTTTCCATACCATCTCTTCAACTGAGACAAATGTTCAAAACTAATGAACGATGTTAGTCAGTAAAGAACTGGGGAAGAGAAAGGGGGACATGGGGATGCTGAAGTACTATAAACAACAACGTAATAACTAAAATACACAAACTAAAGCTTTTCTTTCATTCCTTTTTAAAGATAGGATTTCCAAAAAGCTAAGGCTGGTCTCAAACACACCCAAGTAAATAAAGATGATCTTAAAATTCTGATCTTTCATCTCCCATGCTCATGGATTGGAAGGATTAATATAGTAAAAATGGCTATCTTGCTAAGAGCAATGGACAGATTTAATGCAGCCTCCATCAAAATACTCACTCAATTCTTCACAGAGATAGAAAGAGCAACTCTCAAATTCATTTGGAATAACAAAAAACCCAGGATAGTGAAAACTATTCTCTACAATAAAAGAACTTCTAGGAGAATCACCATCCCTGATTTCAAGCTGCACTACAAAGCAATAGTGAAAAAAAACCTGCATGGTATTGGTACAGAAACAGGCAGGAGGATCAATGGAATAGAATTGAAGACCCAGAAATAAACCCCCATACCTATGGTCACTTGATCTTTGACAAAGGAGCTAAAACCATTCAGTGGAAAAAAGACAGCACTTTTAACAAATGGTGATGGTTCAACTGGAGGTCAGCATGTAGAAAAATGCAAATTGATCCATACTTATCTCCTTGTACAAAGTTCAAGTCTAAGTGGATGAAGGACCTCCACATAAAACCAGCTACACTAAAACTGACAGAAGAGAAAATGGGGGGAAACCTCAAATACATGGGGACAGGGGGCAAGATTCTAAACAGAATACCAATGGCTTATGCTCTAAGATCAAGAATTGACAAATGGGACCTCATAAAGCTGCAAAGCTTCTGTAAAGCAAAGGACACCATCAATAGGACAAAGAGGCAACCAACAGATTGGGAAAAAGATCTTTACCAACTGAGGAAACTCAACTGAGGAAACTCGAGTGGCTGAGAAACACCTAAAGAAGTGTTCAACATCCTTAGTCATCAGGGAAATGCAAATCAAAACAACCCTGAGATTCCAACTCACACTAGTCAGAATGGCTAAGATCAAAAACTCAGGTGACAGCAGATGCTGGTGAGGATGTAGAGAAAGAGGAACACTCCTCCATTGTTGGTAGAGTTCTAAGCTGGTACAGCCACCATGGAAACCAGTCTGGCAGTTCCCCAGAAAATTGGACATAGCATTACCTGAAGATCCAGCTACACCACTCCTGGGCATATACCCAAAAGATGCTCCAACATATAACAAGGACACATGCTCCACTATGTTCATAGCAGCCTTATTTATAATAACCAGAAGCTGGAAAGAACCCAGATGTCCTTCAAGAGGAATGGATACAGAAAATGTGGTACATTTACACAATGGAGTACTAATCAGCTATTAAAAACAATGAGTTCATGAAATTCTTAGGCAAATGGATGAAACTGAAAAATATCATCCTGAGTGAGTTAACCCAATCACAAAAGAGCACACATGGTAAACACTCACTGATAAGTGGATATTAGCCCAAAAGCTCACAATACCTAAGATACAACGCATAGACCACATGAAGCTCAAGAAGATGAAGGAAGACCAAAGTGTGGGTGATTTGGTACTTCTTAGAAGGAATATCAAAATACTCAACCAGAGCTTCCAGGGTCTAAACCTCCAGCCTAGGAACACAAAGGGAAGGACTGATGGCTCCACCTGTATAGGTAGTGGAGGATGGCCTTGTCAGGCATCAGTGGAAGAGGAGGGCCTTGGTCCCTGAAAGTTTGGATTCCCTAGTGCTGGGGAATTCAAGAGCAGGGAAGCAGAAATGGGTGGATGGTGGGGGCACACCCTCATAGAAGTAGGAGGAGGGGAATGGGATAAGGGGTTTTTGGGAGGAATGGGGAGAAGGGATAACATTGAAAGGTAAATAAATAAAATATCCAATTAAAAAAACAGATAATTGGTCTGGCAATTGTAGTCAAGCAGTCGAGACTTTTTGTCAACAATTTATTAGGGAGATTTCATATAATCCTCAAAAACAAGGTGTTGTGGAAGAGGCCCATGAAACTTTAAAAAGATTGGTGAGACACACTGTTGCTGAGACAAAGAATGATGCCGACCTGTGAACTTGCTGAGTGCCCTGACAAGGGTGACTGGGGAGCTGTATTGGACACAAGTTCCTAACCCACTTTGCTTGACTATATCTCAGATGGGACAAACTGCCTTCCCTCAAGTTTTTAGACCTTGTGGATAGAGGATCAAAAAGAGAAATTATAATGTCTCTTGTGTTCTTCTTAAAGCTGCCCAGCTACTAGAACTCAATCATGTATTGGTCTAGAAATCAATCCAATATTGGAAAGAACAGTCTACTTTTGGAAGACTAGATCTGGACATTGTCAGAGACATATTTGGATGTTAGCTGTAGTTCACTATGATGTTTCGATAGCAAGAGGTAAAGCTGGGACAGGATCTGGATTTCAAACAAGGGTTAGTGCATGTTTTAAGGGTCTTTTAATTGTCAAATTAAAATTGGTTTTGTCTCCTCTACAGTATTTACTGTAAGTTGCATTGACTGTATTAAGTTCCAGTTGTGTTACTGTGTTGAAACCTGGCAAGTCTGTTACGGGTGTCTATCAACCAGCTTTTGTGTCACCGCTCTGAGTATTAGAAAACCTTGACTTGCTGAAAAAAGAAGCTTGAAAGTACTGGAAGAAGTGAGTTAGGCTTTAAGCAGAAGCAAGAGAGTAGTGGACTTGATTATTGCTGGTATAACAGCTTTAATTCCATTAATTGCTAGCACCACTGCTTCTGCAATAGCATTGACACAAGGAGTTAAGACAACTATTTTTGTTAACCATGTAGCAAAAAACTGTTACTAATGTATTGAGTATACAAAAGAATTTATACAGGTATCTGAAACAACCAATGACACTCTATAACCCATTCAAATTATCTGAAGGAGGTTCAAGGTTCAAGAGTTAGGAGCCATCCCAAGTGTCATGACAAATATCATTGGAGTAGTGTTACTTTTGAAAGTTACAATGACTGTCATTATAATTTTTTAAAAAAATTTAAAGACACCTGTAGGATATTTGGCATAATCCTAACACCTCTCTGGGTGGGTAAACTTTACATACTGAAATTATGAATTTAAAGAATGTTACTCTGTTGAGCTTTGATGCTGCAGATAATGCAGATAAAATTATTCATGGCCTGAGGTCAGTATTTCCATTTTGGTCAAACCTCAGGAATGGCATATATAGCTTGATCAGGCTAGCCCTTCTTGTCCTGGGAATACTTTTATCCCTGCCCACTGTGTTATAGCTTGTCTCTAACTACATCAACAGGCTGGCAAGCCAAAGATGAGTAAGATTCTGCACAGAGCCTTACCAACCAAAGACAGAAATGCATTGCCTTTGATAATGTATATTTCACGATGGGTAAGGAAGGCATTCTTGTCAGAAGGACCTAAGACAGGCTCAGTCTCGTTAATGAAATAAAAAGGGGAAGAGGTGAAGAGCCTTTGGGGCTGCTTGGCAAGAAGCTGGCATGGGCCAAGGACAAGGAAATGGGCTGCTTTGCAGGAATATGATATTGGCCAAGGACAAGAAAGTAGGCTTCAAGCAGGAATCTGACATTAGGCTAGAACAGAGAAGTAATTTCAGGTTCAGACAGGAATCTAAATTTTAGGCTAGGACAAGGAAGTAGGCTTCAGACATGAAAATGACCTTGGGCTAGAACAGGGAAGTAGGCTCAGATACTTTGGTCATCCTGATAAGCCTTTAGAAACAGTGATCACGTGAGTGTTCACGTAATTGGGTTTAATGCCTTGCTTTTTGACTATTTGTGTTTATTGTATTACGTGTTCCTAGACTATTTGTATCTATTGTATTGCTAGATCCTCAACCTAGAACTGACCTTAATACATGCATGTAATCAAAATGGTATAAAAGCATAAAGAAAGAGGGGGTATGGGATAGGGAATTCTAGGGAGGGAAAATGGGGAAAGGGGATGACTTCTGTATTGTAAATAAATACAATATCCAATAAAAAAATTTTTTTTAAATTTTTAAAATTCTGATCTGTCTCCACCTCTTATGTGCTGAGATTGAAATTCCAGCTGTGCACCACTATTGCCTGTTTATGTTGTACAGGGGCTCTGTGCCTGCTAAGTAAGCACTCTACAAAGAGAACTACATCCCCAGTCCTCAATCTAAGATTAAGTGCTAAAATATATAACTATTTAAAAGTCAAAATACATTTTAAAAGAACTATTAATGTCCAATTCCTTTGTCAATTGCCTGCCCTTCTCTCTACCCCTGCCATGAGCCAGTTCTTAAGAAATAACTCAAGCTGTTCTCTACATCCTGCTCATGCTGCCTAATAGACATGAGAGGTGGGCCACAGGAGCTACTTCAATACATCCACACCAGAGTGAGACAGAAATCACCACCCAAAGAATATGTACACTGCCCAAATGCTTGCAATATTATCTCAACATATAATTATTGGTAAGAAATTGATGAGATGGTCCCTTCTTCACAGTTTATGAAAGCTACATATATAATATACATGTTATATATATATATTATTATATATATACAAATATATATATAATATATAAATACACTAGTGTTTTCAAAGAAATGCTGAATCTCACTTTAGATTTTACAAAATTCATTATTAAAAACTTCATGAGAGATTAAGACTATAGTTTAGGTCTAGAATGCTTACCTATGACACCCAATATGCTGAGCTTGAACTCAGCAGTGGAAAAAATAAGTAAGTAAATAAGAAACAAATAAATGAGAAAACATCATTTTTCCAATAAATAAATCAATTACCACAAATTGACTTGCCCTTAATACACTTGCATCAATAGACAAACTCGAATCAATATAGAAAAATTAATTTAACCCTGAAAATTAATTTAAGCCTGTGTTTTGATTTCAAAAGTATATCTATGCAAGTAAAATATATTTACATGCTTTAGTGTCAAGAAAGTAGCAATAAAATTGAATGCAGAGAAGTAATGTATAAACTGAAAATCAATTATAAGTTTCTTACTACTAAAACATGTGCCATGGTATAGTTTTCATAGCAAGTTATATAACACGAAGATCACCTGCAGATGACTTTTCTTAATAAATGTGCAGGAGTATTATTGATACTTACAGGAAGAAGTTTTTCCTTTCCTTGGAGCTCTAAATTCAGCTCATTTATATGCAATAGAATATTAATAAAAATTTAAATAACACTGAGGCAGGGTGTGTGTGTGTGGTGTTTATATGTATCTGTAAATGTATAGGTATATGAATGTGTATATCAGTATGTGTATATATATGTGTGTATGCATATCTAGTACATACATGTGCCTATATGAGTATATGGTTATGTACCTATGTATCCATGTGTGTGTACAATTCGGTGTGGTTTGTTTATGTGTTGTATATGTTTGGGCATGTGTGTGTATCCAAGTACACATACATAGTATGTGTGTTGTATGCATGTATATGCACGTGTGAACACATACTTATGGACAAGTGTTTGCATGTGTGTATGTGTGTGAGTATATATGTTCATTATATGTGCACTGGTGCTGGGTGCATCTCTACATGTATGTGTAAATGCGTGCATGTGTATACATGTGTGTGCATGTGTGTGTTGACATGCAGATGTGTATGAACTCATGTATACATGTGTAAATGCATGTATATGTACATATGTGTACACGTATATAGCTCTGTTTATGTGTATGTACATGTATGCACACATAATAGTACAGCTAGAACAATCGCTTGGTCAGAAAGAAGAGAAGAAGAGAAGTGGGCAGAAAATGCAGGTGAACATTTAAAACAAAGATAAAGGATACTATAGTGAACATGAAAGAAGCCTTGAGCAGTCCAGTGGCAGCAAGAAAATTTGCCCCTATACTAACCCAAATGAATGCATGAAGAATCTCACAGAAAAGACTTACCCCATGTTAAATGATGTTATGGTTGCCATGAAGCTTATTTAAAAGGTTATAGATAAACAAAAGCCTTTAGACAGTTCTCTAGAATTATTTTTTTTAGATGTGAGCAAAGGACAACATACATCAACCCACACTAGAATATGAGAGAGCAGAATCCAGTCCTGTCTTTATTATTACTGACACTTCATAAATAAGTCAATCCATAAACATACTCTTCAGTTTAGAAACTGTGGCCACAAAGAACTCCAAAATCCACCAAATGTAAATACACAGTTCTTTCCAGGACCCCAACACCATCCCATCCCTTATCTACATACAGTACCTGTCCCTGTTCCCTGCTCAGTACCTAGTCCACGTCACACCTCCCTGCTAGTCCTGGACTAAGAAACTCAATTTCAGCCCCCTCACAACTCCTACTTATGTGCCCTTGATGATTACCTGAGTCAAGGCAGCCCCCACCAATTGATTCCTGAGTCAGTATCTCTTCAAGACATAAAAGAAAAAAAAAGTGTTTAGTCTGTTGCCTATGAAGAGCCTTCACAGTGTGTTTCTTGTAGTTTGAATCTAAAATGTCCTCCAAAAGCTCATAATTTGAACACTTGTCCCTGGCTCTCAGAGCTGTTCAGAGAGGCTACAGAAGTACCAAGAGGAACCTCAAGGATAGCAGAGGGCGGTGGGGGGCGCAACAGTGGTCAGCCTTTAAAGGGCCGATATAGCCCAGCCCTCTCTCTTGTTCCTGGCCAAACATGATGTAAATTGATTGTCCTAACTAGTGTTTCACTATGTGATAAACACCATGACCAAAGGTGTCTTGGAGAAGAAAAACATTAGTTGACTTATACATCCCATAAGAAGTCTGTCATGAAAGAAAGTCAGGTCACAAATGCAAGGCAGGAATCTGAAGGCAGGAATTGAAGCAGAAGCCATTGAAGAATGCTATTTCTCATGGCTTGCTCAGCCTGCTTCCTTATAATAACACTCATGTTCTCCAGTCCAAGGGAAGAGGTGCTCACAGTCCTGGGCACCCCCGAATCAAATCATTAAGACTGTACTTAATCAAGTTTTTTTTTTTTTTTTTTTTTTTTTGCAATGGTAGTGTTTATTTTATTTTATTTTAGGCTGATCAAACCATAATTTTTGCTTTTTTACACAGGGATTATATACACAAAAAGGCAGGATGTGGAACCATTAATTGGGTTACTTCTGCTCAAGGAAGTTTCTAAGGGTAACAGGCAATAACTGGCCTACAGGACATTTACATTACATTCTGGTAAAGAACCCAGCTATGTTCTATACATGTATTAAAAATCAGAATGGTGCTAAATTTTAAAATAATGGACTAGTTAGCTTGCTAGAAGAAATTTTAAGGAACAGCATTCACACTGAGGCACAGCTGTTGGCCACTTTCATGCCAAGTTTTAGTGAAGAATAAATGGTAAAACAGAAAGATCGGAAAACCACAGTCTGTGACAATAAATGTAACTAAAGCTAGGGACAACACAGGTATGTGCAAGCATGTGCGGACACTGATGTCCACATATTCTACTCCCGGTCTGTCCTACATGTGTCCACTCATGTTCACATGCTCCACTTTTTGTCATCTCTAGTCCTACATGTGTCCACTCATGTTCACATGCTCCACTTTTTGTCATCTCCGGCCCAGTTTCCTCCTCACCCTGAAGCAACACTCCGTTTTCTTAGTGAATTTCTCCATGCTCACACTGTTGTACTAGGCAACGTAATATACTTATAAAATAATGTAAGCAGTAATTTTATGTATATATTGTAATGTTTCATAGAAATCATATATATATATATTTCCATAAAATTCAAAATTCTAATGTATGAAGATACATTATAGCCTATGCTGTCTATATAAAATATTCAACTAAAAACTCAAAGATCAGTACATTGAGAGTATTTAAATTTTTTTGAATTATTCATAAACACAAATCAGAGATACATTTCTACATAATACCAAAACCAAAGCACATATGCATGAGTTATACACAGCCTTACTTACAACCTGACATTACATTCACAGCAAGTAAATAAAATGTACTTTTTCAAAGTATAAACCCATGTCTGGGCAGAGTGGCACCTGTCAGTTATCGTAAGACAAGATCACAAGTTTAGACTAGGCTATACGGTGAGCTCAGAGCCAGCTTGGGCTAGTTAGTGAGATCCTGTGTCAAAAAAAAAAAAAAAAAAAAAAAAACTTTAAAATACTGCATTTTATGCAAATCAAAACAACTCTGGGATTCCATTTTTTACCTATCAGAACACCTAAGATCAAAATCTCAAGAGACAGCACATGCTGGCAAGGATGTGGAACAATGGGGACACTCTGCTATTGCTGGTGGGAGTGCAAACTTGTACAATCATTTTGGAAATCAATTTGACGCTTTCTCAGAAAACTGGGAATAGTTCTACCTCAAGAACCAGCTTTGCCACTCCTGGGCATACACCCAAAAGATGCTCACCATCCCACAAAGATACCTGCTCAACTATCTTCATAGCAGCTTTATTTGTAATAACCAAAAACTGGAAAGAACCTAGATGTCCCTCAGCTGAAGAATGAATAAAAAAAAATGTGATATATCTACACAGTGGGATACTATTCAGCTATTAAAAAAAAAACAAAGACAACATGAATTTTGCTGAAAAATGAACAGATCTTGAGAATATCATCCTGAGTGAGGTAATTCAGTACTAAAAGGACATACACAGTATGTATTCACATATAAGTAAACATTAGCTATAAAATACAAGATACCCATGCTACACTCCACAGACCCAACCAAGAAGGCTGGACAGGAAGGAGGGCACAAACAAGGATGTTTGGGCCTCACTTGGAAGGGGGAATGGAATGGTTGTGGAAGGCAGATGGAGGGAGGGAACTGGGTAGAAGAGAGGATTAAAAGAGTGAATTGGGATAGATAGGGGATTTGGCCAGATGGCCATAAGAATGAATGGAAATCCACAACTGCCTGCCAGGGCGGAGGGAGGTAGGGGACATCTCTAGGAAGACAAAGAGACCTGGGATGGGGGAGGTGCCCAAAAATCAATGAGAATGCCCTTAGCTGTGACTCAGCATTGGGAATATGGAACCTGGGAAAGCTGTCTTCTGTGGCCAGGCAGGAACCCCCATGGAGCAATAAGGACACCAAACTTTTCCTGTCTACAAGAACTGCAGGCACAGAGGATGGAGCAGAGACCAGGGAAATGTTACAGCTAGCTTTCTCAAGACTGGTCAATATCTCAATTTTCTTTTAAAAAGAAAGTAATGTGTCATCAGAAAGCAATTTTAAGAGAACAATACCCCATTCCCAAGTAGAGGGGTAGGTGGTTTTTGGTCAATCAAGTGGGTGAGTTGTTAATGATCTAGGTCAAGAAGGAAACAAAGTAAGAGAGGTTAGATTCAAAGATTTATTTTTCTCTTTTTTTTCTATCGTTTCTCTCCTGTCTAATGTTAGGAGAAATGGGGGGGGGGGGAGGTGATGAAAAGAAAAAGGGGAATATAAGAATATGAGATAAAAGAGTAGATTATTGAATATACTTTTAGACCAAAGAACATCAACAACCCAAATATTTTACATTTGTATGGACTTTGTATATAGATAGAAATTTAAGGTTACATTTTGGTACGATAGTGTGTGTGTGTGTGTGTGTGTGTTTCAACCCTTGTTTAAGATACTGTACCTATATAATTCTTTGAAATGCAAAGATAAATTCTAGTCCTTTTGAAAGCTGCTATTGTAAACTGTTTAAGATAAATAAGAAATGCAAGTTAATGGTTAACTCAATCAAACTTATGGTCGTGTTAGATTGTAGTTTAGTTAATTACAGAAAGAAGCTTCATTTAGCTTCCTATAGATGTTTTCCCAGTTAAGCAGATAGTAGATAGCTAAAAACAAACAATTCAGACATACTGTACATAGACAGATGGCCTTCAGAACCCTCAGATCTACAGAATATGGCATTTAAAGATGTTTTATTACTAGAAGACTTTTTCTAGGCAGCACCCATTCTACTAAAGAGAAGATGATGAGCACTGAAGAACCTCCATACGGAGTCGCTTCCATGTGGCAAGCTAGTGACTCGGCAAGGAACTGCCCTTTCTTCAACTCTTGACAGGATTCTGTACAAACTGGACAAACGGGATGCAGGGAAGTTGACTGCCGAGCTTTACAAAGACACGTTAGGCAACTCCTTCATAGTTCCTGCTTCAAAAAAAAACATGTGTTAAATATTCTGGGCCAGATGGCTGAAGATGATGCTCCAAAGATTCAGAGAGCCCTTGGGTGACTGACTGTCCAGGCGCCATCAACCTCTGTCATTTGTATTATTTTGGAAGCTGCTAGCTCTGCACTTCCTACATACTCTGGTAATATTTATTCCTTCTCAGTTCTCTAATGGGGTTAAAGACTAAATAGTTATAATCTCACAGTTAAGGTTAAGTTGTTTAGGATTAAAGAAAATGTTTTAAAGTCTAAAAAGATATTTTTAGGTTAGTAATACAAGTTACCCTAGAAAGTGATTTAGGTACAGCTAGTTGGAGAACAAACCCAAGCTTATGGCCTAGGCATTTATTCATACATCAAAAGCCTTTGGGTCATTATTTGAGAATTGGGGCATTGGTGGAAAAGGCTGCAATTACAGTCTCCAAGTATAATTAGCTGAGTTCCATCCCTGGGACCTACATGGTAGGAGAAAACCTACTTCTTCAAGTTGTCCTTTAAACTATACATATCCTATCCACTCTCCCCCCCCACACACACACCCACATACACAAACATACATACACATACATACACACTCACACACACAAACATACACACACAAAAATACATACACACACAAACATACATACACACACACACAAACATACCTACACACACAAACATACATACATACATACACACATGTGCAGGTTTAAAAAAAACTAAGATAATTTACATATGACAAACACATACGTACACACACAAACATACATACACACACATATACACAAATGTAGGCTTTTTTAAAAAACTAAGAAGATAATTTACATATGACTTTCTCATAATTGTATTGCTATCCAAAGTTACTACAAGAAAATTGTTAAAAAAGCAGAAAGCCTGGCTTCCTAGCCTTCCCTGTTCTCTGCTACTGTCTCAAGGCATGACCACTGACACATACAATTGTTCCTATGATAATGTTGACACCAGCCATTTCCTCACCAAAGACCAAAGCAATAGCATTCATAGTCTTGAGTTTAAAATCCTCCAGATAAACCTCTGTTGCTATGAAGTGGGCTGTTTTCAGTACTTGCTGGGGTAGAACTGCCGCACTGATTATGTTTCCCATAGCCTCTGCAATTGGAATAGTCGGTCTTGAATATGTGGAGCTGTTTGGGGAGGCTTGGATTCTGCATCCTTTTTGGAGAGGTAGGTCATTGAAGGTGAGCACTGAGAGCTTAGAGTCATGCCACTGCTAGTGTTCTCTCTCTCTCTCTCTCTCTCTCTCTCTCTCTCTCTCTCTCTCTCTCTCTCTCTCTCAATGCTAAAAGTTTTAAGATGTGAGAGATCTCAGCTTGTTGCTCCAGCCACCTTGCCTGACTGTTGCCAGCTACTATGACTGTTTGCTGGCATGCTTGCTGCTATGATGGGGATGGAATCTTGTCATATCTTACCTCATCTGGTTTCATAAACTCAAATGCACCCTTCCTTTGATTTTGTTGTTTTATTTTATCAAAGCAATAGAAAAGCTTTGTCGCACGATGGTGCTGCATCCATAAGCTCAAATAGAACCTTCCTTCTACAAGCTTCTCTGGCTGGGTGTTTTATTAAAGTAATATAAAATATAAAAATAATGAATGTGAGAACAAAGCTAATGAATATATCCTCCTAGCACCATGCTCTTTGAAAGCCTATGCTTTTTGTAGTATATAACTAGAAATCTAAAAAACTTTTAGAAAATCTGGTAGCCATTAATTTCATTAAAGTGTTTTGTTTTTACTTCTGTAATAAACACAAAAACTGATACGAATCTCTCAATTTTACTACACTGCTGAAGTGCTTACTTCCATAAATGCAAACATTCATCTGTCAGAGGACTTTTTAAGGATCTGAAGTGCTTTTTCAAGAGCTTTTCTTATGGAGTTAACTAAATTTTTACCGTAATGCCTTAATGTGCTTAGGAAATTACTCAGATAAATCGTGTGTCATGTACTATAAGAACATGAACATAAAATTCTCCATGGTATCCGTCATCAGGGAGACTAAGCCATTACCAAAGAAAAAATGTAATTGGTAAAAACTGAACTTCATCCCTGAGCTGGAGTTGGTTACCAAACATCCCTGCAACAGGATCAACAACTGAGTGTCTTCTTTCACATCATGGACTTTATTATTCAACAAGTTGAAGTTGATTATAATTGTGAACAACTGCATCTGTCAGATAAAATCCTGCCATGCTTTAAGTCGGGACTAGCCTACAATGATCACAGGTGTACTCCTCAAATAAAGAAATCCGTTTTGCTTATTTCAATTCTATTTTACGTTTGGCTGAATGGCCAGGAGTTGGCTGATATACTTAGGTAGGAGCCAATGTGGAAAAGTTGACAAAGGACAGCCTCAGTCTAATCCTTCCAAAAGGAACTAACATTCCCTGGCTTGCCTTTCCAGCTAAAAAACCAGAGTCAAGAAGGATGCCCTACATGAAAACATTTGTGTCACTGGTTCTAGCATTTCAAGGCTTCATAGGTGGTATTTTTCCACTAATGTCTCCAATAAGTGGTTCCATTTGGAACCTAAAAATGTTACCATCTGCAAAAGAAAAGCATTTCATAAAAAACCTTCTTTGCTCCAAACACCTAAAAGGATTTCTATAAACAATAAAAAATAAAAGATTTCAAACAGTTGAAAACATTTTTTTTTTTTTTGCAAAAACTAAAACATATTGGAAAACTGGTACTGAATCAAGTTCCCAACAGCAGAGCAGCTGTAACCAGCAGAAAACAACCATGAAAGAAAAAAAAAACATACAAATAAAATGTCTACTTCAATATCCAACCAGGGAGCATCTTTACAGACTGAGTTCCAGTTCAATCTTCTCTTCATGAAAAGAAAACAAGGATGTCTACAACACAGGCAATCAATAAGTTGTTTTTTTTAACTGCCAAATCACATATTTTCTAAGAATGCTAAGTTAAAAGAACAGATTATATATTTATTCAATGTCTCTATTAGATATTGACTATGAAATAAACATTTATTCAAGTATATTTATGTTTTAGTATATATTGTGAAAAGACCATAGCTAGAAAACAAAACAAGATGTCTCTTCAGGTTGTCATCCCATCTTTGTCCAAGTGCCCTTTCATTAAATGTATCACTGTTTTGGTTATTTGTCCTATTGCTATGATCAAATTTCCTGCCAAAAACAACCGTTTGTTGCTTTTGTTTGGCTCATAGTTCAAGGTTCTATCTAGACTATCATGGTTGGAAAGTGACATCAGTATGAGCCTGAGACAAGTGGTTACATTGTGTCTACTGTCAGGAAACAAAGAAATGACTTTTTTCACTGTCCTTTCCATGAATTAAGTGTCACTTTCTATTAGACTGAGTCTTCCCACCCTGATTAACAGTCAACATAATTTTTCAGAGGCATGTCCAGAGGTTAACCTAATCTAAACAACCCTAAAAGCTTGCCTTCAGCATTATTCAGGTCCTTTCAAGCTAAAAATCATCACTAAGGATCACAACCACACTATACCCAATAACACTCAGAATGAACATTGCAAAGTCACTCTTGATTCTTATCTTTCAACACAGCAGCAGCATCAAGCCCTCTGGATATTGGTTACTTCCAATCACATCTCACTGACTCTGTCACCAAGACCCAAATCCTAAGCACGAGACAATCCATACTGGACAGCAAGCATCAGGATACGGCTCCCTCACCACACTCAGGATAGTGCTGCTCTTACCTCACCACAGCCTGTTTCAGAGGCAGTCACTTCCTGAGGCATGCATCAGACTGCACAATTCTCTAGCTTAATCTCCTTATGACTTTTTTCTCCAGCTGAAGAAACCTTGCAATCTGATTTGTCATTACATCTTCAACCCTCTATAGAAACATACAGGGAAAATTGAGGTGGGACAGGTACAAGTCGAAAATCTTAGCATAGCTGATAAAAGGGGATAGTGTACCTTCCAACACACACCTCAGAGACATTAAAATCAACTATGCTCGCTTACACAGAGACAGAATGTGTGTGGCTTTGCATCTAACAGTATTGGCATCCTCTCTCATCCATAAAGCTAATCAAAGTACCTCATAAAACCAACAAGCCATTTCATGCACAACAGAACTTTTGTTAAGAATGATTTTCTCCATTGTTCTTCCAAGCAAGTAAACCCGTTTGTCTCAATTTTTTTTTGGGGGGGGGGTGGGTTGGTTGATTTTGTTTTACATAATTTTAAAACTTGTTTAATTAATCTGTAAACCTGGTTGCAAACCTCATCCTTTAAACAAAATAACTTTAAAATCCACATAGCCACTATGGAGGCACATAAGAATGTCCTCTTTCTGAATGCCCAAGCATCAGTCTACTTTATGTACTCCCTTATCTTGATAAACTCTCCGGTGCTTCCTCCTGTCTTGAAATTCTTTTCTGAGGCATAGCCAAGGATCTGGCTTTATCTATTGGAGGTCCTGAAGAGTGGGAGGCACAACACTAAACCTCTCTCCCTTCTCCGGCTGCCATCCATCCAGTTATAGCCTGGGACTGATCCAAGGAGAATGGTTGAAAACACGACCTAATTCTTACCACAAGTGGTTCTAATATCAGGATGTAAGAAACACTATAGTGTTCCTACTCTTGTCTGGGGTCTCAGTCACATACTCTGTATAAATTTTCTGGAGACACATAAACTTAAGAGTTATTACCCACTCATTAATAATGTGTGGGGCCATGAAAGGATGGCTTGGTTCTTGGCTGGACGCAGGCCTCTAACTGCGACCCTGATGGGACAAATCAGACGACTTCCCCCACGCGTGCGCACTTCTGCTTTTTTCTGCACAGCGCCTCCCTGAGCCGCCTGGGGTAGAAGACACGCGCGGGACCCCACAACACAACAGAGACTCACGCTCAAGTGCCATCACCCCCCCCCCCGCCACCCGAAATAATGTAGAAATTTTCCTCTTCATATGGCTCCTGAGTGTTCTTGATGGAGTAGAATCAGTGACAGAGAAAAGTTAGCAAGTATGGACCACCCCAGTGTGAAGAGATGTGCTGACCAGAGGATTAGAATACAAAGGCAGTCTACAATAACTGCTATCAATAGCTTTTTGAAAAGCCATCAGTTACAGCATGGGGCTCACATCACCAGTGAGCACCATTATTCTCAAATCTATAATCTGCACAAAAACATCTATAAACCTCAAATATTTAAACAGGAATATTTTGAAAACATTTACATAATAATATATAATAATATAATCGTAATAGTAATAATAACATTTACTCTTTTCTGCAGACTAAACTGAGTACAATTACAGCAGTTTAACACGCTGTATCTTATCATATGTGGGAATCTAGTGGGCGGTAATGATTAACGATTCTGGCAATCCCAATGGCATTGAGCTTAAGAAATTACAAAAAAAAAAAAATTGATCTGAATCTAAGTAAGAGATATTTTTTTCCTATTAATAACACTAGATTTTGGATATTTTACTTAAATCCAGTTTTTACTTGATTCTTAGAGAATCTGAACATGAGTTCTTAATTATCTACAATGGGTTCCTTCCCAAGAGGGACAGACCACCCAAAGTTACTGACCTGTACATGACATCTGCTCTGTGCATATGGGATCACTACTGGATACTCAATTGCATTGTGAGTTGTTCAAAGGATGAAGGGCAAACATGAGCACAGTGAGCATGGGACAGAGAGAAGAGAGGGACACACTGAGACCTCTGTCATCTCAGCACAGATGCGAAGCTTTAGAGGAAATGGTGCTCCCGGAAAAGTTAGAACCAAGTATCAAGTTTTAAGAACACGTTTGACACAACAAAATAATTATGACACAAAATTCCTACAGGCAGGAACAATTGTAGTTTTAGGAAAGGAAGGGGAAACCCATAGCCAGCAGAGCAGATCTATATAAAAGATTCACACAGGGAATACTACTGTGCCTACTTTCGAACTTCTACAAATGGTCAAAAAAGTGCCCAGTAAATGCAAAACTGTGTCAAGGTATGTGCTAGAGAGAGGTAACTGAGCTGTGATGTGAAATACCTGAGAAAGTATCATAGGATTGAATGATGAAGGTTTAAAAACAAAGCATTACTGAGAGCTTTGGCAATAGCACATGGATGTATTTTAGTCTTGAAGATGAGTCTAAGAAAATAAAGTGGAAGGAAATGTAGTTCTAGCTCTAAACCCCCTGGCAAAGGAACTCCTAATTAAGTGGAGAGACGACTACACTACAGACAACTGGGCACATACCACCAAATTGTTCATGGGAAACATCTGTGGTCATACACTGGCTCCAAGCTCGGATCACATGGCTGGCCTAAAGCCTAAGCAATGCAACATCCTCCTGAAGATGTATTTCACTTTAAAATAATGTGGGAAATCCTGCTATTTAGAGGTCATAGTCTTTCAAGTCCCAACAGTTCCCCTGAGCTTAGAACAAAATGGAGGACTCCCTTTCCCAGCAGGGCTTCCTCTTCTTTATCTTATCTGGGGAGCTCAACTCCCACACTCTACTTGAGTAATGGCACAAAAATCCTTGGTGAAATTACAGGTTCAACTTCCTCGAATGCTTCTCCAAGCAAATGAGGTATCCTCTGTATCTTAAGCCTCAGCCAATGAAATTTCACCCTAAGAGGAACCCCTTCCCACTTTCCAAGGTTCATATAGTCCTTTTACACCCTGAATAAAGAATACAAGCTGTTTTGTTGAATACCATCTGAGAGAGCTGTTTCACTGACTGTCCTCTGAAAAAGCTATAACACTGAAATCTTGGGATCCTGGCTAACCCACCAGTTCCTGACTTTGATATATCCTTCCCCACCTGGTATATGGCAATGCCTGGATACCCCAGGAAAGAAGTGGAAAACAGAATCGGAGTAAAAAACTGAAGTCATCAGAAAGCATTACGGAGAAACAGAAGTTCAAATCCTGGTGGCCAATACATGAAAATACTGACATTCTATGAAATGCGCAGAAACAGTGGGCCTCTTATATCCTAAGGTGTATTATCAGAGGGAGGAAGAGCTCCCAGCAATGGCAACATTCCCAATAGCTCACAAGATTCCTTTGAGTACTGTCCATAGTCAGAAGCTGATATGTATCAGTAGGCACAATGGCTAATGCCTCCAAAGTTTTGATGTAAAATGGCCATCAGGAGTTCCTGTCTTGTCTATGAAAATCAATTTCACCATAAACACAATACAAATATGAACTGAGAAAGAACTGTGCCTCATCCTGTCTTGTTAGAACATCATTTCCAGATACTATGCTCCTGGCTCATATGGAATAGCTACAGTCTAAGTAGGATGAGTCATCTAGGAACAGCATGGCTATAAACGATGGAGAGAAAGGGCATATTAGACATATTTTCAATAACTGGTTGATTTGAGCCCCAGAACAAGGTATTCTTCTTGTCTCCCTTTGAAAATACTTAAAGGTTCCAGGAAAGACCCAATTGGGAGGCTAGTCATTCTCCTTTCTCTCTGCTCTTTCTGGATCCTGGTATTGCCAACATTAAATGAGTAAAAGGGTTTACCAAGTATAATTGCAGGCTATGAAGCAGCTTATGTACCATAATAATGGACAGGATTAGACCAGGGAGAGTAGGAAATCTATACAGTTTAAAAGGTGTTCTCTGTTTGTGTTTTTGTTTGTTTGCTTATTTTGTTTTTTAATATTCCCTCAGAAAACCAACCACTGACAAACTTTCTTATTTCTGCCAACAGCACAACTGGACAAAGCAGAAACCAGCTGATAACAAATGAATACCAGATGAGAGAGAAGAAAGCGAGGAGGGGAGAATACATGAGAAGGAAGAGCAAGGGATGGGAGGGGTAAGGAGGAAAGAGAAGGGAAAGGAAGAAAAGACAAAAGAAGAGAAAGGAAGAAAAGAAGAGAGGGGAAGGTAGGGAAGGGGAGTGGAGTGGAGGGAAGAAAAGGGAGGGGAGGGGAAGGGAGAGGAAGAGAGGAGAGGAGAGGAGAGGAGAGGAGAGGAGAGGAGAGGAGAGGAGAGGAGAGGAGAGGAGAGGAGAGGAGAGGAGAGGAGAAAGAGGAAAGGGGAAAGGTGAGGGAGAGTTTGAATAGAGGTAGCATTCATACATACATAATGCCAATCTCAGAAGCAATGTGTTATTAATCCCAGTGTTAAGTGTGGGATACCTCTACAGGAGTTGAAAGACAGAAAGTCCCGTGGACCCTTAAAAGAGCCTGCTGATAAAGACACATCCATCTTGGTTGCAAAAAACAGCAAACAATGCTGGAATTGTACTGGCAGCTTCCTTCCACCTGTTAGCCTTTATAGTGACAGACGTTGCTTTGCTGGCAGTTTAAGAAATTTCCATTAGTGTTAAATCAAACTTTAATGAATCAGCAGAGATTTGTGGCTGTTAGAGACAGCTAAAAAGAAATGACAGCAGAATGTTTGGCCTTAAATGGGATATGTAAATCAGTTCCCAAGGCATACTGGGAAAAAGGGGCAGAAAGAATGTAGCCAATGGGAAACAGGCCTTAGGAGCATGTCGATGCTGGGGCAGTCGTGTATTCACAGCAGCTATAGTGCATAGAGTCTGCACAAGACAGCCCATCAAAATTCAGTGACATATAGGGGAAAGGCTCATGGGCTCATGCCTATCTAGGATTAACTAAGAGTTGGTGAGAGCTTTCAGGTGAGAGAAGTCATTGTGAGAGTGATATGGCCACTGGTTAGCTATTTCTTCTTCAGTGCATAGTTCCAAGACCCATTCCCACACAGGCAGCCATGGTTAAAGATATGAAGGTATGCATTACAATCAATTCAAGCTTATCCCTGACTCGCTTACAAATAAATGAGACTCAGTCTATGGTTATTTTATTTGGTTTTGACAATTACTGGGCGATCACACCTAATCTACTCCTCGAACTTCAGGCCTCTTCAGCGACCTACCCCATACTTGCTGTTTCTCAAGGCCATTTCCTCAGGGTTCCTCTCTGCTGATTGCAGCTTCCTCACTCTCAAGTTCTTCCTTCTCCCTCCAGGTTCACTACTGCTAATCCCTCCAGTAATTGGCTGTAGCCAATGTTATTTAACCAATAGTTTTAAATCAAGGAACAGAGTATGCACAACAAAAGCTTGTAAACTGGAGAAGTCAGTCCTAGGCCCATACCTGGAAGTATACAATTTAGCATTACAATACATAGCAACAGATCAAACTTTAACAAAGAAACTTGAAGGAGTACTTGGAGGGAGAAGGAAGAATGCCTTTAGAAAGGGGATAAATGAGAGTTGAGGAACAAAAACTGTCAAAAAATAAACTAATAATAATAAAGAGAGAAGGGAGAAAAAGGAGGGAAAGAAAGAGCATAGAGAGGACTAAGTACAGCAAACCTCCCAGGACAAGGCTAAGCTCGGAAGAGGTAGCTTCATCCTTTTGGCCTTACAAACTGTAACTCACTCGAAGCATAAGTATTAAGTACAAAGTAAAATAAAAATAATATACCAGTCATCGTGTGACTCTAACACCACCAAGCATGAAAATACATAGAGTTGTGAGTAACCGAGTAAGAACAGTGAGCATGCTACTGTATAAAACTAAAATAGTAAAGACAAGAAGGGCCATAGGAACCAACCATCAGCTGCCAAAATACCATATGTAATGCAGAAGCATGGCACACACTTAGTGAGAAGGCAAGGCTGACTCCATGACATGCTTCAAATTGACAGTTCAGGACTGGACAAGTCCAGGCTAGTAGTTCAAGCCTCAGAAGCTGCCCAGCCACCTGGCATAAGGCAAGGACAATGGGTCAGCAGCACTTTCCAGATTGCCTCACCTACTTCCTCAGCAACAGTTTCGACATCAGCTTCCAACCTCCACTGCCCAGTAATAGAATGTCCCTAGAGATAGGGTAAGATAAAGGTCCCCTACCTGGGAATCCCCTAATGCGCTTTAAATCAGGCCTGCGAGCTCACTTGGCTGTCTCTCTGTCTTGGTAATGGGAGACCCAGGATGCTAGGCCAGACTTCTGCAGAATAAAACACTCTTTGCATTTACATACTACTTGAGTCCAAGGTATCATTCTTCTGCAATCATGGACCCTTACATTAGTTTCTCAAAAATTTCTTTTCTGAGTAAAATTAGTCTCTATCTGCTTAAAACTGCATTGGTATCATCACTAAAACTTCCAGACAAAAAATATCAAAAGCCATTAGGAACTTGTTAAATATTGTGGGGGTTTTCTGGGGGAGGAGGGAGTTCATTTGTCACATTTAATTTCTGAAAACCTTATGGCAAAAGAATGAACTGCTGAGAAAATTAAGACCCTACAGAAACAATTATAGGCCATAAAAACATTTTAGATTCATAAAAATAAGCAATTAAAACAGCATGCTAAAATAAGACAGTATCAATAACATTTTCCACTTGAATTACAGTGCAGGTTGTTGCTAGGTTTTGTTCCCCACCCTTGTGTTGCAAAAACCTTCTGGAATCATTTTTTCATTTAACTGCATACCTCACCAACAGTGTCAGTAACAGTAGGACGCATATATGTTACAGTTTTTGTTTGCTGTGATAAATTTATATGTCAGCCAGCTAAGCTGCCATACTAAGTGAATGAACCAAACACTAAACATGACATTTTATGCAATAAGTTCACTTTAAGTCAAAGAGATTACTTAAGGAGTGGAACTTTCACTTAATTGGTCCATTGTTTTAAGAGAAGAATCTCAGGTTTCCAAAAGCAGATCTACCTAAAGACTACAGCATTACCCTTCAGCTTCCAGCCTATGAACCTCATCTCTGTGTTAGTTCCTTTTCTATTGCTGTGATATCACACCATGATCAAAGTGATTTGCAGAAGAAAGTGTTTAGCAGGGCTTTAAGTTTCAGAGGAAAAAGAGTCCACCATGGCAGGAAATGTTGGCAGCAATGGCAGACATGTACACTGGGCCAGTAAGCAGGGTGCAAAGACAGTGGATTGGAAATGGTGCATAGCTTTTAAAACCTCAAAGCCACCACCAAATGACATATTTTCTCTAGCAAGGAACCTACCTAAACAGTGGCACCCACTAGGGGCCAAATAGTCAAACATCTGAGCCTATGGGGGACATTCTCATCAAACCACCATGTGTACATATTTCAGAACCCATTATTGTATGATGTGAACCTTGAAATAAATCTCTTTTAATATGTTCTCAGCCAGCCTTAGATACATGAGATCCTGTCACAAAAGTAAACCAATACAAAACAAAAGCACATTTTCTATCTTAAGACTTTCAAACCATATACACATGCCTCATCTCTTGCCCAACTCATAAAATTCTTGCTTCTAGGTTCTTTTTGTTGTTGTTGTTGTTTTGGTTTTGGTTTTGGTTTTTTGAGACAGGGTTTCTCTGTGTAGCCATGGCTGTCCTGGAACTCACTCTGTAGACCAAGCTAGCCTTGAACTCAGAAATCCACCTGCCTCTGCCTCCCAAGTGCTGGAATTAAAGGCATGCGCCACCACTGCCCGGCACTTCTAGGTTCTTCAAATAGCACTTTCAAATGTCTCCAAGACTCTGATTCCCTTGTCCTGATCCTCAGGCCACTCTCTGAACAACTAGAGGCCACCAAAGAAATTAAAACTAGAATGTGAAATTTGTATGATAAATAATCCCACAGAAGACTTCGTACGGTAAGACGGTTTACCACATCTTAATTATTAACATGTACATCCTAAGGATAAGTACAGGTTAACTAAAGTTTGGGTCCAACAACTAATACAAAATTACTTTTATCTGATTAGAACCACAATAAAGAAATAAAGGCTAAAAGTTAAGCACAATTTCATTTACAAAAATCCAATATTTAATTCAATCGAAAGTTTACTTTGAAATCCAAACCTTAAACACAAAAAATATCATTTCTGATGACAATATTTATATTTCAGAGTTCTCAAAGAATTGCATAGCAGACTATTTCATCAGTCTAATATCTTTAATGCTGAACTGCAAAATGAAGACATTCCTGGTCAGGAAAGACGGCTCCACAACAAAATGCCAAGGCTGCTCTACCACAGGTCAGCAGGAGGATTTAATACCCTCTTCCGGACTCAATATCCACCTTCAGTCACATCTACACACACTCACACACACACAATTTAAAAAAAAATAAATTTTTAAAAACAGGATTTTTTTTAATTTTTTTTTTTTTTTAGGATTTTTCAGTACTTAATCTGGAACTGGGGCCAGCACTCACTCAATGGCCTTTACACCCTCAGTATCATACAAAGAGGAGCACACTCCTCATGTGTAATAGGGCACCCTTACCTCCCACATCAGTCGATAGTCCATATTTTCATCCAAATCTTCAGGCATTCGCTTCTCCCCAGCGAAGGGTCCAAATTTTTCACCCTGTATGGCAATAATTACATTGAAAACGAATCAGTGTAACAATCAGCTAGGACGTTCAACCAGCTCATCCTTTGGAAGCTTCCTCATCCACATCATCATTTTTAAATGTTAACTATTTAATACGAGCTACAACAGAAACAGAAAATGTTTCCATATTTTTTTAAGGTCCAGCTTAATCTGTTTTAGTCTAAAGCTTCTACCCACAACACAGAAGCCAACATAAAAGGGTTAAATGCTCCACTTTCAATTCCGACAAGCTCTGAAGACTGTGCTCTCTGTTTCTACCCTCTTCACAACCTCTGGCAGGGGGTTTCAAATGAAAAGCACAAGTTTTGCCTGACTAGAGAGACAAGCCCACAGCCAGAATGTCACCTGGTTTCCATAAAACTCATAAATTCATTCCTATTTTGCACAAGAAAGAAGTATGCTTACCATTCTCAGAGGAAGGCTTTTCATAAATAAGATTTAAAATTGCCTACCAATCTTTCTAGCAGCCTGATGCTCATTCTTTATCTAGGCGAATCTCAAAATGTGTGCTTTGAAGCCAACTACATGAGAATCACTGGGGCTGTCATTCCAAATACTGAATCTAAGACTTCATTAAAATTGGTATCTGGAAATGGAGTGTAGGAGACAGAATTCTGACAAGTACCCTACAGAGATCCAAGGCCCTGTAAAACCAGGAGGAAAAGATCGCATGGATAGATATACATTCCTGATCTGTTCACTTTGAGGTGTAGACTCTGCCTATCAACTGTGAGGTGCAGACTGTTGCAAGATCCTGCTATTGAAGCCATAGTCTGCCGTGTCTGGACAACTGCCCCTAGTTCAACACTAAATGGAGCCCTTTCTAAGCAGTTTCCTCCTCTCTGCCTGACCTTATCTGGAGAGCCTGACCTGAGGAATATCAGATAATCCTTGGTGAAATTACAGGTTCATCTTCCTTTCCTGTCTGGCAAACACCTGGAGTACTTCTCTGTGGGGCGGTGGGCTATGAGAGGCAGCTGGGTACCCAGTTGAGCTGGCTTTGTACCTCGGAGACCCTCAGGGAAGGTAGGAGTTTGACTTTGTTCCTGGGACCCCTGGTTGCTTTCACAAAGCCACAGCCCTCTACAACCCCTCCCAAAGAGAAGTTTGAGGCCATTGATCACATAGCACAAGTAGAGGGCATGGCTACAGGCCCCAGAGACTCAAGACATCTCCATATTCATGGGATACCTAAAGGCCAGAGGGCATAGCCAATTAAGCATTCCTCCCCAGACCCTCCTCCTTGCAAAAGGTATTTAATCTCAGGCCTACCCTGAGAATACAGGGTATAGCTTCATCCATTTTCCACCATGACGATATAGATCTTAAGACCATATTTTAAGACCATGGACTATCTCTCTTCTTTGGGGCCCGCTGTGGGGAACTGTGAGAAGGTCTTCAACTACAGAGCCCTGAGCCGCCTTCTAACCTCCTGCAGACGACCTCTCTATACTTCCAACCTCGGAGGCCGCCAACTCAAGCAAGCTAGCAGAGCCAGCCATGACCCAGCTGAGCAAGTCACCATGACCAAGAGTCTCATTCCCACCGTGGCCCCATTGAATAGAGATATGTAAAAGGATCAAAACCTAAGAGGGGATTATTGACTAACTTTGCTAATGTGAAAATTACTCAAAGTTCAAAAGAAATTAGATAATTTAGTGAATAGTAAAATTTAATATACCTAAAAAAGACTACAAATGATAAATTAGGCCCTTCAACTTCCACATAAAGACACATCCTGGGGAGCCACAAATAGTAGCAGAGCCAAGATTGTTCTTTTACCATCTTTAAGTTTCATTTATTGATTTATTTATTTTCTTTACACAAGCATGTGCATGCCTCAAGATGCAAGTGATAGTCAAAGGACTACTTTCTTTCCACCATGTGGGTCCTGAGGATTGAACTCAGGTCATCAGATTTGGCACCTTATACACTATGCCATATAATCAGCACAAGACTGTTTCTTTAATGTTGATCTTAGGATAAAAATTATATATGGAACGTTTTCAAAGAGAGCATATTCTGAATAACCTAAACAAGACTGCGGAGACTCTGACTGCTGACTGTAACCATGCAAAGGCCCTAATCTGATCTTTAAAAAACATGTTTGTAGACATGGAAGTCTAAGCATTCCTTCTGGTCCACTTCATGCTGAAATGAGGAGGCACTCCACCTCACACACCCTTCAGACAGATGTACAGCTCCAGAGATGCACTCCCCCTCAAAAACCAACCTTTGGCCAAGAATAGTGGACCGTGTCTGTCATCTCAGCTATGGTTCACAGGAGGCAGAGCAAGGAGGAGTGCCACAGATTCAAGTCCAACCTGGAATACACAGTGAACCACAAACCAACCAGACTACATAGTAAGATTATATCTTAAAAAGAGACCAAATCAGTATTTAATAACAAGCACACAAAAGCTACATAAGAAATGAGACCAGTGAGAGGGAATTAATACCTTCAGAACCATGAAAAGGACTCTCTGGAGTCCTTAGGGGAAACTCCCCTCTGAAACAAGTATGAAAACTGAGTCACAGAGTTTGAGAGACCTGATTATACTCTGTCAGCTAACAAAAACCAGAAGCATTCCTAAACAGCCCATCACTGGCTACTTCATCATGTCTCAGAAAGAACTTGACAAACAGGAAGACCCATGTCCAGCAGGTCTGCAAGGTCCTACTGTCCTCAAAGCATATACTCAGTACTCAGAAATGTTGAAGAAAACAAGTAACATCAATCTGAAAACAGATGGAAAAATAAAGTGCTTTTGTAACAAATTTTAGGATTTGTCATTTGTGAATGTTCAACTTTCAGATCACTCTATCATGTATTTAACCTTTATCAGATTTTGCAAAAGCTAATGTGAGCTCAAGTCCCCAGGAAAACAAAAGCCAAAACTTTATTAGTGTCTCTACAAGGCTGAACGACTGATTAGAACTTCCTGATTGTAGAGAGCTGGAGTACGTGGATCCAAAGCCTGGTTATCTTGCACTGTCTTCAGCTTCCTAAAGGCACACCTTGCTCACTTCAGTGTCTGATTTAGCATCCTTATGACTATCAGGTGAAACCTGTTGGAATGTATTAACTCTGCAGACCACGAGTTCCACTAGCCCAGAACATAAATGTCATTAGATACCATCTGAGTCTGCAATAAAGGGTGCTCCACTTTACTGTAACTGTCCCACTCAAGGTTCCAACAAATGAATTTGAAAACCTTCTTGGCTTATGCTTTTATTCTGTTCCATAGCCACAAACTCTTCATCAATCTCTTTTAGCAATGGAATGCTCATGTATCTGGGACAACCTGAATCTGCTCCTGGAAGCTCTTGGCCTATACTCAGTGTCACACATGCCAAGCACTCAGTTCCTTTCAGCATACACTCAGTGTGGCTCAGGCCCATGCACACCAAGGAGAATATACTCTCAGTGCCACAGATACACATGCGCCAATCTATTAATTCATTTCCAATTAGATCTGCTTGTAGAGTGAAAAATTATAAAGGCCATTTTATGAAATATGTGTAGATTTTTCGCCTTACAGAACTCGGAACTGAAAATAAGATTTCAGGCCTTCACATTCCAGGTGAAGGACACTTGCTGGATTACATTCCTCAAGCCTCTCCCACCTATGGGTGGGAGAGGCCCAAGACAGGAAGACACATTCCTGACCACAGATAAAAGATGCAGCCACCTAGGTGGGGCTATAGCAGGAAGAAGCAAAGATAGTTAATCTGAAATAGTTGGTAAATGGCAGGATAGGACACAATAGCATGGTAAAAAACACATTTTTGAGAAGAATGAGTGTGCAGAGTGATTTTCACATGACTCTAGATCATTTGGGCTAGATTCTCTGAAATGTTCCACTGTTCTTGGTTACCCCTCCCTTGGTCTTCCCAGTGCTATGTTCAAAATTTGTAAAACAACCAATCATGTGTAAGCGTGCGAAAATGCCTTCCTTTCCCCACCCCATGCTATAAAAGACCCTTTAACCCACCACTCGGGGCCGAAACCTTTCTCTTGGAGCTAAAGAGCTTGTAGTTTTGACTGCTGGCTATTTTCCCTAATAAAGCCTCTGCTGATTGCATCCAGGTATGGTTTCTTATGATCTTTGGGTGGTCGAGATTTCCGGAGACTTGAGGAAGGGTCTCCCAAGTATGAGGGTCTTCACGCTCAGTGCCAGAATCCACACATGCCAATCAACATGCCAGTCTCAACAAGAACTCCCAGTGGTACAGGTCCACACATACCAATCAAAACGAAAGGAATCTCAGTGCCACAGATAAACACACACAATTCAATCAGTTTCTCTCAGCACCGTGAGTCCACACGCACCAATCAATCATTTCCTATTCTTCTCCGTACAGGAGAAAAGAAATAAAACAAATTGTTAATTATATTATAGGCAAAGGACTGAAGCTCAGATAAGAACTCAAATAAATACACTAGGATGGGAAAGAAAGAGAAACCTCAGGATACAGGCTGCTGAAATTCTACTGGTTAGATTTGCAGTGCCCTCCAAGTGTTCTCATGACAAAGAGACTTAGTTGCCAGCATGACAGCAAAGAAAACCTTAGGAAAGATGGTACCCAGTGAAAGCTCTTTGCATAATATTGAGGTGTAACCTTGTAGACCTCCTCCCTTTGGCAACCTGGCCATGTGGCCTAAAATATGTCCTGTGGTTATGGCCCCAGAAGGAAGCCAAGTGACTGGTCTCTTTAAAACTGTCCGTTCAAACAAGCCTTTTCACAAGCACACCAGTGAGTCTATCATGATGATTAGATTAGATAAGCCAGTTGTGTTAGCTGCAAGATTATGAAATTGTAAAGCACCAACTCTGAACTGTCCACCTTATTCATAGTAGAAACACAGCAGATATTTACAACAGCCCATGTATTTGGTTTTAGCTGGAGACTCTGCATTCCCCTGTCCTGTTTTCACTGGGAACAGTCTCCTCAGGCAGGGCTCTATGGACTCCCCACTGTATTCCAAACTTTGTTCACTGCTGTCTCCACTATACAAACAGCATTTTCTTAAAATTGATTTTTTTTTTTACTCATTAACAACTTTCTGTGCAACCTAACTTAAATAGAAGCCTTTATATAATTCATGGTTTTAAATCTAGTTGGAATTTTACTTAGAAAAGGAAAATTAGGGGCACAAAACCCACACTCATATAATTGTTTCAGCTTTGGGTTGAATCCCATCAAATTGCCAACATTTAACCATTTTCAACCTACAAAATAATCATTTTTCACACAACTCATTACAAATGAGTTATATAAATGTGTGTTAGTGTATTAAACATCTACAGTTTGTAATTAATATGAAGGGGTTTCTAATACTTCATGCAACAGTCTTAAAGCCTTCAAAACTTCTCACAGACATCATTGGCTTTAGTTTTCAAAATAAGAGGCCTACAGATCTCATTGAAAGCAGAAACAATGTTGCTCTCTCATTTTCTTCCCCTTGTTTTCCCAGTGTTAGAGAAGTCTCCTTTAGAACATGACTGTGTCTCACTGTTAAGGTACTGTACATAAATATGCTCTTGTAATATGATTGGGTCTCCTCTAACATATTAAATGTATTTCCAAAGAGTTTAATGTGAAGCTCACCCAATCTTTTCTCCTTGCTGTGAATGTTAAGGCAGAGTCTAACTACCTGCCTATATCAATTCACCTTACTATTATAACTTTGGCCTTGTTATGAATATTAATGTAACCAGATTAAAAACATGAGAGAACTAATGACCTGAATGAAAACATCACGTGGGACTACCTCAGAAATCCTTAAATGAGGCCAACTATGAAATATATCCAGTGCGTTTGCTAACTTCTATTTCTCCCCACCTGGAACATAGGCATGTCTCCTAGCTACAACTCTTCACTCCTCGATGTAAATATATCACATAAAGTACATGGAAAAGAAGCAGTAGAGAGTTAGGAAGAAGGGATGGTAGAGATACAGAAAGAGAGAGAGAAAAAGAGTTGATACAAGCATATATAAATATACAGGTAGACAGACATAGATAGACATGAGCATAAATACATAGAGATACCAGAAGGCAACATATTTGCTCTCCAACCCACTTTTTTAGATACCTGATTTTCTCAGCAAACAGCTACTACTAGCATCTGTAAGAAACTGCACAACAGTGAGGCCTAAAGATGGAAACAACCAGCATGAGGCTAATGAGCAGGAAGAGAGATTGTAGGAAGGCCTGAACCAGTCACTAAAAACTAGACAGTTAGGAAAAAAACTTCAAAGCTAGAGATGAGAAAGGCCCTTGATGTGCAGGAAAAGTGCATGGAGACCAGAGAGTTGATTCACTGACTTAACAGCCTGCTCTCACCTGCAGGACTGACTTAGCCACAAAAAAAGGAACACTCCCATACCCACTAGAGAGAGTGAGATCAAAGTGAAAAATGAACCCCAACTCTGCAGGGTTAAAAAAAGAAAGACACACAAACTCCTGTGGCAGATGGAATCCTCGATTGTAAGAACACCAAGGGCTGGAGACACAGATAGTGATAGACCCAATCTTTGCACAACACAGCAAACAAGAAAACCAACTATAATAAAACAAGAATGCATAAATTGTCTAATGAAACTTAAAGACATCAAAATACAGCAACTCAGAAGATATTTTTTGATTTTTTTAAATTAAGAATGTGTATGGGGTTGTGGTGTATGAACATGTACGTATGCACTTTCCCGTGTGTATGGGTGTACCTGTGTGAGACTCCACACATGTGTGTGCATGTCTGTGAAGGTCAGAAGTTGACAACAGAGGTCTTCCTCAATCAGTTTATATCATATTTACTTAGTATCCCTCAGCACACTCAGAGCTCACCAATTTGTTTACTCTAGCGACTTGCTTGCTCTGTCAATCCCCTACCCCCATCTCCTGAACTCTGGATTAGAGATGAGCTGCAAAGCCCTCCAACTTTTTTAGATTGCCCCTAGAAATCTACAATCTATTTCTCTAGTATTTTATCCACTCAGCCATCTCCCTATTGCCATTAATGAAAACCTTTAATAATTAAAAAAGATGACTTCACAAATGTCTATTTTTAGAAAATTTATTGAAACATAGGAAGAAACAAGAATCAAATTAAAGTCCTATCTCAAAGGAAAACAAAGAGAGGCAAGAATGAGATTTATGGAGAATAGATCAAGGCCAGTTCCAACCTAGATAATTCAGAGGATATTAAAAAGTAGGTTGAAAGACAGAAATTTGGAAGATGATTTTCTAAAGATGAAGATAAATCTGCCTTAGATCAAATGGTCTCATTCATGTCAAATAGCAGAGGGACTGAAATGCTAGGTAATTTCAGAAGCACTCCATTTGTATCAGGTGACCTTGGAGTCACTCGTGCCTAGGTTAAGTAACATTAAAGTCACTCCCATGCTAGGTGACATCAAAATCACTCATATTGTGTTAGATGACTTAAGAGTAATTCAGAAGGTGGTATTAGAGCCTAGACATACTCTAATAAACTCTCTGAGCTTTAGAGACAAACCAAGACACCTAGCATGATTTCCAGTTAAATTAAAATGTTTTCTATAAAACAGCATCAACCCATATAAACAATCAAATAAGACCTTGAGAAAATATCTATTAAATAGAAAAAACATTGAAAGTCATTTAAACCATCCAATGTAAAAGAACAGCAACTTCCATATACAGATTCAAAGAGAAAATTACACACATGGTTTAATAAGAAAAACTATAAAAACCCATTAAGTAAACTGAACTAAGATAAAAACTCTGGAACTAGAACTGGAATAGCAGTTGTATTCTTTATTCAGTAACGGAGGAGGACGGTGGTACTAGAGTAATGCATACAGTAGTGGTCTGGCTCATAAAATTTCAGAATCAAATGATATTAGCAGATTGACTGAAGGACAGTCCTAATGTTTTGTAAATAATATTACTGCCTTTTGCTCATGCCCTAAGAACTTGCCCAGGGCTAAATATGAAAGAATTATTTCTTTGGTGGAAGCCATTTCAAGATGGTATGGTGATTAGTCTGTGTCACTATTATTATCGGTCACTCTGATGCACATCTACAGTGAAAATGAACAAGTGGGCAAAAAGAATACCAAATACAATTTGTAGAGAAAAAAAATAGCACTATGAAGATTAATGCTGTACTCCAGGCATATGCTGAAGAAGAGGATATGATTGTTAAAAGAGATTAGTACCATTAAGGAGAGGCCTGCTCTGCACTGGAATTAAAGGAAGAGTGCCCACCGGGCAAGACCCCATCCAGTTGAGTCTCTAATCTATGAAAAGAGAAAGTCTACGAGGTTTAATGTTCCCAGGAACTGCTTTAACATACAAAACCTACTGGTAATACAGAGTTTAAGAGAGTCAATGTTCATCCCAAGTAGGTAACCAAACTTGTTATCTAGAGGAAAATAGCTTATTATTTATAAAGAAATGACTTTGTAGACATGAAAAATACAAGAGTGAGGGATCGGAGATTCAAACGCTATGGTTTAAAAGAGCTGCTGAGACCAGGTGATGTAATGACAGGCTCAGAGTCCTTTCAAGAAGGCTCTCAGAACCCAGGAGGCCATAAGATGCCATTACATAAAGGCATGAAGGGTAAGCCTGAGTTTCAGTGGAACCAACCCAAGAAAAGATGGATGTTGCAGGAAGCAACACTGGAAGGGATAGAGCCATCTAATACTTTTAAAACTAAAGTCTTACGACAGTGGAGTTAGAGCTACAGAATTTGATATTTGCTCTCATGAATTTTGGCCTTACTCTATCCCAGTATTTCTTCACTATACTTTCATTATTCTTTCTGTCACTATATGTTGGAAATAAATAATTCATCTTTTTATTTAACAGGGAGCCACACTTAAGAGGTTGTTTTGAGTCTCAGAAAAATCTTTGGGCTTTGAACTTGTTGAATGTGCTGAGACTGTTAGAGACTATGGGAAATCAATTAAATCCATTTTGCATCAGGAGATGGCCATGAGCCCATGGGAGCCAAGAAGTAGAATGTGATAGCTTGAAGGAAAAATATCACCCATAGGCTCATGTATTTGAACACATGGTACCCAGCTGGAGGCACTGTTTGAGGAGGCTGTGGAACCCTTAGGAGGTATAGTCTTGCTATGAGAAATCCATCACTGGGGGGTGAGCTTTGAGAATATATAGTCTTGCTCCACTTACAGTTTACTTTTTCTGCCTTCTGTGTGTGTTTCTGAGTGTCCTGCTCTGGCTGCCTGCCACCATTACAAACTCTATCTTTGGAACTATAAGCCAAAGTAAACTCCTTCCATAAGTCACTTCCGTGCATGATGTTTTATCACACACACACAAAAATAAAATAAAATAAAATAAAATAACTAACATAGTAAATAACAAAGATCCTTTTTTGTTTTTTATTCTTCTAAACTACAACTAATCTAAATGAAAAGTTTGTAACTGCAAAGTTTACACACAGAATAAAATGTATGACAATAATGAATACACGTGGAACGTAGGGTGAGTATATTTTCATCTTGATGCCTCTGACATCTACCAGACATCTCAAAAACAAGCCTGAAATGGAACTCATGCTACTCTACACCATCCATCTCAAACTGGTTTCTCACAAACTCCTCATCTCAGTTATTGACTAACAGTTCAATCCTTCCAGGATCTCAGGCTAAGCCCTTGAAAACTGCCCTGATCCTCCCTGTCCTTTGTCATCCTACTATAGTCTGTCTCCATTGTCTTCCATGTACACTGTCAGAGCTGTCACTCAGGCTGAATCTCATTGCTCCCCATAGATTACAGCCAAGAAAATCCTAGGAAATCCTAGGAAAATCCTAGGAAAAAAACTGTATAATCTCTGTTTATACAGTTTTTTCCATGACAGAGTATGTTCAAAGCTGCAGCCAGAGTAATCCTTGATAAACATACAGCCCTCCTCTACAGGTAGGTCTCCAATACATGCAAATTAATGCCCGTCTTCAGCTGCATGGAATGCTCTAGGAATCGTGGCTGTCCTTCAAGTACCCTCTCTTTGTTAGGTCGTACATCCTCAAGGTACTGTAGGATCTTCCCTGGCTCATTTCTGGAATGCCATACTAGTCTCCTGGGAAACCAATAGGCAAAGCAAGTTTACCTGTCTCAGGATTTCAGACTAACTTGTTCCCTAGCCAAAATGTTCTTCCCCTGGAAATATATTGGGTTTTTTTTCCTACCATCCTTCAAACCATTGTTCAAATCTCACTTTAATGAAAGTTAGCCAGGATACCTAATTTATAGCATTCCTCACTTATCTCGCAGCCAACCAGACCCAGCCGACTTCCACTGTTTTATCAAGTTCCAGTACACGATAAGATTTGCCTACTGGATAACGAAGCTGCTCAAGAGACAGAAGATTCATTTTCTTCACCGTTCTAGTAAAGTATCTAGGATAGACCCTAGCATATAGTGTTTAAGTGACTGTGTGCAATATGACTTAAGCAAATATTATGACAAAACTTCACTATGGAATGTATTCAGCCAGCGTAAAAGGGCTGTTCATACTTATGACATCAGCCTAGGTGCCAATAAACAGAACCACACATGATGAAAGTGTCACATTAATTAATTAATTACTTATACACACACACACAATGGAGTTTTTCATTCAACCATGCACATTGAAATTATATAATCTGCAGGCAAATCAATGGAATTTGGAGACCATAGTGCTGCATAAAACAAGCCAAGCCCCAAAAGATTAGTATCACATGTGTTCTTTCATATGCCAAATCTATATTAAATAATACTAAGACATCAAAGTAAAAGCAGGTTTATTTAGAAAACTGAAAATCAGTGGGTAAAGACAAGGTCAAGTGAAGACAAAGGAGATGAGTGTAGTCAAAGTAAATGCCATCCATGCATGGAAACACCACAGTAAAACCCATTATTTTATGCAGTTAACATGGCCTAGTTAAAAAAAAAAAAAAAAACTGCTAAAATAATTATACTAACAAAAGCCAATGAGGATAAATTAGAGGAATTATTAACAGGCTACTCTAAATGAGAAATGTTTCATTTTAAAGATAAATAACATTATATATTATCATGTTTATATACATTTGTATACTATATGTTTATATTTTATATATTCTCATAAATCATTTATGTTATATATTTAATTATATAAAAATAACAAAACAGTAAAATAATCTTTGTGTTGAGTACATTTATGAACTTAACATTTTTTGATTACAGAGAAAATGCCTTTTTAATAGAAAGATTACAAGCCGATTGACTATTCCTAATCTAGTCTATGAAAAACCAAGTGTTCTGGATTCCACATTTCAAGAGAGGTTATTGTATAGCTATAGATACATAGATAGATAGCTATACAAATATGTGTGGGTGAAAGCCATCTAAATAGAGAATTCATGTTTCATATGCACTTTATACACTGTCTTAAGGTGATTTCATACAATCATAAGTATGTTCCCTTTCTGGTATCATATAGACATACAAAAACTTTCACACTTTTCATTAGGGATGCTCAACTCATACATTGAACTCAGGAATGGCTTGAGTTCATATCTGATGAACCGCCTTAGTGTGAACAGACCTTGCCCTTACATCAGCTCTATGTCACCTAGGAAGCAGGGTTTCTCTGTATGGCTTCAAAAGAACTGAGAGAAGCACTATAACTGTTATCTGTTATTCACCCTCCATCTCCTAACACAGATAGCTCCTAACAATTGCAACAGCTTCATAAATGTTTCATTAGCCAACCTATATTAAATTATAAACAAATTAATTATTGGTAACAGCGATCATCACTGAAGCAAAGTACAAAGTTTCCATGAAAACATCAATTTAAATGGTTCTGTGATGTACCTTTAAAAGTCTGTAAGCACATCAGGAATCATTAAGCCTCACTGGATCTCCATAGTGACACCTGACTGTATAAACCGGGAGACGGTGTCACTGCAGTGATTCTATTTCCAGATTAGTGACTTACTATCAGCCACCAGAAAACGTAATGAACATCTACTGGCAGAGTTTCAGCCCTAAGATAAAAATCCATTTAGAGGGGTCACCTTCAAAAATAATCAGCAAAACGCATTAGTACACAAATTCTAGTCTTCTGTATTAACATGGTAACCTTTCTTCTGCTTGCTTTTCTCTTTGGGGATTTGTTTGTTTGTTTGTTTGGCTGGTTGCTTTGTTTTGTTTTAGTCATATATCTTCCTCCGAACTTCACGCTTTCAACTTACCGTTACATTTTTATTCTATATGTTACAAACTGGGTATTAAACTTATCTGTTGGGGGCTGACTTTTAGCAGAAAGCAGCTATCAGCTTTGCAGCCATCTTGAGCCATATACCCTGACATGAGACTTGGATTACAATAGCCTTGAAATACAATAGACTTGGAATACAACAGCTGAGCACACTCCGATAATCTTGGTTTAGATACCTTGAGATTAAAGGTGTGTGAGATTAAAGGTATGTGACTTAGAAGTGTAGAGATCAGAGTTAGAGACAAGACCTAAGGGCATGATTAAAGGTGTGACCAAAAGGCATGGCTTAGAAGTGAGATATATAAAAGGCAGAGGCAGATGGTAGGGAATCAGACACTTAGAGGAAGAGAGACTGAAGAATAAACAGGATTGAAACACATTCTGTCTGGTCTCCATTCTTTGAGTCCGTCCTCTCTCTCTCTCTTGCTGAACCCTGACCCGCGGACCTGAGCGGCAGCTTGGACCGGGATACAGTGGCCGCCAAACGCTGGGCAGCCCGGGCCTCAACATTTTGCTCGGGCCGCGACATTTTTTGGCCGCCCGAACATGGGGCTAGTGCGGCTCACAACACTTATTTTCATTTCATTAACAGTTTTTCATGACAAGTAAGTATTTCCTTGGACAGAGAGACAGGGAGTTGACATTTGCTAGTGGGGAGGCCATGGGAACCTGAGAGGCAGCTATAATCTCTGGTACGCCCACCCACACCATGATAATGTATGGAATAGATCACCTATGACATTATTTAAAATGTCATTATTTGTAACCTATTAAATCCTGGTCTTTCCTACTTTTGCTCCAAAACACACTTTCTCTTCCCCTTGTTAAAGGAACACAGCCTGGCTTTAATGCATGAATGTTACCTTGTTAAACAATCAAGTGTCTCCTGCAAACAAAGTAAAGCATGAGCAAGGGTACATGTTTACAGGACCAGGACATGGTGAGATGTCACTCAAATGGATCCAGATTATCTAGATTCAGTTGCAGGGTTCCACTGAAGGAAACGCTTCACAAAGAGGTGGGTCTAGAGAAATAAGGCATGCCTTCAAAGGGACTCCCAAGCAACCTGTAGAAGACACAAACATGGAGTTTCTTGGGTGTCTTGGAAGAGGCCTCCAAGCCCTTTCTGGATTCTAGTCTCTTGAACTTCAGATCAACAGAGAATCTAAAGCACTTTGCATCTCAATCACTTTGTGAAACAGAAGATTTATATTAGCACCCCCTGCTATAAAAGTATGCTATCACATCTGTTGTTGGCAACACACGGTCTAAAGTGGTAAATCTCACAATCTGTTTAGAAGACCATGAGGATTTTTAATTGAGGTCCTTAGCATAGCTTCAATCGCAGCTGTTATCATCTCAGACCTCTTGAAATACATTCAGGAAAGATTTACATGGGTGACTTGAAAAACAGTTAAGAAATGAGACATGGTGAAATGGGTAAGGCATGTGAGAACGCTCAGCTCCATCTTACAGTTCAGGTAGAATGTGCTGTGTGGCTTCAGCTTTGTTCTCGGTGGGTAGGGGAGGAAAGAGGTGATGTACAGGCATCACTGAAGCTCTCCATGACCTTGTGATTGAGTATCTTGGAATAATAAATTTGTCAAAAACAGTCTGGATTTTTGTAAGCCACATTCTGCATGGACATCATGCTAGATGCTATCTGGGTGAAAATCTGTGGGTTTGTTTGAGATATATTAGCAACAGAAGATGAATGCCTGCCAGTGCTGCAACAGTACGGCTCCAGATACTTCATCCTGCACCAAGTGGTACTCCCAACACAAGGACATGAAAATGTCAAAGAGAATGCACTGCCCAACAACCAAAAATGATCTGAGTAAAGCAAAGGAGGGATTATGCAGTAATTCTTACTTTTGAACAGCTGTCTGGTGTCCTACTATTCATAAGTACGAAATGACTCTTACTTATAGTTATACCAGAAACCTTCGAGAAAAGTCCATTTAGGAGTTTTTCATGCTATAAGACTTAAACAGAAGCATAATGTCAATGGTACGTGGGAGTCATTTGATGATGGTTGCACTCGGCTTTGCAAGACTGCTGATTTTGACATTTGGTCATTTGGCATTATCTATCCAAGTCAACACTACACTGAATGAGGTATTAACTCCTATGGTTTGTTTGTCACATTTAACATGTGGCTTTTTTTTAACACTTGAGCTATGGAAACTTCTTGTAGGTCATGTTGTGAACCCAGCACCTCTGCTTTTCTAAGTATCTGTTAGCAAAGCAAAGCCAAACAGTGAGGAGGAGAGGCCGGGAACGTGTCAGGGGCAAGGTTTAGAAAGCATGTTGTTCCATAACAGAATGTTCTTAGAAAGAGCATATGTTTTCCATCCAGAAACCATGGGTTAAGCTTAATTCATTAACTCAGCAGGTTGTCTAACTGCAGAATTCCTCTGCTTACCTCTTAAATAATAACTAAAAGTTGGTTCCAGAGAGTACTGAGGGCTAAAATCAAATGATATATATGGACAAAGTACCAGCATGGACCCTGCTCAGTGAACCTTGGCTATGTTTACTCTGGGTGCTTCTGTTCTGCCTCCTCTAGTTCGTTTAAGTATGCTAACCCACCTTAGCTCAAGCCACCACGTTCTAAAATTGTAACTTAAGAGTTGGAATGCTCTGATATTCTGTCTTCTACAAGTCTGCAAGGAATAGCCAACGCCTGTAGTGTGTCATCACACAGACAGGGTAACCTGCGCTTAACCTGGTCACATGCCTGTGCAGTTCTGGAAGATAAACCAATGCCAGAATAAAATTCAAAAAATGCAAAGAAACTAGGCCGAAGATACAGATAGCAACCCCGGGATGGCAATGGGGAAGGCCTCCTTTCTGAGGCTCCCGGGCCTGCTTTGGGCTGCAAGCTGCCAGGGCCCGTCTGCAGAAGAAGTGAGGAGTCTGACCAGACTGCTGACTGCTCAGAATTCAGGAGCCGCCTGGCGCTAGGCTGGGGGAGACTGCAGCCCATGGGAGTCTCTCGCCTCGGCCGCGGAGGGCAGCCGGGACACCCGCTCCCTACAGGCCCGGGCTCCCCGCAGGCCCTGGGACGTGGCGCGGCCTGCGCGGGCCGCTCACCCACCTTACGCACGCGGCGGGCCGTGTACAGCCCCATCCCGTCCTGGACCCGGGACGACTTCAGGGCGAACCTGTCTGGCACGTACATGCCCAGCATCCTCCCCTGCTCGGCCGCGCTCCGGAGGCGCCGCACGTGGAGATGGGGTGCGGGCCAGGGGCGGCCAGGAGGAGGAAATGAGCTCGATTCCCAGAATCCCCACCTCCCTCCTCGGCTCCGGCTCCCCGCGGCCTGGCCCCTCCTCGGCCCGGGCAGGCGCGGCCGGCCGGAGCGGTGGGGCGCCCAGGCCACCGGGCAGCGCTGATTGGCCCGAAGTTTCTGGCGCCTGGAAGCCTCAAACCCCAAGTCCTGGAGCCTCCAGCTCCAGGATGAGGATGAGCTTGTAGACACATCGACCCTCCTCAACATCTCTGACATTGGCAGAGGTTTCTGACATCTCAAATACAGAATAAAGTGGGCCTTGGCATCTCCAGAACAGGCATTTGCTGACCACAGCTGCGACCAACCCTAGGAAACCTTTAAGTCTTAGTGGCTGTGTATTGCGAGGGTCGAACTAAAGAGAAGCCAAGGAGTATAGCCTATTTCAAGATGAGAATTGGATGTAGGTATTTAAGTAATAATGGTAAGAAATCTTCTGGAAAGTGAGTATTACTTTCCAAGGCTTGTGACTACCAAGCCCTGTTACTAGATTTGTTCAGGTCAGACCCTGGGCCTCTTTACATTCCATTCAACAGGACTGGGTCACCAATCCTTAATAGACCAGTTATGTTAGTTAGGTTGTTTTTTTTTGGGGGGGGGAGGGTGTTGGTTTTTGGGTTTTTTGTTGTTGTTGTTTTGTTTTTGTTGTTTTGTTTTGTTAACTTGACACAACCTGGAGTCCTCTGGGAAGCTGGATCTTAAATTGAGAAAAATGTAGCTATCTGATTGCTCTGTAGGAAAACGGTAGCAAATTTTCTTGATTAATGATTGGTGTGGGACAGCCTAACCCACTATAGATGGTGCCATCCCTGGGTCACTAGATCCTAAGTTGTATGAAAAAGCAAACTGAGCAAGCCATAAGGAGCAAGCCCTGTTTTGTTCTGGTCTCTGCTTCAGTCCCTGCTTCCATGTTCCTGCCTTGAGTTCTCAGCCCTGGCTTTTCTCATTGATGGACCAAGATGGGAAACATAAGCCTCCCCACACACATACAACAACAACAACAACAACAACAACAACAACAAAAAAAAAAAAAAAAAAAAAAAAAAAAAAAAAAAAAAAAAAGCCTTTCTTCCCCACTTTGCTTTTGGCCAGAATGTTTTATCACAGAAAATAGAAAGCAAAGTAGAGTAGCTGTTAAAAGGACAATAAAGGATTCTGTCCAATGTGACAACACCAGGAAGATGAATAAACAGAGACAAACAATAACTCCATTAGGTCAGGCTGTGAAATTTAGTTTAAACAGAGGTCAAGAAATATTTGTGAAAAAGCAGGCTGGTCAAAGTGTTGGTTGCACCTACAGAATCATCATTTTGGCTCTGGTCTTTCCTACAAGATAGAGACAAGTTGTCAAAACTTTGTAAAATCTATTCCTGGAAGAAAAGTTCTTCCAGTAGCCCAGCCCTCTTCCAACATGAGATCCTCAGGGAAATCCCCAGGAGCCATTGTTTCAGTGGTCTGATAGGCAGGGGTTCCAAGGAGATAGATAGGGTCTCTAGAATATTCTAAGTACTGCCTTAGCCTGATTTATTTTCTGAGTTCTTAGGCATTGTTCTTCAGACACCTCTTCAATATTGTAGTGTACCCATGTGGGCCCATATGTTCCAGATCTACTTTGATGCCTTTTGTTCTACATTTTGGCTTATAGGAATAAAGCAGTTGCCACTCTTGCCTCTTATTTGGTAATGGACAATTGGTGGCATCTACTTGTACAAACGTAGACACATTCTACCACTACATTCACATCCAAGGTGGATCCAAAGACTGCTGAATGAAATTGAGACACCTAGGATAGGTCACAGTATGAGTACCAGAGTTTCACACTATGGACGTTGCCTTCCACCAGGACACAGCCAGATCTCTACACATTCATCTATTCCACGGGCCCAAGTGAGAAGTCCACAGTCTTTGAACAGCTTTTACCTTGTCTATTTCAAAAAGCTCCCAAATCATCAGTATCTATTATCAGGAATTTGGCTACAGGTTGCACACCATGTTGTATTAAGGCATTCGGTATCCTTATCAATGGGGAGCTCTGAAGATCTATGACAGTGATTTAGAAATACTGATATGGTAGAAAGATGATAAACTGAACAGATATGGGCATCATGCATGCATGCATTGAATGAAAAAAAAAGTTACAAGTGGCTGGGATCAAAATAAGTTACTCTGTAACAAGGAAAGCTGAAACACAAATCAGTGCTCATCCCACCGCAGAGCTAGAGCTGTTCACCAGGTGCAGTATGTGCTGACAGGAAGCCAAAGGAATGTGGCAGAAATGCTAGAGTAAGTTTTCATATTCTCAGTGCCGAGAATATGCCATCCAAGTACAGATTATATGTATCCATAACCCTAAAAATCAGCATGAAGAGAACAGGCAGAGCTGGTAAAGCACATAGTCAGTCAGCAGAGCTGGTGAAACATATAGTCAGCTAGGTTTCAAAAGTACTTTGGGGTTGGCCCAGACATTTCAATGAGAGGAAGAAAGTCCAATATAACAAGTGCCTTCAAATATATATTTAATCAAAGCCTGAGCAAATTCCTAAACAAACTGTCTAGGAGGAAAGACAGCTTTTCAGAACTTATAATCATGTTTGTGCTAGGCAAAGAACTAAATAGATTGCACACTGCTTAACCTCTTTACAAACCAATATAATACAACCAGAAACATCACACCTTTATGGCTGAATCAGATATACGGTTCTCCAAAGAGAGCTTAAAAAGATAAAGCACTCCTAAGACCCAAACCCATTCTAAGAGACAGCCTAAAGAAATGGACTTAGACAACCTCCCCACCTCCAGTGATAGATTATCTGCAAAAAGACTTCAGTCTGGATTTCTCTCTAAACACTTTGTGGGCACCCCAACCTGAAATTACCTACTTAGTCTGACTATTTCCCTACATCTATAACACTTATACTTCACATAAAATTAACAGTACCTCTGTGATAGGCTGATCAATCTCTCTCTCTCTCTCTCTCTCTCTCTCTCTCTCTCTCTCTCTCTCTCTCTCTTTCTCTCTCTCTTACCCCACCCCACGCTCTGTTCCTCATATCTTCCTACTCCTTCAGAAGCAGGCTGAAAATCTGATTGTCTATGCTCTTTCTTCTTGTCAACTTGAATATGTAATGTCTCCCCAGAACTCACGTGTTGAATACTTTTGGGAAGTGATTGCATAATGAAGGTTCTGGCCTAGTCAATGGATTCATCCATAGACATCATTATCCAGTGCTACTGTTGGAAGTTGGTAGAATCTGATAAAACAAAGTAAGTCATTAGGGGCATTCTCTTAAAAGGACATCAAGGTCTCTCTTCATCTTTCTCTGATTCCTGGGCGCCAAGGTGAGCAACTTTTCTCCACCATGCTCTTTATAACTCTGTGTTTATGCCTCTGTGTTGCCATGTGGCATGAAAGTGATGGAGCCATGAAACCTCTGAGGCCATGAAACAAAATAAATCTTGCCTCTCTTCGTTGAGTGTCTCCAGTGTTTCCTTTCAGTTATGCAAAGTAGCTAACACATCAGAATAAACACTAAGATTGTTATACTGTGGTCAGTTCTTAAGCCAATTCATTCAACTGTGTTCAACAGAAGATGAAGCATTGCTTTCTCCAGAAGAACCTATAAGATAAAACCGTGTCTTTCAGAATTTATCTGAACTAAACAGATACTTGTCCTGTTTATACCTATAGTCTAGTTCATTTATAAATTCAAACCTGCAGAAGTGATGCTATTTGAAAGCATTTGTAATTAAACAAAAAGGCAGGGTTAATGTTCTTGTATTATTTTCCCTTTTCTATTATAAAACAAAAGAGTTACTTGAGCTCTGAGTTAAAAGGGGGCTACCTTACCCAACTGTATTAACTCATACATGACTGATACAACTTTTAGATCTGTTTTAGCTCACAGTTTTAGTCAGTTTGGTAAGTTATTGAGAGGAGGCACTTTAGATCCATCCAGTTCACATAATGGTAGTTCTGTAAACAACAAGACAATAGGCAACCTGGAATAATACAGCCAACAAGAGGCCCACTACCCACAGTGTGAGTCTCCTTCTGAATTTACAGAACTTCTCAAAATAGCACTCATTTTCAGACAAATCATGCCAATTATGAAAGAATAGGGTTTATCATATATTCAAACTATAAAACAGATAATTCTGAAGAAGTAAGGAGTTTTCCAGAACCATCTGAAGCCATGTAGATATGATATAGTACTATCTTACTGGTTACTTAATGCAAAGGCAAGACCAACTTGCCAACAGAAAAAAGTTTCAATGTTCCTACCAACTGAAAGCTTATGGGCTGAAGCAATGATGCTATCAGCAAGATATTATCAATGATGCAGTAGTGGCACTTGTATTATAGGTGTAACCAACAGCTGAACCTGAATTCATTGAACCTAAAGTCCACTGAATTGGAGGGAATTCATGTCTGAGATATCAAATCCTAGGGAAAAGCCTACAACTACCATATTCCTAAAGTAAGATCGTTTTCAACTGCTGTCTGCAAAATACTCAACCTTATACCCTGGGTAAGTTCAGCTCCCACATCTTATCAAAGAAGCTTCTTTTTGCAGCAGATAAAAACTATTAGAGAGACCCACAGCCTGTTGTAATGCAAAGAATAAATGACCATGGGATGTGAGACATTTATAACTCCTATACCTAAGGCTCAGGAACACAGCAGAAGAGTGAGTAAATAGACTGAAGAGCCCTAAGGGACAGAACAACTACTTTGTGATAGTTTCTTCTGGACAGGACAATGATTTTGCTCCCATGATCGCTTAACAATATGGATGCCTGCCAAGACATAAAAAAAAAAAACCACACCAGGCAACTTACCACAAGGTGCCACCTCTAAATAAGGAACTACAGGTAATCAATGTTGCTATGAGAAGTAGAACCACCTTTAGTTTTTTTCTTTTATTCCTTTTGTTGTTACTGTTTTTCAGTGACAAGACTGAAACTATAAACACATATAAATGGGTTAACACTAATTATATAAATGTATATATGCAGAAGAAGAGGTCATTGATTAGATAGGAGATAGTAAGTCTCTGGAGGAAGCAGTTGGAGGGAGTGGGCAATGAAAATGGTGCAAATACAGAATAGTCCTACATGAAAGTCTCAAAGTATCTTTTTATTTATTCTATGATGTTTTAAATTGTTTTTATTTATTCTTTGGTAAGGTTATAGATGTATGTGATGTATTTTGTTTGTATATACATATTACTCACTATGCATTCAGGAGCAGATGCATATATCATATCTATATCGCCTATATCAGCAGCTAATCAGATGGCAGCCTCACCCCAGAAAAACTGTACCAAAGAACTTTAGTAACAAACACCTACAGCTTATACCACTGATGCAAATAGACATCACCAATGACAAGCATAGTAAAGAAACAACAACCAATAAAAAAGAAAAAGGAAGGAAAGAAGAAAAAAGAGAAAGAAAGAAAAAAAGAAACACCACCATAACACCCATTAAAAGTCAACAGACACTTCTACAGCAACAGAAATGAGAAAATCCACATACTCATGGAAACTGAGCAATGCTCTACTCAATGATCATATGGTCAGGGAAGAAATAAGGAAATAAATTAAAGACTTTCTAGAATTCAATGAAAATAAAAAGCACACCATACCCAAACTTATGGGACACAACGAAAGCAATACAAAGAGAAAAATCATATCACTAAGTGCTTTCATAAAGAAATTGGAGAGATATCATACTAACAACTTAATAGCATGCCTGAAAGCTCTAGACCATAAAGAAGCAAACGGATCCAAGAAAAATAGATCACAAAAAATGGTCAAACTCAGAGCTGAAATCAATCAATTAGAAACAAAGAGAATATTACAATCAACAAAAACAAAAGCTGGCTCTATTAAAAAAAATTACCAGGAATCTTTTAGCCAAAGTAAATAAAGGCAAAGACACAGTATCCAAATTAACAAAATCAGAAATGAAAAGGGAAACATAACAAAAGAAACTGAGGAAATTTAAAAGATCATTAAGTCTTACTTGGAAAGCCTGTACTCTACAAAGCCAGAAAATGAAAAAAAAAAATGACTTTCTTCACATATACCACTTACCAAAGTTAAGTTAAGACCAGGTAAAGTATCTAAACACTCTGATAATGCCTAAGAAAATAGAAGCATCCATTGAATGTCTCCCAAATTAAAAAAGCCCAGGACCAGATTGTTTTCCTGCAGAATTCTACCAGACTTTCCAAGATGAACTAATAACTTTTGCACACTTCATCTATGCTCAGAATAAATGCTTTTTCTCTTAAGGTGCTTTCATCAGGTTACTTTATTGCAGCAACTGAAAAAGCAACTCAGACACCAGGGAATCAACTGTGGACTGCAAGAGATTCCCTAGAAGAGACTGACTATTCCAGAAGATTATGAATTGATATCTCTAGAATGTTGAAAGAAAAGGAAGCAGACCATTAAAATCCATTGACTCATCACAGGTGTTCTGAAGACATGAAGGAGAAATATATATATTTTTTTCTCAGTAAGGGAATTTAAGAAAACTCACTGACAACTAGGTCAATATTAAGGGGATATCTAAGTGAATTCTAAAGCTAGACATGAAAGGGTAGTGGTTGGCATTGTGAAAATGTGGAATGCAGTGGTAAAGCAGACACACAAATGAAAAAGAATTTAAATAGAATCATTGCAGAAAGCACCAGGCAACAGATGAAGACAACTAAAAAGTAAGAAGAACAAGGATTATTTGGCAACTATTAACACAATGGCAAAGCTATGTCAATATGGTCTCAAAAGCAATTAAATTAAGTTACCACAAAAAGTATGTGTGCTGGCCAGTAAATGTGCTGGTTATGTCTATAATCTCAGCTCATAGGAAGTAGATACAGAAAGTCTGAAACCTGAGGACAATATTGGCATCATAAGGATAGATCAGGCTGGGATAAGTAGCAACATCTTATCTCTAAAATGCAAATAAGCAAATAAATAAATAAGAAATAGAGAAACATATATTCTAGTCAAAGAGGTAAAAATAAAAACACAAGAATAAACATAGCCCGATTGTGTGGTACCTGAATGAAATTCAATACTGAAAATGTGCTGACTGAAACTGTAGGATAGAAAACAAACCCCATACTAACAGAAACCCAGAGGGACAGGGAGAGCTTGTATCCAGGATGACATACCTCAAAGCAATAATCTGAAAGCTAAAAACTATAATACACACAAAGTTATCATTAACATTTAACGTTAAAAATAATGAGTTCAACAAGAGGACAGAACAAATGTATGCACACATATACCTAATAAGAAGGGCACAGTTAAACTAAAAGGGGAAGAGGGTTCCCTGAGACCATACTTATCACTCCTAGAAGACATTTTGGGGAGAAATGATAGGAAGGCATGGGCATTTCTGTTTGTCCCAGGGAACAAGCTATAGGATCCCCTAGATAAATATAAGCACACAAGCAAACACAGATTCTGAGGAAGAAACACTGATATAGTGGTAGCCAAGACCTGTACTCGTACACACACACACACACACACACGCACACACCCTACACACAGCAGACACATACAGAACACTGTCCAATGCTGAATCACACAATCACAGACATCTTTCTCACTAACTCAACTGAAATGTTTTCAGGACAGACTACACCTTCATTTATAAAATAAGTCCCAAACATTGTTTTTAAAACAAAATCTATCATGGAATAAAATTACAAATCGAGGCAAAAAAGAATTATGGAAAATTTATAGTTACTTGGAATTATACTTGAAAACAAAATTTGAGAGGTCACCTCACTCCAGTAAGAATGGTAATTAGCAGAAAAACTGAAGATGGCCAGGTGCATGCTTTTAATCTGAGAATTTGGGAGAAGGGGTGAAGTTCTACAGGAGATCAAGGCCAGCCTGGGCTACATACTGGCTACACAGTCTAAAAACAAAACTAACTGACCATAAGAACTGGTGCAGTGGTGATAGCTCATGGGGTAAAAGCACAAACCTGATTACGTGGGTTTGATCTTTAGACTACAGAAAAGTGAAATGAGAGAGAAACTTTACACAGTTTTCTATGGCTCCCACATGTTCACAGTAGACTATGTAGTTATAATAAAATAACTTATAATAATAATAACTTTTAGATTAACAGTGCTGGCAAAGACATAAAGAACATAAAGAGTGTACACACTCTTGAGTAGGATGCAGATTAGAACAACCATATAGAAAATATGTTGTTGTTTACACTATAGAAAATGGATTGTTTTCTTCAAGTACAAGAAATAGAATTACCATATGACATAGCAGTTCTAATATGAGTATGCAAAGAAACTGAACTTCGTATGTAAAGTGAAAACAAAACAAAATAAAGCCCCTCCCAGATGGTAGGCAACATATGAAATTAATCTAGCTGCCCGTTGGTGGATGAATTAAAAGATATAAAACATTAAACAATGGAATGCTATTTATCCATAAAAAGCACAAACTCTCATCATTTGCAGCATGGATGAGATTAGAGGATATAACATTAAGTGGAACAATATAGGCATACGGGACAAACACTATATTCTCTTATTTGTGTCAGTGCCATTGAAGAAAAGTGACAGTTACAAAGAAAGATGGAAGCAGTTATAAAACGAGGGTAGGCCACAAGAATAGTGGTGCCATAGGCAAGACAAATGATTTGTGCTATATGGAAGAGTAAAGGACAGTGGTTGCAGTAATAAATACTAAAGAACTGTAGATAACAATGATAAATTGTGTATCTCAAAAATAATAGGATTTGAATTATTTCCTCCCCAAATGACAAATTTTTATAGTAGATATGCCAGCTTCTCTGATCATCTGTGTGAATCATATGTACCCACTATCACTTTTAAATTAAGAAAAAAAATCCTATATGGCAATATGGCAAAACATTATTCAAGAAAGCTTTTGCATCCTACATGCCTCCAAAAACCTTAAGCAACATGTGTTAGTTAGGATTTTATTTCTGTGAAGAGACATCATAACCATGGCAACTCTTAAACATTTTTTATTGGATATTTTATTTATTTACAATACAGATGTTGTCCCCTTTCCACATTTCCCCTCCCTATAACCCCATCCTATCCCTCCTCCTTTATGATTTTATACCATTTTGATTTCATGCATGTATTAAGGTCAGTTCTAGGTTGAGGGTCTAGAAATACAACAGATGCAAATAGTCAAACAACAAGCAATACAATAAACACAAATAGTCAAAGAAAAGACAAGGCATTAAACCCAATTATGTAAACACTCCCATGATCACTATTTCCAAGGGCTTATCAGGATGACCAAAATATCTGAGACTACTTCCCTGCTCTAGCCCAAGGTCATTTTAATATCTGAAGCCTACTTTTTGTTCTAGCCTAAAATTTAGATTCCCATCTGAACTTACTTCTTTGTTCTAGCCTAATATTTAGGTTCCTGCCTGAGATTACTTCTTTGTTCTAGTCTAATGTCAGATTCCTGCCTGAAGCCTACTTTCTTGTCCTTGGCCAATATCATATTCCTGCCAAGCAGCCCATTTCCTTGTCCTTGGCCCATGCCAGCTTCTTGCCAAGCAGCTCCAAAGGCTCTCCACCTCTCCTCCTTTTTTTATTTCATTAACAATACTGAGCCTGTCTTAGGTCCTTCTGACAAGAATGCCTTTCTTACCCATCATGGAATATGCATTATCAAAATAAATGCACTTATATCTTAGGTTGGTAAGTCTCTGTGCAGAATCTTACCCATCCTTGGCTTGCCAGCCTGTTAAATTAATAACTCTGTCTGGGGATCTATTTTCAGTTTCAAGTCATATACTTTGGCTGTCAAAATGTTGATGTTGTTGAAGAAAAGCTTTAACACAATGGGCAAGAATAAAAGTATACCCAGGACAAAAAGGGCTAGCATGATCAAGCTATACATGCCATTTTTGAAGCTTGACCAAAATAGAAATACTGACTTCAGGCCATGGGTAATTTTATCTGCAGTATCTACCACATCAACACTCAACAGAGCAGCATTCTTGAAATTCATACGCTCCCTGTGTATCGTTAAAATATCCCAAGAGGTGTTAGAATTATGCCAAATACACTGCATATGTCATCAAACTTCTTCCTAATTATAATGACTACCACTGTAAATTGTAGAACTAACATGAATCCAATGGTATTCAGCATGACACTGAAGATGGTTCCTTACCCTTAAATTCTGAACCTCCTTCCAGTAATTTGAATAGAATAAAGAACATCAATCTGTTCTTTCAAAATGCCTATCTAAATCCTCTGGTATATTCAACACATTAGTGACATTTTTAGCTAAATGATTAACAAAAGTAGCTGTCTTAGCTTCTTATGTCACAGCAATTGCAGAAGCAGTGGTGCTAGCAATTAATGTAATTAAAGCTGTTATACCAGCAATAATCAAGGCCACTACCCATTTGCTCCTGCTTAAAGCCTGACTCATTTCTTCCAGTACTCACAAGCTATTTTTAGAATACCGAGTTTCGGTGATACTCAGGCACTAAAACAAAAGCTGGTTGATAGAACTCCATAACTGACATGCCAGATTTCAAAATACAAACACAATTAGAAGGTATACAATCAATGCAACTTAAATTAAATATTGTAGGGAAAATAAAGTATTTTTAACTTGACAATTAAAGGAGCCTTAACACATGTGCTAACACCTGTTTGAAATCCAGATCCTGCCCCAACTTTGTCTCTTGCTAACATAACATCATAGAAAACTGCAGCTAATTTCCATATATTTCTCTGAAAATGTCCGGAACCAGACTTTCCAATGAAGACTGTTATTTCTAATATTGGATTGATTTCTAGACCAGTCCATGATTGAGTCTGAATAACTGGTCACATTTAATAACAATACAAGAGGCATTATAACTTCTCTTTTTGATTCTCTGTTCCACAAGGTGTAAGAACTTGAGGCAAGGTAGCTTGTCCCATCAGGAGTATAGGTAAGCAATTATGGGTCAGGAACTTATGTCCAATGCAGCTTCCCAGTCACCATTGTCAGGGCACTCAGCAAGCTCACAGGTCAGTATCATTCTTTGTCCTGGCATCAGCATGTCTCACTCACTCCTCTGGCAGGCAACATGCTCCTTAAGCAACCTGCAGAAAAAAATGCAAACATGCCCTCTTCCCCATATTTAATACCCGATCGGGATCATGTCATATGCCACTAAGTGGATCCTTCCCTTTCACCTATGCATAAGTGTGCCTAGTTGTAGAGTGCCATAGACACTCAGCAGAAAGTTCCTTGACATCCAAATTAAAACAAAACAAAACACTTTAAAATAAAAAAAATTTTAAAAATACTATTTAAATAAATTTGTGGTGTACAGGGGTAAATCTCCCCCTTTTTTATTTTATATTGTTTTAAAGTTCCATGGGCCCATTCCACAGTCTCTTGTTTTTGACAATTATAAGGAATCCCTGTAATATGGGTAATGTTAAATTGCTGCTAAATAGTCTCAAATGATCGACTGACATAGCCAGTTCCATTATTTGTTTGTTTCTTTTTCTTTTTTATTATTGGGTACTTTACTTATCTACATTTCAGATGTTATTCCCCTTTCCCCCTTCCTCACACTCAGAAACCCCTTAACCCATCCTCCACCCTTCTATTTCTATGCATGTGCCCCCACCCACCCACTTCCACCTCCCGTCCCTCAAATTTCCCCTCACTGGAGCATTCAGACTTCAAGGGACCAAGGCCCAGGAGTATAGGTGAGTAAGTCACACACACCCTTGCCCTCCAAATGGGGAGTAATTTGGGACCCTCTGGGACCCATGAACTCCCTCAAGGCCAGTGGCACAGGACCCTTCCTGTGTGCTCCATTTGCCTGGAGCAGCCCTAAGACTTCAGCTCTGCACCCAACCCCCCAAAACCCAGAGGAGGCTGGACTCCCAGGAGCTGTAACTCATAGGAACATAGGAAAATAGGATCACAGGATCTTAGGAGCTTGGGCACACCAGGATTTCAGAAGCCTAGAAGCAGCCTGACTCCTAGGAGCTATTACAACCAGGATCTCAGAATCACAGGATCGCAGAGACAGCTGGGCTCTCTGACACAGCCAAGATAACAGGACACACAGGATTCAGTCAGAGATAGTGAGTGAAGATAGCACTAAAAATAACCAGATGGCAAATGGCAAGTGCAAGAACAGAAGCAACAGAAACCAAGGTTACTTGGCATCATCAGAACCTAGTTCTCCCACCATAGCAAGTCCTGAATACCCAATGACACCAAAAAAGCAAGATTCAGATTTAAAATCACTTCTCATGGTGATGATAGAATACTTTAAGAAGGACATAAATAACTCCCTCAAAGAAACACAAGAGAATAAATGTAAACAAGTAGAAGCCCTTAAAGAGGAAACACAAAAAAATTTTAAATAACTACAAGAAAACACAACCAAACAGGTAAAGGAATTGAACAAAACTATTCAGGACATAAAAACGGAAGTAGAATCAATAAAGAAATCACAAAGGTAGACTACCCAGGAGATAGAAAACCTAGGAAAGAGATCAGGAGTCACGGATGCAAGCATCACCAACAGAATACAAGAGATAGAAGAGAGAATCTCAGGTGCAGAAGATACATAGAAAACAGTGGCACAACTGTCAAAGAAAATACAAAAATGCAAAAAAAAAAAAAAAAAAACTCCTAACCCAAAACATCCAGGAAATCCAGGACACAATGAGAAGACTCTTAAACATTTAGTTGGTACTGCCTTATACTTTCAAAGCTTTAGTCCACCATCATCACGGTGAGGAGCAGGGCAGCACGCAGGCAGACATGGTGCTGGAGGAGGAGCTGAGAGTACTCCATCTTGTTCCTTAGACAGCACAGAGACCTTGCACCACACTGGACATAGCTTGAGCATAGGAGACCTCGAAGCCTACCCCCATGGTGACATACTTCCTCCAACAAGGCCACACGTACTCCAACAAGCCCACGGTTTCTCATATTGCCTCTCCCTATGGGCTAAGCTTTCAAACATGAGTCTATGGGGCTATTCCTATGCTGACTACCACACAGCAACTGCTCAGATTCATCAGATTCATTACTTTATTTACTTTACTTATTTGGTTTGGGTTTTCTCTGACATCCACATGTACACAGTAATGTGCACACCTATGCACATTAATTAATAATTAATAATTAATTAATGATTAATGATAATAATTAATAATAATTAATTAATAATTAATGATTAATAATTAATAATTAATTATACAATATCAATAATTTAAATGGCTAGTCCTGGAAAATACATGAAGAAAGAAACCTGTGCACACTATTGGCTTACAATAACCTATTCTGAGGCAGGGTTGCCTGGCCTCACTTTTGATCCTACTTCTTGTACCTCCCTAGTGCTGGACAAACACTGCATCCTGTCTCTGAGGGCATTGTTGATGTTTGTCAACTCAACACTTTGAAATATTTTGGTGCTTGTATTCTTCACTAGTTATGAATGTAAATGTTTTTCAACTAAAACAAACAAAGTAGTTAACTAACCCCAACAGAACTACACTCTTTTTTATGCTAGCCTGGTTCCCAGCTTAGAGAAATGGTCAATAAGCAGTAACTCTTACAAAGATCCGCACTCTAATACCTAGACAAGGGTGTTAAAGTCATTGTCAGAGGTACCTGCAGGGGCTTTCAGGAAAGTGGAAGTTAGAAATGTAGTATCAGGTGATCTTTCAGGAATCCTGGGTTCAGTAGTTCATGCACACATCCTTTCTGTCTCCTTTCCCATTTCCTGCCAGTCGCCCAGAGCTCCAGTGTTGTTGCGTGGTGCAAGAAATACTTTATGCACAAAATTACAGCACTCGTTAAGGCTCACTCGGTGGGAAATGTGGAGGAATGAAATTCCATAGCTCTATCTCTTTTCATGGGAAATAAAAACTGATATCTAAAAGGAGCAACTTGCAGTAAAATATTCTTTTTCTTTTTTTCCTGGGATTTCTAAGTACTGGCAGTTTCAAATATTTTATTATAGATAATCCTTCCCAATTTAAATGTCCAAGTTTTCAATAAAGCAGGCCTCATGAAAAGCAAATAACTTTGCAAATGTGATTTGAACTTTTGCTTTCAGAGGATCCAGCACATTCCTCCATTTCAGTCGGAGTTACAGAGTGCGGATCTGAGGGGAGAATTGGCATATGAAATTTAAAATGAGTGTCAGGTGGCAGGGCTTATAAAATATTCCTAATGCTTGTAACTGCATAGCAGCTATGGATATTTCAAAGACACGGCTTTAAAAATGCTTGCAGTAAAATTAAATTTAAAAAGAAATAATCGTTTTTACCAGGTTTGAAGCATTTTTATTTTTTTTAACTCAGTGTCTCATGTATTACAGGTTGGCCTCAAGAACATATGGCCAAAGATGACCTTGAACTTCTGATTCTTCTGCTTCTACTTTCCAAGTACAGAGATTATTGGCCTGTGCTATACACCCGGCTTCTATGATTGAACTTGGAGCCTTGAGCACAAAGGCATTCTGTTTGCCAGCTGAGATAGACCCTGAAACCCTCCTTTTAGCACACTTTTGACAATATCCTCAATAAAGAATTGTTTATCTGTTCATTCAAATTGCTATGCAAACCAGAGTCATTTGTTGTAAAAGATAAAGACTTTATTTCATCCACTAATTAGCTTTAAAGAAAAACTTAAATCTGTTCTAGGTATTGCATAAAACACAGGGTGAGAGGACCGTGTTATTCTATGGAACATGTTTAAATTTGAGCATAACATCATAATGTGCGCTCGAACACACACACACACAGACAGACAGACAGACAGACACACACACACACACACACACACACACGGATGCTTCCAAGTAAAAAAGAAGGAAAACAGCAGACAAAAACACATGGAAGAAAGCACAGGAAAGAGGGGAAACTCAAAGCCGATGTAGTAATAAGATAATATCTAGGAGATGTAAACAACCCAAATTGTGGGACTATTTCTAATATTTTGTCTTAATTTGGCTCCCCAAAGCCCCACTTCCAGATGCTGAGGGTTTCTGCCCCCAGCTGGCTTTGATTGGTAATAAAGAATTGCTGTCCAGCCAATGGCTGGGCAGGGGACTGAGGCTGGACTTTTAGGTTGCTCCAGCAGGTAAAGGCCATGAGAACAAGCACAGAGAAGAGACTTAAAGGCCCTCCAACACGTAGAATTCCAAGACAATGCCCTACAGGCCGGCCATTCCTCCGATTATGTCTGGGATAGTAGAGATAAAATATAGATTTTAAAAGATGTTAACTCAGGAATGCCAGAGGGGAATGTTTGCTAGCCCTAGGGAAGTTTAGAAGTGTTCAACCATTGAGCTAGTCAAAGTTTATCAAAGTTAGCTGGCGTTTGTGTGTCTTTCATTCCAGAATCCAGAGCTCTTGGGCGGGTGTGGCACTCGACCCTCCAGGAACATACAAGTCTTTGCCTTTTACAACATTTGTTTTTAACTTTAAATTATAGTCTGTTTTACCAAAAGGCAAGTGACTAGGAGTGTTCATTTCTGTCTTTACAGGTAACATGAATCATAAGTTCATTAGTAAATATTTTTATCCTGCTTGAAACAACAGAATATTACATTCGTACTATTTTCAGCTGGTCAGTACCCCAACAGGGCAACCTATCCTGAGACTGACCTATTAGACTCTTATCTGATGGCATTGCTGTAGATTTAATTTGGTAGCCTTTAAGCCACATAAAGGAAAGCTTCTGAAGAAATCACATCCTACACAGAGCCTTCTTCAAGAACAAAGGAAAGGCCAATCTGTCTCTGTTTTCTCAGGCCATGGTCTCTCAATTTTGGTTTCAGAATTAATGGTAGTGATTTGTAATTTGTTAATATTTGTATCATTAATCCTTCAAGTATTATATTTACAGATTCAGGTAACTCCAAGTTTCACATTCCAACATGGTAACAGTTTAATGAAATGTTTGTAATAACAAAGAAAAGCAAAACAAAACAAGAAAAGACACATTTAAAACACCTTGGTGGAAGTCAGATAGGTGGGATCCAGAAAAGTAGGAAAATCTCTGCCACAGCCTCAGATGGTGTCTTGCAGTCTTAGCCTTTTGGTTGGTGGTAGCCTGTAGTCTGTACATTCCTAAAGACTCAACTAACAGACAGTCACATCAATGTTAGGTCACACATGGAGGAAGGCAATGAATTTCTATCAAAGGGCTACTTGGTAACTTGGCTCTTGTGATGATTTGTATATGCTTGGTCCAGGGAGTGGCACTATTAGGAGGTGTGGCCTTGTTGGAGTAGGTGTGGCATTGTGGGTATGAGCTTTAAGACCTTCTTAGCTGCCTAGAAGCGAGTATTCTGCAAGCAACCTTCAGATGAAGATGTAGAACTCTCAGTTCCCCCTGCACCATGCCTGCCTGGATGCTGTCATGCTCCTGAATTGATGATAATGGACTGAACCTCTGAACCTGTAAGCCAGCCCCAATTAAATGTTGTCCTTATAAGAGTTGCCTTGGTTATGGTGTCTGTTCACAGCAGTAAAAGCCTAAGACAGCTCTGGACCTGCAGCATTCCAACCTCTTAACATTAAGTTAAGCAACCATGAATCTGATTCATGTTTAGAAACAAGTCCTGAGTTATTAAGGAAGAGAATAAAACCACAGTGTTGAGGGAAATCTACACGTTTACTTGCCAGTTGTCTAAGGATCCTTGATCTGCTTCTTCATTTGCTTGGTTTTCTAAGGTAGGAAGTATCAAGTGGTCTCATTCTTTAAAGAAAGCCATCAGTGCTTTAGCGGTACAGTGAAGATTCATTACCCCTGTTACTATTCTGTCTAAACTCCACCTCCACAGTTACCTGGCAAGCCAGGTAGGCCTGGTCCACTATAAAAGGGGCTGCTTGCCCCCTCCTCTCTCTCTTACTCTCTTACCCTCTTAATCTCTTACCCTCTTGCCTCTAGCTTATCTGTCCCCTTTCCCCCTTCTCTTCCTCTCTTTCCACGTGGTCATGGCCAGCCTCTACTTCTCTTCTTCTCTCTTCTTCTTCCATCTTCTTCCCCCCACCTTTGTCCTATCTCCTGAATAAACCTCCCCCTCCCCCAAACCATGTGGTCTGGAGTGGTCTGTTCTGAACTGCAATCGGACATCTGAAATAACTAACAACCCCATTCTTGAGGAAACTCACTCTGCTCAAGAAGGTGGAATCTTTGGCCTGGCTGAACCTAAAATTCTACTTGGGCAGATCAAGCACCTAGCCAACCCTTCAGGAAGACAGGACTACCCCATAGGAAGGCAAGCCCATCCTAAGCCACACTGAATATATGGGAGAATAACTATCCTTTAAATAAGATAATATTCTTTTACTTCCCAGAGTTCCACCTCAGTGCAGTCACTACAGAGGTTCTGAGGGGACTGCCTGCCTGAGTTCTGACTCAAAAAGGTCTAACTTTTCTTTTTCTTTTCTTCTATTTCTGTCTTATAGATGCTGGCTAAAGCCTAAATACGTCTTTTGTGGAACTTTCCTTATTTTTTTTTCCTGGAAGACTTCTCCCACACCCCCACTGTTTTTCTGCCCTGTGACTGACTTCTTTGCCTGCTTAGCTCAGATAGCATGGCTTTTGTCTATTTCTCTCCTCCATCTTACTCCTCCAGGCAGCTGCCAAGGTTTATACCTTATTGTCCCATAATCGTGCTTGAGTGTCTGTTTTAATCAATTTTTAAATTCTGTTTTTAGTGAGACTAAGAATCCTAAGGGAGGAAACATATTTCCTTGCTGTTATGTGGTGATTCAGGTCAATGTGAAGACCCCCAAACTCAGGAGACCCTTCCTCAAGTCTCTAGGAATCACGACCACCCAAAAATCACAAGAAACCATACCTGGATGCAATCAGCAGAGGTTTATTGGGGAAGAGAGCTGGCAGCCAGTGGTCAAACTGCACACTCGAGCAGGAGTAGAGTTTTGACAAAGCCAGTCAGTCTGAAGAGGGTTTTTAAAGGGGTAAACCACAAACCAGGGGAGTGGGAAGGGGGTGAGGGGTTGCCAGGGATACATAACATAAGAATAGCGAAACATTCCAGAGAAACCCACCCTGAATGGTTAATAGCCATGGAAATTACTCAGTACACTCATTTTTCTCAAAAATGTAGTTTTTCCATGTCACTGTGCCCTACCCTGTCATTATCAACTATTTCAGATTAACTATTTCTCACCTGCCATAGCCCCACTCTGAGGCTTGAGGAATGTTAATCCAGCAAGTGTCCTCTGATTCAGGGATAATGCCCTCCCCCCATTATCCCTGTGGGGGTGGGGGGGACAGTGAAAGCCTGAAATCTTACATCCAGTTTCAAGTTCTGGAACCTGCACTTTTTCTGCTCAGGTCTAAGGGCAAAGAAAAAGTCTGCATATATTTCACAAAATGGTCTTTATAATTTTTCACTCTACAAATGATATGTTTATAAAAAGATAAAGAGATATAGAATATGTTCTATGGGTGTGTCATGAGATATGGGGGAAGGGGATATCTCAGTGTGCCCATGCTGAGGCATCTCTTCCCCCTGAGGGACAGGCCACACAACAGTATAGTATAGAATAGAGTTTATTCAGGGTATGTTTTTCTAGAACTCTCCTGAAGACAGCTGTACTAAGTGCTCTGGTTTCCACAGCAAGGTTTGCCTTTTAGAATCTTCATCTTATTTGTTTGGCAAAGTGGACTGATTGTTCCTAAGGCTATCGATTGGGCTGGCCCTGGGTTGTTTTGTACTGTCTTTAATTGGTCTCTGTTGCAAACACCAAAAGCCAAATGTAAAAGTTATCTTAAGTGTCTGGAGTCTGATTGCTCCTGAGATTTCTCCTGTCTGTCGGGAGCAGTGAAGGATGCAGTAACAATCCGGGTGCAAGCTGCTCTTGCCCAGACTGTGCTTCTGACCTTCCTCCTTGCCAATTCTTGTTTCTCAAATGCTAATGTCCCACCCAGCATTTGTGTAAGTCCTTCAAGGCTTCTCTCTGCTCTGCTTCCTGCCTGGCTTCCCCTTTTATTTCCCTTTGAAAGGGCTCCCTCTGTGTCTGATTCACCTCTTTCCTGACCACAGAGTCATAAATCAAGACTTTTACTTTCAGAATCTTTGTCTGAGTCTGTAAGGTGTCAGTGCTGACCTTTATCCCCTTAAGGAACGTGGGTATGGAGCCAAGAGGCATTGTTCAGTGGCTAAAAAACAGCCCCAATCACCAGTCCCGCAGAAGCTCAACTGCTGGACTCTTTAACAATTTACAGATGGCCAAATGGCTGATGTAATGTTGATATCCCACCCATGTAGATGGCAAGTAGGACAAGCTGACATCTCAGAATTTGGGTGTGTTGTGGTTGGCTTTGAAACTCAAGCTAGGGGTGCTGGTATAAATCTGCTACCCCAATTCTCTAGAGAGAAGCAGGGTAATTAGGAGTTCAAAGCCAGTCTCTGCAACATACAGAATTTGATGCTATTTCTAGGCTATCTAGAGATAGGTAAGACCCATCTCTACCACTGATGTCAAAACAAAACCCAACTAAACTAATCAAGGTTTTAAATGTAAATTTGATGTGCCATCTAATGTTAATTGCTTCTAAACAATGCTTTTGTTTAGAAGAGCAGAGTTATTGTAGTCGGCATTCTGCTAGTACAGCCCAATTAAAACAGTAACAAATCCTTGTAAAAGTGCATCTATCCTGCATCAGATCTACAGGCAGCAAAGATTCCTCTCCTAATCTGGAATCTGCCTGTTCACTTACTGTCTCCTTTGCTATGCAGCAGCTTTTCATTCCCTGAGGTTTCATTTACCAGTGAAGACCCCCATACTCAGGAGACCCTTCCTCAAGCCTCCAGAATCGCAACCATCCAAAAATCACAAGAAACCATACCTGGATGCAATCAGCAGAGGCTTTGTTAGGGAAAATAGCCAGCAGTCAAAACTACAAGCTCTTTAGCTCTAAGAGCAGGGTTTTTGGCCCCGTGTGGTGGGTTAAAGGGTCTTTTGTAGCATGGGGTGGGGGGAGGAAGGCATTTTCGCGCCCTTACACATGATTGGTTGTTTTACAAATTTTGAACATAGCACTGGGAAGACCAAGGGAGGGGTAACCAAGAACAGTGGAACATTTCAGAGAATCTAGCCCAAATGATCTAGAGTCATGTGAGATCACTCTGCACACTCATTCTTTTCAAAAATGTGGTTTTCACCATGCTATTGTGTCCTATCCTGCCATTTCAGATTACTATCTTTACTTTTTCCGGCTATAGGGCTATGGCCCCACCTAGGTGGTAGCATCTTTATCTGTAGTCAGGAATGCCTTCCTGCCTTGGGCGAGGCTTGGGGAATATAATCCAGCAAGTGTCCTTCACCTGGAATGTGAAGGCCTGAAATCTTATTTTCAGTTCCGAGTTCTGTAAGGCGGAAAAATCTACACATATTTCATAAAATGGCCTTTATAATTTTTCACTCTACACCAGTTCTTAGGGTTGTTCCTGCATCCTGGAGACCTGTCCAGGATTTGTGTGTCTGTGCTAGACCTTGAAGAATTTTCTTTACTTTCTTTTTTTTTTTTTTTTTTTTAACAGTTATAGACTTTCAGGTCTTACATTAAAATATTTTATTCAAGGTCAAGAGATATGGCTCAGTAGATAAAACTCCTTCCAGTAAGCCAGCAAGTTCAATCCTTAGAAACTACAGGGTAGAAAGAGGGAATCAACTCCTGATTGCTATCCTGTCACCTCCACACATGATCAGTCACACACTTGCACATGCACATGTATGCACTCATGCACATGTGCATACACAGAGATGCACAAAAGAATAAATATATGCATAAGATATTTTTAATCAGTGATCCATTTGAAGTTTGTACAGGGGAAGAGATAGGAACCTAGTTTCATTCTACATGTGTAGATCCGGTTTTCACAGCATTCTTTTTAAAGGGGTTCTTTTTTTTTCTGATGTATATTTTTGACAACCATGTCAAAAATCAGGTGGCTGGATCTGTCTAGATTACAGTTGAATGTTCTACTGAAGAGCAAGTAAAAAGCACAAAGCAGGTATCTAATTACTGTGACCACACTGGGAGGATGAGCAAATGGTTCTGGGAAGCTTCCCATTCTCTTCTTTAGTGGTTTAGACTTAAATAGAGGACTAGAGTTGTATATATTATTAAGCAGTATCAAACAAGGGCAGTACTGGTGGAAGTGTAGTCATACCCATCAGGACTGTCTCTGGGGAATCTTTCCTAAAACAATTCCTCCTCTGGCTAGCAACTGGAAAAGCTCAAGATTTTCTGTTTCCCATCATGAGATTCCTGGAGAAATTCCAATGGGGACCATGAGTTGAATAACAGATAGCCAAAGGAAGGGTCGCAAGTGGCTCTCCTTAGGATATCTTCATTTCTGTTCAAGTGATTATACTTTCACATTATGTGTTATTGATCTCACTCTTGAGGTGAAACATACCTGTGTCTGAAACCAATATCCTCAAAGGAATACAAAAAAAGAACACAAGTAGAGGCCAATGTCAGAAGACATCTAGCTAGTACCAAGTAACCATATATAAGAAGCTTTTCTCCACAACCATGTGGATCTAGGTAACTTTAAAAAAGGCTGACATTAGGGACTCCATGTTGTTTTGCAATAGAATGCAGACAGGCCTCAAATTCATGGTCCTCCTGCTTCAGTCTTACAGGCAATTTCTCCCATGCCCAATTGACTTGATTTTGATTCTTACAACTTCTCCCCTTGTCGATGAGCGTTATATTGAAGTCGCTGGCAGCTGACCTGTTTTACATTGTCTCTCTTTACTTGGATGGCGCCTGTCTCAGTTGCTCTGATCCGTTCACACACTATGGGAGGAGTGGAACAAGCAATAGATACTAAGGCCTTAAAAGCAATAAAACTCTTTTAATCAATTTTTAACAACAACAACAACAAAAGAATTCTAGAAATAGTAGCTCTTAGGAGAGTTTTAGCTTACACAACCACACACACACACACATCCAGACACAAACATACACACACCAGAAATGTCCAAAAAATGCCATTGGCCATTGTATGTGTCAATAGTCTAGAAACATTTGGTATTAAACACAGTGAGCACTAGCAGTCACTTTATATGTAGTATACTTCCATGTTTTTAAATCTACAAACTTCCACACAATACATAAAATTCAGACCGAAAACTCTACATATTTCTAAACGTAGACACACACATACACAGGATATCTATCTACTGTAATAAAACCACTCTAAAGTACTTGTTTATAAAGTAGTCATTTAAAAGATGAATATAAACAGTTATTTAAAAGATAGTCTTTTGTTTAGTCAAAGGCCCAACAAGGTAATAAAAAATCATATTAAAAATTAGTATTTTATTGTAATGTTAACAAATAATTAAATTTGATGAAATGTTAAATTATTAACTTTAATAAGGTAAAATATTGATAATTCTACAATGTACATAATCAGGTCTTAATATATGCTAATGTAAGTTATTTACAAGGAAATGCTATACCTATTAGAAATTATTATAGTGGCAGAATTACCTCATCTTAACACTAGCAAAAGACCAATACATACATTTTTAACAAAGCCAAAAAATAATATCTCTAATATATGTCAGTCCAAAAACTATTTTTCATATGTACGTGTGTGTAGTATGTGTCTGTTCATACATGTTACCATACATGAAAGCATATGTACACATTTGTTCTTGTATGTGGAACCTGAACTTGATGTCAGATAGGTTCCATGATCATTCCCCACCTTCTGTATTAAGGCAGGAACTCTCACTGAACCTAGAGATCATTGCTCCATCAAGCATGACTCCAAGAGACAAAGCCAGTCACCAAATAGCAATTCCAGAAATGGTGTTTTTTTTTTTTTTTAAAGGAGACAAAGATAAAAGGAGACAAAGTCTTACTTGTCTTTATCACAAAGAAACTTGCTGTAATGGCTAAACTTGGTTGCCAGCTGGATTGGATTTAGAACCAACTAAAACAAGCCTCTGAGTGTCTGAGAGGGTATTTCCTGGAAGGATTAACTATATGGGAAAGACCTTCTCTGAGGGGGTGTAGTACCATCTGGTTTACTGCTCAACTATGCAAAGATCAATTGCCATAAAGAAGAAATTTGGTAACAAGAGAAAAAATTGGAATGAAAATTTTCACTGCCCTGACTTAAACTGATTTTTAGTGATTAGTATAATACTGATAAGAAAACTGGGAAACACGGCTGGTGAGGTAACTCTGCAGGTGAACATGCTTGATGAGCAATCTGACAACTGAGTTCAATCTCTGGATCCCAAAGAGGAAGGGTAGACCCGGTACTGGGTGGTCACATGTGCACCAGCCTTGTACATGTACAGGGAGAGAGGAAGGGAGGAAAAGAGAGAAAAAGAAGGAAGGAGGAAACAGAAGAAAAGATAAATAAAATTTATTTATTTTTTAAAGCCTAGGAAAACAGCATTTGACTGCAGGATATTTCTTTTACAACATAACTACAGATCCAGGCATTGTGAAAGGTGTAGGTTGGTATTTAAGAGCCCCATAATCTACTTAGCAAATATGAAGACAAGCCATGTGTGTACTCACTGTTGATTAAAACCCAAAAGCAAACAAGGTAAGGTCAAGAAAATCACAAAACTGGAAGAAATGCACAGGAGATTTCTGTTAATGTCCAAAAGAACAAAACTGGGGTTAAAAGTTTACAAGACAACCCATACCATCACAAAGGGCACAGAACTTCCACCCATGTCAGGGGAGTACTTGAAGCTATTGGGCTGGTTTCTGGTGAGGTCTCAGGGTCTGGGCCTGCATGTTGACAACCTGATTTAAAGAAATTGCTTTTGACAGGCTCTGTACTTCCACAGTAACTTCTCAGTGCAAAAGGAGTCCTCTTGTGACATTAAGAGGGATAAAGATTAAGACATGTCCATTGTATCACTGCAGGGCACAAGTAAGGTTACCTGGTGTCCTATTTACCGAAGCCTACGTTTGAAACTCAGACCATCTTGACTGCTTCTTTTCTTCCCAGTCTGGTGCCGTTACCAATAGGACAGTTGGGGATATAAGGCCTGGATCAAATCAGACTGACACGAACTCAACACAAAACACATGTTCACTACTGATTTCAAACTTTGTGTTCCTCAAAAGAAATTCAAGACACAACCTATTTTCTTAATCAATTAACTAGGCCTTTTGTCAATACTTAAGAGAGAAGTTCTACCCTTAAGAAAAATGTTGTCTGCTCACCCACTCCATCCCCAGTTCTAGAATGTCATTTTCCTTGCTGACACTTTTGATAATTTAAAGAACACCATTTTTTTCTTGTAATATATTTTGATTTGCTATAATCAAGTGATTTATGAAAATAAAAGTTGGTAACATTTGCATCTAGAAGTTATTTCAAAACTATTTGGCTTTAATCACTACTTCAGTTTAGGCTATTATTCCCAAAACCTCAGAAATCATGAGCCCTACCCTTACATAAACAAAATTATGTTAAATTTAGGAAATATTTTCCTTGGCCAGCAGAGAGATGCTTAGCAAATGTCACTGCTACTGAGGTTAGAAAAAAACAAGGAAAACAAAGGGGTGTGAAGAGGAAAGGGAGTCTGTCACTCTGGGACCGTGTTTGCCCTCACTACTGACTGAGAATCCAGAAATTTGAATGTGTCAGATAAAGCCAAAATTCTATACTGAGATAATGTGCATTTTACTAAAAAATTCTGAAAGAAACAAACACCAAAAATACTCCAAACATCACATCACCAAAAAACAAACACATGAAATATTTGTATCTAGGACCAGGGTATTGGTATCTTGCATTTTACCATGTACATGCTATAAACAATGCACCTTATAATTCCTTTGACTAAAGAGATTTGTTTAAAGGAATATATGTTGTGTTTTATAAAAAGATAAGGAGAAAAGGAATATGTTTGGTGGATGTGTAGTCAGGTATAGGGGAAAGAGGGTGCCTCCGTGGGCCCATGCTGTACCAGCCACACGATGGTATGGTATAGAATAGAGTTTATTTAGGGCATGAGGAGGGGAGTTGAGAGGGGAGTAGAGACAGAGAAAGGCGAGGAGAGAGAGAGAGAGAGAGAGAGAGAGAGAGAGAGAGAGAGAGAGAGAGAGAGAGAGAGAGAGAGAGAATAGGTAGAGGAGTACAGGGCAGCCATGAGCATGTGGAGAGAGGGGGTTGGGGAGAGAGAGGGAGCAGGAGAGAGAGGACAGGGCAAGAGCAAGAAGGCAAGAGACAGAGGAGGTTGTGCAGCCCCTTTTACAGTCAGGCATACCTGGCTATTGCCAGGTAACTGTGGGGCAGAACCTAGACAAACTGCTAAAGATATATACATTCATATTTTTAAAATTTAATTTGTAAACTGACCTTACATTTTAAATTCCATTTGCTAAGCCCTCCTATAAATAATACTCTTATGGTGATAAACTTCTTCTTCTTCTTCTTCTTCTTCTTCTTCTTCTTCTTCTTCTTCTTCTTCTTCTTCTTCTTCTTCTTCTTCTTCTCTCTCTCTCTCTCTCTCTTTCTCTCTCTCTCTCTCTCTCTCTCTCTCTCTCTCTCTCTCTCTCTCTCACACACACACACACACACACACACACACACACGCACATGCTCTGAAGCAGCCTGCATCTACTTCTTGTCCATTACCCTTTACTGTATGACTGGCTAAACGTTCCTTAAGCTCCCCAGTTCTGCATCTTCCTGGTTCTTTTCTGTTGCAGGCTGCTTGTGGCTGTGTGGTGGCCTGCTGTGTCTTCTGCTGCTGTTGACACTACCACATGTGAGAGAGGCTTTGATTCAAGTAATTGTTCAATTTAATGATGTGTTTTCTCACATACAGCTCACATTTGAAATAATATTTTCTGGAATATTGTGTTTTCTGTCAAGTTAGATTCTTTAGCTTTCAATCAACCACTCCCCAAACAAACAAATGGAGTTTCTAAAGGAAACAATTGGTGTATCAAGCTACTCTGCCTCCTTTCCAAATCTTAGTTATATATGTTGGAAGTTCTTTTTGTTACTGTGTGAGCAGACCTTGAGGAAAATAATTACCATTCTCATTACTGCCCTAAGTAATACCCCAAATGACAACGTATTAATACCAAGACTCAACTGAAGCGCTTAACCAACCTAAGCTACTTTGCTATTGTCTGTCTCCAAGAATGGCTATTGCCCACACTTTCCAAAGGGGAGCTGAGAGGTTAAGAGATGGGCTTAAGGCTGGTGAATAAGTCAACACCACTTTTGTAGGAGATCACAGAGATGCCAGGTGCTTGCCTGGGTATGCAATGAGAGGACCACATTCTGAAGAATGGCTCACTGCAAACTCTGAAAGGCATACATTTTACTCGAGGCATTTCAGCTCTTGAAAAGCAAAACATAAAACACATATCTGAACTAGCTAGTCCTTAAGTTTGTTTTTTGTTTGTTTGTTTTTGTGTTTTTGCTTCCCCCGCCCCGAAAACATGAGTACTTGAAATATAAAGAAATACATGAAGGATATCAGAATCACCAAGGTCATGGGACACCATTTTGATAATCATTATTAAATTGCCATTGGGGGTACATACTTTTTAAATTTGCTTTATTTTACTATTCAGAGAGTACTCCTGAGAATTCTTGAGTATTATAAACTACTTTAACAAATATATCAGAAATAAAACATAGAACAGAATCAAAGATACAACTTGAGGACAATAGTTAATATTGGGTAAAAGGGAATTTGGAACTAGAAAAAAAGTGAAGGCTTTATACATTGAGCAAAAGAAATTTAAATCCAGTTTTTTTTTTAAAAAAAAAAAAAAAAACTTTTATTCTCAGATTTGAACACCTCTAACTCTGAGGGAAGCTTCCCACATGATGGAAGATGCTGGAGACATGAAGGACAGCAAATGCTGCTGCTGGCCTTGCTGTTGTGCCCACTGTACCTCTACAAGCTGCCAGGAGTGGAGCTGGACTCTGTGGGGCTTAATGCTTAGACAGTTGAGCTAGTAACCTCTGGGTAGTGAAAGAAAAATTAAACGTGAAAGTAAGATTTTATTTAGAACAAGAAAAAAATTAAATGGCGAGGAAAAAAGCTGTATATTCATTTTGGGGTATAAATCATACCTCAAAATAACAATTTTTAATGTCAGTACAACCACCAACATTGCACATGTCAGAAAAACTACAATATGGTAGACACCATTTTAGGGTCATCTAGGGTTATCAGAGATAAACAAGATAGAACAGTTGAGCTCAGGAGATATTGCACAAGCTGTGTTTTATGGCAAGCAAGCTTATTAAGAAGTAATCTATATTATTATTATATACTAATTGCAGGGGAGAAATGGGACAAAGTCAGCAGAAACTATCATCCACTAGGAGGAAGTCAGCAGAAAGCTAATAAACTTATGTTGCACAAAGAGAACACAGGGTATCTCAAGAGCACTTCAGATGGAGCATATGGTGGTCTTAGGGCTAATAACCACAGCCCCATTCAGTTGGAAGAGTGGAGTTCTCAGGATCTGAGGCCGAAACTGCCTCAGACCTCAACCCCAGGCCTTTACCAGCTCTGCCAAGCAAATTTGTGATTTTAGAGACGAAATTATGTTCCCTCTTCATACATCACAGCCCCAGAGAAAGCTTTGGCTCATCCCAGCTCTCAAACATTCAGTCCATCACTACAAATTGTTATGTCAAGAAGCAAACTTGAGTACATTTAGCTAAACAGTCTTTCTGACTTTGGCTAGTGATTCATGAATTAGTGACTTTTCTATCAAACAGAAGTATCTTCTCAGAAGGCAGAACAACAGCTTTGAAATGAAAACTTAAGGGATCTTTGGAAAGTCAGTTCTGTTGGATGGTGTTTTGCTGGGGCACACACATGAAGGTGTGTTTTCCTGAAGTGGACCCAGGTGGAAGACTGAGGCAGACTCATGGAGGAATGTTTAGCTGAAGCAGACACAGGTGAAAGGATGTTCTGCTAAATCGAGCATGTAAAAGGACACATGATGAAGAAACCTTTGCTAACAACACTCATGTGTTGGTCCACCTTACATTGCAAAGTTGAGCTGCATTTCAGACTTCATAGACAGAAATGTACCAAAATCTGGTGATGTGCTGCAGTTTCTTCCACCTTCTTCCTGACTCAGGCTGACTGGCAGCGTGGTGTTACCTGAGACAAGGCCCATAGAGGACAGGAGATGTTTGGAGGTATATAAATAGAACTTGGACAGTGACTGGAGGCTGAGCCAGGCTTGCTTATAGAACTAGCTGTGCAAGTCTTGTGGGTCTCAAGTCTTCACTGATCTTTGCTTAGCTGAGAGAAACACAGCCAAGAACTTTTCTTGGACTCCCTCCAGGTCTCTCCTGCTGACTTGTGTAGAGGCTGAGGTCTGGCTGTCTCTGCTAGGTAGTGCCACCACTGCTGATTTGTGTTTGCTATCTCCTGAACTGGACTGCCGGTGTATCTGTGAAGTGTTTGAGTGGATCTAGCTGCCACTGATGACCTGTGAACTGAACTGCTGATTTCCAGAGAACACAAACAGGAGTTGCTCCAAAGAACCTTCTAATCAGCTCCACTTCCCCTGTATCCTCTTTCCCCCTAAAGAAAGTGGTGGGTGGTCAGCCAAAAGAGAGGTTAATGTGTTTAAGAACCATCATTAAAAATAGGTTTTAAAAAAATTAAAGTTACACAGCTTTTGTAAGGAAGTTTGAACAGAAACAAAGAAATCATGGAGTAAAAAGGGGAAATTGGTTAACATCAGGTTACTCCAGACTTTTTTCTTCCTAGTGGCGAAACAAAGAAGCTTTTATCTTTTAATTACTATTTTATTTTTTGAGATTATAGTATCAATTCTTGCCTTATCTTCCTCCCTACAAATACCGCTCTTGCTTTAATGGCCTCTATTTTCATTGTCGTCATACACACACCTATATGTGTATACATATACATACATACATATAGGTACATATGTACATATATACACACATATGGAGATATGTGCATACATACATACATGTATGTACATATGTATATACATATATACACATATAAAAATATACACACACATATATATAATACAACCTGCTCAGTATGTATAATGCTACTTATATGCATGTTTTTCAGGGAAGGATCTGAAGAGGCCATAGAGAAGCACTTCCTTACTGGCCTCCATGGCTTTCTCCAACCAACATTTTTTTCTTTAAAAATATTTTTTCATACATTATGTTTTGATTACAGCTTCCTCTCTTTCTCTACTCCTCCCAGTTTCTCCACATCTTTTATCATGTCTGGATCCACAACTTTTCTCTCCTTAGAAAACATCATCTAAGGAGTAAAGGAATAATAATAATAAAATAAAATAGGATAAAACAAAACCAAATCAGAATAGGACAAAACACACAAAAGAAAAAGAGCCAAAGGGGGGAAAATAGAAGAAAAATGTATAGAAGCAAAGGCATACATGTTTGCACACACAGGATTCCCATAAAACCACAAATATAAAAGCCATAATAACTGCAAAGGATCTGTAAAGAAAAGACAGAAATACAGAAGGAAACAAGGAAGGAAAGAAGAGAAAAAACAAAGAAATACAGAAGGAAACAAGGAAGGAAAGAAAGAAAAACACTTACCCTGACCCAAAATTATGAGTTCTATTTGTGTTGCCTTCTACCACTGGGCATGAGGTCTATTCTTAAAAGCAGTTTGTTTTCTCAATGAGATTTCCTGGGAGAAAGCTGATTTTTCATCTGGAAATGGCTATGAATTGGAGCCACCTTTGAATTAGCAATGGTGACATGTGTCCATTCCTTCTCTTAATGCTGAGCCCCCATCTGGCCCAGAGTTGAATGGACCCTGTGCATTCCACCAGTCTCTGTGAGGTCATACATGCACTAGCCTTATCCAGAAGAGCTTGATTCCTTGATGGAGGGTAAGAATGTGTCTAAGAGACTGAGGGGATCTTTCTTCTTTTTCTTCTGCACAGTTTTTTGATCCATGAAAAGAAGGATTTGAAGAAGACATCCCTTAAGGGCTGAGTCTTCAAGTATCTCTCACTGTCTGTGCCATGTTCAACTCTGGGTCTCTGTATTTGTTTCCATCTGCTGTAGGATGGACCTTCTCTGATGATGGTTGACCAAGGCATCCATCTATAACAGAATGTTAATAGGAGTCATGCGATTGTTATGTCCCTTTAGCAGAACAGTAGTATTTGATGTTTTGGTACCTGGGTTCTTGGCCTCTCAAGCAGTGTTGGGTATGGGTTCCATCTTATGGAATAGGCCATAAGTCAAATCAGATATTGGTTTGTTACTCTCACAATTTCTGTGCCACTGTTACACTATTGTTACACTGTTACTTGCATCATCCACCCTGCTTGGTTATACAAGCTAGGACAACCTGTCCAGGGGTCACCCACAGTGATTTGGATTATCTCATATCAATCATTAAATCAATAAATTCTCCCCACTGACTTGCCTACAGACAAGTCTGATACAAGCATTTCTCAGTTGAAGTTCCTTTTTCCTAGCTAATCTTAGCTTATATAAAAAAAACTTCACAAGGGTTAAGGTGGCAGTCCACTAGGAGGCTATAATAGTTCAACATACACATGCTGCATATTGGCACTTTCCTAAAATAAACACTGCTAGACATTAAGGTACAGGTGGCACTGTCATAAAAACAAACACTACAAGATGTAAAGGCACAATTCCCACAATTTACAGTTTATCCATGTGATGAAAATTAACAAACATAATGGTTGACGAAATAGATTGTATGGACTTACTAGACTTTTAACCCCAGTACTAGAGAATGCCCATTCTTCTCAGTGGTCTACAGAACTTTGTCTAAAATATCCATCTTGAAAATCTGAAATAATGCCTTGAATTTATCTAATCACAGTAATCTGAAACAAGAAGTCATAATAACATAACTTTAAGTAATATACAATGCATGGAGCCTGAACAAATTATTCCATGATGAATGGGTTAAATTTAAAAGTTTCTAAAATTTAATGATACTGAAAACACAACAAATTAGAAGACAAAACAAAAGTATTTCTAAAATATTTTATGTCTATATTAAAAAGCTATAAATATAGTCGATGAATAATATGACATATCTCAGTGTCCTAGAAACAAAAAAGAATAAACCAAGCCAAAAATTAAATGAGAGGGATAAATAATGCTCAGAAAAACAATCAACTTATTGCAAATTAAATGTATACAAATAATAACTCAGACAAAGACTTGGTATTTTGAAAAGATAAATGAAACTTACAAGTGTTTGGCTAAACATGCAATTATTAAACTTAGAGTTGAGAGGAGAGACTATCATAGATTCCAGTGAAATTCAGAAGATTGTTGTAGTATATTTTGGAAACATGTACTTCAAAAAATTTGAAACCTGAAAGAAATAGATGACTTTCTACAAATGCATGGCCTATGAAAATTTAACCAAAGCTGTATAAAACAAAAAAATATATAACAAATAGGAAGACTGAGGTGATAATTATGCATCCAAGCTAAAAACCAACATGAATCACAAATAGATTTACTCCTTAATTTTGCTAGATACTTAATGAACTAACTCAAGACTCCTCAAACTATCCTAAGAGAGAAAGGGGCAAAGCCCATAAACTAACTTTACAAAGCTAGTATTGTTTTGGATCCAACACAAAGTAAAAAAAATTAACAAAACAAAATGTTAGTCAGTTTCCCTGATGAACATGGACATAGAATTATCAAAAATGTATTAGCAAACAAATTTAAAAACACATTTAAAAATTCACTATTATGAATGTGGCTTTATTACAGAGATCTAAGAATAATTCAACATTAGCAAACTCAGACATGCAATATGTACCATAAATACATCTTAAGACAGCCCGGCATTACATAATTATAAAATTTATAAAGAACCTGGGAATCCAACATTGCACTAAATGGAGAGACCATTAAATATTCCTGTAAAAGTAATTATTTAAAATGGCCACCATTCAAGCTGACAAACGTGTGCTCCGGAGCTAGAAATGGCCAGCCAGAAACACCAGCCCTGCCACCCACAAGATGCCAGCGTGGGAGATAGCTCTGCCAGTCTTCCACGCTGTCTTCGAAAGGCCATCCATGTGGGCCCAGTAATAAAATGAGACTCTAATGCTTAAAGATTAAACAAAGGCTTTATATGTTTGGTAATGCTCAATAACAATATGCCTATACAAAGAGAGTTGTTTCCCAATTAGCTAACCTACCCACAATCGCTCCTATCTCTGCTCTCGCTAGCTCATCCTGTTCCTTTTCCTCTCCTTACTCTTCCCTCCTTAGCTCCTCCTACACATTTCCACTAAAATCAGGAAAAGAATAAGGATGTCCACTTTCTCTACGGTTATTCAATAGTAGAGAAATGTTTTAAGTCTTAGCAAGAGTAGTAAGAGAAGAAAAGACATAAAAGGGGCTGTATATAGGAAAGGAGAAAATCGACTTATTCTTATCTGCAGACAGTATACTCTGATGTATAAGGGACCCCAAAGTCTTAGAACTGATGAACAACCACATTACAGCAGAAACATAAAAAATGAACATACAAAGTATCAATGATGAATATGCTGAGAAAGGAATCAGAAAGGCAATCCCATTCATGTTACCTTCCAGACAAAAACATACCCTGAAATAACACTAAGAAAGTACAAGACTTCCACAGTGAATCTTTAGTCCATTGAACATAGAAGTTGAAAAAAAAAAAAAAAAAAACAATGTAAGATGGAAAGACTTCCCATGTTCACAGATAGATAGAATTAGCAGTGTGGGCATATTGCTAAATGTGACCAGCAGATTCAATGAAATCGTTATCTTAAGTCCAGTAACATTCTTCATAGAAACAAAAATAAATTGTAAGACTCATACAGAAGCACAGTGCTTGTGAATAGCCAAAGAAATTCTGAGCACAAAGAACAAAACTAAACTACAGAACAAATATACAACAAAACTATAGTAATCAAACCAGCAATATAGTGACACAAAAACAGACATATAGGTCACTAGAATAGAATGGAAAATCTAGGAGGAAAGCTACACAACTACTACTATATTAGTTATTTTTTGCTGCAATAAAAATACCACAACCAGATGCAACTTAAAAGAGGAAAGGATTCGTTTTTGTTTATTCCAAGAGACTTAACCCATCACGATGGAAAAAGCATGGCATCAGGCATATGAAACAAGCCTGAAACTCAGGAAGCAGAGAAATCACATTTCACACACATGGAGCATTAAAAGGGAACAAGAAGTGAGGCTAGAATATGAAACCTCAAAACTATCTCCAGAAAGACTATACTTCTTACAGGGTCCATAACCTTCCCAACTGCACCACCATCTGGAGACCAAGTGTTCAATTACATGAGCCTATGAGGGACATTGCTCACTTAAACCACAGTACCAAAATGTTTTTATTTTAGTTTTTTCAACGATGACATTGAATCTAGGGCCATAAGACATAGTAGGCTAGCCCTTTATCACTGATCTACATATAGCGCAACTGGGTTGGAACAAAGATGCCAAAAATCTACACTGGTGGGAAAAAGACATATCTTCAGCAAATGGTGCTGGGGATACTGCCTGTTAACATGCAAAAGAATGAAACTAAATCCGTATCTCTCACCTTCTTAAAAAAAAAAATCAATTAAAATGGATCAAAGATCTTACTTCAAGAACTGAAAATTTTAAACTTCTCTGAAAAAAAACTTAGGTGGGGAGGATCTTCAAGATATAAGCATAGGCAAAGACTTTCATTGCATAGAATTGGATAGCTAAGAAAATGAAACCGACTATGGGATTCCATGAAATTAAAAAGGTTTCTATAATACAAAGAAAACAGTTGGGTAGAGAGGCAGCCTACAGAATGTGAGAAAAATAATTGCTAGCTACGCTTCTGGTTAACATCTACAATATATAAATGAGTCAAAGACTCAATGCTAAGAAAACAAATAATCCTAAAAATAAAGTACTCAATAAAATCAACGTATAGTTCTCAAAAGCTGGAATGCAGATGCCAAAAGTCATTAAAGAAATGAAAATTTAATCAATTTTGAAATTACATAACATACCAGACAGTATGACTGCCATCAAAGAAATAAATAACAAGTCTGTTGAAGATGCTGAAAAAGCAGATGTGGTAGAGGAAGCAACTTATCCAAAACAATAGAAATTATGGAGGCTTCTCCAAAACTTAGAAATAAAACTGTCATATGGTTCAACTATAGCACTCTTGAGTATAACAGGGGAAAATTCTCTATAAGAATACCATGACATTATACGCACATTTATTTTTATAGGAGTGCTATTCACAATAGCCAAATTAGGGAATAATTCTAAGTATATATCAGTAGATAAAGCAAATGAGTTATATAGACACAATAGTTTTAGTGAATCACTAAGAAAAAAATCTGTTGTTTTCAGGATGATTTCTAACCATTGGAAATTAGAAAACTAGTACTAAAATAAGAAAATTAGAAAACAAGCAACAAACATGTTTTTATCTTTCCATCCTTTCTAGATCTTACATAGATGAACAAAGCCTTATGACATGAAAAGTAGCAATGACATCACATGAAAATAGAAGTAAGAATTCTGGAAAATAGAGGGAGTGGGAGCAACAAGGGATAGGGAGAAGAGAGGGGGCATGCATAATTAAAGTAAATGATACAGTTGTACGTCTTTATTACAGCTTTCACAGTGTACTTAATACATGTAATCAAAATTTATATTAAAGCAAGGAAAGATGATGCAAATATATAGAAGGCAACTGTATTTTTTTTGATGTCTTCAGTTTAATCACTAGAGATTCAGCATATTAACATGGAAAGGCACCACTCCAAAAAGTCATATGAACATTTTTGATTCTTTACTAAAACCAACCATGTGAATTAAGAAATACTGTTTTCTGCCTCCCTCTTTTTTCCCCAAGGAAAGAGAGTCAGGCCTTCGAATTTACTTGGTGATAAATGACAGGCAAATTCTAGTACTGAAAGTAATCTCATTTTTGTTTCCCAAGTCTGAACAATAAAGATTGATATGATGTTTCTCCATCCTATTGTATTAAATTTCGTCTTGGGACAAAACACCTTATTAATCAAAGAGCAGCACCCATTAAAAACCCTAATAGCCTTAGGAGTCCTCTGTAATATTATTCATCTCAGGATTTTTATTTCTGTCTTTCAAATTCTTTTAAGAATCCAAAATTCAGTTAAAATTTTAAATCCTCATGATTTGATCTTTTCAAGTTTCCAGAACAATACATTTATGGCTTCTAACTATCTAACAGGGCATTAGACTCATCAAGCCTCCTCCCCATACCTCAGCCTTATCAGTGGCAAAGAGTTAAACATGGCGTGATTGTTGTGTGACAGAATTTTCCTGGGCATAAACAATACCTCATACCATATCTACCTAACCCAGACAAGAAGGCTATAAAATACTAAAGTACAGATACCATCAAAGTCAAACTTGGTGAACAACTGAGTTTTATTAGGGTTACTTACAAGAGCAGAAATGACTCAAAGAAAGTTGATGACCAGCACTGACTGAGCATGGATGACAGCTCACCAAAACTGAGAGCCTGGAGTATACTCCACAGCCTACAGGCAGCACAACAGATTGGAGAGTGTTCTTTCCATGTGGTTTATTGTTCTGAACCTCTCTTAGGCAGCTTTCTGGGTCTTTGTTTCTTCCAGGCTGTTCAGCTGGTTTCTGACTCTATGCATCTTTGCTCTCTTGAGAATGACTCTAAGCATTTTTTACTGCTTTTATACTCTTGGAAAGGGAGGTACCTATGACTCTGGTCAGTTTCAGGGACTTCCCAGAGTTATTTACTTCCTGTCTTAATGCTCTTCCTTGCAGGATGGAGTATTTCACCCCATCCTAGAATATGCTGTAGTTTCACTGCATTGTAAACACATAAATTGTTTTCCTTTCCTTATATATCCCATGTCTCAGGAAGTTTTCCTTTAAAATGGAAGGTTTTGAGCTATACAACAGGGATTCATCAAAGATGCCTTAAGCTGTAGCAATGAGTTTTGGCTACACAGCATTCCATGAATAAAGACACACACACACACACACACACACACACACACACACACACACACACACACACAGAGAGAGAGAGAGAGAGAGAGAGAGAGAGAGAGAGAGAGAGAGAGAGAGAGAGAGACAGAGAGACAGAGAGACAGAGAGAGAGAGGAGGGGAGAGGTTTATTTTATAAATACCTTGGATAACTCAAAGGCTGGACATACATAAACCTTCCCCTGCTACTCCAGGCTACTCCAGGCTCAGCTGCGGAAATTGGCTCTGACCCTTCTCCCTTTGCCCAACCATTGGCCACTGGAATCTTTACTGATCAATTAAAAACCAACTGGGAACAAGGACCTTTAGTGTTTGGACATGCATATTTCTGACTTAATCAAAGCATTAGAACCAATCTTAAAGATTAAGCAAATGTAAGACTGAAATAATTATGGAATATTAAAGCATTTAATTATTTATGTATCACAATTAGTCATATATTATAAGTGATCTAGTTAGATTAAAAGAAATTGAGAAATTTACACAAAGTATACCTATGATGCTACAATATAAAGTTTCTTCTTCAAAACATCTTTCTTCAAAACTTCTGCTTTTAAATCCTATAAACTTGAGTTGTAATGAGGTAGAAACATGAAGGAGGTTAGAGCAAAGACAGTGAAGGGGGAGTAATACAAGTATATGCTAATTAGAATAAATTTAAATTTAATAAGAATCATTTGCTCTTAAAGAAAACCTGCTCATAGCTACCTAAAAACTAATGGCATTATATTAACGGCTAGACACTAATGACAACTCTTATTAACTCAACACTTGGGCCTGCCTAGACTACATAAAAAGTTCCAGACCATGAATGTGAAAGAGACCCTATGTCATATTAATAAGTAAGCAACAAGTAAACAAACCAACCAAACCAAACAGCAAACCAAAGGTCTGGTCAGTTTTTGGTTCGCAGTAGAACATTCTTGAACTATGAAACTGCCAAGGAAGCATGACAAATTTACAGGCAGTAACTAAGGTCTGAATCATGTTTTGTGCTGCAATAGGGCATTGTTAAATTTGCCCCCATTTTAAAGAAGAGAAGATGTTTGTTTGTTTTAAATTTTATTTTGTTTTCTTTCGTCCACATCATAAATTTGAGCTTCTGTGGTAACTACATGACAGGGTAAGAAACTACAGAGGTTCCCCAATCTTGTGTTTTTCATGAAACCATTTTAGGTTTTACTTGACTTTGATCTGTTTGATGGAGAATCTTTTGGGAAATTATTAAATCATAGTTAGGAACCTGAGATCAAGATATTCCATCTCATTTATTTTGGCTTCTATTAAACTGCCTGCTTTTTCAAACTGGCCTCACACCCACCCACCAGCTAACAGCTTATCTTAGCTTCTGTTAAACTGCTTGCTTGTAGAAATCTCCTGCTGGAGCTGCTGAGTGAGATACTGGATGTGGTTTTTGTTTTTAAAAGACTCCTCTAAATGCTCAGGGCTGCACTTAAGTCCTGAATACCTTTCATTTGGCTATAGACTGTGTCTGAGTGGTCGTCTCTGGTGGGCTCTCCATAGCACTAAGAGAAATAAAATTATGGTAAATACCCCAGTAATAGAAAACATATTCTTAAAATCCAAAAGAAATATCCTGCTATTCTACTCTGAATTTCTAACTCACTTTCCACCGGATGTTCTTTCCCACCTATATCCCTAGAACCAGCTAATATGCTCTACTGTCCTAGACTTCTTTTGTATATACTATACTTGAAGCCTAATAGAAAACAGAATAAAAAAGATCTTGTGCAAGTTAAAAACATACATGAAACTTGAAACAGGCAGCAGAGGTCTTTGTCACAACTGGTGCAGCAGTTGCCTTAATGGTTGATTATTTAGGACACATTCCAGCTATGAAGTAGCAGAGACTACCTTGCAGGAATCTGTGTACTAGAGCTATACATAAATTTTGTCTGAAGGTCCAGGACCCTCCAACATTAATCATCCAATAAGATATTAAATAATCTAATATTTAATAATTAAATTTTCTTTATATTTATGTTTCAAAATTACGTATATAAAGATATATAAATGCGTTTTATAAATATTTGAACTGATTATATAATTTTCTCATCTAATAATGAGCTAAATACTTTATGTGTGTTTGTTTTATATTTGTCTATAGCTAAGAGTAAGCCATTTGATAATATATTTAATATATCCTAAATTGTAAGTTTTTAATAATAACCACAAACAATAAGTACATAATTTTAACATTAAAATATAACAGAAATGTTAGGACTACAAAACATTAGAAAATTCATGTTTCACTTTCCCATAATCTCAGCTGATATTCTTTTTCTTCTTACCAAAATGAATCATTTAAAATAGAAGGTGAGTGGAGAAAATCTACTAAAGTATTCTTTGTTCAAAAATGCAAAAATGAGGGGCTTGAGAGATGACTCAGTGGTTAAGATCACTGATTGCTCTTCCAGAGGTCCTGAATTCAATTCCCAGTAACCACATGGTGGCTCACATCTGTCTGTAATAGGATCTGATGCCCTCTTCTGGTGTGCCTGAAGACAGTGTACTCATATATATGCATATGCATATACTTATACATATGTGTGTGTGTCTGTGTGTGTGCCTATATTCATGTAGATGTAGATACTCATATATATAATATATACTCATATACATGAAATAAATAAATAAATCTGTAAAATGCAAAAAAAAAAAGAAAAAAGAAAATGAGGAAACAATGTAGAATACACTATGAGATATAATTTAGTTACCAGAAATATAGAGATAGAAAATGACTGGAAAATTGGAGGTAGAATGGGAAAGAGAAAATGAAGGGAAGTGAGGATAAATAAGTGAAAAGGAGACGTGGAAGAGAATCTTACAGGGAAGCAGAGTGGAGTAAGATTAGAATATTTGCAAAAGAAAACAGACAAAACTTCCCAATAATGATAAATCACAAAATAGACAAACGCAAAAGAGAATACAAATAGAAACATGTATTTAAGAAAAAATAAAACCAAACCAAATATTTCATTGAATAAAATTGAAATACTACAAAAAATAGCAGGAAAAAATGAGGAACCCTGCAGGTAAAAACAAACTTTAAAACTAAGAGAAAAAGGACTACCCAATAATGAAAAATACATAAATAAAATTTTGTGAGTGGAATAAAAAAGCATAAGTTAAAAAAATAGAATAAAGTAGAAATACTGTAATACAGTTAAACCAGGTAAAAAAATATCCTCGAACAAAAGGAAATGAATGAAATACTGGGGTCACTTCACAGGCCTCGGGAAGTCAAGCCTGGTGTAATGTAAGGCTGCTTTAGCTGTCCTTCTGACGTTTGCTGATGGTGTTTTGTTTTTACTGGATACAGGTCCAAAGCGCATTAACATTTTCCTGGCCCTTTCTGCTTTTCTTTCTTGTGTACCTTTCCTGGACACACTTAGCTTTGCACTCTGGGCTGGGAAGTTTATCTCACTCTCTAAAGCACTTCAGCTTATATGCTGTAGGGTGACTCAGGTGCTCTGGTTTGTGGAGTTCAGCATGGTTTGGCTTTGTTTCCCCCACATCATCTTCCAATTCCTGTGTACTTTTCAGTCATCTTAGCACTACCTTTAGGAATTTCTGGTGCTCTTCCTCTGTTGAAAATAAAGACTATTTAACAAATGATGACAATAACGATGACAGTTCTTCCCCCAACCACATAGAGGCAGCATCTAGTCTGCCACACTGCAGAAATGCTCCGTTTTCACATGAAGTAGTGTCCAAAAAGCTACCATGACTAAATGCCAGTCATTTGTGGGTAAATCTGGTCCTTTGGAAATGATGGCTTCTAGTATTCATATTTAAAACAAATGCTAGATTTTCACATGGGCATGTTGGCAACAGAATGGTGGCCACTTATGAGAAAGACACAAGAATGGAATGCTGTTTTGGCTTTTATGCAAAATACAAAGCTGTTCTGACAATGCTAGAACAAAAACTTTAGCCATTTTTTTTCAAGTTGTAACAATGGATGCACCCTGGAAGGTCAAGTTTCTTTTTATGGTAGTTCACAAAAAGTTGACAATTTATCTCAAAGGGCTCAAAGATGAAGGTTTGATAAATCATGGCAGAAGCCCAGGGTCATGTATACTTTGCTGGAAAAGAGAAGGTTTGCCTCCATAGAAACCATGGGGGCATTATGCAAGTGGAAAGGAAGTAAGAAGAGCAGATGGTTTTAACAAAAGGCTATAGGGACCGATGGCCCTGTGATTGACATTTAAGACTCCACCAAATAACAAAGCTTTCTCATTTCTCCCACTCCTCTGAGACACCCCTTTAGCCGTCTCCTTTTCTTCTTAGTTTGTGTTATTGAACATTCCTTTTAAACAAGTTAAACTTATACATCTTTTAAAAGGAAAATAGATATAGTGTGAAGCTCCATGGTCCTGTGGGATTGAATTTCACAATTCAATGCTACCCTGACCACGGATTCCTACTTATCATCTATTCGAAATCTGACTTGTGGTGGGCTCTCAGACACGTTTGTAATTTAGTCTATCATTTGTGTCCCACTCAATACATTCTGCTACCTAATCCTCTTGCCCATGTGTGAGATGAGATTGTGTGTGTGTGTGTGTGTGTGTGTGTGTGTGTGTGTGTGTGTGTAAAAAGTGTTCAGCATCTCCCTACTCCATTTCCACTGTAACTAAGATAGCACACGAAGAACCCTTCACCTACCAGGGTCCTCACAATTAAATATGATTAGAACTTTTTGTGTAGTTATTTATAATTTCAGTGATACTCTTATACAACCTTGTTTTACCATCTGTAGAAGGTGACCGTCTTTTTATTTTGTTTTCTTGTCTGTTATGCAAGTTGGGACCATGGGTTAATTCAGAAAATATAATGCATAGTAGATAACCTTAATGAGCCTTTTCTCCATTTTTAGCTATTTTTTTAAAAAAGGTTTATTTATTTTTAAAGACTTAAAAGAACTCTCTCTCTCTCTCTATATATATATATATATATATAATATATAATATATAATATATATATAATATAATATATATAATATATAATATAATACATATATATAATATATATATATATATATATATATATATATATATATATATATATAGAGAGAGAGAGAGAGAGAGAGAGAGAGAGAGAGATTCATGAGTCTATGTGTATGCATCTATACCTACAGGTGCCCTTGGAGGCCAGAAGAGGGTCAGATCTCCTGGCACCAGAATCAGAAGTAGTTGTGGACCACTTGATATGGATAGTAGAAATTGAATTCAGAGTCTCAGGAAGAAAAGCAAATGCTCTGAAACACTGAACCATTCACCAACGCCATTTTATTCTTAAGCTATGTGCATTGTGTGTCCATGTACAATGTATGTGTATGTGAACTGAAGTGTTCATGGAGGCTGGGCAAGGAAATCTGATCCCTGAAGATATAGAATGTTGTAAGCTAGTTGACATGGGTTCTGGGATTCAAACTTCAGTCCTCTGTAAATAAGAAAGCATTCTTAATTACTGAGCCATCTTTCCAGTCTCTCTTTTAGTTATTTTAATTCATATTAGTAGCAGGTATGTTACTGACAATCTTCATATTCAAAATTCTGATAGATAGATAGATAGATAGATAGATAGATAGATAGAGATATAGATGATATAGAGATAGATAGATAGATAGATAGAGATATAGATGATATAGAGATAGATAGATAGATATATAGATAAGATAGATTATAGGAATAGATGGTAAACTTACGGAGCTGCAATATAGCTGACAAATAGAGTGCTTATTTGCTATGCACAAAAATCTAGTTTTCATTCCAGTATCGCAAGATAAAAATATAGAGAAATATTTTTCTTCTGACCTTGTAGTCCAAGTATTCTCTTTGGGAGATCAGCTTTTGTTAGTTTCTACATGTACCTTAACTTTTATGCTCATGTGTTCTTTGGTGTTGACATTGCCAGGCAGCATCAAGTAACTCACCCCTCTCTTTCTTCCTTTCATGGACAATGTATCCTAGGAATCTTCCTAGGTCAGTAAAACTCAGGGGACTGCATCTGTGTTTCTCCCCACACCATCCCTATTCCTGTCTCTTCTCCTTGCTTCCTTTCCTCTTTCTTCCTTCTTGGTGGGACTGTGTATGGTTTCATTCTGTGGTTAAACATAGTTTCAGTGCTCTGTAGATGGACTGTAGGAAGATTTCTGCTTTTAAAAATCATGAGAAGCACTCCTACCTTCTGTGCCATTTTTCTGAAGGTAAGATAACATTTAATTGTGCATTTCCTGGGATAGGATTGCTAGCTTACATGACAAGGGATTGGTGATTTTGGTAAATTCCAACAAATACTTTCCATTGCAGCAGCATTTTGTATCCCACCAGTAATTTTTCACTTTTTCCAATTCCCCTATCAATCTCATAGATTTTACTAAAAATTATGTGCAATCACAGTACCATTTTAATGATTTATGAGTGAACTCTTTATGAGTGAAATCTAATAAAGTTTTGCCTTAAAACTGCATCCAAGCATATTTTGTTGTAAGCTAACTATTCATATATTTGGTCTAGCTTTTAAAATAATATGTTGATATCACTTTTTATATGTTCTTTTTATACTACATATTTGGGATTTTGAGAAATGAAATACCTGGGTAAGATGAGCAATTCACCAATAATAATAATAATAATAATAATAATAATAATAATAATAATAAATTCTAAAATTTTATATTTGCTTGCAAAACTCATTTACAATTGATTACAAAGAATCAGACCCAAACTTCATTTCTATTTTGAAAGATGTCTATGCAACAGAAACAATGCCATGACCATCACTGCCTAGATAGAAGACGCCACTTTTGATATCCCAGCCAGCTGCACTCATTTAAGCCCATTTCTCCTTTTTCTGTTTGGGATTTTTTTTTCTTCTTCTTTGCATAATCAATCCACATGTTTCTTTACTAGTCTCAGGATGTCTTATTTATGGAAGCTTTGTATTTTGTTTTGTCATTGTTGACTTTAGTACTGGAGAAGAAACCCAGAGACTTAATCATGCTTGGTACATTCCCAAGCTGCCAGATAGTTGTAATAGCTAATAGAGCCATTCAAAATTTCCAAAGTTTCTAGTCATTTTTACTTTGTTTATTGCTAAATAATACTCTCAGGATTAAAATAGAATAAGTTTCAAAATAATAAGTATGTGCCCTTGAGATTTTTTAAACTACAGTTTTGGTATTATATAAAGTTTAAAATAAGGCATACAGTAATATCAGATATTAAAAATTTCCTATGAGGAACATAACCTTTGGTTTACTCAGACTTACCTGGTCTTCTTCAGGAGTCTTGTAAAGTTTTTGTTTAAAATCTTTGTGTAGCCTTTTACACTTCTCTTCAGTGTTGTATTGGGTTATATATTTAGAGATATATCTTAACATGCTAATGAAGGAGAAAAAGAATTATTTCTGCTCCCTAAGTTAGTCAACTGACAATCTGTAAACTATATTGGTTATCAAGAGAAAGGCATAAGTTTATTCAGTTTTATGTGACGTGATCTCCTGCCTAAGAAAATGACTAAATGTTTTGCATACTAGGTTTAATAAACATTGGAAGCTTTTGGGGAAACAAGATCATAAAAAGTACTGAGAGCCATGGCAACTTAGAAAACTCCCTTTTCTTTACTTTTGTGACGGTTCAGGGAGTATTGCAGTACTTATGTCCTTACTTTTGTGAGGGTTTAGGGACTATTGCAGTACTTACGTCCTCAAAACATAACAAATGCACATTAAAGGAGACAGAGATTGAAGAGACAGACACCCACAGAATGGGGAGTAGAGTGTTCGCAAGTCGTTTATCTGACAGAGGATTCATATCCAGGCTATAAAGTATTAAAAAATCAACACTAAGTGAACAACTAATTCAACAATAAGCAGACCTTTTTCTAAGGAAGTACGAATACCAAAAATACATGAAAAAAAAAAATCCTTTCAATATCTTCAGCCTTTAGTGACATTTGAAACTAAACCATACTGAGACTTCAGAAATGGGGTCATTGATCTTTAGAAAGCAGAAGAAAAGACAATTCAAGACCAGTTGGGCTCCACAGCAAGTTCCTGACAGGAAAATGAAGAACTGCGGAGAAGCTCACTGTGTTTGCCTAGTTCATGCAAGCTTGGATTTGATGCCCAGAACTGGAGCAAACAAGCGATCAGAGAAGTAAAACAGCTATAAGGAGACTGATCTCACTCAAGCCAGCATGGTTATCAACAGAGAAGCAACATGCTGCCGAGGATGCGCAGAAACGGCAACCTTTGTGCACCTTGGTAGGAATGTAATTCAACCGCTGAAGAGATCACCATGCAGATTCCTTATAAAGCTAAAAAAACGAAGTGGCACATGTGTCAAAGTCACACAATAGAGACACCTGCACATCCTTGATTATTGCGGTACCATCTATAACTGTCGAGTTATCTACTTAGAGCTGAAAGTAGAACAGAGACTATCTGGGATGGCCGGGGGAAGCCAAGATGTGAGAAAACAATCACAGTACGTTGTCCGCATATATGGAAAATTCATAATAAAACCATTGTTTTGTAATGTTAAATAGACTACTATTTAAAAAAAAAAACAGAACAATCAGGAAGTTTTTTTCTTCTGAAACAGTCAAAACAATGCAGGAATCATCTCTTTCATAAACGTTTGATACCATTTTCTTTCTTTTTTTTTTAATTATCAAATCGTAATTTTTACTTTCTAACACAGGGGTTATAAACACAAAAAGGCAGGATGTGGGGAAGGGGATGACACAGGAGCATCGGTGTTCAGGGGGAGTACAGATATCTTTCAGAACAGGGTGATACCATTTTTCTAAACCATCAAGGATTGATGCTTTCCAGCAGACAGGACAGATAGATTAAATTTCACAGCCTTCATGGAGATGTTGTTAATGTTTTTCATCACATATGAGAAAATTGATCCTGAATTTTTAATATTTTCCTTCAAGATATTTTTGGAAAAATCTGTGCTTATTATGTCTTCAGTCATATTTTAGGGCTCTTTCCCTCCACTGTTAGAGAAAGTTTCTGGTCAGGGGCGGGGGAGGAAGGATGGCAGGCAGCGTTTCAGGACTCTAAGCTCAGGAGGTCTCCTTTTCACCGTTAGAGCCAAACAGAAAACCTAAAATAATTCCGAGTCCCAGCTTTCTAGATAAGGGATACTTAGCCTATATGTGCACATGTGTAACTGTTGTTAGGGTTGTCTTGTGTGTAATGGATTTTTTTTTTTTCTGTTACAACTACCAAACTTTCTTGCCACTGTCAAACATACTCTCCTACCCTCCATGTACACACCATATCACCACCCAAAAGAAGGACAGATTTTTTCTTTTTTACAGGATCCCTCTGAGCAATGATCTCTCTGGTCTTCATGGTTAGTTTGAGCTTCTATTGCTGTGACAATACACTATGACAAAAAGCAATTTGGGGAGAAAACAGTTTATGTTGCCCAGCAGTGGTGGCACATGCCTTTAATCCCAGCACTTGGGAGGCAGAGGCAGGCGGATTTCTGAGTTCGAGGCCAGCCTGCTCTACAGAGTGAATTCCAGGACAGCCAGGGATACACAGAGAAACCATGTCTCAAAAAAATCAATCAATCAATCAATACTTTATGTTTGTAGTTTATATTCCATCACAAAGAGAAATCAGAGAGGAACTCTGTAACAATCTGAAGGAGCACTGTTCACTGGCTTCATTCCCATGACTTTGTTAGTTTGTTTTCTTAGGACAACTCATGGCCATCTTCCCAAGTGTGGTACCACCCACAGTTGATGCCTTTCTGTATCAACCACTAATCACAAAAATGCCCTACAGACATTCCTTTCCACCAATTTGTTGGAGGCTTTTTTTTTTTTTCCAACTAAAGTTTTCTCTTCTCAGATATATCTATAATTGTGACAAGTGGGGTGGGAGAAAAACTAAGCAGCCCATGGGTCATATCTGGTTAAGAATTCCACTTGCCATGCTGTTACCCAAAGGCCTCCTGTTGGCCACCATCAACAGACCGCATATTACCCTCCAAGATGGCAGATGTGAGCTCAGAATTTATTTTGCTGGATCTTCTGAATTTTTTAAGTTTCCAGGTTTGTTTTTAATCCCAGTTTTTTTAGGAAATAGAAATTTCTTGTAATCTTTATTTATTTTCATTTTTTTGTCTATTTTCTATTATTTAGAGGAAACAGTAGACTGAGAACTAAGTTGTCTATATTCTTATTAAAACCAATCCTCAAAATGCACTATGTGTTTATTTTTATAGAAAAAACTTTCATAATGAATACAGAAGACGGATACACATTTGGACCTCTGACTGGTGAGTCTCCCATATTCCTAACTGCCTTGCAAAATGTTTTTGGATGCTGGCTTAAGGTCATTACTTTCAGAATAGTCATAGAGAAGGGAAATCGTCACAGGCTGTGGTCATAACAGCTTTATTTGTAATAGCCAGAAACTGGAAACAACCCAGATGTCCCTCAACTGATGAATGAATAAAGAAAATGTGATACATTTACAAAATAAAATATCACCCACCTATAATTTGGAGGCAAATGAATGGAATCAGAAAATATTATATAATATTATATGTACTCACTTATAAGTGGATATTAACCATAAAGAATAGGATAAACAGTAATGAGGAGGGCCTAAGAGATAATGCTTGAATCTTTCTCAGAAGGGGAAATAGAATAGATATTGGTAGTGGATGGAGGGAGAAAACTTGGTGGGTAAGAGAATAGGAAAGGGGGTGGGGAGGGAAATAGGAGTGGGGCTCAGATATGGGGAAAGCAGGCATGGGTTATGAGAAGGCTGAGAGAAAGAAGAGAAATCAGTAAGGAGACTTCTAGGAGAAGTCACAGATCTGAGACAGGAAGGCTCCTGGGAGGAGCAGCTGGGGATATGGAGCCTGAAGTGGCTACTTCCTGTAGTCAGATAGGACTTCTAGTGAAAGGACAGAACATCAACCCACCCAAAAATCTTTGATGTAAAATTTGCCTGGGTTACAAGTTCTGCAGGGATAAAGATGGAGCAGAGGAATGGCTAACCAATAACTGTCCCAACTTGAGACCCACCCCATGAGAGAGAGCTAACCCCTAACACTCTTAAAGATACTTTGATATGCTTATAGACAGTAGCCAATCACAACTGTCATTGGAGAGGCTTCATCAAGCATTAGATGAAAACAGATGCAGAGACCCACAGCCAAACATTAGGCACAGGTCAGGGAGTCTTGTGAAAGCGTGAGGGAAGGATGAGGGAGCAGCAGAGGTCAGGAACACAAAGAGAAGGCCTACGTAGCCAACTAACCTGGGCCCATGGGGGCTCACAGAGACTGAACCACCAACCAAAGAGCATGAACTGGACCTAAGCCCCATACACATATGTAGCAGATGTGCAGTTTGGTTTTTATGTTGGTCCCCTAACAATAGAAGTGGGGACTGTCTCTGACTGTTGCCTGCCTTTGGATCCCTTTCTCCTAGCTGGGTTATCTTGTGTGGCCTTAGAGGGAGAGCCTGTGCTTAGTCCTGGTGAGACTTGATGTGCCAAGGAGTATTGTCACCAGGAAGAGAGGTCTCCCCTTCTCCTCAAGGAAAGGGAGAAGGAATTAGAGAAGGTGGGAGGGTGGGACTGGGAGGAAAGTGGGTATGTTGCAATTGGGATGTAAAGTAAATAAATTAATTAATGAAAAAGGAGCAATTCAGAGACAGAGAGAAGATCTAAGGAGCAGCTAATACCTAGCAAACAGATTATTATAAAATCTAGAGTATGAGTAAGCCTTGCACTAAGACAGGAGAAACAAGATATATTGGTTACTGTTTGTTTTTTGTAATGTATATTTCTTCTTTTTCCAGAGTTCTTTTCCACCTTGTCAGAGCTTTTATTTTAGAGGGTTATTGAACTTTGGTAGAGACCTTTCCCATTTCTATTGAGGTGACCAAGTAGTTTTCTTCCTTGGGCCTATTCATCTGATGGCTTACATTTATTGTTTTTCCTGTGTTGACTCACTCTTTTACTCCTATAGTAAAGCCTATTTGACCATTGTGAATTAACTTCCTATGTGCAGTTAACTTTGAGTGTGCCAATATTTTATTAAGAAATTTTAGGTCTATGTTCATCAGGGGATACTCACATAATTGTCTTTGTATGCGTATGTGCCCTTATCTAGTTTACAATGCTTCCTTCATAAAGAGTTTGGTAGCTGCCATACTTGGCTCTCTGTCGCTGTGATAGAACACTCTGAGCAAAAGCAAGTTGGGGGAAGAAAGTGTTTATTCTACCGTACACCTCCAGATCAGAGCCCATTGTGGTGGGAAGTCAGGGCAGGAACTCAAGATAGGAAGCTGGAAACAGAAACCATGGAATACTGCTACTTGCTGACTTGCTCACTGGCTCACTCCCTGGTTCATACTCAGCTAGCATCTTATACAGGCCAGGCCTGATTTTCTAGGAATGGTGCTGCCCACAGTAGGCTGGGTCCTCCCATTTTAATCACATATCAAGACAATCCTCACAGGCATGCTCAGAAGCCAATCTGGTCTGGACAATCCCTTAGCAGAGATTCACTCAGGTTGCTCTAGACTGTCTCAAATCGACAGCTGGAGCTAACTATGACTATGACAGTAGCTTTCTTTCCCTTTCTGTTTTGGAGAATTGTTGGGAAGATAAAAAATAAAATAAAATAAAAAGTAAAACAAAAAATGTAAGCCATTGCTTGAATAGGCCTAAGGAAGAAAATCGCATGATCACCTCAGTAGAAAAGGCCTCTAAGGACGTTCAATAACCCTCCAAAGTAAGAGCTCTGAGAATCTGAGGGGAAAAAGAAATTACATCAACAAAAAGGTAACCAATGCACTATCTTAGAGGACACACATTTCTTTAGTTTTACTTACCTTGAAAAGTTTTTCTTTCTCAGGTCAACTATAAATAGTTCTGCCAGACAGTAATCTAGGTTAGCAGCTAATTTCCTTCCAGTGATTTAAACGCATCATTTCACACTCCACCCCTAGCGGATTTGGGAGTTTACCTTAAGAAATTTATATTTTTCATGGGTTTATCATTATCTGAGACTTAGTGCTTCTCTCTTGTAATTTCAACCTTACTGGTTTCTTTTTAATTACAATATGACATATGGAATTATTTCCCTGTCTTGTGTGTTTGATATTCTAAAAGCTTTGTATCTGATGGCAACCTCTTTCTATATTTTTGATAATATTTTCCGTGGACTTCTTAAATATACTTTCTATACCTTTAGCTTCTCTTTCTGTGGCCATGATGAAAAGATTTGATATTTTCATGTGTTCCACAAATCTCATACATTCTGTCCATGCTTTCTAAGTGCTTTCTCTTGGCCGTTGTCTGGAATTGCAGACACTTTTAAGTTGTCACCAAGATCAAAGTCTATCTCCTACTTGATCTTTTCTACCAGAAACTTTTCACTAGATTTCCATTTGACTAATTCAACTTTTAATTTCAAAACTTTCAACTTGAATTTTGATGCATTTATATTTCTTTATTAAATTCAAATTTAGTCAGATTCTTTAGTAACTTCTTTATTTTTCTCAGCTCATCAAATTCATTTAGAATCTTTGTGTCCTCTAAAAAATTCCATTGAATGTTCTTATAATCAATCTTTTAAATTCCCTGTTAGGTACTTCATTCAATTACCACTCCTTGGAGTTCGTTATTGTGGATTTAGTAATTTTCAGAACAGTCACATTGCCTTGAATTTTTTATTAATATTTCTTATGCTTTTTCTTCAGTACTTAAACATCTGGGATTAACTTCTTTATTGAATTTCAGTGGATGTAGTTGCAATTCTCAACTGGAATTATGTGTGGTAGCCATTTTCAAGCCTTCTTCAAAGAAAAAAGCAAAAACATTTTTTTCCAAAAACGTAAAATTTTTGTACAATTGACTGCACATGGTTAAAATGTCATACAAAGTAGCACCAGTCTGGTAACACACTATTCACAAGTTAAGTTATACCCCATTAGGAGTAAGTCAGTTTACTATGTTATGTCTAGTATTTTCAACGTAGATGAAATATAATCTTAAAATATGACAAAATTATTTTGAATCATGCATTTTAAGTGTAAATATTATTTCATAGACTTTTAGCAGTGCATACATGTATACTAGGTTAGAATATACTTTCTAATATGGCGAGAATTTTCCAAGTATTAAAACTTGTATTTTGAAGGTTAAACAACAACCTACACCTTTAGTTACTCCTTACTAATAACATAACATGAAGAGAACTAAAAACTAAAAGGGAAAAGGAGCATTCTTTGTGTACCTTTTTAACAGAATATCCAGAAAGACAGTGTAGTTTGGATGAGGAAGAAAGCTCAGTGAGAAAGGGTTTGAGTTTGACTTCCAGAACCTGTATGATCAAGGAAAGAAGAGCTTTGTGTGGTGATGCCCTTACAAACCCGGTGTTGGGGAGGCAGAGATAGGCAGAGCCTTAGAGCTTTCTAGTGAATGAGCTTTGACCACAGGTGAGTTCTGGTTCATGCAAGCCCTGACTCAAGAAACAAGGTTGAAGGCACCTGAGGAATGATACCAGAACTTTTCCTTGGGGCTAAGCACACACATATGCACAGGCACCCGAATAGTCAAACGTGCATACAGATACAGCTACACGCTCTCTCCTCCAGCGGAGCAAGATGCCCAAAGGAAAGAAGGCCAAGGGGAAGAAGGTGGCCTCGGCCCCCGCCGTCGTCAAGAAACAGGAGGCCAAAAGGGTGGTCAATCCATTGTTCGAGAAAAGGCCCAAGAACTTCGGCATTGGGCAGGACATCCAGCCCAAAAGAGATCTAACACGCTTCGTTAAGTGGCCCTGATACATCAGGCTGCAGCTGCAAAGAGCCATCCTCTATAAGCAGCTCAAAGTACCTCCTGCCATTAACCAGTTCACCCAGGTCCTGGACAGGCAAACGGCTACTCAGCTGCTTAAGCTTGCCCACAAGTACAGGCCAGAGACAAAGCAAGAGAAGAAGCAAAGGCTACTGGCCCGTGCTGAGAAGAAGGCTGCTGGCAAAGGGGACGTCCCAACTAAGAGACCACCTGTCCTCCGAGCAGGACTCAATACAGTCACCACCTTGGTGGAGAACAAGAAGGCTCAGCTGGTGCTGATTGCCCATGGTGTAGACCCCATTGAGCTGGTGGTTTTCCTGCCTGCCCTGTGTTGACAGATGGGGGTGCCTAACTGCATCATCAAGGGAAAGGCCAGGCTGGGGTGCCTGGTCCACGGGAAGACATGCACCACTGTTGCCTTCACACAGGTTAACTTGGAGGACAAGGGTGCTCTGACTAAGCTGGTGGAAGCGATTAGGACCAATTATAATGACAGATATGACGAGATTCGCCGCCACTGGGGAGGCAACGTCCTGGGTCCTAAGTCTGTGGCTCGCATTGCCAAGCTGGAGAAGGCAAAGGCTAGAGAACTCGCCACTAAACTGGGTTAAATGTACACTAAGTTTTCTGTACATAAATATAGTTACAAAATTAAAAAAAAAACAAATACAGCTACACAAATTAGTATCTAATAATGTGTAAATTAGTGCAATCACAGTGGATTGGTTATTAGTCTCTTACACTAACTGGCCGATTGCTTTATTATAATTAATTCCTGCAAAACACTTAATGCTTTTAATAAAAATACTAACAGAATGATTTCTGCATCCAAAAAAGATAGACTTATGTCCAGGGTTTCTCTGTGTTGCCTTGACTGTCTGGGCACTCACTCTGTAGACCAGGCTATCCTCAAACTCACAAAGATACACTTGCCTCTGTCTCCTGTATGCTGGAATTAAAGGTGTAAGCCACCACAGCCCAGTGACTTATGTCTATTTTTAATGCATACTGGGACTTAAGCACTATTCCGGTTTCAAAGGTTGCTTATGTAATAGCATGAAGTGGCCCTTCAAAGATAGAGAAGGATACCACCTTATGGATAGATAAGGCTATATAGTTTGGCCTCTCTCTCTTGTCCATTCTGCTTTTGCCAAAATGCAGCAAGTAAGCCTTTATTAGGCACCAGATGTCACTTCCCTGGCTTTGAGGGAAAAAAAATCTTCCTGCTTATGAATTACCCACTCTGTCATATTTTATTATGAACCACAAAATGGACTAAAACCACCCCAAAATCAATGTTATTGACAGGTTCATATGCACTTCAGTGTGATTCTTGATTAACTTTAGATTCAAAGAAAAATACGAAGATAGGCTTTATAGTGAAAGCAAACTTCATCTGCCTGAAGAGGGCAATGAAGTGAACTATAGTCTATGCATTTAAGTCGTGCTCCCAGGATCAGGTTGGACACCAAGTCTAATAACCTGTGAGGTTTTTATTCTTTTGGTGGTAAAGTGACATTTACAGTGAAAAGTTATAGCATACATAAAAAAGGTATTGATGAATGTTCTGGAAAAAGTCATAAGGGTCATTAAAACACACGAGCAAATAAGATTAACAATAAAGAAAGAAAAACAGGAAAATATTAATTCCAGAATAAGAAACACATTGTGTCACCTTGGATCCACTGTGTTATGAGCTGGATATAAAGATCTGTGGTTGGCAAACCTGTTCTGCATATCTACTCTTTGAAAAAATCTTAAGAATATTTGCTTGCTTCATGTGGTCTGTGAGTTGAATCTTAGCTATTTCAAGCTTTGGGGCTAATATCCGCTTATCAGTGAGTGAATACCATGTGTGTTCTTTTGTGATTGGGTTACCTCACTCAGGATGATGTTTTCTAGTTCCATCCATTTACCTAAGAATTTCTCAAATTCATTATTTTTAATAGCTGAGTAATACTCCATTGTGTAATGTACCACATTTTTTTGTATCCATTCCTCTGTTGAAGGACATCTGGGTTCTTTCCAGCTTCTGGCTATTATAAATAAGGCTGCTATGAACATAGTGTAGCATATGTCCTTGTTATATGTTGGAGCATCTTCTGGGTATATGCCCAGGAGGGTTATAGCTGGATCCTCAGGTAATGCTATGTCCAATTTTCTGAGGAACCGCCAGACTGATTTCCAGAGTGGTTGTACTAGCTTGCAATCCCGCCAACAATGGAGGAGTGTTCCTCTTTCTTCACATCCTCACCAGCATCTACTGTCACCTGAGTTTTTAATCTTAGCCATTCTGACTGGTGTGAGGTGTTATCTCAGGGTTGTTTTGATTTGCATTTCCCCGATGACTAAGGATGTTGAGCATTTCTTAAGGTGCTTCTCAGCCAATCGAGTTTCCTCAGTTGAGAATTCTTTTCTTAGCTATGTACCCCATTTTTAATAGGGTTATTTGGTTGTCTAGAGTATAATTTCTTGAGTTTTTTTTTTGAATATATTGGATATTAGCCCTCTATCAGATGTAGTATTGGTAATGATCTTTTCCCAATCTGTTGGTTGCTGTTTTGTCTTATTGACAATGTCCTTTGCCTTACAGAAGCTTTGTAATTTGATCAGGTCTCATTTGTCTATTCTTGATCTTAGAGCATAAGCCATTGGTGTTCTGTTCAGGAACTTTTCCCCTGTGCCTAGGTATTCGAGGGTCTTCCCCACCTTCTCTTCTATTAGTTTCAGTGTATCTGGTTTTATGTGAAGGTCCTTTGTCCACTTGGACTTGAGCTTTGTACAAGAGGATAAGAATGGATTGATTTGCATTCTTCTACATGCTGACTTCCAGTTGAGCCAGCACCATTTGTTGAAAATGTTGCCCTTTTTCCACTGGGTGGTTTTATCTCCTTTGTCAAAGATCAAGTGATCATGGGTGTGTAGGTTCATTTCTGGATCTTCAATTCTATTCCATTGATCTTCCTGCCTGTCTCTCTACCAATGCCAAGTGTGGATGCCTAGGTCCTACTTAGAAGGAGTAACAAAAATACTTAAGAGAGCAAATACGGAGACAAAGTGTGGGACAGAAACTGAAGGAGGGGCCATCTGGAGACCATTCCACCTGGGTATCCATCCCATCTGCAGTCACCAAAGGTAGACACTGATGTGGATATCAGGAAGTACATGCTGAAAAGAGTCTGATATAGCTGTCTCCTTAGAGGTCTGCCAGAGTCTGACACATTCAGAGGATGATGCTCACAGCTAACCACTGATCTGATCAAGGGTTTCCCAATGAAGTTAAAGAGAAGACTGAAGGAGCTGAAAGGGTTTGTGGTCCCATGAGGAAAGCAACAATACCAACCAACCAGAGCTCCCCAGGGTCTAAACCACCAGCCTGGGAGCACATAGGGAGGGGACCCATGACTCCATCTGTACATGTAGGGGAGGATGGCCTTGTCTGGCATAGGTGGGGAAGGAGATTCTTGGTCCCATGAAGGCTGAACACCGAGTAGGGGAGGAATTTGAGGGTGGGGAGGTGGGAGTGGGGGGGTAGGTGGGGCCACATCCTCATAGAAGCATGAGGAGGGGGGATGGGATAGGAGGGTCCTGGATGGGGGGAAAGGAGGTAATGGGATAAAATCTGAAATGTATATATAATATCCAATAAAAAAGAATATCTGCTTGCTTAAGATCTTCTGGTAGTTTGAGAACATGGGTCTAAGCATCAGCAGCTAGAAGCTTACCATGATGATAATGGGAACAGTGCCTGGTGCAGTCTATCAAGGCTCAAGGGCACTGTTCTTCCAGTAGCTGTGATCTCTGGGTTGTTTGTTGTATCCACGATAGGACGTTGTGATAATGCTTCTCTTATATGCCAAGACTGCTTGAATCCCGTGCTTGGTCCTGTCTATCAACTTTCAGGGGAAATGAAGGTGAAATTTCTTAGTACAGGGTTATCCACTACTCATAAGATACAAGCTGACGAATCCCAGGCAGTTACTTTGTTAAAGTTGTAAAGTGCCCGTGCAGGAAAAGCCCAGGGACTGGAAACATTATTTATTCTAGTTATAGAGTTTCATGGCTTTGCTCCACTTCTCATGAAAATGGTAGATACAACTTTTGTTAGTGGAAACCTTTGGAAGGGGCTTTGAAAGTTCACTGGTAAGAGTTCCTGTGAAATGTGTGTCCTACAACGATGAGAGATGTATTTGGATTTCCCCACACCAAAGACAAAAGCCAAACAAGACAACAACAATCAAATACTTTTCCACGACCACAAAAACCTTTTTTTCTTAGCAAGAAAATGTCTCATTTAATCCTGAGTAAACAATGGGAAATGTATTCACTGCCCTATTGTGGGTCAACCATGGTTGGAAGTGTCCACAGGGACCTTGAAATGTGATGGTTTCCATTCCTTTCTTTACAGTTTTGCCAGGACTATGCTGTTGGAAAGCATATCCTGGACACGACTTTAGCAGTCCCCTTCAAGAAACATAGCCA